>NC_044282.2:62434224-63064724 GCF_004027225.2 Strigops habroptila
TGTTCTAAGGCATTGAATACAGCTGAGATCCAGAGCCTGGATTCAACCCAAACAGAACTTTCCATAAGCAATCTGGAGAGCAGAAGATCCTGGCCTGGAGTAGATGCTTCAGGTTTGCCTCATCATCCACATGGACACACTGGTGTGGGCCCAGCCATCCCCTCCATCTGTCTTTGAGTTTAACCTTGATTGCATCTTTGCATTCTTGTACACTAAGCAGTGTTGTCCACTTCAGTTTGATCTGGTCTCCCAAGTGCCCAGTGCCACAGTAGGAAGCAAGTTTGCTTTGCAAACCAATCGATAATAAGCTATTTAAATAGTGTTGTGTTGAGGTAATAGCATTAGAGAGTCTGTAGGGAATCAAGGAAATAACAACCGGCTTTATTAAGGAGCTTAATTCAATTACATAGGCAGGATAGTTTAAGCCTCAGTCCTGAGCTTCACATCCACAGCTTTTGGAGCAGGATGCTCGGCAGCAGCGAAAAGGCAGCCAAAATCAACTTTGGTCTTCCTGGAAAACTGCAGCATTGTGTAGCGTTGAGCCCTCAGGACATGCACCAGTCTACCTTCACCTGCATCACCTATGCTCGACGCTGGAGCAGTGGAAGAATCAGCAGGGCTGGAGCTGGTGGAGCTGGGAGAGGGCAGCCCTGCCCCGAACTGGGATCAGGTCTTCATATGTCATCCCAGAGAGATGTGTGCTCACCGTCCTCACCCTATGGTGGGATGGAGCCTTCACCCCCTCCCAGTCTATCACAGTTTCACAGGTCTGATACTGTCCCTTCAGTGCTTAATCTCACCACCCCATGTCACATCACTTAACCTCACCCTCCTGTGTCGTGTCATGTCACCTAATCTCACCCTCCCATGCCGTGTCACCTAGCCTCACCTTCACCACGTGTCTCCCACCCAGAGAGGGACACAGAGGGGGACACAGAGGACAAGTTGGCACTGTCCATAGATGGTTGTGATGGACATGTCCTCTCGGGATCCATCTGGTCCCAGAACTGCAGCACAGCTGCTGCCCCAAGGGCCACGACATGTCCTGGAGGGGTGAGAACAAGGAGGGAAGCAGGAAGGGTGAGGCAGCATCTTGGGAATCATCAGTTCTGCCCAGGTACCATGCTGGGATGCCATCACCACAATGCAAAAGTGTCTGCTGTTAAGAGGCAGAAAAACCTTCCAGCACTGCCGCTTCAGGTCCTCTGGCAGCTCTCATGAACCTTGTTGAGGATGGCCGCAGCACAGCAGCAGTTGGGTGAATTCCTGTGTATGCTGCAGAGGCAATGGATATTGGGATTTCCATTAGCAAAAGCATTTACAAAGTGCTTGTACCCACTGAGGCACACACACTGAACATGTGCACATTAACAAAATAAAGACACCCTGCATGCAGTGCAGCACCCAGTCAAGATGCTGGTGGCAGAGCCAGGGTAAACACCTCTAAGTCCCAAATCAGAGCTGCCCTGGGCAGAGCCTGTCTTGGAGATCGAACAGCAACAGGAGGCTGTTGTGTCTCCAGGGCAGCAGGGAAAGAGCCAAAATGCTCACCCTTAGCAGCAGTAGCAGTTTAATGAATGCTCTGGCAGGAATGGTGGAGGACATCTGCCTAAGATATGCAATTGAAGCTTGTGGTGGTAAGTGGATTAAGGGATCCGAAGCAGAGAAGTTTTGAAATCATAATAACAAGAGACATTGCACAACCTGATTCTGTTGCGGACAATGGAAACAAACAGATTAATCCCTGGGCGGACAGGAACCAAAATGTCTGGCAGGCAGTGAGAAGGGGTCATGTTTATACAACTTGAACTACGCTGCCTGCCTCTCCTGCCTCTGCGGAGCTGTTGAAAAACCCATTTTGGGTCATCCAAGTCATTCTCTACCTCGTTTGATGAGGGAGGCAGTTGTAGCAGTTTGCCAGCACCCTTTGAGAGCCAGAGGCTGCAAATCTGGTTGATGGGATTTGAGACTTTTTGAGGAGGCTGATGCCTTATGCCTCACCATGAATGTAAGATCACCTGGAGGGGCAATCTCCTGCCCTGGATGCTGCCTCCAAGCATGACCAGTAGCAGAAGCCTGGGACAGGACACATATAGAATCATAGAATATTTTGAGTTGGATGGGACCCATAAGTATCACTGAGTCTCTGGTCAGACACCAAAAGGACTCGCTGAGCCAGGCTTTGTATGCATGATGACTGACCACAGAGGACCTGTTCTCCATGAGGGAGTCTGGATCTGTTTTGAATGCATGTATATTTTTGACATCTTTGACACCACTTAATGTCAGACGCAATGTGCAGAAGTACTTCCTTGTTTGTGTTTGAAGCCTGTTATCTTCTCCCCAGGTTGAAAGTCCAGCCACTCCGGATAACACCGGGACATCCATCTGTCAGATTATTTGTCAGGACCAAAGTACTGGCTTCAGGAAAAGAAAGGCAACTGCAAGAGATAAAGGGACTGAGATAGGAGTGCTCCCAGTAAAAACACACTGCTGAGCACCAGGGGTGAGGAGGCAAATTGTCCAAACTATAGCACAGGAGTGAATAGAGACACACTGCAAATGGTGGATCGGGTGGTGGGGCAGCCACAGCTTCTCTGGGCAAACTGTGCCAGGGCCTCAGCACCCTCACAGGGAACAACTTCTTCCTCATGGCTCATCTAAATCTGCCCTCTATCAAATTGTCCTGTCACTACAGGCCCTTGTCAAAAGCCCCTCTCCAGCTTTCTTGTTGGTCCTTTAGGCACTGGAAGCTGCTCTAAGGTCTCCCTGGAGCCTTCTCTTCTCCAGGCTGAACAAGCCCAGCTCTCTCAGCCTGTCTCCATAGCGGAGGTGCTTCAGTCCTTGAGCATCTTTGCGGCCTCCCCTGGAGTTTCTCCAACAGCTCCACATCCTGTATGTAAGACCAGGGTGTTATCTAATGCTCCCTTCCTCTCTGGTTCCTTGAAACACAGCTCAGTAGAGGGTGTGTAAAAGCACCAGCCAAACAACATTCTGCCCCATTCTGTCCCCATTCTGCTGATGTGCTGGGACCACAGAGCTGGACCTTGTTCCCACGCCATCCCTTGGCTGTTCTTCTGTCATCATTACATTGAGCAGAGCTGTCCAGCTTTGGCGATCAAAGGTCATCTGGGACCTTCCTGTGCCACAGCTTGTACCTCCATTTTTAATGCAAGCGTCCTGAAAAGGATTTCCCTCATGTATTGAACATATTTCCTCTTTCAGAAAGAAAGGGCCTGCACCAGTCTGTGGTGCTGGGTGTTGAAGCAGTTCTTGTTTGACAACTCCCATCAGATTGTTTCAGAGACTGTTTTCCTCATTCAAAGTGGTTCTGGAACAAGGAGTCAATAAATAGGGTTCTAAAGCCTGAGTTAGTTCATGTTCTGCAGATGATGCGGAAGAGGATGGCATGACAGCATGGAGTGACATGGCGTGGGATGGCATAGGATGAGATGGGATGGGATGATGAGATGGCATTGGCTATCACAGGGCCCTTGGGTATATGACTCAATCCCTCCATCTCCTTCTTCATCAAAAGCCCCCCAAAGAGACGGAAACTACAGCAGCCAAAGACATCATTTGCCAGGTGATAAAACCCCTGGGAGCTGGAGCAGGGAAAGGATTCCCTGCCCTGATGGAATGTCTCAGCTCTCCCATGCACCCAGCTAAACGTGCTGAACTGGTAATTCCTGACTGACAGGAGCGAGCTGGCTGAGGAAGCTGAACTGTGAAGCAAGTATCTGTTCTGGTGAAGAAATGTATACCCCATTTTCCCCCTTTTCTCTCTCTTTTAATGCATCCCTTCTGTGAGAACAGCAATAGTTTCTACACTCAGTGTTCAACAGGCAGACATAATGTCTTCACTCTGCTGCCTTCTGGAGTCCTGCTTTGACAAAAAGGGAAGTTCAATTATTTCTTTAGTAAAACTGGATGGAAAAAACAACAGCTCTGCACAGTTTCATCCTCCAGAATGAAAACATCTCATGGAAGCTGCAATCTATTTTATTTTATTCTTTTACACTCCTCGGTGGCTCATACATCTCCCCAACAACAATTTAATTAGGAGATACCTCGCTTCCTTTCACGCATGGAGGAACAGCAAAACAGAAGAGAATGACAGTTGTATGAAATTATTTCATTCCAGCCTCTTTTGAGATGAAGAAAAGCAGGAGGGTGTTTTCCTTCCTGGGTTGAGGAGATATGAAGAGGCTTGGGCTGTGCACTTATGTGGACAACTGATGTTCAGTTGCTCTCATTGCTTCCAATTATTTTTCTTATGTTACTCCAGGCTTGCATGGCAGAATGGACATTGCTCACCTCATCTAGCCCCTGAGAATATGTTGTCCTTAAACCTGCTAATATCTCTGCCAGTAGCTCCCATGCCGGTGCCTGAAGAGCATCACCCAGGTCCCTGCTGCTGTTGCTGCCCTGGAGCCCGTATGTCAAAGGGTGGTTCTGTTGGGGTGGGGTGTGTATCCAAACCCCCACGTCTGCATGGGATGGTCTGGTGAGCCTTTTCCCATCAACCAGCTCTGCCTAGCGTTGTCCTCTGCTGAGGACAGGCTGAGTCATATTCTGAGCAGAGGCAGTGTCTGTAAGTGCAGGGAGTTCTTGTGCGACCCAGCTCCTCTTACCTTTCATCTCCGACACGACATGAAATGGAGTCTCTAAGGACCAGTTTATTATATTTTCTTGGAAATTTCACTGCCCAAATGTGCTTGATGATTGAGAGAATGCAGGCAAGCTAAGCCAGGGCCAGGGAGACTGGGGAGCGCCAACATGTCCAAGTAACACATTAAAAGGGCAATAATTATCTATCAAGTTCCCCAGAGAAATGAATTCCTCCAAGTATAGCACTTGCAATGTATCATTCAGGCTACTGGTGCTTTCCACACGCAGACTTTCAGAAGGGTGCTTGGGACAAAGCTGGGAGGAGCATCTGTCCATCTGTTAGCCAGGCTGGAGCTGTTTCCCTCAGCAGATGCTCTGCTATTTGAGCAAGGCTGGGATGTCAGGGATCATAACAAGAAGAGATGCCCGTGAGTATCAGAGGCATCCATGTGGGGCTAGAAGGTTTTGAGGGAGACCTCTGCCTTCATCTGGACTTTGAGACTAAGCCCCGAATAGTGCAGATGCACAAGCTCAGAGTGAGCTGGATTACTCCTGTGCTGCAACAGAAGCCAGGCACCAAGAGCAAGTGCAGATGCCAGTTTGGGACCTACATCTGGAGGGGGCTCCTTCTCAGCCACCAGTCCCAACCAGGGAGGATGTTTTTAGGCAGGTGCTGACAGAATTCCTCCTCCATCTTTTCCAAGCACTTTCTGGAAACGAGTCAACAGATGCACTAGCCCATCCATCAGTCTGGCCTACAGCCTCCCGAGGAGGAAATGGATGCAGGGAGGGGGGTGGAATCTGTTTAGATTTGCTAAAAGCAAAGTATTCTTGCCTCGCTCACTGTTTATGAGAGCAGACAGGACAAAGAAAAGATGCAGCTGGATTAGGAGATGGAGGCGTTGGTGATAGCTCGTGCCTCTGGGGAGGCTTTTGACTAGGACAGGCTTACTTCTGTTGGGTAAGAATGCTCCTTACCCCAGGCACAAGTGAATGTGACCTAATTGCAGTAAGAAAATCCTGGTCACAGCATCCACTTTCATAGAATCATCAATCACTGAATCATCGAATCATAGAATCACAGAATGATTTGGGTTGGAAAGAACCTTAAAGCCCATCCAGTTCCAACCCCCTGCCATGGGCAGGGACACCTTCCACTAGACCAGGTTGCTCCAAGCCCCTGTGTCCAACTTGGCCTTGAACACTGCCAGGGATGGGGCAGCCACAGCTTCTCTGGGCAATGTGTGCCGGGGTCTTACCACCCTCATAGTGAAGAATTTCTTCCTCAGACAATGTGCAGAGGATTAACATCATCTTTCAAGACCATCAACAGCCTCCAGGTTTGTCCATGGTCTCCCAGACCTGATGCTGGATTGGCCCGGGTATGCCCCACTGCCACCCTTGTCCCAGGTGAAGTTCACTCCATCGCTCTAACCAGCCTGCAAAAGAGCTCAGAAAGCTCAAGGACGTGGCAGAGATGAGACAAACTATCAGAGTTTATGTCTCCTAATGAAAAAAGGAATCAGGTAACCATGGTAACACCCAGCAGGGAAGCCATGGAGACCAAACTAATGTCATGGGGCAGCAGATACCTCTAGGAGGAAAGTTCTCCCTGTCCTAGATGGATGCTGGGTGTCCCAGCCACCCTTGAAGCCCCATGGATGAAGTGGCTCTGCTTTCTCCCAAGGGTGGTGGAGAGCAAATCCTGGGCACAAGTGGGCAGGCAGCCTGCTGGTAAAAGCAAAAGGATTGGTGCTGGATGAGACAACCCAGTGTCGAGAAGCAATGAGGCACCAGCAGTGCTCAGAGTGTTGGGAACAGCAGGGTGTGAGGCTGGGATGTCTGTGGAAATGCTGGGACCCCAAAGAAAGCAGGGACCCCAGGACATCAGTGTGAGTGCAGAGGAGCAGGGGTGGGGAGGATGGTCACACCCCAGGACCTGGTGCTGGGCTCAGTGAGCTGGAGCACAGGCTTGGCCATGGAGAATGCAGTCAAGGATGCTGCCAGCCTGGTGGCACCATCCCTACAGGGTGAAGTTTCCCATTGCACAGAGCTCTCCTGTGGATGGGGTTTTGGTGCCATGTGGCTCTGCAAAGCTGCATGGGCACCAGGGTGGCAGCAGGGTGACCCTGCCACTGCCAGCCCTTTCCTAAACCTGCTTATCCCAAACTATGGAAAAGGATCAAACATCAATTTTCCCTTCACCCCCTGTGTGCCGGCATCATCCAGGGAGGCTGCAAAGGCATTTTGTGTTCATCATCAGCCCTGTGTGTTGTCAGGCTCCAGCTCTTTAAGTGCGTAAATGCTCCAGTTTCTCAATTTCCCATGAGCAGAGCTTCTTATTTCAAAACAAAGCCGCCTTCCTGATCGTTAATCTCCCCCAAATCCAGGAGAAGCCCAGCGATCCCATTTAAATGGGGTTTTATCTGTGGGTCTGGCCCGGTGAGAACTCAGAGGGATGCTCCCTTTTAACTCTGCTGTGTGCAACTGCTCAAACTGATGTGTATTGAGGGTAAGCGTGATCTGCAGCCCCTGTCCATTAGTTACCTCTCACAAGCAGCAGGCATGAGGGAAACAAATGGCTTATTTTACTCACATCCAATCCATTGCCCTTGGAAACTCACTAACTCTGAAGCTGTCATAGTTGAAAGGAGGATGCTAACAAGAGCGATGCTGAATAGAGCAGTGTAAATAAGGGATAATTTGGTTGGGGCTGAACTGAGAAGTCAAACGCAAAGTTATTCTGTGAACAGAGAAATATATTAAGCCAGAGTATGTGTAGTATCCTGTGGTTTGGATTTTCTTATGCCTCCCAATGGGGTAGACCAGCTGTGAAAGATGGAGAAAAAGGTAAAACAAGGAGTTTTACTGTGTTTTCCAAGGAGCAGTGCAAGATGTTCAGGAGCTGGCCACATCCCTTCAAACCCCAGCCTGCACCACAGCTTGTGGGGACAAGGTGGGGCTTGTGGGGACAAGGCATGGAGCTGAATGCAAAATCTGTTCCCCCGTGGCACCAGGTCCAGCTGGAGATGCTGCACCAGGAGCCTGGCTCCTGGGGAAGAGCAGTGTATCTCCGTCTCAGAGGACACGGAGGCTTGAGGAGACTCCTGGGTACCATTGAGGTCTACTCAGGTCATGCGAGGTGACGCTGGCAGCGAGCACAGCTTGTTCGAGACACCTCCTGCCTAGGAAAACATCTGTCCTGCCAACGGAGAGACATGCAGGAGCCTTGGAGGACGGTCTGAAAATCACTTTGAGCTTCCCATGAAGGGTCTGGGGTTTAACATGTTTTCCCTGGCCACAGAAAGTAGCATCTTCAATGCAGACAGCCTAGCAACCAGGAAACTTGGGTACCAACCTGTCTATACGTTGCGTCTGAAATTATGAGATATTCACAGCTTGCAGCTGTGGCTTCATTATTAACCATTAACCTTTTTAACCATTTTGCACACTTTATGGATCAAACGCCTTTTTAGAACATTCATCTTCCCTGTATCTCATGTCCCTGAAAGAGATGACATGATGGTAACAGTCTATATGTGCTGAGAATAATGTCTGTATTCTCTTAACAGAGAAACTACACATTAAGAGTTTAGAAATACTGTTGCCTTATCTGCCCACTGGGAAGGAAAGTGCATGTTTCTGCAGCAAGGTTAATGAACAGCTCAGTATTCCCCTCGCCGCATCCAGAGCCAACCTTAAATCCTTCCTGGGAGCTTTTGCTTCTGACACAATGATGGATGGGAGAATAATGGCCCAGCTGAGATGCTGGTGCAGAACAGTGGCGGATCACTTTGGGGACGATTGAGCAGTGCAGGGTTTAAAGTAGAAATAGCAACAGGTTTTTTTCCCTCTTTGCTTCTTGTAGCAATCCCTCTGATGAGGCTGCTGGTGTGACGAGTGTATGGTCAGGGGATGGATGGGGGCATGGGCATCACCTCTGTACCTAACAGGTCCCCAGTCTGCCAAGGACAATGAAGACACAGAGTTAGGAGTTGCCAGAACATTCCCATTCTTCAAAGTCCTTCCTGCAGTGTGCTCAGGCTTTTTCAATCATCAAGATAAAGGTGAGGGAGAAAACTTGTCACAGTGTATAATCACAGAATCACAGCACGGTTTGTGTTGGAAGGGACCTTAAAGCTCATCCAGTTCCAACCCTCTGCCATGGGCAGGGACACCTTCCACTAGACCAGGTTGCTCCAGCCTGGTCTTGATCATTGCCAGGGATGGGGCAGCCACAGCTTCTCCTGGGACCTTGTGCCAGTCTCTCACCACCTTCACAGGGAACAACTTCTTCCTAAGATCTCATCTAAACCTCCCCTCTGTCAGTTTAAAGCTATTCCCCCTTGTCCTGTCCCTACAGGCCCTTGTCAAAAGCCCCTCTCCAGATTTCTTGTCAGCCCCTTTAGGCACTGGAAGCTGCTCTAAGGTCTCCCCGGAGCCTTCTCTTCTCCAGGCTGAACAAGCCCAGCTCTCTCAGCCTGTCTCCATAGCAGAGGTGCTCCAGCCCTTGGAGCATCTTCATGGCCTCCTCTGGATTTGCTCCAACAGCTCCACGTCCTTCTTATGATGGGGAACCTAAACCCAATAATGACGTCTCCTGGGGAAAACAATTGGTAGTGGAGGCTCTTTAATGAAGCAGGCAAAGGGAGATTGAAAGAACTGGAGACTAAGGTTGGAACAAGCAAAGTTGAAGTTAGGAATACAATTAGAGCTTCCCAGGATGCCCTTTCTGAGGGGTCTGGGCTACCCCTGAGCCCTGGACATTCAGATTAAGCCTTCACATTCACTCAGGAACCTCCATGAAGGCTTCCTCAAAGATTCAGCTGAGGTTCAGCTCAGGAGGTACCTCTCCTGATCCCCATCAGGGAATGTACCACCCTGGACACCTGCATGCTGCACAGGGTGCAGGAAGGTGCTAGGACCAGATTCCCTGCCCAGCGCAGTGCTCCTGGTACCCACAGCCTGCTCCATGCTCAGCTCTCAACACCTTATCTTCTCCCCAGCACCTATCTGCTGGTACCTGGCCTGGGCACCACATTTAAAACTCTTAACTGTGGCCCAAGATTCTTTAGAGCTGGACAGGGTGCAGACAGTTTGTATATCATTATATGAGCACCACATGTAATTTCCAGGGTTGAAGGCTATGCAGCAATTCCTGAGATGGGGATGTCATTCTGCTTTGATGCGCAGGACCTTGGTCCTAAAGAACTTCCCTGACTGTTCTCCTAAATACTTTGGGTTCCTAAAGTCCTTTGGACTTCCATGCAGAACTGCAAAACTTCCTTTGAGGGCAAATCCCCTTCCTGACTGCAGCAACTTGGGAAGATGCTGGATTTCTGCAGCCAGACCCACCATGAGTTCCTGAGACCCAGGGCAGCTGCAGAGTAGGCAAAGCTGCTGTGTCACGGCCATGGCAAGGGTCTCCTGCTTTTACATCCATGAGGAGCTGGGAATTGGCACTAAACTGATGCAAAAGGTTGTCTTCTGCCAAATCAACCCAATGTGGGGGACTTGGCCACCCCTAACCTCACCTGCATTCGGCTTCCCCAGACATCTGCAGAACCCAGAAAGGATTTACTGGGATTTTCTCCCTTCTTTTGACTCAAAATACAAATGAATCATGCTGAAGATTCATCTCTTATCACATCTTCCCTCTTGCCTCCCCCTCTTTCTTTTTTTGCTGTTTTCTTGGTTTGTAACTTTCCCAGCTCTGTGAGAAGGGTTGTCAAAGCTGTTTCTTAAAGACAAAACTGAGAAGACCATCCACTTGTTTGACAACTGCTCCTGGATTTTGCTTTCTTTCCCCCTGCTGCCAGCTTCATTATCCCAGTTCAATCTTGACCTTGCATTTTCAGCTTTAGCTTGCCTTTCATGTTTCCCACTCAAGGGCAACTCTGTTCATTCCAGCAGAGCTTCCTCCAGGCCCTCCCAGGCGGCTCCTGTGACAGACAAACAGCTGCACTGGAGTTTGCTTGCCAAAAAACCCCACCCCACTATATTGGGGCTCCTGAATAGCTCACCACAACATGACCTCGTGCATGGTTTGCACCTTGCATTACCTGCAGACAAAGCCCTAAAGCGATGATGCTCGGGGGCTGCCCCAAATAAGCAGGGGACAGAAAAAGGGAGGCAGCTGGAAGGGAGGAAAAAGGTCAAAGGATGGTAATAAGAGCTATAAAAGGTATAAAATGATGGTAATAACATAGCTCCAGAGTTTCCCTAACTGCACCTATACTCACAGGTCCATGCAAGCCTTAGACATAAAACTGCGCCACTCTCAGTGCTGATATATACTTAGATGTCCCTGTTAGGGAAGAGGTTTCTCTTCTCTCTCATCAAGGACGTATTAATGAACAGTCTCATTTAATTATTTCCCTTCCAGAGGACAGATGGCATGGAGGGGGGTGGGAGACAGATGGTCAGTGTGAGCCTATAGCCAAGACACGGTGGTTCCCAAAACAAGCCCCAGCCTCAGCAAGCAACTGAGAGATGCTGGAAAAGAGGATGCCTATGCCTAAACCCTAGCAGTGCCCTGGAACAGCTTATCCTGGAGCCCAGGAAGTCCTGACAAGGGTCTAGCAATTGCCATCAGCAGTTTCCAGTGTCCTGACTGTAATTACAGGGATTACACTGATTACAGAAAAGCAGGCCACATGCAAGGGGGAAGAAATGTGTTTCACTTAATACTGCTATTTGACTTAATACCACGTATTTGCTTTCAGAGGCAAGAGAGGAGCACCTGGGGACACTCGCCTCAGGGGTGGAAACCTTCATCCCAGCCATGGTCCAAAGCAAATGGCACTGTCTCCCTCACACTCGTCTCAGGAACGTCCGAGTATTTTGCAGAATTCCTGCAGGGACTTTCAGTGCTGATGGATCATTTCTGGGATATTTATGATCTTATAACAGATAATAATTGTTTCTGTTGAAAAGCAAAAAAAATGAGCAACCTCACAGTTCCTATAATCAGAAAGAGTCTCCTGCTGGGACCCATCCAAGTTTCCTCCTGACGTCATGAGCATCCATCACCTGTCTGGAACATAAAATAGGTGAAATCATACAAGTGCAGATATCTGTGCAGGAAACATTCTCCTCTGTCCCAAGGAACAGCAAAGAAGCAAACAGGAGATATTCTGAGTTGCACTTAAGGAATCAGACAACTGCTCTGGAGGAACTAATTAAAATCCAGGAACTAAATGTATTTAGATACACTGTCAGTCTGAATTATGCCAAGTGTGTTTGACTTTCACATGTTTAATTAAACTTGTTTGCATGGCAGGATGCACAAATCTCCCAGCTCAGCTTTACAAGCTCCTGGAACAAATGTTTTAAGAGTGAAGAGCTCTCAGACGCATTAAAAAGTTCAAAGAAAACTGAAAAGATTGGGAGGAGGGCTGTATCCTCATGTGCAGGGGGGAGTGAAGGGTGGGTTTTAGAGAGGGTTTCTTTGCTTTCTGGATATTGATTGAGATCTGGGACTGTGGGGTCCCATGCTGGGCAGGGCTGCTGCAATGGGAGCTCACAGTGGGTATCCCCACTGCAGAGTTTTGGGGGAGATACCCCATTCCTGCACCCGTATCAGGTGCTGCACTTAGGATCTTCAGCATCCCATCGCCCAGACAGTTCAACAGCATCACTGTCCTGCCCTCCTGAAACCCATCTGGCCTGAGAGAGAGTGCAGATGAAGTTGTTTATCCAGGGCTGGGATGCTCGTGCCAGGCAGATCCTCATGCCCAGCTGGTGACCCACAGGCTGTGGGGAAAACCAAGCTCAGTGATGCTGAAACCTCCTGGGACAGGCACCAGGCAGGATCCCCTCGTGCCAGCTGCCCCGCACACCGTGTCACTGCAGTCCCCTCCATGCTGCCTGAGAGCTCCTGCTAATTAGCTTGTGTTTTAATGTGTTTGAACATCTCTCTCTGCTCTTTTCGCCTTTGCCACTTGACATTTGGAGCTATGTAAACACACCGAGCCGTGGCAGGCTTTGTGCCTTTTTCCATTCAACAGAACTGCTAACATTACCTCCACAACTGCAGTGGCCAGTGGTGTGTCAGAGAGGAGCATCACAAGCATGGCATGGCCATGCCTTCTCCTTTGCCTCTGGGGGTCCCACCAGCATCCCCTGCCATAGGCGGGACCATCACCAGCCCCCAGCCCTGCTGCCTCAGGGGATTCCTGCCCTGAAGGGCAGATTTCCTTTGGAAAAGGCTCACTTAGGGCATCCTGAGGTTGAGCTTCTTCTGGCTGAACAGAGAGAGGAAAACATCCAGTCCAGACCCTCTCACACTGAGCAATGCTTCTTTACTCACTGATTTTTGCAGCCCCTTCCCAGCAGCCAGAAGTCCTCCTGGCTCTTAGCAATGACCTTTTTCCTCATCTGGTGATCAGGTTTTTTCTAGCAGAGGGCAACTCTGCTGTGCCATGCATGGCCACGAGCACAGACATTTCCTACACAGTCACCCCTCAGCAGGATCACGCATGTCCTTGCTTTGCTGCACCCTCAGCAGGGGTCTGAAATCATAGAACCACAGAATGGTTTGGGTTGGAAGGGACATTAAAGATCATCTAGTTCCAACCCCCCTGCCATGGGCAGGGACACCTTCTGCTAGAGCAGGTTGCTCCAAGCCCCTGTGTCCAACCTGGCCTTGAACACTGCCAGGGATGGGGCAGCCGCAGCTTCTCTGGGCACCCTGAGCCAGGGCCTCAGCACCCTCACAGGGAACAACTTCTTCCTAAGATCTCATCTCAATCTCCCCTCTGTCAGGTTAAAGCCATTCCCTCTAGTCCTGTCCCTACAGACCCTTGTCAAAAGCTCCTCTCCAGCTTTCTTGTCAGCTCCTTTATGCACTGGAAGCTGCTCTAAGGTCTCCCTGGAGCCTTCTCTTCTCCAGGCTGAACAACCCCAACTTGGTCAGCTTCAGGTCCTCTTCCATGGGGTGGGGAGCTCCAGAACAGCAGGGTCCTCCTTTGTAGAGCCAGCAACAGCCCCAAGGATTCCCTGAGGAGGTGTAGGATGCATCCCATTGCCATGCACCCACCAAACAGGCTCCTGTCCTGAGGGGTTTTTCAGGATGTGCAGAAGACCCCTTCCTGTAGGCAGGATTTTGGGGTGCTGGCCCTGATGCCACACAGCTCTCTCCCTCCTCCCAAGCAGAAATCTCCCCCTTGGCAAACAAAACCAGTCCCTAGGTGAGAGGACTGGCATGGAGCCTCCCTGCTTCTTATCTATTCCTGCAGCATCCCCAGCACAGAGCGAGCTGGGGACAGAGTCTCGCCACGCGTCTGCCATGGATCATTTCAGATGAACGTTTTGCATTTCAGGAGGGCTATAAAATGATCAAGCCAGCCTCTCCCCGGGCCGCCTCTGCAGTCATTACCCACCGAGCAGATAATAAAGGAGACACGACCATCCGTGTTCCCATAACAGCAGGACGGAGGGCTCCAGCAGGCAGCTCACGCTCGCCTACCTTGATTGCTTATGCAGATAACCCGGCACCAAGCACACAGGAATGGCTCTGCTTTGCCTTTGCACAACTGGATTTTGCACAGAGCTGGGGGTGGGGGGCAGAGAGGGATTCTTTTTTCATGTTGGGAGTCAGAGAACAAACACTTTGTTATTACGGATCATCTGTTCTATGCGAGTATCTAACAGCCCTGCTGGTGGATGAATACATGGTAAAATACATCTCAACAAACAAGCTCCAGTCTGAACACAGAAAGGTGGGAAAAAAAGCCAATGTCACTTGCTCAGAAAGCCCTTAGGAAGTTGTCTAAGATCGTAAAGAGCATCAGATTGATCCCATAAACATCTCTCTGCCTGCTTATATAGCTGGAAAAACATGGCAGGACAGGAGCTTGAGCTGTCAGGGTGGGTGTCAGCCTGAGTTAACCTTTACCTGGTTAAGTGGTGCCGGTGGCTGTGCCAGACAATGCTCAGGCCAGGGGCTTGGGGGACCCCGCGTTCTGGAGGAGTCTGAGCCAGGATCTGGGAGCAAACAAGGTGGGGAAGGGTGGTCAGAGGGAAGTGATGGTCAAGGGAAGTGGTGGTCAGAGGGAGAAGTGTTTTTCCAGAGGCAGAAGAGGAGGAGAGGGCTTGCTCAGAGCTAAGCTGGGTCTGGACAAAATCAACATGCGTTTGCAAAACACTGAGCTTGACTTAATTAATGGGACATGCTGGAGTGTGGGAAGAGCGCAGTAAACAACCGTGCCAGTTATCCCTGGCATCTCTGCTGTGGTGGGTCACAGAATCGCAGAATGGTTTGGGTGGGAAAGGACATTTAAAGGTCATCTAGTTCAACCCCCCCTGCCAAGGGCAGGGACACCTTCCGATATATCAGGCAGCTCAGAGCCCCGTCCAGCCTGGTCTTGAATGTTTCCAGGGTTGGGGCATCTACCACCTCTCTGGGCAACCTGTGACTGAAGGGATGAAGGGAATAAGATGGACAGTTAAGGGTTTTCCTTCCATTTCCCCTTTTGCTTTTTCCCGTGCCTGTGTGAAAGGCAGGAATACGTTATAGTCTTGGAGAGGTGCTTGGGCTCAGAGGCAAAACTCATATTAGGGGTTCTCAGGAAGGCAAGAGTGAGCAAAGGAGGACATCACTTCCAACCACATGTTTAGGGGATGTTCAAGGAGGACATTGCTTCCAACCATGCATTTGAGAGTGTCAAAGGAGGACATTGCTTCCAACTGTGTGTTTGAGAGTGTCATGCAGCCCCATAAAGCATGCCCAAAGGAAATGAAAGCTGTGTTAGATGTCACTGCATGGCCAGTGGAGTGGCTCGGCTGCCATAGGAGAGGAAGTACCTCTTCTACCCCGAAAAGAGGCAGCTCAGGAGAGTGTAAGGTCTGCAGGCTCAGGGCCTCATGAAGGAGAGAAATAGGAAATGGTCCTCACCATGGGCTAGATCCATCCTAGAGCTTGGGCCTGAACCAGCAGGGGAAATCCACTCTCTGGCTCACTCAGAGATGATCTACACTGTCTAGGGCCACTTTTAGAGATGGAAAGGACACTTATAAGTGAGAAGATGTTTGGGTATGTCCAGACACATTGCTTCTCCAGCCCCTGGGTATTACAGACACGTCAAAGGGAGCATGAGAGGAGCCAGTGAGATGCCCGTCGGCACACAGAGCTCAGTGCCCTGTCCCCATGCTAGCATCCTGAGATGGCTGAGCTGAGCTAAGCACTCCTCACCTTGCCCTGCTCAACAGCAGCCACCCTCCAATGTGGCCAGTGCTGCCCAGAGGAGCAGCACCCAGGGACAGTGACATTCACACTGTGGTCCCCAAACCACAGCTATAAATGCATGCTGCACCCTGCCATGCAACCTCACTCAGGGTAGAGGAGCACCTTCACCTACAGTATGGAGAATCTGGTGTCCCCTTCCCTAGGGCTTCAGGAGAATGCTTGGCTTGTCCCTTAAGTTTAATGTGGATTTCACTCTCTTTGGATACAAGGTGTGTCAGTGACACTTGCTCTGTCCCTATCAGCGGGCACCTCTTTCCCTCCGATGCTGCGACTGTGATGACATTGTGCCTCCTGAACCCAGTGGTGATTCCTATCAGCCAGCAGTGCAGCCCCTGGGCCTGGAAATCACATTGTGCTCCTGGCAACACCAGCATCGCCTTCAAGGCGATTGCCCTCAAATTTCTGCTGTAGCAGAGCACCTCAGGGCTCCCTAGAGTGTTTTAATGACTGATGACATTGTACCATCCACGCACCGCCTTATATAGTCCTCCCTGACACTTTGGATTTTATCCCTACATCATCCTTTTGATGGTTGGAGCTTTTCCAGCGAAGTAAAATTCTTCTGGAAAACTCTGGTCCCTGGAGCACTACATGTTTTGGTTTGTTCTCTCAGTATCTCAGGTTCAGTGAACTCTCACTGGTTCCCAGGCCGGGTCCCTGGGGCTCTGCCTGACCTCTCTGTGGAGTATCCCAGGATAGGGGACCTGCTCCCAGCACCTCCACCTCCATGCTATCCCAGTCCACCAGCTCCTCCTCACAGGACACCCCCGAGCAAGTTTCTTGTGTCTCTCATGGGGTCTGCATGTAACCCACCACACCACCACTTCCTGAGGGACCTGGTTGGGGTCAGCCCAATGGGATTTTCCAGGGAGGCTCAACATGGAAAGGCTGGTGAAGGGGGTTTTTTGAACATGTTTTCCCCCACGAACTCCAGCTATCTAAGGCTGTTTCAAGGCTAGCTTCATATCCTGCCCTGGGCTTTTGCTGCAGAGGGGATGCTCCCACTCTGCTTAGTGCTTGCCAGGCCACACCAGGAGTACTGTGTCCAGTTTTGGTCCTCACTGTACAAAAAAGATGCGGACAGGCTGGAAAGAGTCCAGAGAAGGCACAAAGATGATCCAAGGACTGGGCAGCCATGTGAGGAAAGGCTGAGAGAGCTGGGTTTGTTCAGCCTGGAGAAAAGAAGGCTCAGGGGAGACCTTGTCACCATATTCCAGTATTTAAAGGGTGGCTACAAAGAAGACGGAGTCTCCCCTTTGGCAAGGAGTCACATGGAAAAGACGAGGGGTGATGGGCACAAGTTACTAATGGGGAGATTCTGAGTAGGCACAAGACAAAAACTTTTCACCTTGAGAAAAAACAGCCACTGGAATAATCTCCCCAGGGCAGTGGTGACTCCCCAACATTGGACACTTAAGATAGGGCTGAACATGGTCTGGGTCATGTTTTACCAAGAGAGTTTGGACCAGATGATGCTTGAGTTCCCTTCCAACCTGGGATTCTGTGATTCTATGATTCCTTTATTTCTAACCTAGCTGCTGCTCCTCCCCCTCTGCTGTCTCCCCATCACCCCATCATGTCTGGGTTATCAGGGCTGTGCCTCTGCAAAGGAAAACTTCTTCCCACTGTGTTAGGGACATGCAGGAGCCTTGCTTGGATGGTGGGTTTCAATCCCAGACACAGCTGAGCCATCACAGTCCCCAGTTCCCAGGCAGTGACAGCCCCTTGGGGGTACCTGTCCCTCAGAGGGGTTTGTGGCTTTCCCTTCTTCACAGGTACCCGGATGTCCCATGTCCCTGCAGACACCAACACCATCTCGGAGGGCTGGGAGCCAAAGCAGCTGGAAAGTGCAGCTGGGTGTAGCAAACTTCAGCTGTTCCTCCGGCCAGAAGGGAGCTCGTCCCTACTCGCCAGGCAGGAGCACCCCATTATTTCTACTTTGTCCTTCCCTTGTAACTGACCCTCGCCCCATGTCAGGAGCATACATGGGGCCCCATGTGCAGGTCCCATACAAGCCATCACTGTCCCCATGGGATCTGTTGCCTCAGGCTTCCTGCACACCCAGGAAAGTCCCTGGTTGCACAGTCCAAATGAGCAAGGGAGGGGATGTGGGAAACTGAGGCAGGGGAAGCGGCTCTCCCCTGTCTTGCCTGCACATCCGTGGCATGTCCCTGAACCACAGCTGCACGGAGCAAAGCGCTGCTTCTGCCCCACGGCATCGTGGCACCAGCGTGGGGCAAGAGCTGAGTGGAGATGCAGCAAGGTAAATTCAGTGTCCATGCGAGCAGCCAGCTCAGAAACCAGCCCAAAGGGGGTCCCATAACCCACCTTCCACCTGACCACGCTGACCACAGAGCACGGTTTGCAGGCTGCTGGTGCCCTCTAAAGGAAGAAGCAAAGGGAAGAAGTCCGCAGCACGTTTGTCCCCAGCGGCAGCAGGACAGACACCCTGCTGCAAGAGAGATGTCTTCTGCTTTGGAAACAAGGCATAGAATTGTTGGGGGGTGAGGGAGGCTGTTTCCACCAGCAGCATCAGCCCAGCAGCCTGATCTCATCCTTGTTCTGATTCTTCCTGCGAGGTATCAGGGCTACAGAGTGAAGGTGCCTGATCATCAAACCTCCGATGAGCACAAGAAAGCTGCAGAAACCCTGAGAAAGGCTTTAAGGGTATCAGCTTGAGGTGGTTTTAATTTGCTTCTTGTCCTAAGAAGAGTGGTACAGCTCTAAGTAGCCAAAAATATACGTGCTTCATCAGGATCGTATTATTCCTCAGTTCCCCATGGTTGTCACTCCGGCACATCACCCACTGCTGGGGCCAACCCATCTGCTGCATAATTATAGAATGATTTGGGTGAGAAGAGACCCTAATGCTCATCCAGTTCCAACCCCCTGCCATGGGCAGGGACACCTTCCACAAGACCAAGTTGCTCCAAGCCCCATCCAACCTGGCCTTGAACACTGCCAGGGATGCGGCAGCCACAGCTTCTCTGGGCAACCTGTGCCAGGGCCTCACCACTCTCACAGGGAACAACTTCTTCCTAAGATCTCATCTCAATCTCCCCTCCGTCAGTTTAAAGCCATTCCCCCTTGTTCTGTCCCTACAGGCCCTTGACAAAATATGCTGAAAATGTCTCCATTTGTCTTTGCATTAAAGGGCTACTGAAACAGGGTCACCAGAACTGGCTATTCAAAATATGTCCTGGAAAGGCCAAGGTATTCTTGGTGCCTTCACTGGAGTGCCAGGGAGGTGGAGGGAGAAGTAGCCAGAAAAGTGATTGAAATGTTCCTTGCCTCCCTTACACAGGATGCAATAATTTCCAGCGCAGTTTAAAGCTTGGAAACCCACCGTGATATTCTCAGGAAGGTTTCTTCACAATGAGATTCTTTTGCATCTGTTTTCATTTGCTTTCCTGTACTTAAACCCTAGAAGGTGTATTCACGCTACCCTCTTTTCCCTGCCTGCAGATCACTCCTGCCACGCACCACTTGAGGATGTGCCAGGCAGTGACAAAGCATGTCCCAGGCTAAAAATAGACCCCACGTTGGGTATTTATGGTAAGATCACCTCTCCTGCCAGCTCCCTGCCAGGCAGCCCTGCCAGAAGACCTGGTGACAGACAAGTCATCTTCTCAGGACATGGTTTGATAACCGCTGTCTGCTCCCACCATGTTTAATGGACCAGGGGGAAGAGGGAGAGGTTTCCCCATGATGGGAATCACCTTGTAGGGTTTGGTGCTTGGACCGTGCCAGGCATGAATTAAAGACCAGGGCTTTCTCTGTGTGCTGAGGTGTCTGGAAGGATGAGTCCATCTTGGAAGTTGTAGCCAGAGCAAAGAAAATAAGAGAGATTTATTTGCAGCACTGGCTTTGGTGTGCGGGGGAGCTGCAGGGAGCTTCAAGGACAAGGTTATGAAGCTCCTCCAGCATCTGCAGGGAGCAGGGTTGCTGGTGAGGGGCTCAGACTGATGGTGAGGAGCTGCAGAAGGCACTCACATGAGTGTGAAAAGGCAATGAAAAGGCAAAAAAGTCCTCACTTGGCATCTAAAATGTTGAACTCTGAGTTGGATGCGGTCCAGAGCCATCAGTGAGGGAAGATTTGGGTAGGAGCTGTGAGCCTGAGAGAACAGGCAGAGGTGCTCCATGAACCCCAGCAACCCCCTCAAACCCACAAGAGAGCTCCTAGGAGGAGGGTGAGGGCTGAGGTACCCAAGCCCCACTGTGCAGCACAGGAGGGTGGACAGATGCTCAGGTGCCACCCCTGCAGCATCACTCTGGGTGCCTAAAAGCAATTTCAGGATCAGACCCTGGGCCTGGAAGGGGTGACCCATGCGAGCGGCTGATCTCCACCCAGCCTGTCCCTTTTCACTAAAGATCTCAAACTTCCTGTTTAATTCAGGGCTCCAATGTATGATGCAGCATCCAGACTAGGGACACCTCAGCAGCCACATCAGGGTCAACATGCAAAGCCCTTCCAAGGAGACAAATGAAATTTGGTCAAAATGGTGCCCTTAGTGAATTTTGTCTTATAGTTCAAATAAACAGATGTCTCTTGCTGTTTGGCCTTTGCACCATTGGCTCAAACTGACTTTTTTCCTTGTGGCTGCTGCACACATACTCTCCCCACACCGTAAATGCTGCTTGGTTGTTCTTGGCCTAGGAACAAGCCCTACAAAACACGCACAACTCTGTCTCACCATGAATGATGACCTGGCAGGAGTATAAAGTGATTTTAGTAATGCACTAAAATATGTGAGGACTTTTTCCCTGTTGTGTTAAACCCAGGCTTTTGAAGTGCTGCAGTAGTTAGTCCCCATCAGCTTGCTCTAAGTGCATGAAATGTGCTGGCTGAGGAGTGATGAGGAGATAGATAAGTTTAAAAGGGTTATTTTACTTCAGATGTCAGTGAGTGGGGGGAAAAGTCAATAAAAAGCTATTAAAAACCCCCCTACCTCTGGGTTTCCAAAATAGCTGCTACAAAGAGCCCCTCATTGCTGGGGTATTTTTGTGTTTCGAACCAGGCATGAAATCAGACAGGAGGCTGGTTATGAACTAGATGAGTAGGAAACAACCCCGGGATGTGGCTGGAGCTCCTGACTCTGCCCTCACTCTCAGCAACTCCGAGATGGGATGGGAGATGGAGCTCTGCCCAAAATGGTGCAGAGAGGGGTCAGGGCCCCTTCTCCAGCCCTGTGGGCAAAGGGCACAGGCTGGCACCCAGAGAAATGCTTTTCATTTCAGAGGTAAGCAGATGACTCTCCAACATGGGCACAGTTTGCAAAGTGGCTAGTGGCCCAAAGGCACCATGTGCCTTTATGGATGGGTGGCACATGGGGGCAGAGCCCTTGTTGTCAGCACCAGTGACAGACTCTGTCCGTGCCCTGCCATGCCATCCACATCCAAAATCACAGGAGAAAATATGTCTTCTCAAATAAATTAAGCAGGGCTAAGGCTGTGAACTGCTTCTTGCCTACACAGCAACACTGTCTTACTGGCAGCCTTGTCTTCATTACCCTGTATGATTTCATGCTGTCCGCAGGCTCATCACCCTGTCTGAGATCACTAGTGACTACACTGGAGTCCATGTGGTCCTCTTCCCCACCACTGTAACTGGTGATCCAGGTAAGAGGGTCCTGGGTGACCTCCCACTGCTGTGAGCAGAGCCTGGACCGGGGCACAGCTGCCTTTCCACCCCGGTGGATGCAGCAGCATGCACGGCCAGGGGCTGAGCAGGGGCATTTTTCCTGCCCAACAGTGACCCCATCAAACTGAGCTAATCCCCTGCCTGTCCTCAATCTCTCCTCAGCCCATTGCTCATCCCGAATCACAGGAGGAGCTGTATGGTGGGCAGCTGCCCCTTCTCCTTGGAGGCCATGAACAAAGAGCATCCCTGCTGCACACAGGCAGGTCCTCATGGCACACAAAGCTGGAGTGTGGTGGTGCATTTCTTCTCCCCCACCTCCTCTTGGCAGCTCTACGACCTCAGGAAATCCAGTCAGGTCATGGCCTTTGTGTTATGAGTTGGGCAGTGAAGCGTCCCTTGTCAGTACCAGGCACTCGTGCATAGCTAAGGCAGGAGGCACTGACTGTAGGAGGGACGACTGTTGCCTGGCCAAGGTGGGAAGAAAAAGTGGGGATAATCAGTCATCCCCTGACAGCCTTGGAACATTCCTCACCTTGGTCATAGCCTGAGTGGAATGGTACCATTGTTACTGGAATTTTGAAAATTCCAGTAATTACCAGCTTGGATTGTGGCCAGGGTGGAAATTTACTGATGGCTAAAGTAAATCATCTTGTGACAGTACAAAGAGTGGTCTTAAGCAAGGCCCTCTGAGCTCCCTTGGACCACAGCGAGCCGTGACAACATCTCCCTCTGAGCAACTCTTTCAAGTTTGGATGACTGTCACCAAGAGCTGATGATGGAGCCTGAGCTGAAGACTCCTCACTCCTCCTTGCCCCTGGAGAAATGGTGAGACATTTGATGTGAATATTTCACTGCACTCAAGTGGAATTTTCAACAGGTATACTTTTGTACATACATATATACATATACACACACATACATATATATACATATCTCTTTGTGTCTGTGTGCATGTGTGGATCAATTGATTTAGACACCCTATAGCAAGTATAGTGTGAATGTTATCACCTCAGATCTATAATTAAGTCACTGTTGCTACTGCAGTAGACCCTATCGTCTCACTTTGTAAGTGTTAAAGTAGTCAATGATGGACCTCAACTAACTTTTGTGATCCACCTTAAATTGTGAATAACTTTAGACAGCTGCTGGATGTTGTGATCCTCCTTAGAGCTGCAGACTGCTGCTAGGTCAAAAGTGTAAAACTCCCATCTGTGGTGAGTTGGTACTTTCACAACATCATATCAAGATCACCTTTTACTGATATCTTCAACAGTGATTCTTTAGGTGACTCTGATTACACATGTAACCCTCCAGACACAAACTGTTGACCAAGTCTGGGACCAAGATAGGATTTAGCCTCACCTAAGCTCCATCAGGAGTTTAAAAAGCAAAAGGGATCCACTCTGAACCTTGTGACTCAAAGGATTTCCTTACTCTTTGTATTTCTTCCCTGAGACAGAAACCATTGACCAAGTCTGGGACTAAGATTGTATTTAGTTGTACCGAATTTCCATCAGCAGTTTAGAAAGTAAGGGGGTCTACTCTGAACCTCGTGATTAGTGGGACGGTCTTCCTTACCCTTTTGCATCTTCGGTGTCTGTAAATCATTCTAGCTTGATTCTAACTCAATTTTCCTTTGTACGTTCCGTCCATATAGTAAGTAATAGAGTGAACCTTGCCATCGAACTTTGTTAGGTCACAATTTAGAAATTCATATTAAAACTACTTTTGCTAGTAACTTTGATGATGATTCTTTGGGCAACATTAAACTCATTCGTGACACTGAGACAGCAAGCTCTTTCTCCTTTATTTTCCCATTATTTCTCTCCCAGCTGGAAAACGAGGTTTCCACCGGAGGCAGGCTGGAGGTCACCATTTAGGCTCGGTGCTCGAAATAGATGTTCCGGTTCTGTCTCTCTTCGGCGCTGATTCTCTTCCCCGAGGGGAAGGTCTGGTAGGTCTGCACGTTCAGAGGTGACACTCGCATCAAATGCCAGTGGGTCTTTGTGCTGAGCAGTGGGCTGGGGAGCAGCAGAGCACCAAGGATGGTTATGGACGTGCGGAGGTACAGGCAGGGGTCGGGACTACGGGTGTGCTCTGAGGGCACTGGGGAACCCACAGCTCAGCACCGTTAACCACGATAGAGCTGCAGAAGCAGGTGAGCTTGCGGCATTGTCCCACTAAAAGAAGTTGGATTCCCCAACGTTGGACACTGTTAAGATTCAGCTGGACAAGGCGCTGGGCCATCTAGTCTAGGTCATGCTTCGCCTAGAAAGGTTGGATGATCCTTGAAGTCCCTCCCTACCTGGGATTCTAGGATTCAGGGATTCTAGAATTCAAGGATTGTAATATTCCTGAGCCCAGCACACCACCCAAAGCCTTGATGTCACCGATTGCATCAGCATGGGTATCGCTTACTGGCAAGCACAAGAAAAACAAAGGCAGAATTGGGAGGTTTTGCCTGTGCCACATTCAGAGCTGATGCTGCAAGGCCAAGCTGCGCCCTCCTGTTTGCAATCACCCCTGACCTCCAGACCACAAATACTAATGTGCAAACAGCTCTGCTTATTGGCATTACCCACGAGTTCAGACACATATCTGTATGAGGAGGAACCATGGGAACGGGTAAGTATTTGAAGGGGTAAAGGAAAAATACAGATTGCTTTCAACACCAAAACCACTTGTGCTGCTTTGGGGTCACGTTGCCTGTCCCTCCAGGAGCTGGACAAAGTCAAATTATTTCTGTTGGAATGGGTTGGGGAGCAGCAAGGTCCTCAGCAGCAAGGAGCAGGGGTGCATAGCAGCTAGTCAGGGTCAGCGGTGGGCCTGGAGATGGTGGCCAGGGCAGCCCAAGGCCACCTGGCAGTGAGGTACATCTGGGACCAAGCTCAAATCCTGTTCCATGTTAGAGTGGAGGAGGTCCAAGACCGGGCAACCAGCCAGCTGTGGCACAGCTGCAAAGGTAGGGGCTGGTGACTCTGCAGCTTAAAAGCAGATCCCAAAAGAAAGGAGGTCCCAGCATCACCTCCAGCTTTGCTCACAACAGCTCATATCAGTACCAGGGCTGACCTTGGTGTCTGCCAGCTGAACTCCTGTAAGTGGGATGTGCTCATGGCCCCAACAGTATCTGTTTCATTCCATCCACTTTCATCTATCCTCCTAATCCCACACATTTCTCTGCCTTCTCATGAAACCTGGCCTGCATGAAGGACAGCCTCCCACTCTCCTGTTTGTATTAGATGGGCAGTGAAGGGGTGATAAGAAATCACAAGCCAGCCTGAACAGCCCCAGTACACATCCATAATGAAGAGCTTCATCCCCATCAATGAACCTCTCTTTTAAACAGCTTCACTGGCTCCACACACAAAGTTTTGCAGATTCACAGGCTTCCAGGGCTGGCCATAGACAACCTTACTGCTGTGTTCCCAGCACCACCATCATTTCCCATATTGCAGCAAGGGGGATCCAGCCACCTCCTAGGCTGTGCAAGCAGGACAGTGGCCAGTGAGGCAGAGACAGCATCCAGCTGCCCTGGTTGATGTCTGCAGTCCACTGGTACAGGTTGCCCAGAGAAGCTGTGGCTGCCCCATCCCTGGCAGTGTTCAAGGCCAGGTTGGACGGGGCTTGGAGCAACCTGCTCTAGTGGAAGGTGTCCCTGCCCATGGCAGGGGGTTGGAACTGGATGAGCTTTAAGGTCCCTTCCAACACAAACCGTGCTGCGATTCTGTATGCAAGGAGAGGAAGAGAGCTGGGTTGTCCAGCCTCGAGAGGAAAAGGCAAAGGAGGATCTTATTATTGTCTACAGCTACCTTAGGGCAGGTAGCAGAGATGAGACCATCTGGAGGATGTAGACATGTAAGAAGCTGGAGAATGCACCTTGAATTTTGAGGTGCACGGGTGGCAGGAGCAGCGATGGCACAAGTTACAACATAGGCAGATCCAGCCAGATATAAGGAAAATATTTAATCTGAAGCCCTGTATAGATGACTGAAGGGTTTGTTTTTTTCCCAGATCTTACACTCATGTTGAGCCACAGGAATACAGCACTAGAGGGCACCCACGGATTTGTGCTAGCGCTGGGTCTAGCTGCTTTTCACCCCAGCTCAACTCTCGGTCCTGGGCTGGCAGGATTGTAGGTGTCTTTTCAGCCTATTTCAGGTCCTGGGTAACCATCCCGGGAGGCCAGTGTCGTGCCCAGAGCTCAAGGCAAGAGGAAATTTGGAATGCCAGTTGAAAGCAATACTGAGTCAGCTCCTCTGCGGTTGAAGCAGGGCATGTGGGGCTGTCAGTGCCATGGTGTCCACCCAAAAGGGTGGGTACTCCACCATGCTGGGCTGTGCCACAGGGCACAACAACCAGTAGCACACGGCCCCTGGCTGTGAAGTTAGGTGATCCCAGTTGAGTTTGCCCATGGGCTGATACAAAGTCCCTCTGCTGGAGTTTGACCTCAATATTCCCCGAATTTGGGCTGGATCTGCACTACTCCATGTCCCCACGAAGTTTACTTTCTCTTTATTCTTACTGAACATTATTTCATAGAGTCATGGAATCACAGAATGGGTTCGAAAGGACCTGAAGATCATCTAGTTCCAACCCCCTGCCATGGGCAGGGACACCTCACACTAGACCATGTCACCCAAGGCTCTGTCCAACCTGGCCTTGAACACTGCCAGGGATGGAGCATTTACTTCTCTGGGTAACCTATTCCAGTGCCTCACCACCCTCACAGTAAAGAACTTCTTCGTTATATCTAACCTGAACTTTTCCTCCTTAAGTTTATTTCGATCTCCTCTGTATTCTTGGTGCTGGTGAGAAATATCCAGGTCCCTAATCCACATTTCAGCAGTGCTCTGCCTACTTCTGTCCACCTTCATGCTCCAGAGACAACAACAAGCTCCCTTGCATGGTCCAACCTCCACAGCATCCACCCTGACCACCAGGAGAAGTTGCCCTGTAATTCTCTCAGTGAGGTGTTTTGGGGCTGCTCAGAGCCGCCACAGCTCTTCTGCAAGGAGCTGAAGTGGAGGCCCAGGAGGGATAAGGAATATGCGGGAGCTTTGCTCACTGATGTCTTCTTTTTGCCTTTCAGTTCTTACGACCTCCTCCCCTTTCCAGGGCCCTGTATTGTGGAGGCACCTACTCAGCAGAGGAATGGATCCACCAGCTTGGAGGAGAGGAACTCCATCACTGCCCATGCCCAGCTATGGGGAGGCAGGAGGCGGCTGTGAGATGGGGTTGGGATTCCCCCATCAATTCATAGCCATGGTGACTTGGAGACCTCACTTCTTTGTGATGGCTTGAGTGGCCAGTGGGCAGTCTGGGGGACTCACCTTCGGCCAGCTCACAGGTTTGTTTGTTAAAGTGATGCCTTTTTCAGTGGCCACTTTGGTATAATAGTGAAGTTGCAGCCCTTGGGTCTCCTAGCCGTTCTGGTGGTGGGAAATGTCCCAGGGACCAGCAGGCCCACAGCAATGAGGAGGAGAGGAGACAGGCATGGAGGCCCCAGGATGCTGCTCCAGTTTTTGTGGAGGCTTTGGAATAAGTAACAAACACACAGCCAGGAGGATGCTTGCTTGAGAAAACACTAAAACCAACACAAAACAAAACAACTGGGATTTCTAAGTTGAGAAAAAAGCCTCAATGCCTGGCACTCTGCCCACCTATTCTTTCCTTTCAGGTTAATCTGGTTTCTTCTGCTCTCATTTTTCTGAGGACAGAAGATTTGGGTGAAGAAGAAAAGGAGGATCAGTGCAGGGCTGGCTCTCCCCAGGACCTCTCCAGTTTTAGTCCCACTAGCCCAAGCTCTGGGAATTGGGTGCCACCACATGTGAGGGACTATCCACAGGGACATTGGTACTCACATGTCAAGTGGATGTGGATATCTCTCTTTTTCCTTCAAAGGCAGCACAAAGAAGGGATGGATGTACAGCATTCCGCTCTTGTCCCGGTAAAAATCACGGTGCTGCTGGGCCAGCTGCAGATCAATGCAAACATCCAGGAATTTCAGCAGAGTTCAGTGTTCCAAGTCTTGTTTGCACCCGGATGTTGAAGGGTGCAAAGCACATGGCAATCCCCTCCCCACTCTAACCATGCAGAAACGCTGGTCACAGCCGTGCTCCTAAGCTGCCCTGCCTCAGACCCTCAGGGAAATTAATAAGCAGCATCTGTGCTCGTTTTGTTAATTTGGCAGCTTGGCTTGTGTTGCTTGTGAGGTATTTGTATTGCGCCTTAAGGTGTGAGCAAGACATGGGTCAAGGCATGGGACAAGCCTCGTGCCTGCAAGAGGGACTCCTTCAGCAAATGCTCAAGTATGGGGTTATCTCAGGGCAGGTCTCTGTCAGCAGCTCTGTTGCAGTCAAGACCCTCACCTTGTGCTGTGCCCTCTGTTACACCAGCCCTGGAGGCAGGGGGTCTGGAAGGGGCAGAGCTGGCTGCTGCCTGTGCATGGGCTTCAGGCAGCGAGCCTTGCTGTGTGCAGGCAGCAGCAGAGGGGTCACCAGCCTCCAGCCCCCAGCACAAGCCTGTGGCCACCCTGGCTCTGCTCCACAGTCCCCCATGTCCTCACCTGGTAAAACCTGCTCAGCTCCTGGGATCGGCCGCCATCCAGGTTGAAGCGGGTCTGCAGTGGGATGTGCGGGTAGACATCCTGGTCCTCTGCTCGGCATGTTGTCACCATCCGGAGACCCTGGGGGTATCTCATGGCGGCGTTCCCACAGGTGTTTCTGAAGGAAAATGATGGGTTTGGGATGCGCCTTCAATACTTGCGTGGGAAGCGTCGTTAGGAAGGGCCATGCTGAGCTCCCTTCTCCTCCACTGCTCTGCAAGATGCCTCTAGGAATCAGCACCCACCTCTCAGGGCCATCTAGTCAAAGCCATGCTTTGCCCATGAAAGGTTGGGCCAGATGATCCATGAGATCCCTTCAAACCTAGTAGTCTATGATTCTATGATTGACTTAAGCAAAACCCCACACTTGATGCCCAGCATCGCATCTGAGGATAAACTGCTGCCCAAGGGATCATGGTGGTGGCCTTCATGACCCAGGACATGGTTTTGTTTTCCTTTTTAAGCCCCATTCCTTGCGTTTTAGAGGTGCCCTGGGCAGGGAGCTGCTGCTGGCAGAGCAGGGTCCACCACATCCCTGGCTGGCTGTACGCTGAGGAATAAGAAAGGGAGCAGCTGGTCCCTCTCCTGGCAGAAAACCATTAGAGTTAGGATGAATGGGACCCCTCTATTCTGAGCACACAGCTGCCCAGCATCCAGGAAACATCAGCATCCATTTTGGCCAAATGTCTCCTGGTCGTCTCATGTTCCCAAAAACGTGGGGTTTGGGGCTGAGGACATGGTATCAAACTCAGCTCTTTCCTCCCAGGCAGCTTTCAGAGAGCTCAGGGCTAGATGAGGAGATTCTGTAGAGCATCTCAGGGGACCAAGATGGGACTGTTTTCTGCTGGGACAATCCCAGATGCCCCATAATGCTTCCATAAAGCAACCAGGAGCTCCCCTCAAGCACGGAATAGCCCCACAGATGCCCCCTTTCCAAAACATGGTGCGGGGCTGGGATTTCACCAGGACATGGCACTGGCTGTCCTGTAGAGCTGGGGAGGGCTGCACAGACTCATTTCTACCACTTCATCTGCCCCTTAAAGATATCGTGGAAGTTCCATTAGCTCTTTGCATATTCAGAGCTGAAAATCCATGTATCCCTGATAACGAGTGGTAGAACAGTAAACTGCATTTGTCCCTTCAGCCACCCCTGAAAGCTTGTAGGATTCCCAATGTGTTCCCAGAATGTGGAAATATGTCATTATTCTTCCTCTGGCTTCTCACAATGGTTGCAAGCAATCGGCTTTCCTGCAAAGCCCAAAGTGCTGAGACACTGCTGTGTTTCACAGGAGCCAGTGGAAACTGCTTCTCAGCCAAGCAAGCTCACCCAAGGCATACTGGAGTTAATTTTGCTGCAGTCTGAAATTCTCTGCCCATAACCTGAAACCAGCATTTCAGCTGGTGCAGGAGCCCTTGGCTCAGGTGCAGATCTGTATCATTCTGCAAAAGCCAGGAGAAGAAAAGGAATCTTTAAGGGAAAAAGAAAGAAATACAGCCCTTTCCCCTTGCTGCCAGGGCAGACAAAATAGAGCTGCTGAAGAATGGAGATAGGGCAAAAATCAAGGACAAACTACTTAGTGCATCCCCTGTTCAATGAGGGGCTCACAGAATCCTGTGCCTTGCGCCCACCAGCCCAAGGGGGACAAGGGGGAATGGCTTTAACCTGACAGAGGGGAGATTTAGATAGGAGCTGAGGAAGAAGTTCTTCCCTGTGAGGGTGGTGAGGCCCTGGCACAGGGTGCCCAAAGAAGCTGTGGCTGCCCCATCCCTGGCAGTGTTCAGGGCCAGTTTGGACACAGGGGCTTGGAGCAACCTGCTCTAGTGGAAGGTGTCCCTGCCTATGGCAGAGGGGTTGGAACTGGATGAGCTTTAAGGTCCCTTCCAACCCAAACCATTCTGTGATTCCACGACTCTGGGACAAACACAGCACAAAAAAAAAAAACCAACCAAACAAACAGCTTTCCCAAGAAAGTCCATCACAGGTTAGTTTTTCTGTCTGACCCTGCCCAGTTCCCATGGTGTACTGGAACCAGGAATGATGATTTGCACACAAGACTCTCTGCTCATATTTGAGCAAGATTACATACCAGGGTTTTGCTCATTTAAGATTTTTCACAAGATAAGGCTGTTAATCCTGATTTCTCTGTTAAATGGGTTCTGCTTGCCATGGCCACTGCTGCAATAATGCCATCAGGCCATCAGTGGCCAGATCCAGCACTAACAGGCCACAGCTAATTGTCGAAGCTAATCCTAATTCTCAGCACGTTTATATACCTGCCTTTGACTGAAGGCACCCTTGTTCACCAACTTACAGGACGAGAGCCATGACAGCCTGTTCCCTTTGCTCAGAGCTCTAATTTAACAGCTAAACAATGAGGATTTCTCTCATCTGAGCCTCTTGAGGCACAGGGGGGATGATGTGCTTGCGGTGACATAGCAACGCTGTTCACCTCTACTGCTATCAATAGGCCACAAACCCAACGTACAGCAGTAAATAAAAACATCAAATATATGTGCCCTGCTGCTTGCCACCCTCCACGTTGCTGGGAATACTTGTGTCAACCGGTTCAAGTGCCAAAACTGTGGGATGTGATTTAAGGGTGCAAGCACCCATGCAGCCAGGCAGAGTGGAGCCCTGCACCCATGCATTGGGCCCTGCAGCTCAGGGCATTTGGGTGTTCCTCTCCTCAGCATGGCTGAAGTTTGCCATTTGCCAGAGCAGCTGAAGAGGAGAAAAAGTAAGAGATTTGGAAGCAAATTCACTTCACAGTTAAAGTGGTGAGAGTCCTTCAGATGGGAACCTAATCCCAGAGCGCTGGATGGCTGAAAATGATGCCCTCAGACAACCAGAGGAAAAAATGTATTTATATATAAATATATATATGTAAACATATATAAACATTAAACTGTATATCTTTTACAAGCATAGTTCTGCCTGTAAGGGGGAAATGGACTCCAGCAGCTTGGAGACCAGAAGCAAGAGCGATGGATGCCAGCCACACACGTAACCCCACCAGCAAGGACCCCATGGGTGCATCTCCTGGGTGCACAGGACATGCAGCTTTAGCACCCAGGCTGGCTTTATGTCAGCAGAAAGCTGCTGGGACAGGTTTTGTCCACCCAGGGCAAGGGCTGCCCCGGGCAAGGACATCGCCTGGCATTCAGGACTAGCCCTGGCTGCAGCATGAGTCTTTGCTTACATGAAACAAAAGGAGATGTGAAAGAAAACAAGAGAAGGGCATGAAAAATGTGTGATGATGGGAAGGGGCTGGGGAAACTGCCTCAGCTGAGAGGACAGGGGGAGGACGAGCTGAAACACATCGCAGCTCATCTGGGTGAGAAACATTTGGGGTTTCTCGCTGGAGAGGAAAAGCCTCTCCGACACTGACCTCGTGTCATATGCATGAAGGAGTGAGAAAATTCACTGCTCTGTCCCTCTGTAATCACTGATACAAAAGACAACCTGTGACCTATGCAAAACCGCCTGAGGAAACACACAGACATGGGATCGCAAGGGCAGAGCAATTGAGAGATGGCGTGACTGCATTGCCTGGCTCCTGCAGCCCAGGTTAAAAGCTGTCTTGTAATAGGAAGGGTGCAGGGTGCATGGGGCAGGGTGGGAGGCCCCGGAGTGCCAGTCCAGCCATGCTCAGCCATTACCTGCTGCCAGCTGTGCTGGGGATATGGAGTGTCCCTGTGCTACAGCTGACCCCGGAACCATCACAAACACCATCACCAGGCAACGGGAGGAGCCCAGAATCCCTCCACCAGAGTCCCTGCACCCCTCTGGCACTGTGAGATCCCCTGCACCCCCAGCACCTCCTCTTAGAATCATAGAACAGTTAGGGTTGGAAAGGACCTTAAGATCACCTAGTTGCAAACCCCCTGCCATGGACAGGGGCACCTCACACTTGAACATCCCTTGCGCCCACTGCCTGCATCCAGCCAGCCCTCACCACTACACTCACACCATCACTCTCTGGCTGCACCCAGCCTGGCACCATGCCTGCACCCCTCCCCAAGAACCCCCGCATCCCTGCCCTCGCCCCTCCTGATGCAGGGGATCCAGAAATGTCCCAAGGTTTGCATATTTCAGGCTTTTGGAGTTGTTTTCCTCCAGCTCTTTGTGTAACTGGAATAGTGGGCTCTGCTCCTGCCCCAGGAGAGCAACCAGGAACCTGTCCTGGAACAACTTTGGGAAGTTGCCTATAAAGAACCAATGTAAAAAAATATAATTGCACACAGAGATCTGCACATGCTGTTAAAATAATCCTTGTAAATGATCCTTGCTTCTAAGAGGAGCTGGAGGTGCAGGAATTGGAGAGGCTGTTCTTTATTTTCATCTCAATCTAAGCTCTGAGATATTTCAAATTAAAAATAAAATTAAAGAAAAGAAACAAAATAGAAAGCCAGGGGCTTTCAGCACCCGCCTCATGCTAGGACATTACAGTGCCAGCCCTGCAAAGGTCTGCCACCCACCACCTCTCCCAGCACTGTTGGGCTCCTGCTGCCAGTGAGATGTGGATTCAGCCACCTTGGGACTGGGGAGAAGCTGGGAGGGGTTGGATCCATGGAGCTTTGCCCGGGATGGATCCCCCGTGAGTTTGCTACAGGCATGGGACACCTCATGCGGAGATCCAACACACGTCTTTACACACTGGCTCCTCTCTGCAGGGTGGAGAAATGAGGAAATCTCAGTTTGCTAATTGCACTGAATTCAAGAAAATGGGAAAACATCTGTGCCATGATAAATAAATGAATAAATCAATAGAAATTAATTAAATAAATAGAAATCCTCCACTTATGGGAGCTGCTGCATTGCTACAGCTGTGAAGTAACAAGCACAGCTCTGGCATTTCAAAAGGAGTCAGAAGGTTGTCTGGGTGTCTACGGGCTTTCAACCCAGCATCTGCGCAGCTTTCCAATCTGTCTCAGAGATTGCGATGTGAAGATATGAAACTAAATGGAAAACGATGCAAAAGGCCGAACGGACTTGCGAAAAGTCAGTCCTGCTTGACTGCCTAGGTTACTTTCTTTGAAAACTGTGGATCTTCTAGCTGGGGAACAAGAGCACTGGTGACAGGGAACCAACCATGTCCTGGGCTGCATCCCCAGCAGCATGACCAGCAAGTCGAGGGAGGGGATTCTCCCTCTCTGCTCCGTTCTTTCAAGCCCAAACCATTCTGTGATTCTATGGAAGCACTCATGGGCTGACTGCAAAATGGAAAGCCATACATTAAAGACTGAGGAAAAGGAACTGAGGGTGCCCATGGGTCCCAGACCTGCAAAGTGACAATGTTCGTGACCTTGAACATGGCCCAGGGGGTGATGTGGAGCCCCCAGTACTGCTGAGCTTATCCTGGCTTGAGGAGCTGCAGATAAGGACAATCAGGGAAGAGAGGTCCTGTCCATCAGGAGGAGATGGGAAGAGCTGGGTTTATTTAGTCAAGCAAAAGAGAGGCTGAGGGGAGAGGATTGCGCTGAGGAAATTAATCTGGAGAGAAAAAGGGGAAGACAGAAGGAGCAAGAAGACAACCATGACCAGGGTGACGCTGAGCATTAGCAGAAGGCTCCTGGCCACAAAACCCATGTGGTTCAGCAATGGCTTTCCAACAGCAGCCACAGAGGCAGAAACTTCTCAGGATTTTAAATGGGGCTTGCTTCTGGGAGGAGCACTGCACCAGGGTGCTTGCAGCTGATGTCTCAGAGACAGCAAAGCTTTGGGTTCCCCAGTGTCTTCTTTATCTGCCTGGAAATGTTGCTTTTTTGTGGGCTGACAGGGAGCCATAGTCCACACGTGTCCTCCGCAGATCCGAGGACTATAACAGAGCCTGGACTCTCCATGGATGCACCAACCAGCTCGGCCCTGCCAGAAACCCCCAGGCAGAAGTTTCGGCTTCTCTGGAAATGAGTGGGGGTCTTGTCATCACACCAGGGGGAAGACATCACTCCAGGAAATGTCCTCAAGCTGCACCAGAGGAGGTTTAGATTGGATATGAGGAAAAATTTCTTCCCCAAAAGAGTTGTCAAGCACTGGAACAGACTGCCCAGGGCAGTGGTGGAGTCACCATCCCTGGAGGTATTTAATAGACGTGTAGATGTGGCCCTGAGGGACATGGGTTAGTGGTGGACTTGGCAGTGCTCAGTTCATGGTTGGACTCAATGACTTTAAATTTTTTTTCCAACCTTAACAGTTCCATGATCCTAAGACAGAGGACCTGCTGTCACCAAGGGTGCAGAGCTCACGTCTATTCCCTGCACAGCTGCACTAGGGTAGGACACTCAATCCAGAAGATCTCATGAGGACACCTTGCGAGCACTGCTTTACACAGGAGAGTTTGCTGGTTTGCCTCGGATTCGGCATTCCCCTTTTCCTTGCTCACACTTCTCCTTACGAACAAAAACTGCCTCCACAGCATTTTCCCCTTTCTTTCAGAGACCGATATACACAAGCAGGGCCGCCCACTGCAGCACTCAAAATTACATATGATGCTACGAGCAGCTTTATCCCACAAAGCGTCAGTTCTGACAGTCACATCCCTGAAATTCTTTAAAGTGAAAGAGTCTCAACTGCAGGGGGGAACGATGGCAGATGAAGGGAGACTTGCTCTGGCAGAGCCAAGGTCGGGAAGAGCAGGGATGTGAAAGATGGAGTCTGCGAACAGAGTGGTGGAAGATGGCAGGGGACAAGAGTTGCTCCCAGTCCTTCCTCTGCTCATTCCTTTGCCCCGATTACAGCAGTCATGAATAAGTCTCTTGGATGCTTTCCATGCACCTAAAGTACACAGCAACTGCTCCATGGGGCGGTTCATCACAGGGGACTTCAGGTCCCCTCAGTGAGGGGCTAAATTAATGTTTCTGCTCTCCAGGGAGCTGTGGGGTAAGTAATACTTGTGAAGTGTTTAACAGCTCCCCAGGAAAAGGGCTGGAGAAGCTCCAGAAAGGTGCTTTGGTTTGGATATTTGCCCCTCCATGAGGGTCTCCTTGTTAGTCCTCCTCCCAGGGTCTAGCTCAGTTCTGTTGGGGCAAAGAGGCTGCACAGGGAAGAGTGGGGCCAAAAAATAAGTGAGTCCAATGGGAGATGAAGAAATGCACATTGCTGTCCCTCACGGTAAGGAGGCTCTGACACCTGCTCCATGGGCCCTGGACTTGGTCTGAGGAACATTGGCATTGCAGAAGAGGCCTTTTCGCTCCCTTTTGTCATGTCTCCCCCAACATCTCCTTTGCCATTCAGCCAGGGTTCCCCTCCAGGCTGATGCTGATGTGCCGATGGAAAAGCTGGTTCAGATGCTGCTCCTGTTCTGCAGGATTTGGAACTTCAGCTGAATATGGGAGAGAGGACCACAGTGGCCACCAGTGACCTTGCAGTCATGGACCCAGCATGGGAATCTTCAGAGCTGAGCACTGCAGACTTTGAGAATTAAATAAAGGTGCCTGGAGGAAAAGGCAAGTGATATTTCTCTTAGCAAAATCACCCACTGGAAAAATGAAATCCTGTCTATCCTCGTACAGAGCTGCTGCGTGTCCTGGCTCAAGAGCTCTCTGATAAGGGTATTTTCTACTTCTGAAAGAAGCCCATCAGCTAGGGCTGTGTAATTGTTCTCTGCTTCTCCTTTCCATTGCCCAGCACCGCTGCCCTAACAACATGTTGTCCTCAAAGCTCATGGTCCCCAAAGAACATTGTCCCCAGTGTGCACTGCCTGCAGCCAGTGGGGCACCAGGACCCTCCTTGGGGCTTCATTTGCCCCTCCAGTGGGCTCTGCCCTGTGCTGACTGCATCCTTCTGGGACTGAGTAGGTGAAACAGAACCTGCTGAGATACCTGATGGCTTCACCTCCAGCAGAGAATCATCTCCCTGTCCACATCTGCAAGAAGAAACCCCACAGTTAGTAGAATCAGAGAATCACAGAACCACAGAACCACAGAACCACAGGATGCTTTGGGTTGGAAAGGGCTTTAAAGCTCATCTAGTCAGCACTGGAAGCTGCTCTAAGGTCTCCCCGGAGCCTTCTCTTCTCCAGGCTGAACAAGCCCAGCTCTCTCAGCCTGTCTCCATAGCAGAGGTGCTCCAGCCCTTGGAGCACCTTCAAGGCCTCCTCTGGACTCGCTCCAACAGCTCCACATCCTTCTTATGTTGTTGCCTCAGAGCTGGATGCAGGACTGCAGGGGGGTTCTCACCAGGGCAGAGCAGAGGGGGAGAATCCCCTCCCTCAACCTGCTGGTCACGCTGCTGGTGATGCAGCCCAGGACATGGTTGGTTTCTGGGCTCAAACACACACTGATGGGTCATGTTGAGCTTCTCATCGACCAACACATCCAAGTCCTTCTCCTCAGGGCTGCTCTCAATCCAGTCTCCCCCAGCCTCTATTTGTGCTCGGGATTGTCCCTATCCATGTGCAGGACTGGTTTTCGTTGCTGATTTCATGAAATCATCAAATTCCTGTTGGGAGGGACTCAAGAAGCATCACTGTGCAGGTCTGCAGACACAAGGAAAGGTGATGGTTCAGTCATCCATTAAGGCCTTCTAGGAATTGGAAAACAATTTGGAGCAGGATATTTGGCACATTTATTGTGGGTATATTACTGAAAGGAGAACTGCCTTCTTCAGGCTGCGTTACTGTAGCCTGGATCCGCTCAGGCTATTGGGTTCCTGGGGATTTTACTCAGCAGCTTGGATGGCACAAGGAGAGAAACATAACACAGGAATATATACAGCTCTGTACACACAAGCATGCACTTACACAATATAATATCACCCACCATTAGCATTTAAACATAACTTAGAGCCTGTCACAGTGATTCCAGCTGATGAAAGGGGTAAAAATCAACCCCCAAGTGTGAAACCTCTGTCCGGCTCTCAGGGAACAACAAACAAAAAGGGAAAAGAAAATGACAGCAATTTTCTGTAATTAATAGAAAAGATTTTAGTGGTTTGACAAATGGGGAGGCTGATATGATTTTTCCAAGCGTGGGAAGAGAAGAGTTGGGGGAAAAAAAATGAGAAAAAGAGTTAAGAAGAGAAAATCTCATTAATTTTGGACTTAACATTCTGTAGCACCATCATAAGACTATTGCTTCAGCATGTGCAATTGGATTTATTTTAATAGAATACCACTGCTGTGGGTAATGTATACGGAGGGACTAGTTAAGGCCTGATTCTGCCATGGCAAGCGGCCCTTTCCCCATTGCCTTCGGTGTAAACCCGTAGTAAATAAGAGCAATCATCAGTGATTCAGAGGTGGGTGTGCAATTTTATTCACATGCAGCGATGTGAAAATTGCAGAGGCATTGTGGAAAACTGAAATTAGTGTTTATAAAGGGCATTTTCTCACCTTGCGCTGTTAATCACAGGCAGGCCTCTTCAGCTCTCAAGCTGGAGAGAACATTTTTAACACGCCACGCTTTGACACTCCTTGTGTTCTGTTGAATTCATTGCAGTTGGGTTCCTATCTTGCTCCTGCTCATTTTCATTTTCCAATTTACAGGTATAACGGGTGGATAAATCACCAGGGGGGCAAGTATAGATCTTCCGCCATCCTGAAGAGCATTGAGCTCTAGAGGTGTCTCAGCTAGGAGCAAACTTCACTGAGTTGTGGCATCCTAAGAGGAAGCTCATGTGTAGCAGCCAAAGGGCAGTAGTTTCTTGCACTGCTTTCAGCAGCTACAGCAGCCAGATCACAGTCAGATTTAATGCACAGTGTTAAAGACCCATGTGTATACCATCTTCTGTCTTAATTTCTTAATTCGTGCTTTGCTGTGTCTCTTTAAGTCTGGGAGTAAAGCTATGGGTTACCACTCCCCAAGAACCCTCCACCTGCGCTTTTACAGCAGGAACATCTAAATCATGTCTGAGATAAAACAAAATCAGGAAAAGAAAATACACATTCTTTACCAGATTCTTCAGGCTGGTGTTTTCACGGTGGCCACCCAGCACCACTCACCCAACTGCACAGTGCAGCTCAAAGTGATGCATCCTGCCTCTTGAGATGAACAATTCAGTCAACACTCTTTACACTGGTTTTCTTCACTTTATCTACTATCTGATATTAAGAGGTTTAAAATGAACGACATGATATAGAAGGTGTTTTCTGTGGTACTTGTGTTTTTAGGACAACATGGGTTGCTCTGAAGGTGCCTCCTAGAGACGCTGGTGTAATTTGCTTGCTTTTAAATCAAGTAAATTTGAGAAACGGAGATGGAGGAGATGAAGGCGAGGACATCTTCTGCTGGGTCAGAACAGATGAGCAGTATTTGACTGAGGGGTTTCACACAGCTATTATGTTCCACTGCAGATTTAGATAGGATATTAGGAAGAAGTTCTTCTCTGTGAGGGTGGTGAGGCCCTGGCACAGGGTGCCCAGAGAAGCTGTGGCTGCCCCATCCCTGGCAGTGTTTAAGGCCAGGTTGGACAGGGCTTGGAGCAACCTGCTCTAGTGGAAGGTGTCCCTGTCTGTGACAGGGGGGTTGGAACTGGGTGAGCTTTAAGGTCCCTTCCAACCCAAACCATACAGGACCCATCTCTGGCTCATGCATGATCTCACCTCTTGAGCTCTTGCATAGGCACCAGTTCTCACTTGCATGTCATGGACCAGCTTGGGCAGGGCATCACTTTCCCCTCCCAATATTATCACAAACCTGCCTCCTCCCGAGCCCTCAGCACACTGCTGCCTTCACCGCCACCTCCTATCTCCATGCGACAGCACCCTCGACTCCAGGCCATGCTGCCAGGAGGTAATTATGAACCTAATGAGAAATGGCACATGCTGTTAATCCCCTTTCTTCACTCTCATGCACTTATGAATGAGCATAATGATACTTTCTGCTGGCAGGATGACAGCAATCCAGGCTCTGTAACAGAACCTGGTGTGGTAGGTGGAAAAAAATGTCTAATTTCCAGTGGTTTAGTATCCATATGTGAAGGTTTCACCCTCGCTTCTCTCTCTCTGGTGATGCTGAAGCTTTCCTGGGTTCACACCTCATCACAGATGGATGTTTCCTGGAAGTACCCAAGCAGGAAAGGAAGATACGTGAGGCTTGAAGACTCTTGTGCTCTTCCTCTTCCCAAATGCATGTGTTAATCATCTTCCTTGAAATAAAGGACAACTTTAAGACCCTGGGAAAGGTGTTCATGTGCAACCCCACAGGCAAAACCCATTCCAAACTAAGCCCACAAGTCCAACTGTATAGTTACTACTGATGTCTGGAAAATCCACTTGATCCTGTTGAGGTTCAGCCCAGAACACAGCAAACACAGTGTGGAGCACACTCCAGCTTGGATAAGCGTGCAGCAGAGTGTGGCACTGGTGGCGTTCCAGGCTGGGATGCTTTGCGTTCACAGAGCACCCACACTGCCTGCACTGCCAGGGACCCTCCTGCATCCTGCAGCACTACAAGATGTACTCTATCTTCTGTCCAAACCTGGCCATGGTCTGGCTGGAGGGCTGTGATCTAGTGGCCCTACTGCCATGGCCACGGGCCAGGTGAAGTGCTCTTAGCACTCTCTCCTGTCCCCGCTGGCTGGCATCAGGGAGGCACATGGATAATAGCCAACCCATCTCTTGCACGTTACCCCAGGAGATGCTGATAACAGCACAGGACCCCCATGCTGGCTGGCCCTTGGTGGTCCCAGGTGGTAGTGGATGAGCTCAGGTCTCCCTGGGCACCCCACATCAACCCCTCCTGTTTGCAGGGCCAGGGGGTGGGTACACACCCTAACGCCAAAGGCTCCACCTGGGTGTGCTGGGGGGGGATGTTTTCGGCCTCAGTTTCCCGACTCACAGCATCATGCAACTGGAAGGGGAAGTTCCGAGCAGCTCGTTCCCCCAAGGCACCAGGGAAAGAAGGGAAGGGAAGGGAAGGGAAGGGAAGGGAAGGGAAGGGAAGGGAAGGGGAAAGGGAGGGGAGGGATGGGGAGGGGAAGGAGGGAAGGGAGGGCGGGGGGCGGTGCCTCTGATGAATAATTCAGCGTCGGAGGGAGCACTGCTCCACACACCGCACCGCGCCTCGGAGCGCAGCTGGGAGCGCGGCACCGCGCACCGCACCGCACCGCTCCACGTACCGCTCCGCGCCCCGCACAGCTCCGCGCCCCACCGCGCCCCATGGCTCTGCTGCTGCAGCTCCGCACCGTCACCGGCCTCCGCGGCAAAGCCGACCGCATCGCCAAAGCGGTTTTCCGAGGTAGGTGGGAGGGGGGAGTCCCGGGGGTCTCGAGTGGGCTGTTCCCTGCCGCCGCCTTCCCTGCCTCAGTTTCCCCACCGCGGCCGCGCTTGGGTTGGGAAGGGGGGTGCAAGCCTGCCGGCTGCAGGGGCTGCCCACCCTGCATGCAGAGCGGCTGTCCTGGGCCCCCCATCCCGCCTGCCCCCGATCTGCTACACTGCAGCCCCCATCCCCTCCCCACGGGCAGCCCTGGGGAGGGGGATTCGTCCCAGGGAAAGCAGGTGAAGTCCCAGGGTGACAAATCGCCTCCAGGACCCTGCCCCAGCCGGAGGGAGCTGGGCTCCCACCACAGCATCGGGGGCTTGGTGACGAAGCTGTGCCATCAAGAAAGTGTCGCTGGATGGGCCAGGAGGAGAACTTGCCTTGTCCTGGGGTGCAGTGTCTGCCTGGATTTCCTCTAAGGATGCTGCAGCTTTGGTTCAGATCCACGTCAGCTCCAAAGCTTTAAAGGGAAGCTGCAAAAAGAGCAAAAACTCTCTGGGGTGCATACCCTCAGCAGCAGCCAAACCTTTCCTGAGCCCCCGGGGGCTTAAAGCAGGCTTGGTGTGAGCTCACTGTGTGGTGCCAGCATGTGGGAGCCCACCGGCAAGCAGAAGTGGCTGTGGGATGGTTTGTCAGTGCCAGGAGTTGGGAATAGCAATCCTTTCTCTCTGTAAACATGCCATGGGAGAGCAGGGGAGCGGGTATTTTCATCACTTCCAAGCCAGGCCAGCCAGCACTGCCTGAAACAGCACTGCCTTAATGACCATAGAGTCATTAAAAAGGTGCAATTACCCCCTTACTTCCCTGTCCCTGCCTCCCAGCCTCAGCCCAGGGGCAGTTCACAGAATTACAGTATTTTGCTTCTGTCATTTTCTGTGCACAGAGGGATTTAGTCTCACACTGGGAATGTAGCAGGTATCACAGAAACCTGCAACTGGGGATGCCTCTTCCCCTGCTCGTCCTGGGAAGCTGTGGAGCTCACAACTGGGGCACTCGATGCTGCTGTATTCCACAAGCTCGGCCCTAGCGGACAGGCTCCTGGTGACCAGACTGTCAGGTCTGGACCCCGAGATCATGGCTAGCAAAATCCTACTGCTAAAGGGTGGTAGAGGTGGGTTAGGAAGCGATCCATGCAGGGTTGGGTCGGTGAAGGCAGCAGGGAGGTGGGTTTAGGTAAAACCCTTCTCTTAAATAGGCTGGTGCGTCGAGAAGGGTTTGGTGTTGCTCCCTGTTCATGCCACTCAGTGTCTGTCCAAAGCTGCAGCAAGCCTTCCTTGCACAGGGAACAGCAGTTTAACATCTTATGCTAACGTTTATCTCCAAAGCCTATTTATGTTCCTTTCCCCGAAAGGGGAAAAAGGGGGGACAGCTCCATGTCTGCCCTGCAGACAGGGAAGTGCACAGGCAGATCCCCTGGATACCTATTTGGCAAATAGCAGCATAGTTTTGGGTTGTGGGAGAGCACTGAGCTTAGCGTGCCAGCTAACAAGAGATGTGAATCCAGGACAGAACCTTGTTGTGGGTGAAGGGACTGGAATTATCACACTGTAAGGATACAGAAGCAGTATGATGCTCACACACCATGGATTTCAACAGTTGTAGTAAGATAGGAGTTTTCACATTCTCTTGGTCTTTTCTTGATGTTCTGGGTGGTGCTTTGAGGATTGCTTCATGCCAGATTGCTGATTGCTCTGGACGAGGCAGGGCCAGGTCCCCCAGATGCCTGGGCTGGCCCCTGACCTGCACTGGTGGGTCTCAGTGCTGGGTTTCAGGTGGCTGCCAACACCCAGCTCCAAGGATGCACAGCACTGCATCCCACTGCCTTCTGCAAGCAGGCTCCCTGCCTCCGGGGCATGTAGGGCACGGCCGTCGTGCAGTTTTACTAACAGGTGTGTAAGCACATCCTGGAGCTGGGAGCAGGGTCTGCTCCCCACCAGGACATGCTGGATATGGCCATGAAGTGTCCCAGCACTCCGGGCAGTTGGCGCATGGATGGGGCAGAGCTCCTCCAGTCTGCATGCCAACCATGTCCTGGGCTGCATCACCAGCAGCGTGACCAGCAGGTCAAGGGAGGGGATTCTCCCCCTCTGCTCCTCTCTGGTGAGACCCCCCCTGCAGTCCTGCTTCCAGCTCTGAGGCTCCAACCTAAGAAGGATGTGGAGCGATGGGATGGGATGGGATGGGACGGGACAGGACAGGATGCAGCTAGGCACACTGGCCTGGGCCCTTGGTGCCGTGCCTGAAAGAGCATCCCAGTGGGGATGGTCGAGTTTTGGTGCCAAAGTCTTCAAAGGGAAGAGTTTCCTGCCTTTCTCCAGTGACTGTAGACGGAGCTTTAGACCCCTTTGGTGTGGTGTGAGGTGACCTCCACCAGCCTGGCATCCCTCAGTGCTCCTCAAGCAACTCATAGATTGAGCATTGTGCTGATACTCCCCAATATCTTGGTTTTACTGGAGTTACTGAGCATAGCAGAGAGGGATGCTCTTCACTAGTTGAGCTGCCATCCAGGCTTCTCCCTCTCCTCACCCACCAGCAGCATAGCCTGGGGTCCAGGCAGAGCTTCCCAAGTAGGTATGTGCTCATTCAGCCAAAACCATCTATTATAGCATGTAAAGATAGTAAGGAAGGAGTTTGACTCCAGTGTGACAGGCAGCCATGCGTGTTTCTGCAGGTGGGCAGTGCTCTGAAATGCTGCTCCACTTCAGCTCAGATGGGAGGTGAATAAATCACAACCTTGATAGAAGCGTTCCTGACAACAGGCTGAGGCTGACAGCCATGTGGGATGGCAATGGAATAACGCTGCTCCTCTTCTCACAGGGATCCCCACACTTCTGGCAGTCACTGTGAGCTGCAGTTGCACTGTCCGCATTTTGCAAATAGGAGAAACTGAGGCATGAAGAGGAGCTCCCATGTCTGGAGCAGGAAGAGGTGCCTAGTCTGGCTCTCCAGCTCCTAGTCTGGAAGTGGAGGGAGAGGTGGGCTCTGTCCCAGAAGGGTGGCCAAAATCCACTCCCATCCCTGAGTACCAGGGACTCACCTCCCACCACAGCACTGGATTTGGCTCACCAAATTCCATGGGGATGCCTGTACCTTGGGAGGTTGGAGGGTGTTAACTAACAAGATCCTTTGCTTTTATGACCCTCCCAGTTGCTCATAGGAAATTTGGGGCTGGTTTTGAACCTGTGCAACTCGTGAGGCGCCCGTCACTCTACAGCAGCCATCCTGTGCTTGCTCCAGGCTGTCTGAAAAGGGCTCTAAAATCCCAGATCAGTTGCATTTGCAGCTCTCCATCTCCCCACCGCTGTGCTCTGCAAGTGAAGCTCAGCCAGGAGTAACTGGGATATTCTGCACACACTTGCTCTTCAGGCTGGCTGCAGGGGAAGAGAAGAATAATGGTTATTTTTCTTCAGTGCTACCCATTTCAGGGGTGCTTGCTCCTGTCCCCCAGCAAGGCCTGAGCTTGTACAGAGTCACTTGCCTGCAGCAGTTTTCACTCTTAGGCCAGCCTAATGCTTCGTATTTGTGAAGGAGGGGACTTGTGCCCCGGTGCAATTAGAGCGCTTGTCAGCTAATTGATCACAAATGGAGTTATAAAACGCTTCTTGGCGTGGCTTCCTCTCTGGATTAGTGTGTGTAAATGAGGGAAATCATTCATGGATTGCTCCAGGAGCACCATGGGGCACTGGTGGATAATGATAGTGCTGTAAGGAAACAGCAAAGAACCATAGAATGGTTTGTGTTGGAAGGGACCTTAAAGCTCATCCGGTTCCAACCCCAGCACCTTCCACTAGACCAGGTTGCTCCAAGCCCCGTCCAACCTGACCTTGAACACTGCCAGGGATGGGGCAGCCACAGCTTCTCTGGGCACCCTGTGCCAGGGCATCACCACCCTCACAGGGAACAACTTCTGCCTAAGATCTCATCTCAATCTCCCCTCTATCAGTTTAAAGCCATTCCCCCTTGTGCCTCCCTACAGGCCCTGGTCAAAAGCCCCTCTCCAGCTTTCTTGTCGACCCCTTTAGGCACTCGAAGCTGCTCTAAGGTCTCCTTGGAGCCTTCTCTTCTCCAGGCTGAACAAGCCCAGCTCTCTCAGCCTGTCTTCATAGCAGAGGTGTCACAGCTCTTTGAGAATTTTTGTGGCCCTACTACTGGTGTCTCCATCCTCATGAAGTAATGGTCCCATTCCCCATCTGGGTCCCCCTACCTTGTGTGAAGAGGGGCTGGGCTGCATCCCACTGCAGCTCCCATCCCATCCCATGGAAGACAAAGAGGGAACCTGCACCAGGTTCTTTTGCACTGGGAGGCAGCCAATGTGCACTGGGCAAGAGTGGGTGGCTGTTCCATTGCCCATGTGGCTCGTGGGTCTTCTCCACCCTTACCCAGTCACCTGCATGAGATAAATGCAGTGCTCTGCCTACATCCCCGAGAAACTCATGCATCTGTGGGTGAAGTGACTCATGGCAGGGAATTGGGAGGGTGGTTTGGGATATAGAATGAACTCTTTGGATTTACTTTACCCAGGTTGGCTGCTGCAGACAGCAGAAAGTCTGACAACATGATGGCTGTCCTTGTGTAATAGTTAAATTAGAAAGGGATGGGGCATTCTCTGCCAAAAGCCATGTCATCAGGATATCTCACTTTCTGGTAAAGTAAAGTAGAAGTTGACCCTGCATCAGTAAGGGGTACCCTGGCATCCACTTACCCTAGCCACAAGCTCTCTGTGCAATGCCAGGCCCAAACCAGACTCACACACAGAGATGTTTTTAATTACCCAGGAGACAGTTTTCTTTGCTGGAAGGGAAAGCCTCAATGTGAATCAGTGATTAAATATTAGCATTTTTATATGTTTTCCTCCTGCAGTGTTATGAAGTGGATATTAACTAGAAATATTGATTCGGGGGGGTGGGTGGGTAACATCCTACTGAGAGCAGCTGAAAGCATGGGGCAACCGGGAGCTGGGGCTCCTTGGGAAAACCTGATGATTTCAGTAATTGATGCACATGCTTGGCTGCTCTCCTTGGGCTTCCCCTCCACAGTATCTCCTCCTCTTGTCCCATCCCTGCTCCCAGCTGACTGGGGGCTTTTGAGGCTCTGCTGCCCCCAGCAGATCTGGGGGTGCAGGAATGGAGGGTTGCTACCATCAGGGTGGTCACACATGGCTACATCCATGTGGTTGGACTCAAACGTGCAGATCCTCTGTTCTGGGCAGGAGCTGCGGTGGTTTTTCCTAGTGTGGCCAGTCCTAAATCTCATCCCTGAGGTTGCAGCACACTTCTGGGGTGTGTAGACCTGCATAGAATCATAGAATCACAGAATGGTTTGGGTTGGAAGGGACCTTAAAGTTCATCCAGTTCCAACCCCCTGCCACAGGCAGGGACACCTTCCACTAGAGCAGGTTGCTCCAAGCCCCGTCCAACTTGGCCTTGAAAACTGCCAGGGATGGGGCAGCCACAGCTTCTCTGGGCACCCTGTGCCAGGGCCTCAGCACCCTCACAGGGAAGAGCTTCTTCCTAAGATCTCAACTAAATCTCCCCTCTGTCAGTTTAATCCCAGTGCCCCAAAGCTTGAGGAGCTCGTGTTCAATCAATGTGTAAGCCACTGCAGAAGATGCTGCGATCCCCATCCCCATGCTCTGTGTCATCTGGCTGCAAAAGATGGGACAAGACTTGAACACACCCATTAAGCACATTCTAGAAAAACCTTCTTGATTAGCCCTTAAAGCAGGTTAATGTGGTGTTTAGTGCTGGTACAGGCGAGCTGAAGCTGGATTCACCCTCCTGCATGTGCTGTGTCCCCTCTGCACCCCTTCTGCACACCCGCACATGGGCCTGTGGTGTTCTCACACCTTCACAAGCACGTTCTCCCCACCCCCGGCAATGCCCATAGACTGTGCTCCACCAAGGCTAACCTGTTTTTCCTCTCCCCTCTCCAGGTCTCTCCTTTTACACCCGAGTGCTTGAAAACTGTGAGGATGAGGCCAGGTTTGATGAGGTAAGAGAAGTTGTGTTTTCCTCCTGGTCTGCCTCATACAGCTGGTTTGTTTTGCTGTGACTCCCTGTCCAGTTGAAAATATCCCCATTCCCCAATTTAAAGTGTGTTGTCATCTTCATTGTCTCCTCCAGGGTTTCTCCTGGCAGGTATGAAATGGGTCTCTTGGCTGTGGTCTGGCTGGGGCTGAGGACACAGGTGTTCCATGTCATGGCAACAGCCCAACAGCATTTCCATATTAACTGAAAAGAAAATCCATGTTCTTTGTATGGAATTTTCAGGAAAAACTGCTTGTCTCTATGGGGCAAATCCTGCTCGTTCTTGGCTCTCCTTTTCCTTGTCTCAGGGGGAAAAACTCCTCCTTGGTTCAAATCCTTGGTTCCTCAGTTTTTGGTGCTCAGCCTGAGAGTCTTCCTCATCCATCTGCACTCCTCAGCTCACTCTGGGTAACAGATCATGGGCCCCATGATGTGCATTAGGTGCCTCTCAGGTGCTGTTTCAGACTTCAGTGCTCAGCTTTGCGCTTGAAAAGGGAGAGAGAAGAAATTGAAACCCGAGTTCCATGTGGTTTGAAAACACAGCCTTTTCTTAAGCAGTTACCAAGAAAGTATTCTGACATGATTGAAATACGGTCATCCACATGAACAGGGAATAGACGTGCTGCTATCAAGTCACATTCAAGATGGAAATATGCTTTGAAAAGAGAATGGATGTTTCCACTCATTGCTTTGTGTTTCTTGTAGGACATATCCAATTCCCAGGAGCTGGAGAATACAGGAGGCTGAGAGGAATATTAAGATCTTTAAATTGTTTATTGCTTTCTAAACCTTTTTCCATCTTTAGAGAGTAACATTTCATCCTGGTTCCAGGCATGGAATGCATTTCAGGGGGGATTTTTCCTGTAGTGTGCCCAGCTTGCACAGCCAGAAGCACATCCAGCTCCTCCATGCCCCTCTGCGGCCACGGCACGGGTTAGACTTTGCTCCAGGTTTTAGGGGAGAGCTTAATCTCAGGCTCCCCTAAACTGCCAGCAAGGATTAAGGGGCAGGATAAGCCCAAGGTGCAGGCAGGGTGGGATCTGCCATTGATAGCTCCAGGGTTGCACTGGGTCAGTGAGGCACAGTGAGAAGGCGGCTGGAGATGCAGCTCCAACCCTGCTCCTACAAAGCCGAGGCAGCCAGGGGAAGCTGCTGATGTTAACAGGATGCAGATTTCTATGGATCAGCACACAGCAATTTGATAGTATAATAACTGATTTGAATAACAACCATGGAGGTGTGCACTGGTGAAGCTGCCTGTGTCTCAAAACTCCCTGTGATTTGAATGAGGACATCCTTCCCTGCTGGGGCTGAACGGCTGGAGGTTCTGCTTGCAGTCTCATGCTTGGTGGTACACTAGATACTGGCTGCTCTGAGTGCTTGGTGCTGCACTGTGATCTTGGAGCATCCCAGCTGAGCTCTGAGCCCAGGCAGTGTGCAGGAGAGGATGGGCACTGGTGCATGTCAGGACTATAGAGCTTAAAAGACAGCAGGTATACGAGTCCTGAGCCACAAATGTGCATATTTTCTTCTAGTGCCTCCAGGGCTTGGGACCTCTCAAACATTAATAATCCAAGTGTTTTTTAGTGGTTAAGCCTATTCCTAAACCTTTTATGGCCAGCAGGAGAGTGCTCATGCCCTGAACGACTGCCCCATCAGTCAGGCTTTTATTCTTGGGTTCTGCAAGGTCTTCACAGCATCTAACAGATGAGATATGCATAGTCGCTCCAGAAGGCATTTGGTTACCTAAATATGTGCTAACGACAGGTCAGAAACATCTCCTGCTGTAGCACCGGACCCGACATGATCCCAACTCACTCAAAACGTAATGGTTTATGTGTTCTGATGGCATTTAGTGAGAGATGCAGAAAAAAACATGCCAGAAGCAAGCCAGTGAGATCTACATCACTGCAGTTTGGAGGGGAAGACAAGCCTACATTTCTGGGTTCACCTTTCCAGCTCTGCTGTGGGCTTGCTGAGAACTCAGCCACAATTGCAAGATTAACCCAAGTGGGCCATGCCTCCTGTATGGGTGGAAATGGTGACGCTGCTTCTTGCTCCTCTTCATAAATTGCTGAGAACTCTGTAAGAGCAGTGCCGGCAGTGCTGCAGCCCTGCCATGCACTGGGAGGCTGAATGCTGGTCCCTGCTCCTGCACAGCTGGAGATACAGGAGTGCTGGCATAGATGCATCCTCCTTATCATGTAGGGCAGAGCGCAAGCCACGGTAAGAGATTGCAGAGGTGCAATCCTCTTTCCTCTTTCCCTCCTAAATCTGCTATCCTTTGCTGCTGAAGGACTCTGGAGAAGAGAAGGCTCTGCAGAGACCTTAGAGCAGCTTCCAGTGCCTGAAGGGACTGACAAGGAAGCTCGAGAGGGGCTTTTAACAAGGGCCTCTAGGGACAGGACAAGGGGGAATGGCTTTAAACTGACAGAGGGGAGATTGAGATGAGATCTTGGGCAGAAGTTCTTCCCTGTGAGGGTGGTGAGGCCCTGGCACAGGGTGCCCAGAGAAGCTGTGGCTGCCCCATCCCTGGCAGTGTTCAAGGCCAGGTTGGACGGGACTTGGAGCAACCTGCTCTAGTGGAAGGTGTCCCTGCCTGTGGCAGGGTCTTGGACCAGATGAGCTTTAAGGTCCCTTCCAACCCAATCCATTCTGTGATTCTATGACTCCCTGATGCAATGAGCATGGACGAGAAACTTGACGTGAGCTAGGGAATGTGTCTTGTGCTGCCTGGAGTAATGACTTGATGAGGCTATCCAGGAAAGGAAATAATTCCTTTTGAGTGTACACACAAGGCAAGTCATCACACCACTGATGGCAAGCCCAGCTGATTAATTAATTAATTTTATGGAGTAAAATGTTATTATTGCATCCCTGCAGCACTCCAGTGTTCCCCAGCTACTCCCACACGAGGGGCTATTCCGTGGGGAGGTGATGGATGCCCATGGTCTGTAATGCTTGTGATGAACAAAACGGAGCTGTCTTCTAGCTGAGCCCTCATGGCTGGGGCAGTATCAAGTGGTGTGCTTGGGGGCACTGACAGTTTGGAACAGCTGAAGATGACCTCCAGTAGTCCCTCTGCATACATGGTTTTATTCTCTCTTCAGCTTCCTAGTTCTCCTTGAATTTTGCAATGAATTTAATACCAGCGGGGCGAGAGATGGGGTGTTATTTCACATTACTCTCTATTTATCTCTGCACTCTGCTAGTGCTCAGGTTGCTCCTTGCACTGATTATTTATGAACTAGAAGCTTCAGATATGACCCCATTTCCTGCTGCTTTCCCCTCAAAATGGGGTAAGATGGTGACCTTGTATCTGAGGGGGTGTCTCATCCCCTATGTGGGGCTTTGGAACCTGAGCTGGCCGACCTCTCATCTCTGTGATGGGAGATGAAACGGGGTATGGATGATGAGGATGCTTCCTGCCTCATCTCGGAGCTGGGGACAAGCAGAAAATTCACTTTAGGTTCAGGTAAAGCCAAAGGGGGGTTTGACAGCACTAATGAGGACATAAGCTTCCCTTGCCACCGCTTAACATTCATGAGGACCTACTAGCAGGCTGAATTTGGGCTGCCTCAGTGGTTTCCATTTGTTTAGTTTCACTCTATTTCTTTTGCAATTATTTGTATTCATTGCTTAATGAATTATGCAAAGCCCATGCTTCTACAGAGCCTGGGGAAGGTGAGCTGATGGCTGTTCCAGAGCTGTGTTTTATTTAGTTAGGAATAGCTGCATTGTGTCCTGCCTGCACCCCAAAGGGTTTCTCCTTGGAGGGGCTTGTCCTGCAGCTTTCCTGCAGGTGCCCAGTGGAGGAAGGAAGGGAAGGGGACTCCAGTGATGGCGCTGGGCATGGAGAGCTGTGGATGGGTCCTATGTGGTCCTGCAGGCCTGCGTTCAGTCTCTCCTCAAGGGACCAGGACAAGCTCAGGTGGTGCTGCCAAGAAAGCTGAGACCCAGAGCTGCAGCCTTGGCCCGAACATCTGGAAACGCCCCTGGTTAAGCAGGGGAGATGACAGGCAAGATGAGCATCCAGCCAAGGCTCCCCAGTGCTGTAGGAGGGGACACATGGCTTAAAAAGGGGAGACTTGGCTTGCAAAGATGCCCTTTCCCGGTTCCCCTAAAGCTGTCTCACTGGAAGTGTCTGGCTGATGCATTCTGCCAAGGCATTTCTCTGCCTCTATCTTCTTCTTTTTCCCTTCATTAACAGAACAGATAAAATTGACCCAGCAGATACCACTCGTTTAGCTTTCAGAGGGCTTTTAAAAAGGTTTTTAACAACAAAACCAGTAAGGAGAATAAACAGGCAGCCAGCCAGGGAAGGAGGAAGATTAATGAAAGCAGGGCAGTTTTGGGAGCAGCCTCAGACCTGAGCAGTGCTGCAGCGGTGGATGCACACCCAGGCCGCTGCTCGCAGCGTTTCCTCATGGGGATGGTGAGGAGGGAGCAGGGAGAGTACCCCACAGGCGTTCAGGATGACGCAGAGAGCTGAGAGCTCCTTGCTATTGACTTGGCTACCAGCAGCGATGCAGGCTCTGAGACACTTACTCTAGCTGCATGCCCTTCTTCTCTCTTCTACCACTGGCACGCAGCTGGACCAGCCCTGATGGGGGGTGCTGGCATAGCTGTCCCCCAGGGACAGTTTTCTCTGGGAGCATGATGGGGTAGCATTAGCTAGCTCCTCCAGCCATCCCACTATAGTGTTATAGCACACACCCACCACAACAGTGTCTGGTAGCTCAGGAGCTTGTTCTTCCCTTCCTCTGCTTCCATCGGGCACTAAATGCCATCTGGTTGCCACTTCTCACCTCTTTATTTTGTGCATCGTCACAGTTGTTTTGTCTCCCACCACCGTGTCGACTATACCATTCATACAAAAATGTGAAGTAAGAGCAATTTCGTGGAATCACAGAATCACAAAATAGTTTGAGTTTGAAGGGACCTTGAAGCTCATCTAGTTCCAACCCCCTGCCATGGGCAGGGACACCTTCCACTAGAGCAGGTTGCTCCAAGCCCTGTCCAACCTGGCCTTGAACACTGCCAGGGATGGGGCAGCCACAGCTTCTCTGGGCAACCTGTGCCAGGGCCTCACCACCCTCACAGGGAACAACTTCTTCCCCATCTCCAATCTAAATCTCCCCTCTGTCAGGCACGGGGCTCAATGCAGGCACTGCAGCCCCTGCCACAGAACTACTCCATGGCATGCCTTATGTTCACTTTCCAGCCCACACCACCTGCCTCACAGTGCTTCCCTTCAGCCCAGGCACTCTGAATTGATGAGAACAAGTCGTCCTTCAGGGCTGGTTATAAAGTAACCAAGAAAACTTCAGCTCCAAAACATTTGCCCTCTTGCCTCATTTACATGAAGGGCAGCTCCCTGCAAGGGTGCTGAGGAAAGGGAAACCTGCATGGAAAGAGCCAATGCAAGTGCTGGGGCATTGCTTTGCCCCTCTATGTTGCAAAGAGAATGCTGGCTTCAGCCCAAGGACAATTCCCCTGGTGCATTTTCACATGCAATGAGGAATGAAATCTAAAAAGCCGAATAAAAGATTTTAGGTGGCACCTTAGCTTGGTGTGAGAAAATACGGCAAAGGCTGGGGAGCCCATAAATTCAACGCAGAAATACAGTGCCAGTGTTTATTGCTGAAGGTAATCAGAGGTGGAAGCCACTATCTGAAGGTGTAATTAAATGTTGTTGTTTGAATTCTGGGATGTCTTTTTTTCCCTTTTTTCCCCATTAAAAATATGTTCTGACTGAGCTACGAGGCATATCTGCATTTGATTTAGGAGCCTTTGAGTGAAACATGAAAATCTGTGGACTGGGTTCTTGAAGAGGTCAGGCTGAGCGGCTGTAATAATCCTTTCCAGGCTTAAAAGATAATAATAATAATAAAAAATACCTGTCTTAGGAGGGAGAGCGCATCACCCAGTTCCTTTGAGCTGTTTTTTTCTGCTGAGGCTGAGGTGGCTGTAACTTGGAGAGATAAGCACAAAGACTTGCATTTTCATTTCATAGCCAGGCTGCCTTAGCACTGCCAGATCTCCACCCACAAGGTGCTGGAATGGTCTGGGTGCTCCAGATCCAGCAACCCACCTATCCAAAACACTCAAAATCAAATTGCAGCCTGAGAAGCTGACAGCAGCCTTGGGGGGAGCAATGCCCGGGAGTTTACTGGTGCACAGGCCAGCATGTCCGTAAAATGAAAGGGGAGAAAGTAAGTTAGTAAAACGCATGTTTGGGTGCTCCAAGGTGATTTGAGTGGGTGTCTTGGGATAAAACCAAGAGGAGACTGAGGGTGACTGGGAAGGCCATGGGACATGGGTTGGGGAACATAGCACAGAAATTTGTTCATAGCCTAGGGGTCTGGGTTCCCATTCCTTGTCCTCTTAGTGTTTTTGGGGGTAGATTTTGGACATCTTCCAAGCAGGGTGCCCTCCTTTAATCTAAGGCATATAATCATGTCTGGATAATCTGTCCAGAAAGGATAGAAGAGCGTGACCCCTTCCCAGAGGTGATCCCTGGCTCTCTTTGCACCCATGACATGCCAGAGATTCTCTAGTGATGGAGAGGCCAGACAAGGGGTGTTGATTTAGGTAGGTAACCTCTAAGAATCTAAATCAAGGTGAAGGTTTCCTAACCCTGATTTTTTAGCCTCAAACCAAGAGCATCTGCATTCTGTCCTGAACAATTCAAACAAATTCAGAGGATCTGCAGATGAATGCAGAACTGAGCTCCTTTCCAAAGCCCAGCCTCAAGAAACCAGGGACTACACCACGAAGGGATGATTTCTGATAGAGAAAATGGTACCCTGTATTGCATTCCACAGGATATTAGGCAGAACTCCAAGTGCTTTAACCAAATTGCATGAGTGGCTCTAGATGGGTGGGTGCCTCTGGAACTGGAGGTGTGCAAGCACATGTGCAGGCACACATGCAAGGTGTGTTCCCAGGATGATACGGCACGTTGCAGAGCACAGCAGATGGGAGAGTGCTCCTCCACACCGTGCATCACTTGCTGGCTCCCTGGGGTTTGCCGTAGCGGATGGGCTGTGGCGTGAATATCCCTGGACGAGCTTCTTGGTGCGGAAAGCTGTCAGCAAGGCTGTTCAGCGGGGATCCTGGGAGCATTTCTAGGCCACCATGCTTTCCAAATGACCTTGTTTCATAAAATCACAGTCACAGAATGGTTTGGGTTGGAAGGGACCTTAAAGCTCATCCAGTTCCAACCCCTGCCACGGGCAGGGACACCTTCCACTACAGCAGGTTGCTCCAAGCCCCGTCCAACCTGGCCTTGAACACTGCCAGGGATGGGGCAGCCACAGCTTCTCTGGGCAACCTGTGCCAGGGCCTCAGCACCCTCACAGGGAACAACTTCTTCCTAATTCCTCATAGTGAAGAATTTCTGCTATTTGCTGTTTTGCTTCCTGACAAGCCTTTAACTGAAGGATCATGCTTACATAACAAGCAGATAATGGTATTTCCAAGGAAGGTAAAAAACCCCGATACAGGACCTGTTTGTGTCCAGGAACAGAGCTTTGCTGGGACTTCACGAGGTGTTTCCAGATGTATTTAAACTCCTGCTCCAAGGCAGATGTGTGCAAGCAGAAAAGAGCCAGTGCCTGGTCCGTGGTTTATACTTCTATGGGATAGTGGAGGGGTTTGGGTTTGTCTTGTAGTGGCCAAGGCTCAGGACAAATGGATGAAAGCTGAGGCTCTGTTGAGATGTTGAGGATGTGCAGACGCCACATATCAGGAAGGATCCAGGCAAAAATCACGTCCCTTACTCTTGTGCTTGATGTCTCCATCTCAGAAGCAACCAGAAGTCCTGATCCTGGAAGAACAGCTTATCCCAAAGTAAACTATCCCTGCTGAAAGAGCAGGTAATAGATAGGACCAGTTTAACATTCAGAACACTGTGGGAGGTTGATGGGCTGCTTCTGTGCTTGTGCCACGGTGGACCCTGTCCTCCTCACCAGCATCTGAGAGCCGTGGAGGAGAGGAGAAGCTGGGGGCAGGAGCACCAGGCTGGTAAATCTCCACCTGCACACATTGAAGAGCCCTGAACAGTGAGGACAGGACAACTTCTCAGGCCAGAGAGACATGGTGATGGCAAGAGGGAACAGGCAGTTTGTAATTAATCTTGGGATTGCTGGTAACATCTATAAGCCAGGCTGAGTTACATCCCCACGATGGAGAGCCTGGAGTAAATCTGAGCAGAATGAGGAGTGAGGCTGAACCATGCTCAAAACGGTGTCACTGTTGTGGGAACATTTCTAGTTTTCTTTTATATTTCAGGATTTTTTTTCCATTTGCTTCTTTGACTCACTGCAGAGAATGTAAAAGTGGGAAAAAATAGCTTAAAAATGAGTGTTGGCATATTTCTGAAGAGTCACTAATTTCTTCCTGTGAAGTTGCTAGATAAGCACTTTCTCTTCAAGACTCTGAATGCAGTCCTGCCTCTCCTGTAAGTGATGCAGGGCTCAACCCTGCTGCCTCGCAGCTGGCGCTTCATGTTCCCGTATTGTTATGCACCAAGAGCAGCTTGGCAAGCAGTGTGCTTGGCTTTGGGAGGTCACAAGAGACCTGTGACTTGGAAAACTGAAAGCAGCTCAGGTGGTTTATTCTGACAGACTGATTTCTTGCCTTGGGAAGCAAAAAACCCCACAAATGAAAGTGATATTTAATTATATAAAAATATATTTCTATGTAAATATCATATACTTATATTGCTATATAAATATACGAATATATGTATGTTTATATATATGTTTGTGTATTATATATATACCTATATGCACACACACACATTTATACAGAGTATGTATATTTATACTATCCATCCATCTATAAAATATTTGGCACAGAGGCACGTTCTTAGCGAGACCCCTGTAAAACAGCTCTGCCTGCCTTTTTGCTGGGGAAAAGGAGTAGTTAGATGTTTTCTATGCCATCTCCTCTCCGTCGTCATCCCCTCTGCAGCAGGTCCCTGAAACAAGCCTGACCCGTCTCCCTCTCATCCTTTCTCTGCAGACTTTCCGCTGGCCAGTGGCAAGCAATATTGATGGGAATGAGATCCTGGAGATCCAGGTGTTCAACTACAGCAAAGTCTTCACCAACAGGTGAGAGCATGGTCTGTCCTTCCCTCCCACTGACTCCCCAGGTCCTCTCCAGTGGGAAGAGGGAGCTCCTGCTTGAGCTGGAGTCACATCCCTGTTTGGTTTGGAGACCTGAGTGTGAAGAAGACATCGGTGATTGATGTCTCCTGGGAAGGGCAAGGGAGCTCGGGTGTGATGTATACAGAGTGAGTGAGGTTGCTCACCACCAGCAACCAGACAGTAGGCAGCACCATGTCTATGCCATGGTTTTCCCACAGTGCTGCCATTTTGTTCAATACAACTTGAAATCTTTTGGTTAATTGTCAAGGTGGAAGTTCATAGAATCATAGAATCACAGAATGGTTTGGGTTGGAAGGGACCTTGAAGCTCATCTAGTTCCAACCCCCTGCCATGGGCAGGGACACCTTCCACTAGAGCAGGTTGCTCCAAGCCCCGTCCAGCCTGACCTTGAGCACTGCCAGGGATGGGGCAGCCACAGCTTCTCTGGGCAACCTGTGCCAGTGTGTCACCACCCTCACAAGTTGATATCTAAATGTAATTCCCCAGGTTTTGCAAATTCTTATTGATGAAGATATGAAGCTTCAAGCCATCATGAATGGAAGAATGCTCTGTGCCTTCACATTGCCCAGCTGCTGGCTGCACTAAGCCTGTGAAATGTACATACATATTTATTCTTATTTATCTTACTCTTGTATTTTTTTTCTGACATAGATGCTGTGGTGGTTGTCATGCTCTATTAATTATGTGCAATGTTCTGAACATTTTTTCAAGGTTTCTTACAGTTTAAGTTTTGCCTCCAAATTAATAACGAACAAGAGAGAAGGGAAGTTTGTTCCTTCTCTCAGCCTTCCTGTATTTCATACATTTATCCATGCTGCCATTGCAAAAACATGGGAGCTTTTCACAAAAACAGGATTGGCATACATGTATTGTCCTATAGAGCATTTACTCTGTCATTAAAGGGGAAAGGCAAAAGAGAGCTGAGGAAGGGCTCTTGCTTGTGGTTTGATGCTGCACTAACATTTTTGCCCTGAAATCCAGTGTCAGCCCCAGCTGGATCTCAGCAGGGTCTCCTGACATCTCCCGGGCACATGTTCATGCAAAAGCTTGCTTCAGAACCAAAAAAAACCATGAGGAGACAGGCAGATGGCATGCAGGGCCGGCATGCTAAATAGACATAATTAAAAACAACCAAAATCAAACAAACAAACAAAAAAAAAACCAACCCAAAAACAAACAAACAAAAAAACCCAAAACCAAAAAAACCCCACCCTCAAACAAAATGAGAAAAAAGTTATTACCTTTGTCATGCTTTTAAGCAGGGGCTTAAGTAGCATAAGGAGACTTGAGAAAACATCTTTTATTAAGTTGCTCTTTGGGAGACAAAGGCAAGGAGCCCCCAGAGGGACCCAGCCCAGGTGGGTGAGTTGTGTGGGAATGGGGGGCAGATACAGGCAGAAGAGAGGGCCAGGGCTTGTGAGAGATCTCAGCTCTGCCACAGGAACCATACATAGTGCAAGTCACTTGGAGTTGTGTTCAGACCACCTTCTGTAGGCATCTGCGTTGAGATAGTGCAGTTGTAGTGGTCACTAAGTTCATGAGTGATGGGTGTGTGAAACAGGAGAGCTGAATCGTTTCTGGACTGTACCAGGGTCCATGTGAGAAGGGACTGCTCAGGGGTTGTGGGCAGCAGACGGGTGATGGGAGCTCAAGATGGACAGATGCAGACCTGGAGATCCACTTCCTTCCCCAGCCAGGGTCAGCTCCGGCCTCTGGAGCCTGCTTCTTCATGTTGCATCCATGACAGCAGTGGTTTTAGTTTGACTGTCTGCTCCTTCAGTGCTTTCCTTCACTTTCTACTCCCCTGCTGTGAGCAAGCAGCCTGGATACTGCCATGGATTTGCATGGCTTAGTGCAGCCAGCAGCTGGACAACATGAAGGGACAAAGCATCCTTCCATCCATGATGGCTTGAAGCTTCATATCTTCATTACCTAGCAGAAGTCACAGAATTCTATCCTAGAACCCCAGTGTGGAAGGGACCTTAAGGATCATCTGATCCAACCTCTCTTGGCAAAGTATGACCTAGACTGGCTGTCCTAGCACACTGTCCAGCCGAATCTTAACAGTCCAAGGCTGGAAAATCCACCACTTACCTGGGGACATTACTCTAGTGGATGGTTGTTCTCATTGTGAAAAATTTCCATCTTGTGTCCAACTGGCATCTCCCCATTAGTAACTTGTATCACCCCTTGTATTTTCCATGGGACTCCTTGTAAAAAGGGAGTCTGTCATCTTTGTAGCCGCCCTTTAAATACTGGAACATGGGGATAAGGTCTCCCCTGAGCTGCCTTTTCTTCAGGCTGAACAAGCCCAGCTCTCTCAACCTTTCCTTACACGCTGCCCAGTGCTTGGATCACCCTTTTGGTCCTTCCTGGACCCTCTCCAGCCCATCTACATCTGGTTTTTTATAGCGAATGAAAACATGCCAGTTGAATCAGATGCTTTTGCTCTGACAAACTGCACTTTAGGATGTACCCAATTTACCTTCTGGACAGCAATCCTGCGTGCTCTGCACGCAGAGAAGCAATCCGTTCTCTTTCTGTCTTAAAATCTGAAAGTAAATCCACTTGAAAGATGCAATAGAGAGCAGAAAGTGGTGATTCTGTGTCTGGAAATGAAGAACTGTCACTGTTCCTCCATGGAATTGGGAATTGGAAAGGCCAGGACACACCAGCATGTTGCACGGATTAGAGGCTGAGAAAATGAACACTCAGGTAATTCCTTCCGCTTTCAAGGGGACCAAAGTCTCCTAGGACTTTGCAAATACCCAGCACAAACAAGGTATTCAGCTAGTTCAGCCGAATCGCTTTAAGTGCCTTTTTTTTCCACCGGTGAACTGCTCATGCAAAGACGTTGGCTGTATCAGCCAGACAAGAGCCACTTCTACTTCCACGATGACCTTCTGTTTTATCATTTTCATCACTTTGGATATTTTCCTGTTTATCTTTGACTGGTGAGGGCCTGGGCAGCCACAGAGGAGCAGCCTTTCCTTTGAGCAGCTGGAAATTGGTGATGCTGCAGGGGAGAAGTCATGTCCAAGTGGGCTTGAGCTGCCCAGGATGAAGCCTACATCTCTTTATCTTCTGCTACAATCTCAGTGAGCTCAACTGATACTTGTGTGCTGTAACGCCCACCTTCAACATGCACTAGCAGTACCATTAATTTTACTCCTTACCAGTAAGAGATGGCCAGATGTGCAGCAAGCAGGAATCTGATTCCAATGCCCCATGGGAATTGGCTTCTTCCATCGATTTAGTTCCCCCTCAGTACAAAGAAACCCTCACATGCTGTGGTTCTTGTCCCAGGAGTCTGAGCTGAGACAGCTGGGCTCTCCCATCGTGGTGTCTAGAGCAATGAAACCAGGAGCATCTATGCCCATTGCTTGCCACATATTTTCTGCCCTCAAAAGATCTTGCACATTTATTCTCAAAGCACCTCTCAGTCTTGTTTTTGAGAAGGCTGTTCTTGTCACCTCTCATCATAGAATCCCAGAATGGTTTGGGTTGGAAAGAACAGAGTATAGGGGTAGAATCCCCTCCCTCGACCTGCTGGTCACGCTGCTGGTGATGCAGCCCAGGACACGGTTGGTTTCTGGGCTGCAAACGCACACTGCTGGGTCACGTTGAGCTTGCACAGTGTTTTTTACCATCTCAAATCATCTTTGCAGTTCTTTATCCTGCTAATGTTCAACTTTCAACATCCTCCCTTTAAAGTACAGGCACAGACTAGATACCTGCCCTGCATATCCCCAGCTCTGCAGACTGAGGATGAAACACATCTCTTTTCTCCCCTGCCCCTCCTCCGTTTGCTCAGTTATGGATTAATTGGTTGTTTATTCACTGTGCTGGGCTGCTGGTCTACCACACTCTCTGGAGCTGTTATGTTCATGGAAGTCAGGTCAATTTTTTGGCAGCCTGGGGTGCAGATGCTGCTTCTTGGCAGTGCTTTTGGCACATGAGTGCCCTTTCTGTTTGGCTCAGGTTCATTCCAAGGTCCCCACTGCTCTGCACGGCTGCTGCCTCCACTCTCTCCTGGTTGACTGCTCTATCAATCTTCACATTATTTGAAGATTTGATTCTAAGTTGTTTTTACATCCCAGTCACTGATGTAGTAGTCATGGGCTTAATAGCAATATTTCACTGTAGCACTGTCATTCAAAGATGATTCTCAGCTCATATCCTATTTTTATAGTATCTCCACTAATCCACTCCTGTTAGCTTGTAGCACTGACAGCAGGCGTGTTAAAACAAACATTTTGTAAGAACCTGCTCCTTTCATGCACTTACCAAACAAAACGATTCCAAAGCAGCAAACCAGGCTTGTTTTGACAGGCTCTATCTCCTCATAAACCTACCCTGAATGGCATTGATTACACTCCAGTTTTTAATTGCTTATTCATTGAATCCTGTACAAGCTTTCCTATTCTTCTCCTAGGATGGCTGCCAGATTAGCCCGTCTCCCTTCATCCACCCTCTATGAACTCTTTGCTGTGCTTAGATTTCTCTATTATTCTAACTTCATTAAAAATTGATATCAGTTGATTAGAGGCCACTGGTTCCTTTGTGATGATTACCCGCAAACTACCCCTGGCCTGCAACAACCAATAGAAATATTTATCCAGCATGTTTGCCTGCTTCACATCATTATGGGCTGGAACAGCAGCTGCTGCTCCTAGTTTTGGGGTGCATTTGCCTTGAAATCATAGAATCATCTAATCAGAATGGTTTGGGTGAGAAGGGACCTTAAAGCTCATCCAGTTCCAACCCCCTGCCATGAGCAGGGACACCTTCCACTAGACCAGGTTGCTCCAAGCCCCGTCCAACCTGGCCTTGAACACTGCCAGGGATGGGGCAGCCACAGCTTCTCTGGGTAACCTGTGCCAGGGCCTCACCACCCTCACAGGGAACAACTTCTGCCTAAGATCTCATCTCAATCTCCCCTCTGTCAGTTTAAAGCCATTTCCCCTTGTCCTGTCCCTACAGGCCCTTGCCAAAAGCCCCTCGCCAGCTTTCTTGTTGGCCCCTTTAGGCATTGGAAGCTGCTCTAAGGTCTCCCTGGAGCCTTCTCTTCTCCAGGTTCCTTGTGCCCAATGCCTGCTTCCCTGGGGCAGGGAATGCCTCACTGCTCCTGGCTCGCCCAGATTCCTCTCCAGCAACTGGTGGTTCATCTCCATAAAATAAACATGAGTACCTGCTGCCATGCAGATGTCCTGGGATGTCTGGGACAAACGCAGGGCTGGAAGATACAACTTTGGATCTAACAGGAGACACAGGTCCTTCAAGAAGCTGGATACTCAAAGGGAACCTGAACTGAGCCCTAGTTACCAATGGACACTTACACTGTATTAAGTACACAGGAGATAAGGCTCCTTTTGGGATTCTGCTTTGCACTGTTGTCAAGGCAATGCCAGGGGAGATGTCTTCCTTGGCATTTGCTGTACGGGCTCTCTGATGCTGGCTCCTCTCCTGGGCTGGGTTGCAGGGCTTGTCTGCTCTGGTAGCCCACAAAGCAAAGACAGGCAGCAAGGAGAGCATTCTGTGCTGGTGCTCTTAATTGCTGAAGGACAGGCTGAACGTACACTGCCACAGACATGCTTCAGGGTTCATTTTACAGCATCTGTAAATGAGGAAACTCTTTTCTAACCTGAAGGGCTTTAGTGAATTTAGCAGAGAGAGACAGAACAGGTAATAAACTCTGGAACACCTCTGCAGGGAGGTACTGGATCTCCACTGCTGTGCTGGATCCTGCACCATTGCCCTGGGCAGCTGATCAGTGCTGCTCTGAAGCAGGGCTGGTCCAGCTGTGTCTGGGGAGGACAAGCTCTGTGTTTCAGTACTTAAAGTGGGCTTGTAAGAAAGATGGGGACAGACTTTTTACAAGGGTCTGTAGCGATAGGACAAAGGGTAATAGTTTTAAACTAAAAGAGGGGAGGTTCAGACTGGAAGAACATTTTTATGCTGAGGGTGGTGAGGCCCTGGCACAGGTTGCCCAGAGAAGCTGTGGCTGCCCCATCCCTGGCAGTGTTCAAGGCCAGGTTGGACGGAGCTTGGAGCAACCTGCTCTAGTGGAAGGTGTCCCTGCCCATGCAGGGTCTTGGAACTAGATGAGCTTTAAGGTCCCTTCCAACCCAAACCAGTCTGTGGTTCTATGATTCTATCATCTTATGATTCTATGACCTGAGAACTAGCTTTGGCTGAAGGATAGGATGAAAAGGCTGAAGTGCCCTGAAGCAGAAGACAACCAGGAGCCCAAAGGATGCAATGACAGGAGAGCCTTATTCCAACCTTGTAAGTTTCCTACTGGTGGATGAAGGAATAAGTTTCAGATCTGAGCATCAGTGGTAGGAAAGAACCTGCAGAATAGACCACTCCAAGTCATAAATATAAAAGGATTGCTCAGGGATTTGTGTTCAGACTCACAGCATTTCTCCTGCTGGCTAAGAAATGTCTACACCATGATATTAGTGCCAAGGCATAGACAATGTACCTGCCCCCTTCTCACTCCTGGGCAGCTGGTGCTGAGCACCTTCCTCAAGGGAACACAGAGAATCTGTGGTATACAAAAATAATAGTAATTAAAGCCTTGGATTACAAGCCAGTGCTATAGCTGTAGCCCATCCTTCTTGCACATGAATGAGTTGTACGAGGACGGACAGATAGACATAATCTTGGAGAGGAGGGAGAGGTGTAGGGAGAAGCAGAGCTCTGACACTGGGGTTTGGGAAGGTGAGCTGTGTTCTCTGTGAATAATTCACATGCAGCTGATTAGTGCTGTTTATCAAAGCCCCAGATAAAGGCGTGACACCTGATGCAGGTCCACCCTGAATAATGGAGTGGGCTGGAGCCCAGACGTGGCTGGTGGCTCATTGAGTTGCTTTTGTTTCCTACCTCAGTGGCCATCAACATGCAGCTAATTAGCTGGTAAAATAATCCTGTGCTGGCCCTGGCAAGGTGCCTCAGCCTCCTTACAGCTGCTGATTGTGTCCTTGGAGGGGCTGCAGGCTTCCATGGGTCTTGGCTCTGGGATGGCATCTGGGTGCCCCAAAAAAGGGGCAGAGCATGGAAGTTGGGAGTTAATTCATGAGGACAGCTCAAATGGGCCAGCCCAGCAGTGCCACCAGCCCAGAAACCTGTGTCTAGCACCTCACCAGTCACAGAATCCCAAGGCTGGAAGCCCTCCTCTCCAGCCAAGACCCATCCAAACCACCCCAAGGATGCCCTGACCCAGTGCGGGTGGATGAAAGGCAGTGCTACATCCTGCCTGTGGTTAGTTTACTAGTGTACAGACTGGAAATGCCTCATGCAAGTGTAGGACCAATAGTCACGGGTCTTACACACCCATGCTGCAGACATGAGATGCTTAATCTGATGCCATGTATCCCATCCTGGAAAGCAGATGGAGAAGCCAGATAACTGCTGCCTGGTGCGATAACCTGGGTAGAAATATTGAGATCCTATGGGAACTTAGTTCATCTCTGTCTTTTGTCTTCTGGTCCCCTGGGGAGACCTACAAAATACCTTCAAGAGGGTAAAAATTCTTATCATGTGATCCCACAGCAGAGGGCCCTGGGAGAGGGCAGTGCAAGCAGGCTAGCATGTGATGTGAGGTCCCAGAGGTGGATTTTGAGGGTGTCTGAGCAGGAGACAGTGTGGGGCATGTATGAGTGATGTGAGGTGAAGGATCATATGGACAGGAGAGGGCAGACATCCAAGAAGCAAGTGGAGGCAGCAGCCAGGGCAGCACACTGTGCTGGTGAGACATCAGAGAAGATGGCTATGTGGTCCAGCGGCCCCAGAGCATCACCCATGAGAGAGGAGGTATACTCCTTGCTGCTGCTCCCATTCCTGACCTGCTGGGACACCCTAGGCAAGCCTTTTCTGGGCCTTGTGCATAGAACAAGGACAATTTCAGTCAATGACCACATCCCCTAAGGATGAGGAATGCTGCCCAAAAACTAACAGCTTTTGCTTCAGGGTGGTTTGTTTTCCTCTGTGTCATTGTTTTCCTCTCCAGGGCGAGAAGCAGTAACTGGATCTGGCCAAAGGGTGAAAGGCATGTTACAAACTGGTCAGCTCCTGATGGGCAATGCAGGGGTGGGGGCACAGATAACATCCCCCTGCAGAAAACTGATACCCACTGGGAAGAGGCAAGAGCTGGCTTTCCTTACCTGACAGAGAGACAAAGAGACTAATACCAAAGGCTTTTAATACAGCACTGTGCTTTCCAGGATAAAAATAGAGCTTTGTTTTGTCCTTTGTACTCCAGCTTCTCCAGCAACTAAGACCTTTGTGGAATTCAAGTCTTTTGTACGAAAGTGCCTCCAAGTTGCAGAAGTCAGGGTGCTCACCATTTCACCCTCAGAAAACAATCTGCTGCAGAATCCTTGTAGAAAGAGTACCATGGAAAAAGTTATTAACTCTGGTGCAGTAAGGTTCCCCTCTTGTCTGGCTGCCCTCCCCATGCAGAGCAGGGCTTGAAGAACAGGCTCAGGTTGCAACAGATGCGTTTTGCAAGCCAGAAGGTGCCATCGTTTCATTGAGACAGTGCTTGGACTTCAGCTGGACAAGCCTTGCTGCTGCCCAGCCTGGTTAAACATTGCAGAGGTCTGAGCTGCAGACTTCGGAGCATCATCAGTGATGCAGGAGATTCAGTTCTCCCCAGTTTCTTCTCTCCCCACTTTCTTCCATCTCAGTGTGGAAGGTCCTAGGGATGCCCTGAGGTCACATCCAGGGGTCCGACTCACCACTGGATGAGTGATGCCACGGATGCATTCATCAAGATGTTATTTTTGTCTAGAGAATTGCTAAAAGGCAGAAAATAAATCTCTTCAAATGAAACTGAGTACACTTGTAACCCAGACAAAATGTTTACATAAAATCACACCATGCTGGCCTCATGCTTGGTTTGCTTTTGTCTCTATCCAAAACAATTTTTTAGGGTCCCTTTCTAACCTCACTAGTAAGACAAAAAAGAAAATCATATGGAACAATCTTATGGGATTGGGGGCCACCTGCACAATTTAGGGTTTATTTTTGTCATTTTCATATGTGATATGGATCCCCAAAATTTATTACGTGAGGTCCAACCGTGCAGGTCTCTTGGAGGGAATCTTATGCCTTAGTAGTTGGGAACAGTCCAGCAACCTGAATTATCCAAACATCATTAAACCAAGTTTTTCTACTAATCCTTTCAGCACTGGAAACACAGAAAGTTGATCACCAATGCTGTCCTAGGCTGTCTTGGCAACAAGCTGTTGGTTGTCAGACTCCTTTGGTTTTGTATTATTAACTGTGAAGGAGCAAAAAGGATCCAACAGAACAGGCAAAAGCTTTTATAATAGGAACTATAAATAAATCAATCTTCTTCAATTCAAAAGAGGACATAATAAGTAGCCACAAGGTTAAACTGGGGAGGAAACAGTTATTCACCATCTATCCAGTAGAAAAACTCAGAAGACATGAAAATGAAGACAGTGGAAGGTAGGCTTAGAATGAAGTGGATCTTCAGAAGTCTCATTAAGATTTTCTAGCATCACCTTCCATGGAAGGTAAAAGAACAGTGTGTGCTTGGTTATGACCTGAGAGGACTGATATCCCCAGGGGCAGGAACCTGGAAAGGCAGAAGTTTCCATACCATGTCAGAGATGCAAGCTAATCAGATGAGATGTCTACAAAGGTATCAGCTCAGCCTTTCTGTGAGTAATACCATGTCACACAACTTGTCCAGTCCTGCAGACAAGGCTGGCACGTGAAAAAAAGAGCTGAAACACTGAGCCCCAGGGAGGACGGAAGCTGCAGAGGCAGAGATGTGTAGAGTCCAGACTTCCCAGAGGGAGCTGCAAGTCATCTTGGCTCACCAAGAGCAAGAGCAAATGAGCAGAGGATAAGGCAGCTGGGATACCTGGCTCATCTCATGGCCAGCAAGTGATGAATCATAGAATCATCACAAAATGGTTTGGATTGGAAGGGACCTTAAAGCTCATCTAGTTCCAACCCCCTGCCGTGGGCAGGGACGACTTCCACTAGACCAGGTTGCTCCAACCATGTCCAGCTTGGCCTTGAACACTGCCAGGGATGGGGCAGCCACAGCTTCTCTGGGCAACCTGTGCCAGGGCCTCAGCACCCTCACAGGGAAGAACTTCTTCCTAAGGTCTCATCTTAATCTCCCCTCTGTCAGTTTAAAGCCATTCCCCTTTGTCCTGTCCCTACAGGCCCTTGTCAAAAGCCCCTCTCCAGCTTTCTTGTCAGCCCCTTTAGGCACTGGAAGCTGCTCTAAGGTCTCCGTGGAGCCTTCTCTTCTCCAGGCTGAACAAGCCCAGCTCTCTCAGCCTGTCTCCATAGCAGGGGTGCTTCAGCCCTCGGAGCATCTTCATGGCCTCCTCTGGACTTGCTCCAACAGCTCCACATCCACTGTGTATGTGCAGTACTGATAAATGCACACTGTTGCCTCTTGCGGCTCACACGATGAGTGCCTTGGAGCTTGGACGAAAATGAAGAGCCTCTTTCACTGTCTAGCCAAATTGCAGCTTCATCTGTAATCATTTGACTCTTTAAGTTAAAGCTTCCTAACTCACTTCCCTCTTAATTACTCCCTTTGCACCAAGCCTGTGTGATACACAAGTCAGAGCCTACACTCCCAAGTGTATGTAATTATTGCTGGTTTGTTATCATTTAGATAACCTAGTGAAATGTAGGACACCACAGCTGTTCCAGCTCAGCAGCCTCCGGATAGCAAAAGTTGCTTCAGTGAATTAACGTTTTTTTCAGCAAACTCTTGCAAAAATTCTCATTAAATACAAATGCAGTTTCTTTTCACTCTGGAAGACAAGTAGAATAGTGTGAATGCCAGTCAGCCCTGTCAGGTAACTAATTTGGGATAAGATTACTTGCTAAAGAGGCAATTTGGGGTATAGTTAGACTTTTGCACTGTGTTAGAGTTGGTGTCATGCAATATTTTGATTAAGAGATGAAAAGTTCTGTGAAAACTTGGCACAGCAGTTGCTGGAGGTGTTATGCCTGTGAGCAGCACTTGGGAATGACTGCAGACAGGGACCCATCACCCAGGATGCTGGAGGCCAGTGCAGCCCTGTGGGACCAGACCTTGTCATGCATTTCCTCAGTCTGAAAAGAAAATGTGTCTAGTTACAGAGCCCATTGCTTCAGAAACGAGCTGGAAAGGTCGGATTGATTAGAGAGGAGCAGCCGGCGTCATAGAATCATAGAATGGTTAGGGTTGGAAAGGACCTTAAGATCATCTGTTTCCAACCCCCCTGCCATGGGCAGGGACGCCTCACATTAGACTATGCTGCCCAAGGCTCTTTCCAGCCTGGCCTTGAACACTGCCAGAGATGGAGCATTTACTGCTTCTCTGGGCAACCTGTTAGAGTGCCTCACCACCTTCACAGTAAAGAACTTCTTCCTTTTATCTAACCTGAACACTCCCTGTTTAAATTTGAACCCATTACCCCTTTTCCTATCACTACAGTCCCTGATGAAGAGTCCCTCTCCAGCACACATGTAGGCCCCCTTCAGATACTGGAAGGCTGCTATGGGGTCTCCACGTAGCTTCTCTTCTCCAGGCTGAACAGCCACAACTTTCTCAGCCTGTCTTCATACAGGATCTTAGCAGATCTGCCTACCCTGACGCCATCATCATCTCTGTCTGTTTGGCTTATTGGTAAGGAAAGGAAGACATGGTCTGCTCATGTACCAAGGAGCAGGAATTTTGCGGCCATCACTTTGACAAATCACTGACAAATCCACAGGGTTCACCACCTCAGCATACTTTAGCTGAGTAGGGCTGAGCCGTATGGTCATCTGAGCCCCCTTGATCATCTGAAAGATTAGCATCTCCCATGATCCCTTCTTTGGGCAGCCTGGGCATTGGTCGTGTCCCCATGCTGCCTGTTTTACGTTGCAGAAGCTCATTAATTCAGGGCAGACTGTGCACTGGGCAGGCATTTAGGAAAGCTGTTCTCCTGCCCAGTTGGAGACTGTGCCCCCAGCTATCCCCGTGGACCAGGAGCCCCCAGATCTCCTCTGCCCTCCTTGCAGGTGCCAGGGTGGGCAAGGCAGTGCTCAGTGTGTAATCTGGGCTGTAGCCTGGGTGCAGGAGTTTGGAGATGCTGCTGTGGGTTGCGGGGGTGTAACCGAATCCTTCAATGTTTGCACCTCTTGGTGCCAGGGGGTGGGAAGGTGTCATGGCAGGGGGATGCATGAAGATGCAGTGGCTACTCCCTGCCTGCCTTACATCCCTTCATGGTATTCTTTGTCTTCTCTCAAACACTTAAAATTATGACAAGCATTGAATGTTTGCTTGGGTGGGGAGCAGGCAAGGCTGCAGGGATGGGTTGTATGATGGTTCAGCATGATAACTTCCCTTCACCCCCCACCTTTGATCTTAGATTACAATCCTAATTTAAATTACATAGCTTTGATTTGGGTCTGACTGATTTTATCCATCTATCATAGTAGCCGGTGCAGATATCACCAGGGTCCTTTTCTGTCCCAAGCACCCAGCTGGGTTGGCCATGGCCAGATGGGGAAGCTTTCCTCTCCAAAACTCTTTGGGGCTGCCCAGCTCCTGCCCCTGCATCCCTGCAATGGGTTGGGGTTGGTGTATTAGCGTGGCCAAGCCTGGCAGGCAGCATCCCAGCATAGATGGGAATTCTAAGCTAATTTAGGTGGAGCCAACAACTCCAAGTGGTTCATGAGCCCGAGACCAGCTCTCCTTGAGGTTTTTAAGTGCAGACTGGATTCTCCCTTGGGCAGCTGAGCCTTCCTTCCAATCTCCCGGGCTCTTGCAGGACTAGCAATGGGTTGAAATCAGTGGCACCCCTCTGCTTTCCCCACACTACCTTGCAAGGCATGTCTGGAGGTGGGGACCAAATCAGGACAGAGATGCCATGATTTCTCTTTCATCACTTCCCAGGATATGATGATGGATGGATGGATGGATGGATGGATGGATGGATGGATGGATGGATGGATGGAGATGCCACCCCCCACCAGAGGCTCTTCTTGGCGGCAGGAGCAGGACTTGCCCAGGGACCAAACACCATCCAAGGGCTAAAATGGCAGGGAAGGGGTGACAGGACTTCATGGACTGGAGGATGCTCTTAGCAAAGCCAGATGCACCCCTTGACCTCAGAGCAGTGGGACTTCAGTGCTGGCCATGCCTGGCCAGGTTCACCATCACCTCCCGCCACGTCATGGGGTACACAGCAGTCCCAGGTTGCCCTGAACCAAGGCTTTGAGCAAGCTCTAAACACCAAACTAGCCAGGCTGAGTTTGAAATAAGAGAGGTACCTACAGTCTGATAAAATTACGAGTGACCCAGAAAAACTCCCTCTCTTTCCATCAGCAGAAATGCCAGGGAAGGGAGCAGTGCACTTGATGAATTATGAAACACTTGGAAATGAAAGGCTGTGTAGACAAGTCCTGAATTTTTCATTCCCTCTTGCTTGGCTCTTGCCTGCCAGGGGCAGTGGGTTGGGAGGGGTCTGAGGAAGGAGCGTGTTATCCCAAGCCTAACACAGATCCATCTTCCTGATAATTTGCATACTTGCAGATGAGCTGGCCTGAGGACTGTGAGCTGAGCTGGGGAGTGCAGAAGCACAGAAGTCAGGATAAAAGGGCTGCAAAGACACGCTAGGAGGCTGGTGGAATGGCCTGCATCTCACTCTCTTCTCAGGAGATGGGAGAATCTGCTTTTTGCAAGTTGTCACCATCCAGATACTGTGGCTGGGAAAACACTGCCACAGGGCTAGGACTGGCTCTGGCATACCTGCTTTTACCTGCTCCTGCGGCAGCAACAGCCTGCAATTCCGAGCACTCACAGGCAGTGTTCACTTTTGACTGTAGATACCTGGGGAGAGCATTGTGCCAGAGATGGACGTGATGTTGTGCAGCCTTTGGCTTCTCTTGGGTAAACTTGACCCAGAGACCCTGCAGCACTGCAGCAGGTCACAGAAGCCACCTACAGAGGTGTCTGTAGAGTCGGTTTGGGGGATCAGGAGGGGCCCCCAGCTCCAAGCCCCATCCAACCTGGCCTTGAACAGCGATGCCAGGGATGGGCAGCCACAGCTTCTCTGGGCAACCTGTGCCAGTGTCTCACCACCCTTACAGGGAAGAACTTCTTCCTCAGATCTCATCTCAATCTCCCCTCTGTCAGTTTAAAGCCATTCCCCCTTGTCCTGTCCCTACAGGCCCTTGTCCAAAGCCCCTCTCCAGCTTTCTTGTCAGCCCCTTTAGGCACTGGAAGCTGCTCTAAGGTCTCCCCGGAGCCTTCTCTTCTCCAGGCTGAACAAGCTCAGCTCTCTCAGCCTGTCTCCGTAGCAGAGGTGCCCCAGCCCTCGGAGCACCTTCATGGCCTCCTCTGGACTCGCTCCAGCAGCTCCGCGTCCTTCTTATGTTGGTGGCCCCAGAGCTGGATGCAGGACTGCAAAGGGGGTATCACCAGACTGGAGCAGAGGGGGAGAATCCCCTCCCTTTACCTGCTGGTCACGCTGCTGGTGATGCAGCCCAGGACACAGTTGGTTTCTGGGCTCAAGCGCACACTGCTGGGTTATGTTGAGCTTCTTGGCAACTAAATCCCCTAAAAAATAAAAGAAAGCACAGACTTCTCTTAAGGAAGCCTTTGAAAAACGAGAGAGCTTCTGCTATTGAAAATAGCAAACATCATTATTTTGCAAACCCTGAAATGCAGGCTGTTACGGCAGTCTTTTCCCTAGCTAAGCCCATCTAGGAGAAGCAGCAGGTCTCCATGGGCAGCAATGATGTATTATTCATTGTGCATGAAGCCATATAAAGTGCACAAAGAAAAGGTGTTCATGTTCAGCATCCTGCGTAGCACCTTGGAGATACAGGAGCTCACTGCTGGGAGCTACCCATGCACAGCATGTGGGAGCTGAGGACTGGAGGAAGGGTCCCATCCCACAGAGCACACTGGGGCAGGTCTGCCCTGGCTCTCCCTTGCTCCTGGAGCATCAAGCATCACCAGCATCACCAGCAGGATCTGTCAGAGGTCTGTTGGAAAGCAGGACCTCCCTTCTGCAAGTTAGGCAGAGCTAGATAAGCAGATGAGCAACAGTAAGGTCATTTTTCTATATTTTTTTTATGTACTTTATTAATTTCCTCAGGCAGTTTATTATTATGAACGAGTGGTGTACAGTGGGATAAGAGCACAGTTTGATTTCTTTGGTCAGGGAAATGCCCACAGTGGTACTGTCTGAGCCCCACGCATGCAGGTGTGTGCACAAGGGGGCACAGAGACCTGTGCAAAGAAAAACTGTTTGTGTGGGGAAAGAAAAAACAGAGGATTGGCAGAGGCAGGACACAGGCAAATCAATCCCTAAAGCCAGTGAAGACCCCAGGGAGCTGAGCAGGACTGGGCAAACCCTGCTTTTCCATTTCAGAGGGTGCTTCAAAGCCTAAAGGGGATGGCTTGAGAGCTGGGAAAGACAAACGCCATCCTCAGACTGACCAAGGGAACATCTGCTAACCCTGCTTTTACCTTGGGTCTCCAGGCTGCAACGCAGGCACAGCATTGGGTGCTTGGATTACACAGGGGCAGAGCAGGAGAGGAGCCCTCAATATCCCACCACCCAGCATGGGGAGTCCTTGTCTCCTACTCTAAAATCACATCTTGATATATCAGCATCTCAGTAAGCGATGCCTTGAGGTTTGCAAGGAAGTAGTTTAACCAGCAGCAGCTTCCTCACTGGCCCCAGTCAGCAGAGCACTGCAGGCATATTCCCAGTGTGCCATGTAATACCTTCACTGTCATCTGGGATTGTGGCACTGGAGATGATATGTAAGGCAGATGGGGTAAGGCATATTCACCATTCCAGGGCTTTTTCCGTGTTGGGAGTCACTTGTTGATTCATAGCAGGGTCTTCTCAGGCAATGGTCCCTCTGGTACCACAGCAGAACATGAAGAACATAAAGCTACAGCTCCTTGACAAGCCATGAGCTGGCAAATAAGTAATGACTTTTATTAGAAAGCACCAGGCCTCTCCGCTCCCTGTGGTATCTCTTTGGACCTGTAATTTAACAAACGTGGCTGCTTTCAGTACGCACAGTGCTGCACACCCTGGCCGCAAGACCAGCAGGCGGCAGCGAGCCTGGGCAAGAGCCACTAAGAGCAATTAGATGCCTTCATCCTGCTCATCTTGGAGGAGTTTAGGTGGTGATCAGATGCTCCAAGGAGAAATGGCCACCATGGTTGGAAGGTGTTATATCCCCTCAGCATCCATCTCAGCCCATGGAAGGTGTCAGCACATGCAGGTCTGGTGGGACAAATGTGAGCCCTCCTCACCTGTTCCTCTGAAGGGTCAGGCAGGCTGCTCAGTGTAGCAGTGGGGTTGGAGAAACCAGATGCTTTTCCACTGAAGGGAAGATGGGAGTGCTCTGCTGTCAGAGCAGTAACATCCAGCACAAGTGTGGGAACAGCCTGGGAAGGAGGAAATAATGTATTAAACCAGTGCTCAACGCCTTCTGTAAATATTACCAGGCACATCCCATTGTGCTCCAGGGATGTCCTGCCCCAGGATAACTCCTCCTTGGTGGGGATGATTTGGGGCCAGGCATGTTGTCCTGGGACCTCCCCATGTCATGTCCTGTGCTGACAATGTCCTGGTGCAGATGGGTAGGGGGACAGTGCCCTGGTTCTTGCCATGTTCAATTTATGATTGCAGACATAACTGCAGACATTCAGGATGGAAAAGGCCAGTTTGGGTTCCCTTAGTTGAATCCCAGTAATACAAGACTGATGGTTCCCAAAGACTCCTTCTTTTGTTATCCCAACAGTGTTACCTTGAAATGGTTTCCTTCCTGGCTTCTCCTTTGCCCACCATCTCCACAAAGCTGGGGTCACTGGCTCAGCTGCCAGAGTCCTTGGCCATATTCTGATGTTGTATCTCGCTTCTACCTGCTCTTAAGGCAAATGCGAAGCAAAAACAGCCTCGTATGCTTTATGCTTGGACAAGTTGGCCAGCAAAACCCTTTCCCATTAGAAACAGAATCTGAGTTCTGAGCACAGCTTGCCTGACTTTTCTCTTCTTTGCTTCATAGGCTCATTGGCACTTTCCAGATGGTTCTGCAAAAGGTGGTGGAGGAAGGGCAGGTAGAAGTGACAGACACACTCATAGACGACAATAATTCAGCCATTCAGGTAGGTCAAGAGGAATAAGCAGCCGCTGCTGCCTTTCAGACTTGGTCCATGTGTCCATATTTTTGCTGACTCTGTGGGAAGAGGGAAGTCTGTGTTATACTCCTGAACCCCCAAATCCTCAACCTTTCCTTCTTCCTATAACTCTTGGTCTGAAGGAATAGGGCAGCCAGGGCTGTCCTGAGGGTGCACAGGGAAGGCTCTATTTGTCTCTGACCTAAACTCTGCTTTTTTTCTGCCCCTTGTAGCCCATGAGACAAATCTCACGCAGCAGCTCACCTGAAGTCCCAGTCTTTATACGCATCTGGGGAAAATCAGAGTAAGAAATAAGAGCTGGTCTGTGTCTGCACCCCTCATTCTGAGCCCCTGATGCCCAGGAAAAGGCAAAGTAGCTGCTGTGTAACTGTGCATTCCCATCTGCATTCCCATAACACATCTCATGGGAGCTGTTTCCCATGGAGACTCCGTTTTATAACACACTTGGAAATACAGCTACTTATGATCTTGTTGAGGTTCAAAACCCTGGTGTTTTAATTAAGAAATAAAACCTCAGCCTCCCCCCTTTTCCTCTATAAGCTGCTTCCTAGACTCAGCATAAAGGAAAAGTGCAATTGCTTGTGACCCTCTCTGCTAACAACAAGCAATTAGCAATGAAAAGATGAATGGTTTCATTAGGAGCAGACAGGAGGTGACTTCTCCTGTGGGGGTAGAGGGAATGAAACCAATAAAAGTATAAGAAACACAGTCCTGAGGAGGGAGAAAAAATGAAGGGGGTGCAGACCTGGGATGCAGCAATAATTCCAGGATTGGAAAAAATAGCTCCTGCTGTTCTCTTGGTTTATTCAGATGGAGAAGTTACCTGATTAAAGTCCATGGGACCCTCCAAAGGAAGAAAGTCCCATATTTTTAAAAAACTTCAGTGTCACAGGAAGGAGAGAGGAAAATCAATGGATGAAAATTAAATGCATGCAACTTCTTGATGTCAAAAATATTGAATTTTTTTACAATGAACTAACCTAGGACTGAGGAGGTACCTGCATTGCCTGGTGCTTTGCTGCATGGCCGGGAGCTTGGTGTAGCCACATAGTAGGTCAAAGCAAATGGTCTGCCTACCCTTCACCTCTTTATAAGCCGTGTGCTTCTAACTTGGAAGAACCTGGAGGAGAAATGACCTTCCCAGCCCATGCCCGGTGTGCTGGATAACCTGTGCTCATCACCTCTCCTTTGCGGACCTTGTGTCTACATCTTCTCTATGTCATGGCAGGTCTGCTGGAGTTGTTTTAGTTGGTATCTACAGAGTGCTCTGAAAAACATAAATACTGGCTGTTGTCTGTTGCTACAAAATCAGGGCAGCCTGGGCAAGGCAGATTTTACAGGAGTACAGATCTTCTTTGGGCAAGACAATGAATCCCCCCATGTCCTTCACACCACGAGCCACATGGATGCTCATGCACAAGTCCTGCATTTCCTGAGCTTGCTGTGAGCAGAAATGACTCATGCCTCTATTTCCCCTGCATTTCTGGGGCATTATCTTAACCCCAGGCCACCCCTTTACAAACTGGAGCTGGGATGTGAGGGTGTACACTTGCATTTTGGGCTTCCAGCAAGATTTCAGATCCCTTCTCCCATGCAGTAACCATTGCAACAACAGAGGCATGGAGAGAACTAAACTTCCCACTGCCAGCCTTTGCTCCAGCGAGAGCATAAATTTGCACTGAGGGAGCCTCAAGAAGAGATAATCCAGAGGCAACACCTGGGACATTTTGCATGGAGAAATGTTAGTGGAAACATAAATCTGCAGTAGCTCCTGATGGGCAGCAGAGAGTCAGCCCTCATGGAGAGGTGACCCAATTTCTCCCAGTAGGCATAGGAGTGGACCACAGCCAGTGGGGGCTGCTGCAGAAGGAGAGAGGGACTGAAAAATATCAGACATATGCAAGAGGCAGAGATGGGCAGGTATGGAAAGCCACTGCTCATCTGCTGAGATGGGATAACTGGACATCAGCACTCCTCCTCCTTTGAGATTCAAAGAAAAAGGTTTTGCTTGGAAGGACATGTTACTTGCATTGAGCAAACTCAAAGAAATATGTGCAAGGGTTGCAAAAATCACCTCCAAATTAGGAAAATTGTACAATCATAGAATGGTTTGAGCTTAAGGGACCTTAAAGCTCATCTAGTTACACCCCCCTGCCATGGGCAGGGACACCTTCCACTAGACCAGGTTGCTCCAACCATGTCCAGCTTGGCCTTGAACACTGCCAGGGATGGGGCAGCCACAGCGTCTCTGGGCAATCTGTGCCAGGGCCTCAGCACCCTCACAGGGAAGAACTTCTTCCTAAGGTCTCATCTTAATCTCCCCTCTGTCAGGTTAAAGCCATTCCCCCTTGTCCTGTCCTTACAGGCCTTAGTCAAAAGCCCGTCTCCAGGGGGCTTTCTTGTCAGCCCCTTTAGGCACTGGAAGGCTGAAAGTAAGCGATCTCAATATGTCTCCTCTTGGCAACCCCATCTTTCCTCTCTCAGCTCCTTAAAACCCGTGATGCGCTCTGGGTGAAGGTAGAAGCGCATCTTCACTGCCACTGCTTCTTGGAAAGCAGTTTCCAGGCATAACTTCATCTTCCTGTAATCAAATGCAAAGGGTAGGAAGGTGTCCCTGCCCCTGGCAGGGTGGCTGGAACCAAATGAAATTCAAGGGCCCTTCCAACCCAAACCATTCTGTTATTCGATGATTCTATGCAAGGAAGGGTTGAAAACTGTTTTTGCCTTTTTCTGGGCTGACTGCAAAACCTCACTGGCAGCTCCCAGCCAGCCTTAATAACATTATTGACTTGCCTTAGTGGAGAGATTAAACGAGCCAGGAATTGTAAAGCCAGAAGGGATATAAAGATCATGGCCTTCTGCAAGAGAGGCTCTGGGATGTCTCAGAATTCGTTATTATTATCTCAAGAAGTGAACAAAAAAAACCTCCAGACAAATAAAAATTATTTTTAAATGCCCAGTGGCAGAACAATCCACCAGCCTTTCATTAGATCATTCTGCTTGTTAATTTTCTTTACCATTAAATTTATATTTTTGTTTCCAGCATGAATTTTTCTTGGTTTCAGCTTACACCTAGGAATTTCCCTTCAAACTAGTTATGATTTTATTCAGCCCAAACCAGAATCTTTCAGTTTATTACACCTGTAATTTTTAATTTCTTTTAAACGGTTTTTAAACTTTTAAAGGTTGGACCAGATAATCTTTGAAGTTGCCTTTCAACCTGGTATTCTATAAAATATAGGTTAAAAATTAGATGAATTAGATAAATTGAGATAAATGAAATAAAAATATAGTTTAAAAATGAGATTTCAAAAGCATATGTTTCACAACAGCATTGAGGTGGTTTGAAAATGTGAAAAATTAATATTTCAACGTGGATCTTTGTCTCTCCTTTTCATTTGCTTTTATAAACAACCTGAAACAGGTTGGTGACATCAACACAGTGTGGCAAATCACTCTGGTTGACTCAAAATCGTATTTTGCCATAGAAAGAATAAAATTGGTCAAAACCTTCCACAAAACTGTTTCCAGCTGGGCTGGAGTCACCCTTTAGCTGTCATTTGTTAAATGCACAGAATCATTCCAGGCCATATCTTGTATATTCCAGCCTTTCATCATCCGTTTGACCAGCTGCAGTTGGAGCAAGCTAGGATGCTGAACCTCCTCTTAGGCATGAAGATGAAAAAAGGGAGATTTTGTAATAAATTTTCCTGCTCCTGGTTTGTTAGCATTTTTGTTTTGTCCTTCAGTTTAAAATCAATTGCATTTGCATCAAATATAAATTGTGATTTCTCCATAGAAGCTGGAGGTGGAGAATGGGTTTTGATTTTGCTTTGATCTTTTTAGCAGCTGTTTGCCTTTCAAAATAGATATGTTTTTAAGAGAGAGATTTTGGGGGCTGATTTGTCCAAAGCTGTGGGTTTAGAATTACTTTGGACATTTGGGCAAAGGTAGTGCCAGCGGCTCTTCGCATCGAGATGAACTCTCACATATTCAACGGCATTTTAAATCCAGAGAAAGATTTTACATAAAAGCAGTTTCCAGGCATAACTTCCAGGCATAACTTCCAGGCCTTCCTGTAATCATATGCAAAGAATAGGACAAGGGGGAATGGCTCTAAACTGCCAGAGGGGAGACTGAGGTGAGATCTGAGGAAGAAGTTGTTCCTTGTGAGGGTGGTGAGGCCCTGGCACAGGGTGCCCAGAGAAGCTGTGGCTGCCCCATCCCTGGCAGTGTTCAAGGCCAGGCTGGACGGGGCTTGGAGCAACCTGGTCTAGTGGAAGGTGTCCCTGCCCATGGCAGGAGGTTGGAACTGGATGAGCTTTAAGGTCCCTTCCAACCCAAACCATTCTGTGATTCTATGGTTTTGAGGGGAAAGATGTTCAAGAGCTCCAGTCCTGAATTTGCTGCAGCAGCTTGATGCAGTCTTCGGTGTGTAACTGGGGAATGACCACATAGAAGAGGGAGAGGACCTTCCTCTTACTTGGTTCACACAGAACTGGCTTGAGATCAAGCTTGGACAGGCCCAGTCCCAGGTCCCTTCCCAACCCCAAGCCCCACTGGTCTAGTCACGGCCAGGCTGGGAAACCCCCTCTGCAAACCAGGACTGATCTAAGCCTGCCCAAGGATGTCTGGGGATGAGGTCAGGCAGGAGCAAAACATCATGCATCCGTGAGGTTTGGCAGCCCAGCACTTAACAGCAGGGTACAAATTCTTAACAAGGTGATGCACCGCAGGGAAAATACACCAGCACGAGATGGCTTCATCTGCTCGTGGTGCCTTCAGGTGTTTGAGGGATTTATCTGCTCGTCAGGGCTTTTTATGTCCCTCATATCTGATACACCAGCACCCAGGTCTGAGATGCACCAGCAGCTCCAAATGAATCAGATCTCTGAGCAGGATGCAGGCTGCAGCACCATGCCTGAGGTGGGTTGGACCACCTCCTGAAGCGAAAGACCTGCTTTCCAACTGTTTCATGCCCTAGGAAAGAAGACACTTTGGGGTCATTAAGGCTCAGATATGAAGCCAGCTGATGCAAGAGCTCTTCCTGCCTTTCCGATTTTGCAGGACCTTCCACCCTCCCTGTGCTATCTGTGAGGGCTGATTGTGTCTTCCTTGTGTGTTGCAGACCAGCATCTCGATTGAGATCAGGTACCAGGCTCTGGATGGGACAGTGGGTGCGTGGAACGACAAGGAATTCCTGGAGACCCGCAGTGTCCACTCAGAGGCGGATGGCACGCACCCCTTAGAGACAGACAGCCTCCTCTCCAGCCACCGGCAGGGCTTGGACATCTCTCCAGGAAAATCCAACCAGCCATCCGCAGAGAGGAGCTTCAGGAGGTAACGTGATGCTCAGCACTTGGAGATGTGTGATGGCAGCGGGGCTGGGAAGATCTTGGCTTGTCATGAAAGGGCTGCATCGCCCCGGTGCTCCTCTAAGATGCATCACATCTCCTGGTCATCAGAAGACGCATTATCAGCTCAAGGTGAGGATGGACTGTAAGTGTCCACCCTCCAGTGCCTGCAGTCCCTGGTGCTCCACCACGCCTGCCCAGCACTGAGCTGAGTCTTCCAGCAACTGCTGAGGTTTATAACATGCAGGAGATGCTGGAGAGCAAATGTAATTAAGTACAGCTTCAGAGAGGATTAAGGGTATGGCTGTTGGTCACACCTCATATTGGGTGGGATTAGAGCCATGTGTGGGGTGTAGACCCATGTGTGCAGATGAGTGGGGTCTTGCATCTTGGTGGAGCTCACGGTGCTGCCAGGACTGAGCTCCCTTCAGGGCAGGAGGTGGAGGTGCAGCTGCAGCCAGAGACAGGGGGAGGATGGCATGTCAGTCACAAAACAGCACCAGTGTGAGTGCTTCTGGGGTGGAAGGTGGCAGTCACAATGCCTGTGCATACCCTGTGGCAAGGCAGGTGACACAGCAGAGGCTGGAGGAGAAAGCAGGGATGCTGTGGCATGGGGTGAGCCTCCATTGCAGCATTAACCCTTCAACAGGCAAGCACTTAGCTTCTCAAAGACATTGTCAAGCTCTCTCCATGGTAATCTGTTGGGATCTCAGTACCTCACCAGGTTTAAATGAATCACTTAACAAAGGCAGTGCTTGGGCAGGTGAGCCTGGTTTGGATTATCTGAGGGACCCTTCACCCTGCAGTGGCAGGTGAGGACACCTCTAGTTCTTCTAAGGGATGCTGTTACCAGCTTTCTATTCATTTAAGTGTCCTAAACATCACCTTTGTGTCTTTCTAAGGTCATGGGACCACTCACTGGATAAAAACAAGCCCAGGGGCTGTATCCTTCCATTTCTTGACACAAAGCTGCTGTAACCAGTTGCAAACCCAGCCTAGTGACCGGGATGGGTGGAGAGGGCTCAGGGCTGGGGATGCTGCAGCTGGCTGTCTTTTGGGGTGAAGTAAAAGCTAGGACCTGTTCTGTTGTGAGCTGTGGCTTACGGATGCTCAAGGCTCAGTACTTGCTGGGAGGAACAGTCCATTTACCACCTCACATGTAAGCCATGACTCCAAAGCATGGGTGGGTACTGAGGCCCCAGTGATGCTGGGCCAGATTCAGCCCACACCATCATGGGCACTTTGAACCCTGTGCTCAAATCCTTTCCCAGCTCATCAAGCAACAGGGGAGTTTTGCATTTGTGCCTAAATATATGGGGTTCATGGTCTGCTAAGCCAGATTTTTAGGCAGCTTTCCACAGTTTATGTAGTTGTGTTGTCCATGGTAGTGATTTTGTCAGTCTCAGCTCCAGGAGCTCTTGAACCTATTGGCCTCTTTCAGTTGGAGGAGTGGAGACATCAAAGTTCTGGACTTGCTGAAGTCCTGTGCAAAGAGATAAACTGGTAGAGGTAGTGGGACAGGCAGGGAGTACAGGCAGCCCTGGCAGAACCGAGGTCTTAAGTCACCCACCACTCTCCTGGGACCAGCATAGTCCTTGTCTGATGGCTACAGCCCATGCCTGAGGGCTACAGCCCAACTGCTTGCATGAATCTGGGGAAACAAAGGTGGGCAGCTCTTATGCTTCCAAATCCACCCGGGAGCCCAACCTGGAGGTGTGAATCCAAACAGACCCCTAGGAATCAGCTACTTTTTAATAGCATTTACATCTCAGGTGCTGCTGCAGCTGTACATCACTCCCACCCTGGAGTTCTGCAACTGAGTGCTTTGGTAGGGCTTGCTTTTTGCCTGGATTTAGCACTTTATTGTGGCCATGTAAGAGCAAAATTTCTCTTTCCCCATGGTGCGAGACTGAGGGGAGATATCTCCAGTCCCTCGCATGGCTCCTCAGCAGCCAATTAACTGTGTGAATTGGGCTGAAACCTGTGAATTTTCAAGCAAATTGAAATCGCAGATTCGTTTCCCAGCTCAGCGGACCGTGATGCTGCTGAACAGGGAAGATGCTGAACGATTTTAAAAGGCAGGTGGCAGGGCAGTGTAGTGCTGGTGGAGTGGATTCCAGTCTGTCTGTCAGCTCCGTGTGTTGGGAAATCAGCATCCCGCCTGTGCCACGAGATGCAATTATGCTGCGTGGCTGATGCATCACCTGCAGCAGATACCTGCAGGCAGTCAGATGGATTGAGGCTCTGGACTGGGTCCCCAGGGACTGTACAGTAAGTCTATGATGACCAGCTCAGCTGGAGGTTGAGCACAGCTACATTTCACCTGACAGAGCAGTTTTTAGGAGGAGGTGTGTGGTTTGCTGAGCATTGCTGCCCAGGTGTACAGAGCTGCATCGTGGCTGAAGGCTGCTGAGCTGTGCTGGCTGCATGCAAACAGTGCTGAGCAGAAAGGCTTCTGGAGGTTGGTTTGTACATGGTTGGTGAAGAATCCTTCCTGTTGGAGAGATGAATTAAATGCAATAGTTCATTAACAGGCAGCAGGGACAAGTGAAGATGAAAATATCATCACTGTGGCATCTGCTCAATGTACTGTGGCAATGATCCTTGCACTGCATTCCCCCCTGCCCCCACCAAGCCAACACCTCTTAGCAGATGGGAGAGTGGTACTTGGTGTTCACAGTTTGGTGACAGTCATAGGATCGTAGAACCACAGGCTGGTTTGCGTTGGAAGGGGCCTTAAAGCTCATCTAGCTCCAACCCCCTGCCATGGGCAGGGACACCTTCCACTAGAGCAGGTTGCTCCAAGCCCCATCCAGCCTGGCCTTGAACACTGCCAGGGATGGGGCAGCCACAGCTTCTCTGGGCACCCTGTGCTAGGGCCTCACCACCCTCACAGGGAAGAACTTCTGCCCAAGATCTCATCTCAATCTCCCTTCTGTCAGTTTGAGCAACCTGGTCTAGTGGAAGGTGTCCCTGCCCATGTCAGGGGGTTGGAACTGGATGAGCTTTAAGGTCCCTTCCAACCCAAACCATTTTGTGGTTCGATGTTTCTATGAAGTTTGTATGTGGACAATTGCACTATAACTGGTTTCCCTCGCTGCTTTTGTACCAAGGAGCTTCCCCATCTCCTCTGGACTGGAGTCTTGTCCCACAGCAGGTCATTTTGAGCACAAGTGGATCTCAGCCTTGGCTGTGTTGCTGCCTTGCACTGACCTCTGCCAGCCCCAAGGACCATGGTCGTTAATGTCACCACCACTACTGTTAGGAACAGTAAGGAGGGAAAAGGCTGATGTTTACTGTGTCACCACCCTCACAGGATGGAAGAGGATGAGATGTATTACCACAGTGAAGATGAACTTCTGGGAGAGGGGGACACCCTTAGCCAGGGATCCCTCAACACGAGGTAGGGAGCCAGTCAGCACCCACTCGTGCTGGTGGCAGTGGGGTTTGCAGTGCTGTTTTGCTCCTGACTTGCCTCATCTTGTGGATGTCCCACAAGCATTGCCCCTGGATTCCCATTTCTTGGCTGGAGAAGAGCTGGTGGGGAGCAGTGATGGAGAAGCTGGAAATGCATCCTTGGAAAGGATGCTCCAGAGGGATGCTGGGATCCAGGATGGAGAAAGGGCCTTTGGGTGAGGCTGCATCTGGGGTACTGCCTCCCCTTTGGGACCCTCTTCATTCTCAAGATCCCACCACACATCAAGCACAACTGTCCTCAGAACCAGAGATCAGCCATGTCCAGTGCATGGGGAAGAGCTCCTTGTGATGTGCATGACAATCTGATTTCTGTTTGCAGTGGCTTTTCTTGTACTGTGGTGCTGTGCGTTGTTCCCCACCATGTGCTACAAAGAGTTTGGGGAGGAGCTGCAAAAAAGAGAAGCTCAGGTAAAACCCAGGGACCAACCCAATGCCTCTGAGAGAGGCTCAGCCAAAGGAAGGAGCATTTTGGGGGTGACAACTCACCTTGTGTGGCTCCAGTAATGGCAGAAAGCACATGGGGGTGATTCTTCCTACACATGGCTCTTCTGGGGAGCTCATTTCTTGTAGCAGCTCCCCCTGCAGCCTGTCACCAAGTCTCTCAAGCTTCAGTAGCATGAACATGTTGACTCTCTGTCATGGGAATTTATGGCCATATCAGTGCTAGTAAACACCTCTGTGAAGTCTCATTAACTAGACAGACCAAGCGCCTGAAATGGCCATAACCTTAGTAAATTATTAGAAGAGTCTCAGAGAAAGTTTTGGCTACCTAGCACCAACCCAAGACATACCCAGGCAGGGTCAGGAGGTATCACAGCCCTGGGGCAGTCGCAAAGGGCAGATTAGGGATTGCCCATCCAAACCCTTTCTTTGGATGGGAAGCATTAGCATGGGTGTGATGCGTGCCAGGCAGTTTGGCTTCAAAGGCACGGAGCATGCCCTTGAACTTTTGATGTTGTAGCATAGAGGTACATGGCCATAGCACATGCCCAGTGAGCAGGGCGCTCCAGAAGACGTCTGTTCCTGCACAGGTCCCAGGCTATAGATGCATCTGGGATGTTTGGGTGCTGGAGATGGAGAGAAAGTGCTCTGACAAGGGTGTTGGATGACTGGGTGTCCCCCAAAACCTCAAATGCCACTCATGCCAAGCCCAGATGTGGGAGCTGTCACTCCGTGTATTGGATGGGGCATGGCTGTGCAATGCCTTCAGCTTCCCATGGGTACCACTTCTTGGTGTGGGGACTGAGATGGGCCATCCTGCTGTGCCACAATATATATTTGGACCTGGCCAAACCAGGGAAGCCAAGTTCAAAGCCAAGTCTAGCTCCTGCCTTGGCTGTGAGGGTTGGGTCAGGTTTGGGATGAGCTGCTCATAGCTTTGGCACAGCAAAAGTGTGTTCATGCCAAATACTGTGTCCAGCTCTCGGGCCCCCAGCGTAAGAAGGATGTGTGCCTGCAGTGGAGTGAGGTACACATGGCAAGGGGCTGGAACTAGATGAACTTTTAGGTCCCTTCCTACCCAAACCACTGTGGTTCAATGATTCTATGAAAACGAGTTTCTGCAAGGTGGCAGTGAGACATGTTGTAGGGGTAAGGGGAGAGAAACTCCAGGTCTGACTGGGAGGCAAGCCAGCTCCCACGCCTGGAGATGCTTAAGTACAAGCTGAATGCACATCTGAGGGCCAAGCTGTTCCCCCTTGGGGAAAAAGTTGGACTTGAAATCTTCTTGGCAGACCCCTTGCCTGTAGCTCTGTGTGTCTTCAGTCTGTTTCCATCCTCTGTGTCCCCCTAGGGGGTTTTGAATCCAAATGAAGGCAGCGGGAAGATCTTGGATTCCCAGAGGCCTTCTGTCAGTGTCATCTCCATCACAAAGCTGTTTACCTCCTCTCTTGGTTCATTAGGGACACTGTTTTGTTATTCAGCTGATTCCCTTTCCTGAAGGGAGGCAGAAGGGGGGAAACAAACAGACCTTGAAATGGGAAAAGCAACAGCAACAAGGAATATATAAATAGCGCTGGGCTTGCCAAGCACTTCTCAGACGTTTCCCTGCAGCCTAATAGAGGTGCCAGCCATGCTGGCGAGACAAGTGTTGGAAACCTGTGCCACCAGTGGGGATTATATCAGAGTTATTTGGAGCCAGGCTCAGCCCGTGTTCTCTTGGGAGAAGACACACACCTTGGAGAGAAATACCGTATTTGCTCTTGTAGCTCCTCTGTGCCCAGAGCAACGACTTCAGTTCATAGAAGACATTTGCACAAGGTGAATTCTCTTGTTTTCTGAATGAAATATTAGGTATTGGAATGAGACAGTTTTGTTTGCCAGTCTGTGCTTTATCTGAAAACAGAAAGACCTGAGAGCCCTGCCCTAATGCGTGCTGCGCAGAGGCCAGCCTGCCGTCAGCAGTAGGAACAAATCGTTAAGGGATGGACATTCACTCCCCATAAAGTCCCAGCAGGATTCCCGGCAAGGAAGCACAGATGCAAAGCTATTTTTTGCTATTTTTCCACCATGATGAGGAAAAGTACCCAAAGAGCCCTAGTTCCCTGCTGATGATTCAGGCAGAGACAAGTAGCACTCCAAGAAATAAGGCTTTGATGAATAGACATGTGGGAAGCAGTTTGTGGGAGGCTTACTAGAAATATTCTTTTTAAAATATACCTGTGCTTCAGGCTGGGAGAGCTGAGCTTGTTCAGCCCAGAGAAGAGAAGGCATTTAATTTTTGCTGCCCAAATGAAAAATCATAGAATCGCAGAATCCCATGTGGAAAGGACCTCAAGGATCATCTGGTCCAACCTGTATTAGCAAAGCATGACCTAGACCACATGGCCCAGCAGCCTGTCCAGACAGATCTGGACTCAGGAGCAGGCAGAGGACCAGGTAGGGAAAGGACAAGAGAAAGCGGGTTAACATGGCATGGCCCTTTCTGTCCCCTGAATGTCACAAGTTCATAGGCTATGCCAGTCTACAGCTATAGAATCACAGAATGGCTTGGCCTGGAAGGGGCCTTAAAGCTCATCCAGTTCCACCCCCTGCCACGGGCAGAGACACCTTCCACTAGAGCAGGTTGCTCCAAGCCCCGTCCAACCTGGCCTTGAACACTGCCAGGGATGGGGCAGCCACAGCTTCTCTGGGCACCCTGTGCCAGGGCCTCACCACCCTTACAGTGTAAAATATTTTTTCCTCGTATCTAGTCTGAATCTCCCCTGTTTTAGTTTAAGACCATCACCCCTTGTCCTGTTGCTACAGGCCCTGCTTAAAAGTATGTCCCCACACATGGGGACCTGGTTTAACTCTCATCTTTGTAAATGGCTTTTCCTATGATCTGAGGCATCTTCCTTCCTTGCTTTGCCTTTATTTCACCCTGCTCCCAGGTTCAAGACCCAGTGATCTCCTTTTCCTCCTGGTCAGTCTGCTGGGACTCAGATAAGACGTCCCCAGTAAGGATCAGCCCAGAGATCACACAGTTTTGGCAGGTCTCCTAGCAGAGGTAAAGCACTCTCTAGCCCCAGCAGAACCAGCACGGTCTGGGGTAGCTCTGCCACCTTCCCATGGAGCAGCGCACTGCCCCAGCCTGCAAATCTTCATCAGAGTCTTTGGGGATCATGCTTTAGGGCTTCACCTCACTGCCAGTACCAGGGGAGCCAGATCCACCTGCATGAGCAAAGGTTCCATGCGCTGCCTTCAATCCAGCTCCTGCAGAGCTACATCGATATCTCTGCACCAGGTTCCCATCGTGCAGGTGACTGGGCTTCATTGCTACCAGTAGAACAAAGCCTTACCAAAGCTAAAATCCAGCAGTTCTGACTGCTCACCTTTTCCCACCTGGGCTGCCTCCGTGTTTCACATGTGGGTTTTGAGTGGCCGGGCAAGCAGGAAGCCAGTTGGAGACAAGAAAGTTGCTGGTACATGTGAGGAGGAGAAAAGCCATTAGCATCCCAGCTGAAAAAGCCTCCAGCAAGATGGTCTCACACATCAAAATGTGCTAAAGAGGCATGGTTTGGGGAGAAACAGTCTTAACTGCAGACACACCATGCTGGGCTCTGGCTCCTACCCCTCAGGAGCAATCTGGTCCCTGTGAATGCAGCTCAGCGTGCAGGAGCATCTGAGAAAACAGGCTGTGTGCTGGGAACACAAGGACTTGGGACAAAAATATTCATTTTCCTATTATATTTAGTTCCTTATACCATTAGGGCATCCTCCTTGGCCAGTGCTGGATCCCTTGCTCTGACTCAAGGCATCCTCATCTTCTCCCCCACCTTTGAAGGGTTTCTCTGTGTGTGTCGACTCTCATGTGTCTGCATTCCCACAGACACAAGCATCTCTGCTTGACGCTAAGCATGGAACTGTTGTCATTGATGTAAACAGGACCCCCGTGCTCTGCTCGAAGAAGCTATCTGAGAGCAATCCCGCAGCTTTCCAGCACAAATCGTGATGTGTAGCTCTACCCCATTTTTCAGCACATACAGGCTCTGCTCTGGGCAGGGAAGCAGCTCCAACAGAGCTGGAAGCAGAAACGCCTTGGACCAGTGCTGCTAAAGCCATCTGAGCTTTGTTCTCAGGCCCCTTGGAGTACTGCTGTGTCCCCTTGAGGGTGCTGTGCAAGTGTTTGCAGGATGGGACTTGAGCTTTCAAGCTGTGATAGTTGTTCGTGTCATATTGGCCTTGTGTTTCTTCTGGGCAGGGAGCTGGTGGGTTTTAGGATAGCTAATGATGCAGTGAGTCAGCATGGGGTGACAGCAGGACCTTCCAAGGGAAAAGCAGCTGGTAATTCAGCTTACCACCTCCCAGGCACAGGGCACAGGGCACAGCACTGACCCACCACACCTTTTTCCAGCCTAAGCATCTTTGAGCAAATTCACCCCAAGCAGAAGGGAAGGGGGGAGGAAGGAGATCAGGGTGGAGAGGACCAGGTCCCTTCCACCCTTGGAGCTTGGCCAGCCAAATAGGCACAGAAAACCAGTCTGGGTTGTGCACAGATCCTTCAGGCACAGTAGGCAGTGATGTGGGTGACAGAGGGAGGGTCAGCTCAGTGCAAGGTGGTTATGGGTTTACAGACATGCATGGAGTGGTTTGCTGTGTTGGTATGTTCTGAAGTTCTTCCTGTGCTGAATTAAATCATCCAGTTTTTCAAAACACTGACACAATGGAAGAGCCCTCTCTCTTCATATCTCAGTGGGGTTTTTTTCTCTCTCTCTCTGTAAATGCCCTAGCCTTGGAGAAGATGCAGAAGAGCAGCACTCTAGGTAAATACCCACACCAGCACTGCTCAGATGGTGACCCTGAAATCCTGCAGTGCTGAGACGCGTTCCAAGTCTTGCTTTCCAGAGAATGCTCCCTTAAATTCTGCTTAAATGTCAAAACTTGGAGGCCCAGATCTGTTAAGGCCAGACTTAACTGGGACTCACAGGCTAGTAGCCTGCTCACCCTGTGCAGAATCCATTGGACGAAGGAGGCCAGGACACAGGCAGTAGCACCTTCCCATCTGTAGGTCATTATCATGGTCCCTGGCACAGCTTTGGCTCAGCATATGTCTGGGATAGTTTATGAGAGCATAGGGACATATCTAGGGTATGACAGACCTGGGATTACCCCCAACAAGTAGCCTGGGTGCAGTTTTTGGAGGGAAGGAACTTCACCTATACAGAGACAAGCTGTGTCATGGCTGAAGAATGAGCCTTGGTCCATTTATTTACCGATACAGACTTATCTTTAGATTCTGTCCGTGGCCATTAAGAGAGATGGGCACTTCCAGAGGTGGCTCATGGAGAGCAGGTACCTCTCTGGACTGCCAAAATTTGGATGGGGTAGGGCTGTGCATGTCACGGCTCCTGACTACCTTGAAACTGAGATCCCAGGAAGCATCACCTGATAGCTGTTGACCTTGAAATATTCATGGGCAGGACAGAGCTCTGCAGCCGAAAGCAATCTGGTCATGGTGAATTATTGATGGTGTCTTTTCTTGTGTGTACCCCGTGGATCCAAAACATGTCTGATGGGGTTCAACCCTCTGCCTGCCACTAATTACCCCCATGGGACACTTGCTCCAAAGCTGGGGTCATTGCCAAGCATTGGAGTTGAACTTGGTGAAAACACCCATGACAGAAGTCTGGGAGAGGCAAGACCCCCTGCTTCTGTTAGGCCTAGGCACCTTGCTGCCCAGCCTGTACTGGTCAATGGTACAAACATGTGTGTGTGGCGCTATTGCTGCTCATGGTGGCTTTCCAGAGCTGCTATGTGACTATGGAGAGGTAGAAACTAGATAGTGCTGTGAGGTGCATCCCAGCACTATCCTGCGTGGCCCTAGGAAGCTCAGGAAGGTTCTTGTTGTGATCCCAATCGTCGTAGGTTGCTCTGGTAGTCGAAGGAGAGAGGGATCTCCCAAAGGATGTTTACCCACATAGGATCTGGCTCAGCCTTTGGTTGTCACGGAAGAACAATCTGTACAGTTCATAACCACTGTTTCTAAGTAGAGAAGGAGGGTCTGAAATTGGTAACTCAGGTGTGGCATTTTGGCATGGATCTTAGGGATGTCACACACCAGACCAGTGCCTCTCATCATCATAATCAGGCAAGTTTGGGGTCCTTTTCATCCCAAGCAAAGAAAAGGCAAAAGATCTCCCAAAGACCATCAGTCCCTGTCAAGATTCTCCCATCCTTTTTGCAACCCCTCCAATGTACTATTAAATTGCTAGGGGGAAAAAAATGCATCCTGAGGACCCTGAAAAGAAGGAGAAGGGCTGTGAAAAGCTGTTCAAAGTAATGGACTGGATATTGCTGTGAGTCTCAAGGCAGAGCCTCCAGCAGCTTCAGAAGCTGTTAGCATCTGTGATCTAGATTGACCCCAAACTGTTCCAGTCTAGGAGATCTCCAGATCTAGCAGGAGCAATGGATGATGCTGGCTGAGGTGGTGATGGCTTTTGTGCCCTGTTCCAGAAGTGCAGATCCTTTCACCAGCCATGCCTTTCCTGGGGACAGTGTGAGTGGAGCACAATAGGATAGGTACACACAGCTGAAGTTACCACCCATTAGCTGTCTTGGAGCACCCCATGGCAAGGAGCTGTGGCTTGGACAAACCAACAGGCCTCCTTGGAAGGGATGTCCCTGCACTCAATGTTTCCCTTGCTGCTGGTGGGCTCCTTCAAGAAGCCTGACACTGTTGTTTTGTTTTTTCTCTTTCTCTTTGGTGCCTCACTCAGGATTAAGTTTAACGATGGATACAAGTCAGTAGCAAGGTACCAAAATGTCATGAATGATGGGATCTTGGCCTTTTTTGAGGGCTTGCTCTTTATCTCATCCCATCCCAGTCACCCCACATCCCATGAATATGTGACTGTCCAGGCATAAATATGCCCAAGATTTGGGATTCAGGCTGGTTTAAGCTCCAAATCTTCATTAATTCAAATTAACTCCCAAATCTTAAACCAGGAGAGCAGGGTATGTGGTCCAGGCCTGGGTGAAGCCAATGCTTCATGCATCAGCACCACAGCACTTCTCTGCAAGTGCCGGACAGCATACGTTGAGTATTCTGAAGCTGTAGCTGAAGCCTGCAAGGAGGGGAGAGCTGTGCAGTAGCATACAAGCCTCGTGCTCCAGGAGCTTTCTATGGGACCCAGCCGCACCTGCAAACCTCCTCCATGTCATATTGCAAAGGAGAAGCAGGTCCTCTGGTCCCTCTAAAGCTATATCCCACATATGATGATGATGTTCACCCCACCTGTAGGGCTGGTGGACTCCTAAAGGCTATGTAATACATATTATATATATACAGATTATATTACACAATATAATCTATATATTGATTATACAGATCAATAAGAATAGATCTGTATAAGTAAATTTATCTGTCATGGTGAGTCCAGGACAATGATCTCAGCCCCATCCCACCCCTGTAAGTCTGTTCTTCATTGCTGCTGCTCAGTATCTGGGGGTAGGTGGAAAAGATGCAGAAGGAACGTGCAGAAGAGTGCTGTCCACCCACTGGCAAGCAGGACCTGGATGGCTGCAAAGAGCTGTGGGACGATGTCTCCTCAGTACCTGCTTCAGCCTAGCAGGACCCTCCCAAGGGGTGGTGGCATCCATTAGCCCCTTCCCTGTCCTGTCCAGCTCCCATGGGCTGTGGGAGGGTACATCTGTTTGGGTGGGTTTGTTTCTTCCTCACGTTCATCCTCCTGGCTGTGTCTCTTCCAAACAGCGAAGACCCTGAAGACCCCAGGTACTAGGCATGGTACCCCTCATTCTCTCAGGCCCTTTGGGCATGGTGTGTGCATGTATGTGACATGCATGTTGGCATACCAATCCCTGCATGGCATTTGGACCCAGGCAAGAGTCCTAACTGCTTCCTGCCCTCTTCTTCCTGGGGAGCTTTCTTGTATTCACTCCATCCCCTACTCCCCAAAGAGCAGGGCTTCTTTGTATTCAGTCTGTCCTCCCCTATGCCCAGCAAGGACAAATTTCCTTCTAGTCAGGGGCCTTACAAAGGAGCTGTGAGGATAATATTTGTCTGTCTGCCTAGCTATCATTCATCCATCCATCCCTTCATCCCAATGCAGTTATCACCATCCACCAATCTGTCCATCTCTCCATTAATCCATCTCAATACAATCCTATGCATCCATCCATCTTTCCATCCATCCTATTGTGATACTGTCTTTCCATCCATCACTGTGATTCTCACCATCCATCCATCCATCCATCCATCCATCTATCCATCCGTCCTACTGTGACACTGTCTATCCATCTATGCATCACACCAGCCAGCCCAGTGTCATATAATTTATCCATCCATGCTCTTTTTCTGCAGTTGTTCTTTTTTTCTGCCTCTCCTCCGTCTTCATTCTAGCACCACCAGTACTGTCACTATCTCTGTAACCCAATTCCCTGGATGCCAGTGGGCTAGGAAGTCCTGTGGCAGCAAGATCTCCCTCTGGCATGCTTGTGAATTGGGTTTGGTTGATTGCTTGGTGCATGTGCTGATGGGGGTTTTGAGGGGAGAAGGTGGGCAAGGGTCTTCATCACTGCAGCAGGATGAACCATGTCTGAATGAATTGCTCTTTGTGATTGCAGAGCTAAGGCTAAGGGGAAAGAGAAAAGACACCTCGTGTTACCATTCAGGTACCCTGATTCCTCCTGACCCTGCCTGTGCCAAGCTCCAGCCGCTGGCCCCTTGCAGCTGTGTTACTGCATCCCCCTGAGATGGCTGCAGGGCAGGACCACAAGTTCCTCTGTGCTATCTAGAGTGCTTAACACCCAGTTCTTTGAAGGCATAAAATGAGAATTCTCTGATGATGCCTTTTTCAGGCACTGAGAGCCCGAACTGTGGCAATCTGCAGTCAGAGAGGCACCTTTTGCAGTAAGGGCTGCACTGGAAGGGGCAAGGGTAAAGGAGGGGAGAGAAAAAGTGTATTCTGGTGTTAGGTCCTCCACCAGGCCCTTGGAGTAGGATGTCCAGATCTCTCACACAGCGCAATCACCCCTTTCACCCAAGCACTGATGATCTGAGAGCACAGGACCAGCAGCACCATGCACTGCTGCATATGGGAGCCAGGAAAGCAGAGATACACAGAAGGAGGGAGACACTCGGAGCAAGAGGGCAGCCACAGTATGTTCTTGCATCCCTCATCCAGGCTACAATTTACAATCCCTCATCCAGGCTACAATTTACACCAGTGAAACAAACAGGGAAAGGATGCAGGCTCAGGCACTGCCCTGTCCCATCCCCCCCGGAAGGGGGTTGCTCCCATCCTGGCATGGGGGGACCAGACACTCTGGCACCCCAAGGCAGTTTGGATGGGTGCTGATGGAGAGGAGGAGTTTCCCAGCAGGGTTATGGCAGGGGAGGGTCTTGCACCTCTGAGATGCTCAGGGAGATACAGCTGCCAGTCCTTGTCCCTGCAGCATTAGGACCCAGCAAAGCAGCCACGCTCAGGTGAGATGGTGATGGATGAGCCATGGCTTTGTAGGTTGCTCGGACCACATCCATGAGCTGCGAGAGAAAGGATGGAGTGATTTAAATCCTCTCCCAACACTGGGCAGGGACACCAGGGCAGCTTTTACAATGCAGATGAACCAGCTGAGCTCCTGGCATTGGTGTTTGTTTGCTCCTATGCCAAGCTCAGCTGGCAAGGGGATAATTTCTGCTGGTTTGCTCTCAGAGCAAGTGTCATGGAGAGAGCAGGGCTGCTTGCTTCAGAAGGAGCTCCTGAGTGGGTTTCCTTGGCTGTTTTCCAACCCAGGCTCTAAGCTGATCCCTGCCCATGCTGGGCTGAACAGGTCAACCCTGCTCTTCCCAGCCTTCCACCCAGGGCTGGGTCCTGCTCCCTATCTTGTGCTGGAGCTGGTCTTCTGGACTTCACCTCTCTACAAACCTGTCCTGCAACGCACCAAACAAAAATGTGTTGTTTGGTTTTGGGGTTTGTTGTTGTTTTTTCTGGGTGTTTTTCAAGCAACACAGTGCATAGGGAGCTGGAGCTTCATACTCTGAAGCCCCTCACTTCCCCCCCGTTCCCAGCACAGATATGGACATGGGGTGAGGCAGAGTAACAAGCTGTAATTAAAAAACAGCCCTCCTAATTACTTTCTATAGCTGGTTAATTGTCTTCTCCTCCCCACTTTGCTGATGCACAATGGGGGAGGTTATCCAGAGAAGAAAGAATGAGTGGGGAGGGAAACAGGGAGGCAGGTCCCAAACAGAGAAATGTGGGAGCCCTGAGAGAATTAAAACAGGTTGGAAAAGCCAGAATGTAGAGCAGGGGACTGCAAAGTGAAACAGGGAGGCGAGCAGTCGGTGTTTCCTGCCTGGTGTCAGGGCAGGAGGATGCAGTGTCAGTCTGGGCAGGGATGAGGACCCCCAGATCCAGCCCATCTCAATCAGCCAAGTTCTTTCTGGAGGGAGGATATGAATACACCTTTGTGGGAGGATAAGGAAGACCATTCCCCTCCACCAAAAAGAAGAAGCCTTGTCTCCTGCCCCAACAGCATCCCAAACCTGTGCATGTACCCACCCACATGTGTGCCTACACAGCTCTAGCTGCTTTACTGGCCATATACACGCATCCAGTGAATGCCCATCACCTCAATCTCCTAGTGCAGGGAGCTGTGGTTCTCCTAAGCCCCTCTAGCCTAGCAGAGGGTCATGCAGCAATGTTATCCACCTAAATTACAGGTGTAGGTAGGACAGGGGTGTTTGGGCCAGCCTTGCTAAGGAAGGTTCCCCATGGCCACAGCCTGGAGATGGGGCGCTTTGAGAACGTGTGCGGAGCTGGGAAGCTGCAAAGGGAAGAGCAGCCTCTTCTGGTTTTATGGTCTGATTGAAGCACTTGAAGTGCACTGAAGCTTTTTTGCCTTTTGTTCCCCTGATGCACGGCCACCAGCTCCAGCAAAGGCAAAGAGAAGACAAAGGAGCACAAGTAGGTTTGCTCTCCCTCCTCCTTCTCCTCCTTCTTGTTTCCAGCTTTCCCAGATCATGTTGTACCAGATCTGGTACATGGTGTGCTCTCCCTTTCTCTATAGCCAAGCCTTGTCAGCCCTGGAGGAACTTGGGTCTCTTGGATGTGTGGCCTGAGGCTTAGGAGGGAATATTTATCTACAGCAAAAACCAAGTGTAAAAGGCTTGGAGCAGTCCCTGGCAGCACTGGAAGGGAACCGTGTGGTCTTGAGAGAAGCCTGGCTCTCATTAGATGGGTCCTGGCTGGGGGGAGAGTTTCCCAGCTTGGGCATGAACAGCCTGGCCAGGGCTCAGGGCAGGAGAGGGTCTGGGTGCGGGTCATCAGCACAGGGCAAATGGGACTTAGCACCAGATTTACAGCTCCTGTGCCCATAGGTCAGGCTGCCACATCATCCATGTAGACAAGTTTCTTCAGCTCCTGCCTTCGTTTTATCCCCAGCTGCTTGCATCAGTTCCAGACCAGGCTGTGTCTGAGCTCTCTCCCAACAGCAGCATCCTCCACTTCTCTGCTTACTCTTGCGACTGCTGGGTAATCTCCTGCTGCCCAGGGAATGATCCCTGCAACCACCGCAGGGCACTTCCCGGTCAGTGAGGTCTCTTCTGGCTCATATTGATTGCATTGCAGCTTAAGGACCAGTTTATGGTCATATCTTCCTGATGGATTGTCCTAATTAATGGTGTAAAGTGAGGAGGCAGAAATGAGATGAGGAAAGGGGAAATATGTGTTCAAGCAGTCAGCAAGGAGAGGGTAGACTCAAGAAAAGGTGGGAAGAGATTTCCCTGCACCGAACAGCCTGGTCTTTGCTGGTTCCCATCCCCAGTTTGGCCATGCAGGGAAGGGGAAAGAGACAGACTGTGTCTGAGGGTTGGGGTCTTTCCGGGGCTCGAGGCTGGTGCATGTAGCATGACCCCATGGGTCTGGCAGTGGGGTTTGTCCCCAGTACTGGTGGAAGAACTGGAAGTCTTGTTAGCACAGGGGTGATGGAGGCAGCACCCATCTGACAGGCATAATTCCTGCAAAGAAATGAGCCATAGAAACCATGTTCCCTGCTCCTAACTACCCAGTCAAGAGCAATGATTAAAATGTCCTTTTCAGCCATGAATAATTAACAAGTAACCTGCAACTGCATCTTTAACTAGAAGCTGTCCAGGAGGGAGACTGCTACCATCTCACTGCACATGTCTCAAAATCCATCATTGCCTCCATGCCCCCCTCCTGGAGAGCCACAGAGGTGGAACTCTAAAGAAAAAAGTCAAGTGCTCCAATTGAAGATAATTCATTTGCTCGATCCAATATTAGGATCATAGAATCACAGAATGGTTTGGGTTGGAAGGGACCTTAAAGCTCATCTAGTTCCAACCCCTGCCACGGGGAGGGGCACCTTCCACTAGAGCAGGTTGCTCCAAGCCCTGTCCAACCTGGCCTTGAACACTGCCAGGGATGGGGCAGCCACAGCTTCTCTGGGCAACCTGTGCCAGGGCCTCACCACCCTCACAGGGAACAACTTCTACCTAAGATCTCATCTCAATCTCCTCTCTGTCAGTCCTGTCCCTACAGGCCCTTGTCAAAAGCCCCTCTCCAGCTTTCTTGTCAGCCCCTTTAGGCACTGGAAGCTGCTCTAAGGTCTCCATGGAGCCTTCTCTTCTCCAGGCTGAACAAGCCCAGCTCTCTCAGCCTGTCTCCATAGCAGAGGTGCTCTAGCCCTCGGAGCATCTTCAGAGCTGCCTCTGGACCAGCTCCAATAGCTCCACATCCTTCTCATGCTGGGGCCCGAGAGCTGGACACAGGATTGCAGGGGGGATCTCACTAGAGTGGAGTAGAGGGAGAGAATCCCCTCGCTGGACCTGCTGGTCACGCTGCATTTGATGTGGCCCAGAACATGGCTGGCAATCATGTTGCAGCCAACCTGGGGCATTTGTTGTCTTAAATCACAACTTACAGGAACCCAGTCTTGACTCTGCTGCCACACTGGGTTGCAGTGGGCCAGCAGCTTGCACCATTTTGGAGGGGAGCAGGCAGGCAGCAGCATCCTCACCAGCATCTTGATTCTTTAGGAAACCAGCCTATACCCAGGCTGTGGTAAAGGCGGGCTCTTGGTGCTGCTGCACAGCCTGTGTCGGCATCTCAGGTTCACAGCTCTTAATGTAATATTCATGTGTGGACGGTGTCAGCTCTCCACCAGTGCCAGCTTCCCATCCGTGCCGTCGGAAGCCTGGCAGGAGCAGCGGAGGGGCTGGCGACCTATGTTTAATGCTGCAAAGACCCTGCTGTGCCTGGAGAGGAGGCTTGGCTAGGGTTCCCATCCCTGCTTGGCCCTGAACCGCACGTGGAGCACGTCTCTGCCCAAGGATGGCCGGTCCACCCTAGACGTGCTTCTGGCTGCTCTCCCATCTCAGCTGAGCTCTTCCAGCATCTCTTCCTAGGGGAAGCCAAGTCCTGGTCGGCCGGTGGGTGAAAGGATGGGAAACAGGAGGTGTATGGGATGTGTCGGTGCTCACCTGGCTTGGAAAAGGTGACAGGTGGGGCTTGGGAATGGGCTGGGGGACAAGGATGAGCCACTGGGTATCTGCCTTCAAAGCATCTGGTATGGCTCCTTCCTCATCCATCACTTGCTTCTTCCCTTCTCAGCACATACCGAGTATGCTGCCAAAATTCACCAAAATCCACTTTTCTTTTCTTTCCCGTTTTCTTTTTTTTTTTTTTTTTGCCTGGGCAACCTGATCTAGTGGAAGGCAACCCCTCATTGCATGGGGGTTGGAGTTGATGACCTTTGAAGGTTCTAACCCAAACTATTCTGTGATTCTATTATTTCCTTCTTATCTTTTGTTCCTTTTTTTCTCCCTTCTTCTTTTTCCTCCCTTCTCTTTATTTTTTTTTTTTACTTTCCTTGGTGACCTCCAACTCCATTGATTCCTAGATATTTGCCTCCCTGGGGCTCCAGTCCACTGCAATAATATCAGTAAGGGCAGTGGTGAAGGAAGGAGGCAGCACCAGATGTTGTAACTGGGTCTGAGAAGAGCAGCCACATCTCCCATTGCAACCACTGGGAGATGTGGCCAGGGTGTGGGCATGGGGACAACACCTGGAATTTTATGCCACTGAGGGACCTTCTGCCCTCTGGACTCTGTTTTTTTAACCAGCTAATGCTGAGGCTCATCTTGTGGATGTGCCAGGGGCTATTTCCCATTTCTGGGGCCTTTTCTGGAGTTTTACTACCTTTAGGGACCTAAACCAAGACCAAATGCATCCTCAGTGCCCATGCAAAGATCTTGTTATTTTGGGTCCTGGTAGAGGACCAGCACTGCCAGTGTCTTCCCAGCAGAGTCCTACTGGCTCCATTACCATAGAATCACAGAATGGTTTGGTTTGGAAGGGACCTTAAAGCTCATCCACTTCCAACCCCCTGCCCCGGGCAGGGACACCTTCCACTAGAGCAGATTGCTCCAAGCCCCGTCCAACCTGGCCTTGAACACTGCCAGGGATGGGGCAGCCACAGCTTCCATAGCATCCTGCTGCTCTTCTGCTTTGTTGTACTTCCTAAGGAGCCTCAGAAATTCCCAGGACAAATACAGTGATTTTATCACTAAGCATCTGCAAGCAAAGCATGCCAGCTCGGGGGGATGGGTTTTTTTCTCTCCATTTTAAAGCAATTAATTGGAAAGAAGGGAAGGTAATGTAACCAGCCCTGGAGGTGCATTGTCTTACAGAGGGGCTGTGTGTCTGCTGGAAGGAAACTCAGTGGTGGAGAGAGGTCTCAGAGCAGAGTTTCACAGCCTGAGCTGTTATTACACCATTTACTCATATAAAAAAATGAGTTTTCAAGTAGCTTAAAAGTGTTACTTCCCCCGTAGCACCTCGAGGCAGATGTTCCCTGGCAGGATTACAGATACGGAAACGTACTTCTCATCTTTCCTCCTCTATCCATTGAGAAACTGCCCTTTCACTGAGGATCCCATGGATTAATCACAGCTACCAGAGACTGCCTGGTGGCCTGAGCATTGCATTAATCCCAATTAAACCTCAGCTATAAGTGGCTCCTATATCTTATGCTGGCCTTCTGCCCCGATTGAATTCCCCCTCCCTCAGTGAATACATTATTCTCTTATTCTCCTCAATTTTCTTCCATTTGCCCTGGCTCTACCAGCAGCCTGCAATCTTCCAGTTGTGATTTAAGGCAACACATGCATCAGGCTGGCTGCAATGCCAGAACTTCTTTGCTTTGCAAGAGGAAAAAAAAGGGTACAACTTCACCCTTTGGCCCCAGCCAGATGTGATCAAAGCAGAGACTAGGGTGGTCCCACAGTTTCAGTGCTGTCGCCTGGCTCATGGGCAGCACATCCCAGTCCTGCTGCAACCAGGGATGGTGCTGAGCCCTGGCAGCAGCTTGGAGGTGAGGTCCAGGCTGGAGGAAAGGTTCCCTCTCGCTTCCAAGCTGGCCCAAGAACATCATCAAACCTGCAAAGTTTCTGCAAAGAGCACCGTTTTCAGACAATGGGAATTTTCTAATAAAAAAACTTTCCCCTTCAGCTTTGCCACCCTCTGCTTTTGGGGCAGTCACAGGCCATTGCCTTCAAGCCTCTCTCCAGCTGTTTCCTTTTTACTACTGCTATTTGCTTGTTACTGTTAGAACAGGGTTATTGCACGGTCTTACTTGTTCTCGCTGGTTTCAGTTTTACTGATGCTATGGAGATTTTCTTCCTACTGAGATTTTCAGCTGAATCTTCATGCTAAAAATCCTCATTACCTCCAGACTCCATAACTCTCACCAGGGTAACTCGGAACCTTCCACCTCTTTGCAATAACAGCGTGGACTTACCCTCAGATAACAGGGAACAGTCTACTCAAAATACCTGCAAGGCTCTTGCTGTCTTTAACAATCTCTGCCCATCTGCTAGATCTACATTTGAGAGCAAGCCAGATTGCAGTGCAGAAATCCTATTATTTACTGAATGCTGTATTTGTGTGTATTTGCCCTATTTGTTCTATGCATATGGAACAAACACCAAGTAACTTTGGAGTCCAGACTGCCAGTGCACTTGGTGGATGCATAGGTTGATTTCTGAGCTGCAGTAGTGGTCCAAGCCCCACTGCAACATTTGGAGCTACAAGTTGTACTTCTTAAACTTACTTTGAAATGATGGATATTTTCAGAAAGCAACTGGCCAGCAATTTGCACACCATGATTTTATCCGCCAGTCCAGCCCAAACTGCCCCAAGTGAATTTGACCCCAGCCTAGATTCGGATGGGGAGCTAAGACTGACGTGGCACTGGTGTTTAACATGCTGGAAGGGGAAAAATAATGTTGCTGCAATGGGCTGCGGGAAACCCTTAGGATCTGCACAGGTTTGCTGCTGATCTAGATAAAGAGGTTATTGATTTCTCACAGCAAGGTGGTTGGATGGTTTAATTTTTAGTAAACCGTTTTAGGTAACTGCCCAGGGGAGCAATTGCAAGTAGGGAGAGATGAGAAGTCTGTGCACAGCAGGGGCCAGCAGCAGAGATGGGAGGCACAGGCTGCAGGGAAGAGTTTGTTGGCTGCTAACACTGTGCTCCAGCCTCCTGTTTTATCCCAAGCTGAGGCATTCCCTGAGAAAAACAAATGAGGCCCAAGACCCAAGGCAGTGCATTTAGCTGCAAACTTGACTCTGGCGTGTTTGCAGCAGCTCCTGCTTAGTCTTTCATGCTGGTATTTCCTCACTTGCTTTTGAGCTGTGAAAGGCTCCTCCTGTTCCAACCCCCGAGTCCTAGAAAACAGCGAAAAATAAAGTAATTGGTGGGTGTTTTTTCCCCTCTCTTCTTCCAGAGCTGGGAAAGGAGTTTTTTCAGCCATGAAGCTTGGCAAGACACGTCCATCAAAGGATGACCATCGGAAACAAGGTATGTTGTTCCTGGGAGGAGGTTGTTCCCCGCTCCAGTGCTGCTTTTTGGCTGTCCTCCACATCCCAGTAAGGCACCTGAGAGATCACAGAATCACAGAAGGGTTGGGATTGTAAGGGACCTTAAAGCTCATCCAGTTCCAACCCCCTGCCACAGGCAGGGACACCTTCCACTAGAGCAGGTTGCTCCAAGCCCCCTGCAACCTGGCCTTGAACACTGCCAGGGATGGGACATCCATCAGCAAATCTGGGTAACCTGTGCCAGTGCCTCATCACCCTCATCATAAATGATTTCTTCCATATATCTAGTCTGGATCTACCCTCTTTTAGTTTAAAATCATCATCCCTTGTCCAACCACTACAAGACCTCCTAAAAGGTCTGTCCCCAAAGTGGATGACATCAGGCAGAGCCAGTTGGTAACTCAGGGATTAGACAGGGACCACTGGGTGCTCAGGAGGACAGATGGAGAGGTGGTCCCCATGAGAAAATGGCAAGTGGGAACTGATGAAAAGAGTTTCCTGCTGAAGGCTTGGCCAGTTATCACCCACCTAGTGATATCCCACCTGTGGCAACCCCGGGGCTCATGCAGGCAGCTTCTGGCTTGTATTTAAGGGGTGATTTGCAGATGCAGTGATGAAAAGCAGGATTTAGCCTTTGCTCCTTGCTGGGTGTGAGGCACAGCAGCACTATGGGAGGAAGGACTCAGCTGCTTGCACCCAGGGCTCAGCACAGCATTGGTGCTGAAATAGGATGCCTTTCTGGAAACGCACAGGGGGGTCAGCAATTGGAAATTCATTGTTGTTTCCATTCAGACCAAAGGATTGGGTTTCAATGGCAAAGAAACAGGGGAATGTGTATTTGAGGCAAGGACAAAGTGTTGCTTTAGATAGTGTTTCTGGGTGAATCTCCACTGTTTTTCAGCCTGGTTAGAGAATAGGAAAAGGGGAATTCGGCCTGGGACACCAGTGCAGGTGGAGGCATTGGCAGCCTGTGGGAAGGCATGGCATTAAGTCTGGGTGGCCTCCCTTTCTTTCCAGTGCCTTTAATCACATTCATTTTGTGCTTAAAGCTCCATGCAAGACCATGGGGAAAACAGCTGGGATGCAGGGAGGGACAGAGTGCATGGTCAGGTAGTAAAGTGCCTGCACAGATCGGGACTTACCTGGGATCAGGGAACAGTTGCAGCACAACTGCTGTATTGCATGGTGTGGTCAGTGCTGCACAACTATGGGGCTCCTTCTTTCACTTTCCTCAGGTACCCTTGGCATTTACACACCTTACCAGGGCTCTGCTCTCTTCACATCGCCCTCTTCTCTCAGCTTGGAGCTGTCTTGGTTGTGATTCCTACCCTCAGTCTGGCCAGCTAGTGACGAGATGGGGTGAATATTTTGCACCCACTTCTTCTTGTGCTATGGGCTGCTTTCCTCCGTACAGAGCCTGTTCTGCTCAGGTCAAACAGGCTCACTGGGTCACTGGAAACCAACCTGGGAGGGTACTATATCTGCCCACATGCACCTGGTAGGATCAAACCTGCTGAAGTCCTTCCCAGCTGGTGGAGCTCTGACTCCATCTCAGAAACTCCCAGTTAAGCTGAGGACGCTCTTTCCTCACCCAGCCTCCAGCATTGTGTCGCTCTGCTCTGATGGAAAGCTTTTCCCAACACTCAGCCTAAATGTCCCTTGCTTCAGCCAAGGCCCGTGTTGCTGCAGAAAACCAGGCCATACTATGCTGATAAAACTGATTTCTGGTCTCCTGGAGCAAGCTACGAGCTTGCCTTGGTTAGTAAAGAGACAGGGTACCTGTGTCCCAGGAGCAGCATCTGTGCTGTAAGAGTGGATTTGGTGATACCCTGTTGTGGCACCAAAGCTATACTGGTGTTTCTGGCCCCAGAGAGAAAAAAAGCATTGCTGCTTTGTGGTCATTTGGTGACCAGAGCAAAGGTAGGGTGGACAGGCACAACATGCACATGGACTGCTCACAGGAAAGTAGTATCTCATCAACTTCTTCCAACAGAAACGCAGACCAGTGGACAATGCAGCTGTGTCTCAAAGGCGGTGGGATTTGGTGTCTTGACTCTCCCTGCAGCAGTTTTTCATCTTGGGAAATGACCCCTTTCTCCTGTTTTTCAGGCCTTTCTTCCCCAAAGCCAGACAGTTGATTGCCTTTGCAACTGCTCTTCTGGTATGTAGAGCTGCAACACTTGCCCAAATGCTCTTTCACCCCTTGAAGTCTGAGGTGATTGTCATTTTTAGTTTTCTTTCTGCCTCCACAAACCCATATACAGGCACATAGCCCATGGAATAATGTGTCACATGAGGCAAACCTCGTTTTTAATCTCTTTTTAGACCAGGTTGTCTGTGACCTGACCCGGTGACCATTGTTCTTTCTATTATCGGGTGAGGTTGATAGGATGTATTTCTTTCTCTTTGCCTTTAATTATTCACTGAGTGGAAACAGTAAGAGACATTCTTTTGTCTCCTTTATGCAGATGAACCTGCTGTTTTGGAAGCAGAAGACCTGGACCGAAAAGCCCTGCTACAGGGACTGGAGCCAGACACCATCTCCTTGGCTTCTGTTACAGCTGTCACCACCAATGTCTCGAATAAGAGGTGAGGTCCAGATGTGAGCTTGTGCAGGCAGGAGGTGAGGGCACAACCACATGTCCCGTGAGATGGGTATGTTGGAAATCACATTGCTCTATGCAACTGTTTGGAAATACCTGACCTGCTACAAAGGGCATCAGTGGTGTTTCACAGCCCCTAGGGTTTATATTCCTCAGATTCAAAGAGGGCAGGAGATTCAAGGGGTGACCCTGAAAATGCTGCATTACAGCTTGCAGCAAGTCCATGTGTGGTTTGACTGAGGGTTTCTTCTGCCCCTCCAAAGGTCCAAGCCTGACATCAAAATGGAGCCGAGTGCTGGGAGGCCAATGGATTACCAGGTAGGTGACAATGTTGTGCCTCCAACCCCATCTTACAGGGGTCACCACACGAGGTGAGAGGGGTTGTTTTGAGGGAAGAAGTTTGTACTGGGTTTCAACACTGAGCTTACAAAGCACAAGAACTGCCAATGGTCAAGATTGTTCAGCCTGGAGAAGAGAAGGCTCTGGAAAGACCTTACAGCAGCCTCCAGTGCCTAAAGGGGCCAACAACAAATCTGGAGAGGGGCTTTTGACAAGGACCTGTAGGGACAGGGCAAGGGGGAATGGCTTTAAACTGACAGAGGGGAGATTGAGATGAGATCTGAGGAAGAAGTTGTTCCCTGTGAGGGTGGTGAGGCCCTGGCACAGGGTGCCCAGAGAAGCTGTGGCTGCCCCATCCCTGGCAGTGTTCAAGGCCAGGTTGGACGGGGCTTGGAGCAACCTGCTCTAGTGGAAGGTGCCCCTCCCCGTGGCAGGGGTTGGAACTAGATGAGCTTTAAGGTCTCTTCCAGCCAAACCATTCTGTGATTCTATGATAAAGTCAAGATTAATTAATTAAGTGGTTTTACTCTTGATCATGTGGAGCCCAGAAAGCCCACGTTAATCTGTGATTGAAGCAGGCTGTGTCCAACATGTTTCTTTTACTTCCCAAGAGCTTTCAGTATGCTGCTTAACATCCAAGATCAGTGAGCCCTGGCTGGCAGTACCTTGCTCACTGGATTTCCTCGAATAGGCTGGTACATGGCTCCTGTTGTCCTGTTCAGTTCCTGCCACTCTATCTAGAATTAGTAGAACCAGATGTTTAGTTTCCCAAGGTTCAGATGATCCATGCTGCTCCCTTTTATTATACTAGTTGGTGCCAGTGTGATTCATAAATCCCTCTTCTCCTTTTCACGAAGTCATGCTGATCCAGCAGCAATTTAGCTTAATGTCCACACCTCTCAGCAGAGCAACACGTTCCTGGGGACATCTCAGAACACCGCAAGTAATGATTTTTGTTAGAGATTTATTGCAGATCATTTGCAGCATCCGCTGCAGACCAAATTTTGAGGCTTACAAGGAATGACTGCACTTGGCTCAGAAGGGGGGATCATAAAGAACATAGAGAGAAGGGGGAAGGTGCAAAACAAATTTCAGCCAAGAGGCAGAAGGAACACAATGGCCAATGTACTACTTGGCCAATGTAAACAGGAAGACCACAAGGCTGGCTTTACAGGGAATGGCTTATGTCTGGAGTATAACAGGATCTGCAGCTCTAAGCTGGTTCCTGAGCAAGGCACGTGCCTGGCTGACCTCTGTATATCTGCTTTCATTTGGCAACTGGATTTTGTGGAACACCTGAGAATTAAGAGGAAAGTACTTTACCTCCCAGGCTCTATCTGGAATCTGAGCCTCTTTTAAAGAAACCTGATTGAAAGTCAAGCCTCTTAATATGTTACCAAAATGAAATTTGCCCAAATTCACCCATAAAGATAATAGAAAAATGGCTGCTGGGTACTGAAAAGGTTTGTTACCTGCATGGAATTACACCTTGTGTTTTTTATTAAAGTTAAGAAGTTTCATAGAATCATAGAATCACAGAATAGTTTGTGTCGGAAGGGACCTTAAAGCCTATCTAGTTCCAAACCCCTGCTATGGGCAGGGATACCTTCCACTAGATGCATTTAATATTGCAAGGAAGGAATTCAGATATTAGCTAAATACCTAGTATTAATTTAATGTTGCAAGGTGGATTGAATTAAGAATGACAAACTTCTGCATTGTCAATGTATGCAAATGCTTCACCTGGGTGATTTGCTCCTATTCTGTTGAAAGTAGTTTATTTTTCATATACCACATAGAGGAGTACTTCATTTAAATACAATGGCATGTGTCTATTCATGCATATAGGAGGGTTTAACCAGAAACTGGTGGGGAATACTGCAGAAAGAATAAATAATAGACTATTTCAGTTGGAAGGGACCTACAATGATCATCCCTTTGTGTTTTCTAGCAGAAATAAGTTAAGCCAGCAGGGTCTCACCAACCAATCTCCACTCTCACAGCTTGTCTAAAGCTATTTGACTTTACACCTTGTGTGAAGCCACCCATGTTCTGGGGCTGAAGCAACAGGGATGCTCAGGGTCTCCTGCATCCCACACTGCCTTGCAGCTTGCTTGGGCTTTGTCCAAGCAGCCTGGTGTCTTTGGTGTGACCAGTAGACCCCAGAGTTTCCACCACTGCACTGAAAACCCCTTAAAAATGAGAGATGGGGAGACAGGGGTTAAGGCAGTGAGCGGCATTTGATGCTGCTCTCAGGAGGTGAAGATGCATGAATCCCTCTCCCCAGGTCAGCATCACCATCATCGAGGCCCGGCAGCTTGTTGGGCTCAACATGGACCCCGTGGTCTGCGTGGAGGTTGGAGAGGAAAAGAAATACACGTCCATGAAGGAGTCAACCAATTGCCCTTACTACAATGAGGTGGGTCTGTCATCCAGTGATGCTCATGCCTGTACCTTTCTCGGGGTCTACATTGCCATAATTAATTAAATGTTACTTCTCATCACTTGGGTTTTTTTTTCTTTTTGTCTTCCGTCATTTCTTGTTGGAACAGATGAAATCTCAAACCATGCAGAAAGAGAAATGAAGCCTTTGCCCTTTGGTATTTTGCAAAAACGTAAACAAGTGCACTCCCTTGATCTGTGCTAGGTTTTCTAAGAAGTTAGTGCTTCCTTCTAGCTCCCCAGACTGAAGAGGTTGCCAGTGTTGAGCCTCATGCGGATGCATTTCTGCTGTAGCGTGTGCTGCAGGATGCTCCTCCAGGCAGTCACAGCTTCGCCGTCTGCAGCATGCACCGTAATACTGCCATTCAATCCCAAAGGAACCCACCCCAGCTCTCCTGCTCTCACGACTGCTCTTTCCCTTGCAGTACTTCGTCTTTGATTTCCATGTCCCACCAGATGTCATGTTCGACAAGATCATCAAGCTGTCCGTAAGTGAGCATGGTTGCATTGTCCTTTTTGTGGGGCTTTGGAAGGAACCAGCCCATTCTGCATACGCAATGGGAATGGATTGAAGGTCCTTGATGTGAGACCCCCAGCAGGAGCCAAAGTGTTTGGTCCTATGAGCCTCACCTCTTCTTGCAGCCTCCCAGTCCCTCTTTCTGTTGCTGACCTTCACTGCTGGGTCCACACAGCTGCAACCCTGCATTTGCCATCTCCCTCTGTGTATGATCTCTGGTATTTCAGAGCCAGGCAGAACGAAACCCATCATGGGATGTATTTAGGCTTGGGGAGAAAAAAGACCTTCCTGAGCCTGCCAGAGGATTTCTGGGGCATGAGACCAGCAGAGCTGTTGTGGAAATTGAGGGCTGTAGATGCTGAGGGCAAAGTAGAGACTGCAGCCGCCCTAATAGCCAGAGAGAGGAGGGTGATGAACATGATTTGCAGATTCACTGACCAAAGTACACTGGTTAGGAGTATCCATATCTATCCCATGCACAGACTGGCTGTACAATTTCTCCCACAAAGGGAATTAGACCATAGATTCCGAGCACCCTAAAGACTCATCCTCCAGGTAAATGTCCCAGTGTTTGTTGCCATAGTGGCTGGAAAACTTCATTATTTATTTTTTGCCTTTTTTTTTTGTATTCAATCCAAGTATATACTTCCAATATCACTAAACAAGAGCTGCCAAGCCCACCAGGCCTCTTAGTGTCCTTATACAGGCCAAGGTCCTGCACAGACCAAGGAAGATGCATCAGGTCCTTTCCCATATGACACTGAACACCTCTGGGAAGAGCCTTATGGCTCCCAGGGCATGGGAAAAGCCTGATTTGTTTTCTCATCTCGATTGCCAGGTGATCCACTCAAAAAACCTTTTGCGCAGTGGGACCTTGGTAGGCTCCTTCAAGATGGACGTTGGAACTGTTTATACCCAACCTGGTATGTAAATATGGTTTGCAGCTTGTCCTGTGTGTCTACCTGCACCATTGAATAAATGTCTTTGCCAAGTAGCCGGGCAGGTGCTAGTTGCCTTGGGTGATGCTTATCTAACTCAATGTTAGTACCCTAGACATAAGCACATCACCTGGGCTCCCTCTAGGGTCGAGAAAGAGCACTCGACACCTCCAGAGAGGGTTGTATATCCCAGACTGAAATAAGGTGGTACAGCCAGAGGCTGTGATGCCCTCTGCATGTGCTGGTCCCTATCCGCTGACCTTCTGAGGAAGGAAGCCCAAGGCAACTTGCTTAGGCAAGATATCAACCTTCCAGATAGCTGAAGGTCATGGACTGGATCTTGCCCTCTGTGCCTGGCATAAACCAAGAAAGGAAGATGTCTGGTGTGCAATGGAGAAGAGAAAGAGGTTGATTAGAGCTGCTGTCATGTTGCTTGCCATTTGAGGGCCTGGTGCTCGCAGCATGATAGAGCTCAACACACAACACCACTTCAGAAAATACACCTCCAAAATCACTGCCGTGTTTTTTGGTTTTTACCTCACTCCTATATCATGCCTATTGCAGCATTCTGCCTCTATAAATAAGCCTGAGAGCTAAGATGTGAATGAAGCCTCCAGAGTCCTGAGGGGCTTGAGTCAGCAGATGATGAGGGGGACCTTAAGGGAGCTTCTGGCCTGATTCCTTGCTCTGCAGAAGGATGAAGTCTTTCTAACACCATTTTAAAAGCACCTGAGACCTTATAGACATAGAATCATAGAATCTTTTAGGTTGGTAAATACCTTTAAGATCATCAAGTCCAACTGTTAACCTAACACTACCAAGTCCGCCACTAAAACATGTCCCTAAGCACCACGTCTACATGTCTTTTAAATACCTCCAGGGATGGTAACTTCCAGTGATGGAGAATCCACAACCCCCCCTTCAGATAGTTTATCCCACTGCTTCTGTCTTCAACATGAGACCCATCTTCCTAATGCATTTCTCAGGGTTTCTGGCTGAATTCCTCACATCTGAAGATCCCACTCAAGGGAAGGATGTTTCCAGTCCTCACAGTAATTGCTGTCTCATTCTGATAAATAATTGTCTTGTTCTCTGCTTCCAGAGCACCAGTTCTACCACAAATGGGCCATTCTTTCTGACCCTGAGGATCTCACCGCTGGGCTGAAAGGTTACCTGAAGTGTGACATCGCCGTGGTAGGGAAAGGGGACAACATCAAGACACCACACAAAGCCAATGAGACGGAGGAAGATGATATTGAAGGGTAAGGATCCCCAGAGCCAGCTTCACATAGACATTTTGGGGAATGACTTTTCACATCTCTTCACCTTGGATCATTCAAGGAGCACATCAAGCCACCATCCTCTTTAGTACACCTACCTTGTGCAATTAAACAAGAGGGACAAATAAGCTGCTTTTCAGAGACAGAGAGAACACATGGCAGATTACTGGTGCAAATCCAGGTGATATCAAGTACAGACCAGTTATTTCTGAGAGGTCAGACCATCTGCTGGTTATTGAGCTCCATACCAACACCAGCCTGATATCAACCAACTTGATGTTCCCAGTGTTCACCTAATGCTCCTGTTGGCGGTGGGATGGGATGGGGTTTCATAACCCACTGCCAGGGCAGAGCAGGGGTGTCTGGATGAAGTTTCCCAGGCCACATGGATAGGCAGGGCTTTTTGACTCCTCAAAGCATCTGAAAGGCCATGGAAGAAAAATCATGAGAGTTTAAAACTTATTTCCATCCCCAAAATATTTCAGACTAATTAAATATCTCCAAGTGCAACCACAGGCTTTCAAGCCTGCCTGTTGGTCTCTCACCACATAGTCAGAAACCCAGACTAGTGGCAAAATACCAGTGCAGCTTTGTGAACTTGCTGGGGACCAGGGAGCTTGAGGGACCACATGAACTATTTTGGGCCGTTATTCCATGTTGTAGTGGTGATATTATCCCATATTTTCCAGCAATTCCTCTAGAAATAGTTTTGCTCACAGCATCCCCCATTGATCTCATTTCTTCCCCCAAAAGAAGAGAGCCACATATATGAAGAAAACCAATTCGATGGATTTCAGTGTTCAATTCTCCCCCAAAATAATCACCCCAGCTCCCCTTGTACCCTGATAGAGAAAAGAGGCTCTTCTACCATTCCATTCACCTGGCCTGCTTTAGATGTCTAAATTAGGCTGAGTTTAACTGTCCTCTAGACACCACTGACAACAATTATTATATCCCTTCAGTGGAATGCACATTGTCCCAGAGCCACCTCAAGGGGCTCCTCTAAGATTTTGCTCATGAAACCACCACTTCTCATCCAAAAACAGGAGGCTGGGCAGAAACAGGGCAGCAATAAAATATATGGCTGCAGAAATGTTCATCTTTCCACCTCCACAGAGCCTGTGCTCACAAAATGGGGCAGCTTCTCACTCTTTGGTAAGCCTCCTGACAAACCTGCCAGCCCCAGCAGCTCTTTCCAGCCCTATCTGTTGGTGTTACAGGAACCTACTCCTCCCGGATGGTGTCCCTCCAGAGAGGCAGTGGGCTCGTTTCTACATCAAGATCTATCGAGCAGAGGGACTGCCCCGTATGAACACCAGCATCATGGCCAATGTGAAGAAGGCTCTCATCGGGGAGAACAAGGATTTAGTAGACCCCTATGTGCAGGTGGTCTTTGCAGGGCAGAAGGTGAGCAAGCTGCATGTGGTACCAGGGTGACCCTGGGAGGTAAGACGAGCAGGACCAGACATTGTACAGGAGGCCAGAGATGATCTCAGTTGTCCTAGCATGTAGGTGCTGTGATGCATGGTAAAGCCACCTTGTTTGCTATGTTTCCCCTCCCTTGTTCAGACCATGATGGGTTTGCAGCACTCTCCAGTTGAGGAAAGGAGCTCATTACCTTGGAGAGGAGAGGAGTCCCAAAGCAGAATGCATGTTTCAGTGGTCATTAGCAAGGGAGCAGTTCAGATTGTGAGGGATGGCATAGGAGCTCAAACCCCTCTCTAACATCTATCTCCTCCCACTTGGCAGGGGAAGACATCCATACAAAAAAGTAGTTATGAGCCCCTCTGGAATGAGCAAATCATCTTCACAGAAATGTTCCCCCCATTGTGCAGACGGATAAAGATCCAGATCCGAGACTCAGACAAAGTCAATGATGTGGCCATTGGTACCCATTTCATTGATCTGCGGAAAATCTCTAATGAAGGAGACAAAGGTAAAGCTAAGGTGGGGAGCAGACTGAGCTACCTTCTTCATGGTAGAGGAACATCTCTTTGGCAGACTTAGCAAAATAGCCTAGGCTCCTTCCCCACCCCTTGAGATAGCTGCTTCTCGGTGCTTAGCCAGGGAGACCTTGATTTGTTGCAGTGGTCTTCTGAGGTCACTAGACACACGCTCTTTGAAAACCAAGCCCTGTCACAAGCTTCCAGTCCAATACCTGAAAACAAAGACACCCAAGAACAATTTGCCCTCCCAAAATATTCATTGCCATGAATGGGTGAGTATCTGACAGGCTCCCCCATTCACACACACATGAACGCATCAGTGCATGTAGGACCAACATGAAACCAAACAAGCTCTAGACAAGTATCTAATGGGATGTTCTTTTTTTCTTGACTCTCACATCGGATAACTTGCCCAATGGGAGATTCACCTCTGTCTTTGGGCTGGTGTACTGCTCAGTCCCCATCACTGCAAAACTCACCATGTATGATTACAAGCATGCATCTCCATGCACACACACGTGCATATTTCAGCCTGCATCACCATGCACAGCCTAGGGAAGTGATGCCAATCCATGAGTGAGTTTGTACCTGAGGCAAAGACATTCCCTCCTTCTCACATTCCCACCCTTCGCTACGTGCACGCTTGTTCTGCTGCAGGCTTCCTACCCACCTTTGGCCCCGCGTGGGTGAACATGTATGGCTCTACTCGGAACTACACCCTGATGGATGAGCACCAAGAGCTGAATGAGGGTCTGGGCGAAGGCGTCTCCTTCCGGGCCAGGCTTTTGATGAGTCTTGCTGTGGAGATCTTGGACACCACCAACCCGGAGATCAACAGCTCCACTGAGGTGCAAGTTGAGCAAGCCACATCAGTTGCTGACGTAAGTCACCCCTAACCCCGCCAGTGGTGAGTCTCAGGCCTCTTGGGTTTTTATCTTTGGTCTCACAAACCAAGGATTTCATTTAGTGTCGTCGTAAGTGTTCTTGATCCCTCAGCACAATGAAATAAAATCTTGCAAGGATTTCAGATTTTATGATCATTCGCATGTTCACCTCTCTCAGGAGTGCTGGTTAGAAGGAATATCCAAGTGAAGGAGGATGCTAAACATTGAGATCTTTTTCCAGTTGGGAGTTATACAACTCAAAGAGAGCAATCTCCTAATGACAGCTGTTTCACTCCTAGCCTGAAGATAGGTTTTGAACAGAAGCCAAGAATCTAATCTATTTCCCAAGCCATTCTGGCAGGGTGGAACTGGTCAGAGAAATTGAACGGCTGTTCCCTGACAAGAGAAGCCCCGCAGCTTTAGCCCTGATACGTGGAGCCCACACGGCTGCTGTCTGTGCTCTGCATAAACAGCTAAATCTAGGCTTGTCCTACCTGGGGATGTTACATATGTCGATCCATATGAGCCAAGGGTGTGAAATAGAAATGGAAAAATCTGATGGCAGTGCATCCTCTGTCCAAAGGCTCTCCTTCAGAAATCAAGTGCCCTTAATTAACCTCCAGGGAAATGAAGCTACCTGGAAAATAAGCCCTTCCAGTTCTGAAAAAACATCCAGGAAAATCACAGAATCCTAGAATCCCAGGTTGGAAGGGACCTCAAGGATCATCTGGTCCAACATTTCTAGGCAAAGCATGACCCAGACTAGATGGCCCAGCACCCTGTCCAGCTGAACCTTGACAATGTTCAGCACTGGGGAGTCACCACTTCCCTGGGGAGATTATTCCAATGGCTGGTTGTTCGCACTGTGAAAAATTTTCCTCTTGTGTCCAACCAGAATCTCCCCAGGAGCAACCTGTGCCCATCACCCCTTGTCTTTTCCACATGACCACTTGTAAAAAGGGAGTCTCTGTTGTCTTTGTAGCCACCCTTTAAATACTGGGACATGGGGATAAGGTCTCTCCTGAGCCTTCTTTTCTACAGGCTGAACAAGCCCAGCTTTCTCAGCCTTTCCTCACACAGCTGCCCAGTGCTTGGATTATCTTTGTGGCCCTTCTCTGGACCCTCTCCAGCCCATCCACATGTTTTTTTGTACAGCAGGGACCAAAACTGAACACAGTATTCCAGGTGTGGCCTGACAAGCACTGAGCAGAGTGGTGCAGTGTGGCTTGATTAATTCAATCTGTGAGTGAACTCAGGCTTTTATTCATGAATGTCCCTCAGCCAGCCCCTCTTGCACAAGGCATGACTGATCTCAACACTTTTAAAAGTTAGGCTAAAATCTTTTAATTAAACTCTCTCTGCAATGACCCTAGAGATGGCTCTGGCTGTGGGAGAGAAAACCCTCATGGTCCCCTTGAAAGCCAGAGTGGTGGCACCTCGCCTTCGCAGAGCCCATGAGGGTGCTCAGAGGTGATGCACCCCTTTGCCCCTATGTCCAAGGGGATCTGCATCCAGCTGACATCAACCCTGATGCCCATGATTTCTCCAGCAGAACTGCACTGGGAAGATGGAGGAGTTCTTTCTCTTCGGAGCCTTCCTGGAAGCTACCATGATTGATAGGAAGATTGGTGACAAACCCATCAACTTCGAAGTCACAATAGGTTGGTTGTTTTTTTGTGAGCGTGGTTTTGAAGCAAGCCTGGTGGGGAATGCAGGATCCAAGGCTGAGATCAGAGTTTCTTCCCCATTTTCAATACCAAGACGTGCTAGAGAATGCAGGGCACTCAGTTTAGAAAAACTCTGTCCCCAATCTGAATTAAAGCCATGAGACTGAGCCTGACTGGAGTTACAATCCTGTGGATTTATTTCACATTTCTTTCTTGAGGTAACTATGGGAACCAGATTGATGGCATGAGCAAACCCATCCTACGGAGGAAGAAAGAGGGTGGGGATGGGAATGAGGAGGAGTCTGAGCTGCTCCAGAATTCAAGTGAGGATGAAGGTGATGAGGATGGAGAGATGGTTTCTGTTTCTTCATCTCAACCCATGAAGCCTCTGGTCACAGACAGGTAAGCATGCCCACCTGGCCACTGAAGTGCTGCTGGGCAGAGATGTGGCTCTCAAATCAGATGTGGTCTGTAGGTGTTGGAGCTCCCACCTGGATTCATTCAGCCAATAGACCTGGGAGCAGTGTGGGGACCAGATCTCCATGCCCTGTAAAAGGAGATTAGATACCACGTGGAGATACCTTGCCTTAGATATTACAGTCTGCCAGCTGAACCCCCACCGCAATCACTACAGTTCTGAGCATTCCTATGGATTCTCTGGTGTCCAATAAGGGCTGAAGTCAGCTCCCAGGATACCCTACAAAGGACATCCTTCATCCACCTGGCCAGATGTACACCCAAAACTCAAGGCTATCAATACCTTCAGTGTTTTTCCCTTATGGCTAATAGGGACACCATTATCCAGTGGATTCAAAAAATCATTGGTGGGAACTGAAAAAAACCCCAGCTTTACTCCTGTACATACAAGTTTCATACATATAGGAAACGACTCTATAAATGGGTCCTTCCTTAGGATCACTGCCACCTCTGGTGGCACAGCTCCACATCAGGGAGAAGTCCGGGCTTTGCACCTGTGCTCTCTCTAGCTGCCTGACATAGAATCATAGAATCATAGAATAGTTAGGGTTGGAAAGGACCTTAAGATCATCTAGTTCCAACCCGCATAGAACCATAGAATCACAGAATGGTTTGAGTTGGAAGGGACCTTTTAAAGTTCATCCAGTTCCACACACCACCACCACCCCCAGCCACGGGCAGGGACACCTTCCACTAGACCAGGTTGCTCCAAGCCCCTGTGTCCAACCTGGCCTTGAACACTGCCAGGGATGGGGCAGCCACAGCTTCTCTGGGCACCCTGTGCCAGGGCCTCACCACCCTCACAGGGAACAACTTCTTCCTCAGATCTCATCTCAATCTCCCCTCTGTCAGGTTAAAGCCATTCCCCCTTGCCCTGTCCCTACAGGTCCTTGTCAGAAGCCCCTCTCCAGCTTTCTTGTCAGTCCCTTTAGGCACTGGAAGCTGCTCTAAGATCTCCCCAGAGCCTTCTCTTCTCCAGGCTGAACATAAAAACATCATAAGCACCATGCAGAGAAAAGGAAGGGTCCATCTAGAGACAATGCATTGATTTCAGAAGTGAGGGTAATTTGTCCTGAGGAAAGGTTTTTTTGTCACTTGAGATCCTAAAAGCTAGACGAGGTCTAGCTGACATGCAGAGAGAGGAGGATGCAAAAAGTGCTGGAAAAAGATCTTTAGAATGTGTTAGGCAAGAGATTGGGGTAAAAGACTTAAAATCCTCTCACTCTCCCCAGTTTGCAGCATCTCTTTTTTGGTCGGTCTGTCTGTCCCTGTTGCTTACTGTCCTTGACAGCTGCACCCTGGTGTTTAAAAAAGCCAGGACTGGGAAAACAGTCCCACCCTGGGTCTGTTGATGCACAGCTGGCTGTCAGGGGACAGATCACTTCTGTTTTCTCTGCCTCAGCTATAAAATTATGGCATTTTTTTGGTCTGCTTTAGGAGTTGCTTTGTGATGGGACGGTTGTAGTCACCCTAAAATACAGGCAAGATCCAGACAGCTGCAAGTGTGATGCTGGTGGGTGCTTTCCACCCCAAGCAGCTGGATCAGGATGCCCCAATCTGAATGGGATCAGCACATCTCTTGGGATATCTGGGCTGGGCTTCAGTCACAGCCTGGATTTGAATACAAAGGACTAGTGCTAAGGAAAGCTAATTGGATTAACCTAATGATATATGCTTAAAGTGAATTTTAACTGTGTTATACCAGTAGATAGATGTTAATAGAACTGTCTGATTTAATTCAATTGGGAAATGAAAAAAACACCACTGAATTAAGGATATTTGCACTTCAGATGAAAGTCTACCCGGGGTTCCCTGACTTGTTTACTAGCTCCTTATCAAGGCGAATGGCAAACGGAGATGAAAAGCATGGATGGTGTGAGAGCCTGTCCCTGGACTCTGACTTTCATGTCGTTTACCTAGATGGTGCTGAGGGCCTCATGACCAACTGTAGGGCTCTGCTGACATCTTCTGGCTGGAAACACCCTGATGGCTTTGGAAGGATGAGCTGAAGCTGTGTTTTAACTAAGGGTGATCCCAGGTGCAGCAGGATCTGCAGTGGCTTTATACTGGATGGATCCTAGCTCGTGGACAGTGCTCAGGCATCCAAGAAGCATGAACCTGTTCTTCAGCCTCATCCTTCCTTTAACTGTGCCATGACTACTACCTCTCCATCCCACCAGCAAGTGGAATCATAGAATCACAGAAGGGTTTGGGTTGGAAGGGACCTTAAAGGGATCCAGTTCCAACCCCCTGCCATGGGGAGGGACACCTTCCACTAGACCAGGTTGCTCCAAGCCCCTGTGTCCAACTTGGCCTTGAACACTGCCAGGGATGGGGCAGCCACAGCTTCTCTGGGCACCCTGTGCCAGGGCCTCACCACCCTCACAGGGAATAACTTCTTCCTCAGATCTCATCTCAATCTCCCCTCTGTCAGTTTAAAGCCATTCCCCCTTGCCCTGTCCCTACAGGCCCTTGTCAAAAGCCCCTCTCCAGATTTCTTGTTGGCCCATTTAGGCTCCAGAAGCTGCTGTAAGGTCTCCCCAGAGTCTTCCCTTCTCCAGGCTGAACAAGTCCATCTCTTTCAGCCTGTCTCCATAGCAGAGGTGTTCCAGCCCTCAGAGCATCTCCGTGGCCTCCTCTGGACTCACTCCAACAGCTCCATGTCCTTTTTATGTTGTTGCCCCCAGATCTGGATGCAGGACTGCAGGGGGGGTCTCACCGAAGCAGAGTAAAGAGGGAGAATCCCCTCCCTTGTCCTGCTGGTCACAGTGCTTTTGAGGAAACCTGTCAGCTCCATGAAGGGCAGAGAGCTCTGCCTGCTGTGAAGGCTGGGGAATACAGGAGATGCTCATCAGCATTCAGAAAACAGTATTAATGCTTTGGTTTCCCATGTGCCCCTGTGTCCCTGCTCACACTGCTGCCATGCTGTAGATATCTTCTCTCTGCTGGGCTATGGTAAGGTGGAGGAGTGGGAGCTTCCCTAGTTTCTCTCTGAGCCACCAGGTCTGAGATGGTAAATTTGCAATCCCTGGGCGCTGCGCCCATCCACCCTTGGTCTGGCATTGGGAAGGGTGTTAGGAGAGATGGAGCCTCTGTCCTTCAGGGTGCAATTCACCTCAGCTCCCTCTCTCCCACACCTGACCACCTATATACCCCCCATCACAGCATTGCCTCCCTGGAACAAAGGTGTGGGATAGGGGCTGTTCCTGGCCAGCAGCATAACCAGCATGGGACATCACTTCTGCTTCCTCTTGCAGGAACTACTTCCACCTGCCGTACTTTGAGAAGAAGCCCTGCATCTATATAAAGAGCTGGTGGCAGGACCAGCGCTGCAGACTGTATAATGCCAACATTATGGACAAGATTGCAGACAAGCTGGTCAGTACATGCTGGGGAGAGAGGGAAGGAGATGGCTTGGGGCATGGGGCTGGTGTGAGGCACATCCAGGCTCCCTGTGCATCTCTGCAGCTTGTCACAAGGCAGGGACAAACAGTGCAAGGACCCACTAGCAAACTTGTGCCAGAAAGGGGGAAGTATCCCAGTTCTAAATGCTTCATAATTTGAATATCCAAATCCTAGGGGCTCACTGAATTGTCTGCAGGTCGGACCCAGGTGTCTCCACTGAAGGGAGCTGGGGCAGGGAGGCTTTGTCCCCCTGGACAGTGAGGGTGAACCACTTGTGTGGCAGAGCCTCCTTAATAGTCTCAGCTAATTCCCAAGGAGCCCTTATGTCGCTCCACGTCTGCAGGGTCACAGCAGGATCTGCAAAGGGAGAGCCTGGCAGGTCCAGCCAAAGCAGTGTGGAGTTTGGCCAACTGGTCTCATGGAGGGCAGTGGAGCCATTCCCATCAGAGCCAGCTCCCTGCAAATGTGTGCCAGACCTGAGCTCTGAGGCTGGCAGTTCTGGAGAAGCAGCAGATGTTTCCCACTGGCACATACCACAGGCCTGCTCTATGTGTGGTTGGACCTCAGTGGGGACCTTGCCCACTGTCCCACTGCCCCTCACTGCTTCCACCATTGGTGCTGCAGGAGGAAGGGCTGAACGACGTGCAGGAAATGATCAAGACAGAGAAGCCACATCCAGAGCGCCGGCTCCGAGGGGTCCTGGAGGAGCTGAGCAGTGGGTGCTTGTGAGTATAAGATGGGCAGAGATGGCACACTGCAGATTGCTCCTCCCTGCAGGGCTATGGGCAAGGTTGTGAGCTTAAGCTCACCTTGCCTTATCTCTGGCAAGCACTTCGTCACATTGGCACAATGCTATATCCTCTGCCTTCTGGCTTGGAGCATGGCTGAGATGGTGCTTACATCTGCACCCCAACGACCCCAAACCAGTGGTGAAATCCTCAGTCTTGTGGCCTCCACAGGCTGGTACCTGATGGGCACCTACTCCCTATGCGTGACACTCAGCATTGGGTGCAAACAGGACACTTGGCCATGAATGCATTGCGGGCTGCAGGGAAATAGGGCATTTCCCTACAGTGACATGCCCTGCTGCTGGCAGAGATCCATCCAGCCACAGGTCCTTGCAGAGAGCCCACAGGCTCCCATAGGATTCATGCTGCCCACCTTTCCCACCAGGCACTTCGTGACGTTGGCTGACAAGGACCAGCACCATTCCTCCCGCACGAGGCTGGACCGGGAGAGGCTCAAGTCCTGCATGCGGGAGCTGGTGAGTGGGATTCAGCCAGGCAGGGAGAAGGATTCATGAGCAGGGTCTGGACCTTGTCAATGTAGTGGGGAGCTCCGGTCCATAGGCATGCTGATTTCCAGTGCCTCTGGATTGAGAGTTTGAGGTTTATTTCTGAATAGAGGAGCCCAAGACCACTTGAGTTTTGCATGGGTCCCAGCTGGCACTTGGGTCTATGCTGCTGCTTCCCCTCCACTACACTCTGCTTTGCCTCGGAAAGAAATACAAGAATACAGAAGGGGAGCTACACTGCTGTAAAACAGCTGAGGAAACTGGGAAGGAGGAGTTTAGGGGAAGCCTGCTCCAGGAATAGATATGACCTAGGTGTTTGGGGCTGGTAGCCCAGCTCCTTGCAAAGGAGTTAATTGTGCAAAAGAGATGCGCAAAGAGCAATGGGGCTTATCCAGCTGGCACAGTCAAGGACACTGGCTTCAGCAGCCAACTGCGTCCTGCAGAGAGGTAAATTTAACATGTGAAATGTCCCCTTTCCTGAATGGTCAGGTGCTGAATTGCAGCAGGGTCAGCAGAAGGGGAGAGACTATCCTTAACACCAGGCTTGAAGCCACCCCAAAGTGCCCTAAGCACAGGTGACACCTTCCTGCCCTGTTCATCTTCCCCTGGGACAGACATTCCTGCAGCGTTAGGGGCCCTGCCTGCATCATGCCGAGGATAACTAGCAGGTGTCAGAAGCGCCATCACCAGGATGCATGTGGTGGGAATAAGGCATCTGCCTCCTCAATACCCATTCCCAAATGCTGGAGACATGCCTGGCATTGCTCCCTTCTCTGTGCTCCCTTCTGCTCTCGCTCACATGAAGCCTTGGGCTCCCCTTTAACCACAGGAGAACATGGGGCAGCAAGCCACAACTCTGCGATCACAAGTGAAGAAGAACACCATGAAAGACAAGCTGAAGTTGGTGCAAAACTTCCTGCAGAAACTCCGGTTCTTGGCGGACGAGGTGAGTCCCTCCGCATGAAGAGATTAGCTGGGTCAGCACATGGCGATAGCAGCCTGGGATGGATGGAAACCATCCCAGGGTTGTGGAACAGCAAACCCTGTGTGCAGGTAGCAAACCCTGTGGGCAGGAGAGGTCCCCAGTAGCACAGGTCTTGTGCAAGGAGCCACTTCAAGTCTACATCCAGCCCCACACCTCCTGCGCACTTCTGAGTTGAAACAAGTTAGTGCTAAAACAAATGTACAACCCCTTCCTCCCAGCCAGTAAACAGAGCTGGGTCCTTTTACGTTTCTGGCAGCCTGAGCTGGGGAAGGCATGGGGAAGCCATGCAGTTTTCTTGGGGATTGGTCGTCAGAAGGTGGCATGTGTCAACCCAGAATTAAATTCAGCAGCAAGGAGACGTTTCTGATCATGGCTGGGTAGGGAGCTGTTCTACGAAGAGCTGTGGGATAATACCCTCTCCTCTCACAGAACTCAAAGGATCTGTTTTTTGTTGCTGCAGCATACTCTTGTTTCACTCCAGCTCACAGGTAAGAGATAATAGCCCAATATGTTAGAGCTGCTCACAGCACCTCCAAAAGGATGCTCTATCTGCTCTGAGCAGAGCAGAGCAGGAAAATCCCCTCCCTCGACCTGCTGGTCATGCTGCTGGTGATCACCTCCTTTTGATTTTGCCCCTTTACACTCCAGTTCATGTTTATGAAGCACTTGGTAACCATAAGGGGGTCTCTGAGGAGCTGCGTTTGGGTTTAATTTTCCTGTTTGGCTGCATGTGCAGTATGTGTCCATCTAGCAAGTGCTGTCCCGGTTCCTGCCCCTGCACGGCACAGGCCTGTGGGGAGGGGGATTCTCCTCTAAAATTGCATAGCCTTTCCCAGGGAGGCTCTGGTATCCTGATTTTACATGAAGAGATTGTAGTAATTTAACATTTCAACATTAAAATGAAGTAATGTGTGCAGTATATTGAGTTAGAAGGAGTTTAAAGCAGACTTCCCATGCAGGCTTCTTACATAATAGTGTGTTTCATAAATTCTTTTTAATCTTACTCAGTATAAAATGACCTTGTAGATTTAGGAGGGAAGTTTGTGATTGCAGCTGCTTATTTTAGAAAGTCTAAATATAAACAGATTTTTGGAAAGCATGAGAAATTATCAGTGGTGTTTCTCTGATTGGAGTTGAAAGTCAGAACTCTGGCTCTACAGTTCCCATGTCCACTGAATGAAGAGAGGAGGAAAATCTTTAGTCTTCTGATCCAAAATTATTTTCTTTTTTCAACTAGAAGAAGTATAAATCCCAGTTTCTTTCCTGCTAGGCTTCACCCTGCTGAGCTTAGCTGAGCAGCTTTTCTTAAGCAGACAAGCTTATGCAGTGGGGAGGCTCAAAACCATTTCACTGGCCCTCATGTGGCAATAGGTACATCCATCTCCTGTAGCATCTGTTGAATTTGCCTTCAGAAGGTCTCCAGACCCACTGGTGCCTCAGTGCTCAGAAAGAGCTGAGACACTGACAGAGCTCTTTGCTGGTCTTCACAGCCCCAGCACACTATTCCTGACGTCTTCATCTGGATGATGAGCAACAACAAGCGCATTGCCTATGCCCGTGTGCCTTCCAAGGATATCCTCTACTCCATTGTGGATGAGGAGATGGGCAAGGACTGTGCCAAAGTGAAGACCATCTTCCTCAAGGTGATGATCTGTCTTTTCCGGGGGAACTGCAGCCAAGAGGAGGGAGGTGGAGGAAGGACAGACTAGAAGGAGGGGAGATGCAGATGAGAGTGTATCCAATTTTGTATACTAGACAGACCCGTACTCTACAGGTAGGGATGGAAGTCTGCTGCTAGGAAGCATGAACCACTCATCTTACCCAGTCCAGTAAGCGAGAAATGTTTGGAAGGGCAGAGGTATTTGGTCCATCTGGCCACAAAAGAGGATACTGGCTTAGAAAGAGGATGCCAACATGGTGGGAAGAAAATAATGCATGATCCAGGGTAGCGTCATGATCTAAAATGATGAGGGCCGAGTCCCTGTTTTGAAGGGACAGTGGTAAAAGCAATGAAGAATGTTGCAAGAAGTGGTCTGTCCATCTCTAAGACCTTCCCTATATCCATGTAAACTCTTCTGTCCTTTGTGCCAAGCTACCTGGGAAGAGGGGATTTGGACCTGCTGGCTGGACAGTTCAGGCCAAGATGGAGATATACTTGTGGCTGGGCCTCAACAAACAGCGCAAAGACTTCTTGAGTGGCCTGCCCTGTGGATTTGAGGAGAAGAAGACTGCCAGAGGCCAAAACCTGGCGTCCTTCCCACCCATCAGCCTCCTTTACACCAGTAAGAACTTCCTGCCTGAAGTGGGTCTGGAGACAAGACATGGAGAGGGCCAGAGGGAGCCTGGCTAGACACCACTTGGACCAAGGGCTTCCAGGAGCTAAGGGGGAAATCATTCCAACTGTCCCAGTCTGAGGTCTCCCACTGCCCCCATGGGGAGCTGGGGTGTGGGAGCAATGCACCCTCTTCCCTACCTTGTTCATAGCTGTCATCCTGCACATGGCAAGCAGGATGCTGAAGAAGTCTGTACCCATTCAGGACTCATGCTTTGAGTCTATATCCTTCATCAGTGCCGGCCCCAAGCAAAAAGCAAGCCCCTGAGACCTCGCTCTGTAGGCTGAGCCCCACAGCTGGGCTCCAGGGCTGATATCAAGCTGTCTCACTCTCTCTCTTGCAGAGAAGCAGGTTTTCCAGCTGCGAGCCCACATGTACCAAGCCCGGAGTTTATTTGCAGCTGACAGCAGTGGCCTTTCAGACCCCTTTGCACGTGTCTTCTTCATCTCCCAGAGCCAATGCACCGAGGTAAACACTGTCTCCTGACCTGGAGGGCTGGGCTCTGGTGTTGCATGTCCCATCAGCTCTTCATCCTGCTCCCCTGGCACAGGTCTTGCAACTGCCAGTAAAGCAAGGATTAGGTTGATCATGGGTCCCGCAGTGGGAAAGCAGCTGTGGTGCTGGGGTTTGACTGTCTCCAGGAGCCCCTTCCCCAGGAGCACCTTCACGACATGTGCCCCCACATCAGCACAGTTCTCACACATCCTTGGGGGGATTCACTTGCCTGGTTAGGAGAAACTGGAGCATGTTGAAGTGGTTTTTGTGTCTTCCCTTCCCAGGCTGAGGGCTGCCAAGCTTTAGCAAACCCAGTGGACACTGGCAGTGATTCATGTCTGTTTGCCTCACATTGGGTTTTTCCCTTGGGAGATACCCCATACCTCACTAGTCTAAAAAAACCTGCAGCAGCCCATTAGTGCTGCTGGGCAGCTCAGACTAGTGCCCAGTCTGCTGTCTTTGCACAGGGCCATAACCCCTGTCTGGAGCAATAATTCTCTCCTGTTCTTCCAGGTTCTCAATGAGACCCTTTGCCCAACCTGGGACCAGCTGCTGGTCTTCGACAATGTGGAGCTGTACGGAGAAGCTCATGAGATGCGGGATGACCCTCCCATAATTGTCATTGAGATCTATGACCAGGACACAGTGGTAAGAGGAATCCCAGCAAAGGAAAATGTTTATGATTTTAGGTGCTGTGATCACTTCTGATTCAGAGGCAAGGCAGATAGTGCAGAGGATGTGGGAAGCGGCTTTTCTCCTGACCCTTCGAAGATGTTTTCCCCCAAAATCTCCCATGGTGCGAGCAGCCTTTGCTGCTCATTAGATTTCAGACTCAGTGTAATGACATCTTATTTTATGAGTGTGAAGCAAGAGCTTTTGTGAGGCTGGAGGCAAGGAGACATTACAAGAGTCTTTTCCTTTAGAAAAGTGGCTCAGCCCTGGCCTCTGTGCTGAGCCTCAGTCACCTCCTCCACCTTATTTGAAGAAGTCAGGAGTGAAAGCAGTTGCCAAGCTTTGGTGTCCCAGGCGCAGTGGGCTGGTCCTGTCCTGACCACAATGGGGAGAGCTGTGGGGCTAACTGGAGAGACCTCATGGTCATGACTTGGGTCAGCAAACCCCAGTGCTCTCTTTGCCTCTCAGGGCAAAGCCGACTTCATGGGCCGCACCTTTGCCAAGCCAGTGGTGAAGATGTCAGACGAGCAGTACTGCCCACCGCGCTTCCCCCCACAGCTGGAGTACTACCAGATCTACCGCGGCAACTCCACTGCAGGCGACCTGCTGGCAGCCTTCGAGCTGCTCCAGGTACCCGCTGCCAAGGCCACCACAGACCAAGGGAGGGAAAGAAAGGGATGGAGGGTTGCAAGGAAGCGAGGCTTAATCCATCCATATATATCTTAGTTGCTGCAAAGAGCAAGGAGTTCATACATCCTAGAAAAGGTAGAAGGGTTTAGCACAGCAACTAACCCAGTGAGAGGGGAATGGCTCCTGTGGGATATTTGATCTGCCCTGGGTTGGAAATGGGACCTGAAACCTTCTCTGGGCTAAGCTCTCAGACCATTTCTGCATCATTTTACACCCAGCCCAGGCAGATGCAACTCCTTGCAGGAAGAAAAGGAATAGCCCTGGGGTTGGGATATGTTGGTGGGCTAAGTGTGCTTTGCTGCTGGGTCTGTCCTGTGAGGAAGCACAGCACTGCTCAGCACCTTCCACTCATGTATACAGCTTTTCCCAAAGTCCCTGGACTGCAGTGTCAGCTGGATGCTCAGCAACCCTCTGCTGCTCCTGAACCCTCTGAGAGAGCACAGACCCAATGCATGAGACCAGGGACTGACACAAAAAACAGCTTCCCAGCAGTTGAGCACCAGCTCAAAGGAACAGATCCTAATCCACACTGCATCTCTTCCAGATTGGCCCTGGGGGCAAGTCAGACCTGCCCCCAATCGACGGCCCTACGGACATGGACCGGGGCCCCATCCTGCCGGTGCCACTGGGGATTCGGCCAGTGCTGAGTAAATACAGAGTGGAGGTAATTGCTGTGGAGCACCAAATTTCAATGATGTTCAGCATTGCACGGGACAGGAAAGCCCCTCCATGGGTGTTGGAAGGACAGGAACAATCTTTGAAGCTCTGACGACTAGCTGGGCACTAAGACAAGATGTCTGCACTGCAAGGATCTGTCTGTACTGGCTGCACTGGATGCCAGTCCTGAATCAAGAGCCACTGTGGATGGACTGGGCTGAGATGGTCCTGCTTTATGGAGTTCCGTGGCAGAAAAAGGAGAGAAAGGAAGGAAAGGGAGTGTCAAGGGCAGCAGGTTGGAGATCTTAGGCTGTTGTAGATCAAATGTGGGATGGCAGAGAGAGATGCAGCTGCAGCCTTGAGCCACATGGTGGAGGAGAATACACCTCAGGGATCCACTGCTGCCCAGGCAATGACATTAGCAGTAGTGGCGCTGCTCCTGGGCGATACAGAGAACCAGCTTCTTTGACTCTATCTTGCTCCATCCAGGGGCACTCCACCTGATACTCACGGTTTTATTCTCCTCCTCCTTCCCCAGGTCTTGTTTTGGGGGCTCAGGGACCTGAAGAGAGTGAACCTAGCACAGGTGGACCGGCCCCGTGTGGACATTGAGTGTGCTGGGAGGGGTGTCCAGTCAGCCCTCATCCAGAACTACAAGAAAAACCCCAACTTCAGCACTTTGGTCAAGTGGTTCGAAGTGGTGAGTGTTTTCTCTTCTCTCTGAGCCCTCAACAGAAGCCCAGATTTTCTGGATCTGAAACCATGGTTCCTAACCCCTTGCTTCAGTTTCCCTACAGCAATGGATGGCATGAGCACCATCCAAGTTGTTAATGGCCTTTCTCTGAGGGCTCCAAAGCATGCAGCCTCACAAGTTTGCAGGCCAGAAAGCCAACCATACCCTGGGCTGCATCACCAGCAGGGTGACCAGCAGGTCAAGGGAAGGGATTCTCCCTACTCTGCTCTGCTCTGGTGACCCCCACTGCAGTCCTGCATCCAGCTCTGGGGCTCCAGCATAAGAAGGATGTGGAGCTGTTGGAGTAAGTCCAGAGGAGGCCACAAAGATGCCCTGAGGGCTGGAGCACCTCTGCTATGGAGACAGGCTGAGGGAGCAGCTTCCAGTGCCTAAAGGGGCTGACAAGAAAGCTGGAGAGGGGCTTTTGACAAGGGGCTGTAGGGACAGGACAAGGGGGAATGGCTTTACACTGACAGAGGGGAGATTGAGATGAGATCTTAGGCAGAAGTTCCTCCCTGTGAGGGTGGTGAGGCCCTGGCACAGGTTGCTCAGAGAATCTGTGGCTTCCCCATCCCTGGCAGTGTTCAAGGCCAGGTTGGATGGGGCTTGGAGCAACCTGCTCTAGTGGAAGATCTCCCTGCCTGTGGCAGGGGGTTGGAACTAGATGAGCTTTATAGTTCCTTCCATCCCAAACCATTCTGTGATTTGATGACTCTATACTTTGCTGGAGCTGCTTTAGCTTCCTCCAGCATGATCCCTGTTTTAGTTCCAACCACCAAAGCAGACGTCCCACAGCCCATTGCCAGCCCTTCGTAACCAGCACACCTTTGCTTCCCAGGACCTGCCGGAGAATGAGCTGCTCCACCCCCCGCTCAACATCCGCGTGGTGGATTGCCGGGCTTTCGGGCGTTACACCCTGGTGGGGTCCCACGCTGTCAGCTCCCTACGGAAGTTCATCTACCGCCCACCAGATAAGAAAGCCCAGCACTGGAATATGACAGGTACCAGCCTTGGGCCGGAGGGACGTGGTTGGTATGGGTCATTGGTGGGGCATTGTGCACAGAGAAGAGGGAGATGGGTAGAGAGTTGTAAGGACTATGTTTGTTTGTTAAATAAGCAGTGCTTCTGGGTCTGGGTCAAGGGGGTGAGAAGCCACAGGGTGTGAGGCCATGATTCCCCTTTGATTTTTCATCTGTGGGTCTCACTGCAGTAACTGCAAACCTGTAAGACAAGAAAGGTTGGTTCACCACTAACCTCTCTGCAGCTCCATGACTCTAGATTCCCCAAATGTTCTTCAAGACTGGGAGGGGAATTTGCTGTACTGCTGCTATTATTTGAGTGAAGACTAGAAAGCTACAGATTGAGGCCACCCTCTCAATTCCAACCACCACCCCATCCATCAGCACCCACAGCAAGGCCCCTTTCCCTGCACCCAGCACAGCAGTCAAGGGCTTGAGCCACAGGCATTGGTGATCTCTTCCCAGTCCTTTCTGGAAGTGAAGGCACTCTTGGCTGGGCAGAGAGAGGAGGTGTGTGGGGGGATTGCCAAGGCCCATCCTGGGTTCCAGCCAGAGGTCTGGACCTGTGACTGTGTCCACACCAGCTAATAGTTTCAGGGCAACCATCTTCTCTGCCTCTTGTCCTCTGGACACTGGTGCAGGTGAAAAAAACCCAATCCTTTCTCATCATCTGCTTTCCTTTGCTATGGAAGGGTTTCTTTAATCATGCTGTAAGGGTCTGTGCTTATTTCTACTACTGCTCTTCTCTTGCCACACATCACTCCTGCATGAGTCCTATAGGATCTCACCTGAGCTCTCAGTTTCTCCTCTATACTATACTTGTTCTCTTTTGTTCTTTCTCTTTCTCTGTCCTCTGTCCAGCCAAACACTTCAACGGCTATCTGGCAATGACCAACAAGGCCCATCGCTCTCGCCCCACAGGGGAGATCGTTGTCAATATGGAACCTGAGGTTCCTATCAAGAAGATGGAGACGATGGTGAAGCTGGAAGCTGTGAGTATCCGTATGTCAGCAGCACTTCAACATCTCTTTCCTTACTGAATTGCTGATCTCTGAGTGATTCCACCCAAACAGAGGCCACCTTGTTCTGCCGAACATGGGCTGATGCCTGGAATGAAAGGCCTTGGGTCATAGTCCTACAAATCATCTCTTTCTGTCCTGGTTGAAATTAGCTGGAGCTTAATGCCTAGAGAAGAACTGTCCTGGGCTATGCAAATTAGACATCTTTATGTTTTCCTTCATAAATAGTCAGATGGGAATGAGCACCCACAAGCACAACCTTGTTCCTGTCTGTGACCAATGCAGACACAAGTGACCCATCAGAAATTCCCCATCTGCAGCAATTCTGCCCTTTCAAAGCACTGCAGTCTCTGCAAGCAGCCAGGCTCACACAGATTTCCCTCATGCTTTTTCCGTTCTTACAATAGTTTCAAGACATTCAAAAGGCTACATCAGCTCTCTGAAATACCTGTTCAACTCCTTGAAATACCCGTTCATGGGTGGTCAGCGCGGTGTTGCTGCACAACCGCTCTACAGCAAGTCTGAGCCATACAGGACACAGCAGATAGATGCACACGGTATCGAGCTGATCCAGGCACACAGAGTCAGTCTGAGGCAGCCAAAGGTCTTTAGACCTTTTGTGCTTACCCTGAAAATTTGGCACTGTGTGCATTAGACAGCCAATGTGTCCCAGAGGCATCAGGCTTTGTTCACATGCTGAATGTGCCTGTGCCTATTTGCTTGCCCAGAACAGGAATTCTAACCCCTTTTCATACCCTTAGACTTCAGAGCTTCCTCCACAAAAGAAACAGATTTCTTTTTGCAGTAGACGCTTTACAGCAAGATGTGCACACAACCGCATATGTGTGCCTACAGGCATGTTGCAGGCTCCAAATACCCACAGCCCTTCACATGTGTGCATTTACAGAAAGGCTGTGGCACATACAAAGCCTCACAAGCACACATGCACAGATACATACACACCCCATGAAGTCCCTTTCACATATGCACCTATATGTAGAATCCCTTGTATGTGCACAAGAAGCTGTACCAGGTACCTCTGCTCACAGAGCTTCATGCAACAGGACATGTGTGCATGAGTACGTCTGGAACACCCCAGCACCCACATGCTGCTTGAAATCTACTACAGTAGATTGCAGGCATTCCTAGATGGACAAGAAAAGTTTCAAGAGCACAGAAAGCTCCACGCTGAAGGCCAAAGTGTCTTTCTAGACCTGATGCCTCACTGTCTGGAACAGTTCTCTCTTAGCAGTGACAGAGATGTTTCCCACATGGAGATGGGCTTGGGGTGTCACCACAGACATCTCCCATGTACGCAAAGCTTTCCCAGCCAGGGCTCTTCATTCAAGGTGTTTGGTTCCTTCATGCTTGGGGAGCTGTCTGTGACTCGTAACACGTGTGTGCCAGTGTGTATTTGTATTTGGCCGAGGCTGCAAAGCTAACCTGCTTTCACTCTCCCTATTCCCTTCCACCCCGGACGGCAGAACTCTGATGCAGTGGTGAAGGTGGATGTGGTAAGTGATGGATCTGCTCCGCATCCCTACTTCCAACCCTCTGCTTCCTATCCAACCCTTCTGTGCAGCTTTCAATGGATGCATCCTCAGCAACCCAAAGACAGGCAGGGACCAGCACCCCTTCACCCTAAGGCACAGACAAGAGCAGCATTGTCTTACTGACAGATATGGCAATGGCGTGGTTCCTGTTCACTGGGAAGCTCTTCTGGGCCAGCACATCTCAAGCCAGCTGTCCCAGGGGCAGGAAGCACTCTGTGGGAGAGGTGCTGGTTATTCCCACCACAACCTGCTGCAAAAGGGTTTATTGCACCACTGAGTGAACTCAGAGTACTTGGGGGGCAGGGGGAGGACTGCGACCATCTAAGATTCAGGAGCTATAGCCTGGGAAATGCATGGATGGAAGGGATGATGAAAAGGAGGGGATGTCTTGGGAATCTGATGCTGTGTCCCTCTGGAGCCTTGGGCATCTCGCTTTGCTGCTCTGTGCCTCAGTGTCTGTGGCTGTAAAAGGGGGAAAGTGCTAATGAGGCAACCCAGCACGGAGGGTTTGGCTTCTCAGGTGCCTCACCCACCACCTTTGCACTTCAAGAGGTATTTTACTTGCACCTGTTCTTCTCTGTCTTTTTTTCCCTTGTCCCTGAAGTCTGAGGAAGAGAAGGAGAGAAAGAAAAAGAAGAAGAAAGGAGGAGGAGGGGGAGGAGAGGAAGTAGAAGAGGAGGAGCCGGATGACAGCATGCTGGACTGGTGGTCCAAGTATTTTGCTTCAATTGAAACTATGAAAGAGGTGGGTACAGAGCAGAGGATGGTGTCTGTAGGGGGGAAGAGGAACATTCTGTTTCCTGCCTGTGCGGTCTCACCTATTTCCAGCTGCTTCCAAAGGCTTGGGGCTCTGCTACTTTCCTTGCTAACCTTGCCCGACTGTCAGCAAGGATATTTTTTCCAATTGGCACAGCTCAGCAGGATTCATAGAATCAGAGAACGGTTTGGGTAGGAAGGGACCTTAAAGATCATCCAGTTCCAATCCCCTGCCATGGGCAGGGACACCTTCCACTAGACCAGATTGCTCCAAGCCCCGTCTAACCTGGCCTTGAACACTTCCAGGGATGGGGCAGCCACAACTTCTCTGGGCAACCTGTGCCAGGGTCTCACCACGCATACAGGGAACAACTTCTTCCTAAGATCTCATCTCAATCTCCTCTCTGTCAATTTAAATCCATTCCCCTTTGTCCTGTCCCTACAGGCCCTTGTCAAAAGCCCCTCTCCAGATTTCTTGTTGGGCCCATTAGGCACTGGAAGCTGCTCTAAGGTCTCCCCAAAAGGTCTCTTATCTCCTCTGTTCTCCTCTCTTCTCCTCTCTTCCCTCTTCCCTTTTCTCTTCTTCCATTCCTTTTCCTTAAGCATGCTCTGGGTGGACTTTGTGACTGGTTTATATTCAGACATGGGTGTTTAACAGCATCAGTGCTGAAGGCTGCACTGAGCAACTTTGATTTCTCCAGCATTGCCCAAACCTCACTCACAGCTCAGATGGGAAGATAGACCTGTGACCCCGAGTTAGGCATTTCCAGCAATCACAGAGACCCCAGCACAAGCACCCACTCCCTGTTCTCTTTGTTTCTACCCCAGCAACTCCGGCAGCAGGAGGCAGCCGCAGCAGAAGCAGAGGAGAAGGAAGAAATGGAGATGGCAGAGGGTAAGCAGGTCGTGAACAATAGAGGGAGCATGGCAGGGAAAGGTAGTACCAGGACTGCTTCTGGTACTTGAGCACCCCTTTTGGAGCCTGCTGCTGCTCTTCTGCCAAACCAGATGCTCACAGCCTATTGTATATCCCCTGTTGCTTTTGCCATGCAGATGTGGTAGCTGTGAGACTGTGCTCCTGAAGTCTGTTGGTCGCACCAAGTAATAGATATTTCACCTTCATGGGGTTTTTCATCCTCATTTTGCAGAAGGCTTAAAGGACTTTGGGTTTTTTTATTTTGCTCCAGTTTTACAAGGGAAGATTCAGCCAGACAGAAGGTCTGGAATTCTTATAATCTGACTGCTCTTACGTGCATGCAGAGGCCTCCTTGTCTGCTGTTCTAGCACAGGCAGTGAAGAAAAATACACACTTTTAGGGCAAGTTCTGTGACCTATTTTCAATACTATGTTACAATAAGATGAATTGTGCCCAAAATGCATTTTTGTCTGAAGGAAGTCAGGAGTCTATAGCTCAGATGGGGTGTTGCAGATGTCTAAAATTGGTGAGACAAGTTTTGTACTACAAGTGATGTGGGCCAAGAATACTGATGAGCTGGGACACACTGGTCTAGGGTGACTTTGTCTATTTGCATCCTGGAGGCTCCTTGCCAGTCCCACCTGCAGGGCTTTGAGGAGTTTCCCTGAGGACTTTTACCCATGGTCTCCATATGTTCCATACATTGCTGTCATGAGTTGCTGTCCTCAGATTGCTGTCATGCCCAGGCAATACAAAATCCATGAGCTGATTTTAATACAGAGCCTGGTTTCTGTTGGAAGACTACTCTGAGCAGTTCTTCTGGGCTTGCTGTCATGGCAGAGCTGCTGGGGGGTGTCTCATGTCCCCCATTGTTTTCTTTCTGTCTTCTGAGAAGGATCCATTTCCCCTTGGCACTCCCATTCCTTCCTTCCTCCTTTCCTCTTCCACATGAAGTCTTTGTCATCTGTCTGTCCCCATCTGCATTGCCCAGCAGACATGAAAGCTGGCAGAGGCAGTGAGGGACAGGGATTGTAGAGGGTGTGGGAGAAGTTTTCTTTGAATGTGCTTTTCAGGACAGCCTGTTCCCAGTGTAGTTGATGTCCATGGCTGGTGGTTGCTCTCAATAGAGATCCCAACAATCTGTCATTGCAGCTGGTCATGGGCAACACCACCTTAAGTGCTGCAGCCTGTGCTTTAGTGCTGAGCATCAGGCACTGTCCCCTCTGCAATACCTAGACTGGGGTTTTATTCTCTAGACTGCATACAGGAGAAAAAGGTCTCCATTACAGGGCAAAAAGGAGATGCAGTGAGCAGGATCAGGTCTTCTCTCCGCTGTTCAAGTTAGCCAGAGCCTAGCACTCTGTCCTTGTTTTGTAGTCCTCCAAATGACTTCTGCTGAGGTCAGCTCTGGAAGTTCCCTGTACAGAGACCATCCTGGAGATGCTGTGACCTGGGCATCAGTGGTCAGAGTCAAGGGAAGACAGGAGAGGGCTGGGATGGGAGCTGCAGGCAGCAGCAGCTGTCAGCTTTCATGCTCCTCCTGTTTGAAGGACTTTGATCAAAGTCCCCCCTCCCTGTCTCCTCCACCCTCCTCACCCTCATTTCCATCTCCTCCCACCCCGCCGCTTCCCCTCGGACTCAGAAATCAAACTTGATGACTCTCCCATGAAAGGCTCCAAGGCTCAGGCAAAGAACAAGGAGAAGTTCAAGGCACCCAAAGATGACAAGAGAAAGAAGCAACAGTCAGTCCCTGAGTTTCCTGAGAAGAAGAACAAGCCTAGAATTGATGAACTGAAGGTACGTGTCAGCAGGGAAGGAGAAGGCCCAGGCTGGAATTCTAGCAGGATGGCAGTCCAGACACATGGAAATCAGAGCAGGATGGGTCACCCCTGCATGAGGCACCTTGGCTGTCTGAGGGTTATCTAACCCTAGGTGAGATGTGCCTAGGGACTGCCAGCTTCTCTCCATAGTTTGAAGGAGTCAGAGATAACAAGCTTTAAACAAAAAGGGTTGCCCTGGGACAGGATTATTCTTGGAGCAGCTTGGATGTGCCCTGACTAGATGGGAGAGTTTTCCAGCCTGGCTATGGCAGGCTCAGCCAGGACACAGGGCAAGAATGGGCTCTGGTGCAGTGTACTGGCCCAGGATGTTTATTAGGATTAATGTAGTCTGTGAATCTGGGATTCAGAAGCGGGTTGAGCCTGGGTCTTGCACAGAGGAGGGGGCAGCTCAGCTTCCCTCCTGCACATTGTCAGTTTGGGGAGGTGCTTGTGGCATCAAGATCCAACCCAATGACCCTGGAGATCCTTTCCCTTCCTAGAGAATTGGACACTGGGAGCAGAGGTGTCCATGTTCCCTCTGCGTTGGCCCAGGTTGTCACCGTATCTTTCCCCTCCTTTAACCTTCCGTCATCACAGGTTTTCAACAAAGAGCTGGAAACAGAGTTTGATAGCTTTGAGGACTGGCTGCACACCTTCAACCTGCTCCGTGGGAAGATCGGGGACAATGATGACAATGCAACAGAAGAGGAGCGGATCGTGGGGAGGTTCAAAGTGAGTTTGGTTGCTGGGTGCCCATGAACACCTTGCTAGCCTGATTCCTCTGCAGGCCTCCTTTCCTTTGTCCGATTTCTCTTCTCATGGTTGCAACCCCTGAAGAGATGTTTGTGAGGTGGAGGAATTTTCCAGATGTGGCCTGTCTGCTTCAAAACATGGCTAGAAACAAGGATATTGTCTGGGTCCTCAGGAAGGGTGGGTTGGAATGGGTCTGCTTACCCTGAGCCCTCAGGCAGCAGGACTCTCATTGGGCTGTGTGTTGCCTCGCACCAGGGCTCCATATGTGTCTACAAAATGCCTCTCCCAGATGACATCACCAAGGAGGCAGGATATGACCCCAACTTCGGCATGTTCCAGGGGATCCCCAGCAATGACCCCATCAACGTGCTGGTCCGAGTCTATGTTGTGCGGGTGAGTACAACAGTGCGGTGTGGCAAGGCATGATCCTGCACTCCCTTCCAGGAGATGGTCCCAAAGCTCAGGGATGTTGGTTTTAGCTCTCAGTGCATAAGGGCGCAGGATGCAGCATGAGGACTGAAGCAGCTCTTTGACTGGGACTTGTATGGTGTCTCCACAGCTGTGTGCCCTAAGCACTGGGAGCAAGACAGATCCAAGCTCATGCCAGATCCAGAGACCCCTCTTCTGGTGTAAATGATGCACCAGAGTGTCTGTCCTAGTGCTTAACTCAAGTGAATAATCTGGATCAGCTCAGACCGTGAGATGCTGGTTCCTTCCACAGCCACGACACCTCAGTGATGCTTTGCTGCAGAGCAGAGTGGAAGCTGGCAGGGTCTAGTGGATCTGGTGGAAGGGCATGGCACCTCCTTGAACATGTGCTTCATGATTATTGGTCTGATTCAGCTAACACATGTTTCTTTATATATGGAGTGTGCTCTGGAAAAAGTCTTTTCCTGACCCCTAAACTAGTCATCCTTGTCATCCCAAGCATGTGAGTCAGATACTGTAGCCAGGCACTTGAGAAGGATCTCAGTCTTGCTGGAAGCACTTGGACTGCTCTTTGTCACCACCTTGTTCCAGTGCTTTACAAATTGAACATATTTTTGGCTACATTTCCCACTAGCCTGATTCTCCATCTATTGCTGCATCCCATTGTCCACTGTGATGAGTCTCCAGTCCATCACCAACAGACCGAGGCTGCAATAGTAGACACCAATCTGGTCAGCACCAACAACCAGGATGAATGTGTCCTAGCATGGGCATCTGCTATTGTGTGCCATGACAGAGGTCAGGACTGGAGAGTTTGGGGATGCTTACCTCCTTTATGGGGAGAAGCCAGAAAACCTTGGCCCTAATATGGAGAGAACAAGAGGGAAAGAGGAGTCTTCTTGATATCTTGATAAGGTTGTTGCTCTGGGTGTTTCTTAAGAGGAGCCTGTTTCTTTCCACTGGTGAAAGAGATGCCGAAAGAGACAGGCGTTATGCCTTCCTGAGGAGACACAGCCAGCCCCAGCCCCTGCCCAAACCTGTCAGGATTTATCCTGAGTTTAAACCCAGACACTCTGTGTAGAATCATAGAATAGTTAGGGTTGGAAAGGACCTTAAGATCATCTAGTTCAAATCCCCTGCCATGGGCAGGGACACCTCCACTAGACCACGTCACCCAAGGCTCTGTCTAGCCTGGCCTTGAACACTGCCAGGGATGGAGCGTTTACCACTTCTTTGGGCAACCTGTTCCAGTGCCTCGCCACCCTCACAGTAAAGAACTTCTTCCTTATATCTAACCTGATATATCTAACCTATTTAGGGGGCCCAAAGTGCTTTGCTGCATGCCTATGGCCAGGCAAGGCCAGATGATCTCAGGGATGGAGAATGGAGCCATCCCTCAATTCTTCACTACAGCAGACGGCACTGATATATCTCATCTGTTCTCTACAGGCCACGGACCTCCACCCAGCTGACATTAATGGGAAAGCTGACCCCTACATTGCCATCAAGCTGGGGAAGACGGACATCAAAGACAAGGAGAACTACATCTCCAAGCAGTTGAACCCTGTCTTTGGAAAGTGAGTTCCCCAGACCTGTTTCCTGCCTGCACCTGGAAGTGGTGAGCTGAGCCTGAGCCAACCATGCTAGTCCTTGGACCTGCACCCTAGCTGTCACACAGCTGCTGCTTGAGCTCAATAGATGGGACTTATCACACAGGACTTCCTTTGCAGGCAGAATAGGCATTCTCATTTCAGCCATCTGTCCTTCTTTGCCAGCAGCATATAGTAAAGGGTGTTTAAGAGATGTCCATATCTGATCAACATGCAAGAAATCTGGAGAGGGACTTTTTGCAAGGGCCTGTAATGATAGAACAAGGGGGAATGGATTTAAACTGACAGAGGGGAGATTGAGATGAGATATGAGGAAGAAGTTCTTCCCTGTGAGGGTGGTGAGGCCCTGGCACAGGGTGCCCAGAGAAGCTGTTTCTGCCCCATCCCTGGCAGTGTTCAAGGCTGGGCTGGATGGGGCTTAGAGCAACCTGATCAAATGGAAGGTGTCCCTGCCCGTGGCAGGGGGTTGGAACTGGATGAGCTTTAAGGTCCCTTCCAACCCAAACCATTCTATGATTCTGTGATTATGGTTAAGCCTACTTTAGGAGTCATGAGAGTATGGCCTGGCTCTCCAGTGATGCACAAATTCAGTTTCAGGGCTATTGACACATTCAGGTCAAGCAATCAACCTGTGCTACCTCCTGCTTAGAGCTGCTGGATGTGAAACAGACTATGCAGAGATTTAAACCCCCTACCTTGAATGTCCTGCAGTAGTAGATGAAAACTAAACACTGTCCACAGACTGGAGCAGACCCACCTCACCCGTATGTCTGTCTTGAGCAGCAGCCAAACCCTTCAAGAGCTTTTCTCTTTCCCCTTGCCTAGATCCTTTGACATCGAGGCCACCTTCCCCATGGAGTCCATGCTGACAGTGGCCGTGTACGACTGGGACCTGGTGGGGACTGACGACCTCATTGGAGAGACCAAGATTGATCTGGAGAACCGCTACTACAGCAAGCACCGAGCTACTTGTGGAGTCTCACAGACTTACTCTATGTATGAGCAAGGCCTTCTCTGGCCAGCCTTCTGCCTGCACCCATGCCTGTCTCATCTTCCATGCCAAGCCTAGACCTATTGCAGAATCTCCCTCCTTTATTGCCTGCTAATAGAGGAGTCTGTGATGTATCCTCACGCTTAAGGCAGGTTTTGTGACCAGCACAGCAGGGCAGCAGTGGAGTGGGTAGCAAGGAGCCCAGGGCAGGGAGGAAGAAACTGAGGAGCACTGGTAGGACTGGGCAGAGATTGGACAGGTGAGGCCAGAGATGAAATAGCAGCAGAGCCAAAGGAGCAGTGCTGAGCATCAGGAGTCAAGTGGGGTGTGCAGAGTAAAGGGGCTGGGGTGGAAGGGTGTTAGCAAAGCACAGCACTAGAGGGACCTAGTCTGCTCTGAAGTTTCACATTTGCTGCCTCAGATCCTTTCCCCTGTGAATCCTGGGTCCTTCATGGCAGCTGGCAGAGGGGAAGAAAATGCCTTTTTTCCTCCAAATTTCACTGCTGCTTCACTGACCTTGCCCTCCTATTCACAGACATGGTTACAACATCTGGCGTGACCCCATGAAGCCCTCCCAGATCCTGTCCAAGCTGTGCAAAGATGGCAAGGTGGATGGGCCGCACTATGGGCCAGGAGGAAGAGTAAAAGTTGCCAATAGGGTCTTCACCGGCCCCACGGAGATTGAGGATGAAAATGGTATCTGCCACATGGGATGAAGGTTGTGGAGGGGAGCAGGAGTCTGGGGCATTCCCTCATCACCCAGGATTGGAGACAGAAGTAGTGGTCCCATCACCCCAAAGCAGCACTGCAGACACTCTCCATCCACCACCTTAAATCGACCTTCCAGTATGAGACCAGTTAGACAGAGTCTTATAGACCACCCAGGCCAGTGGGTTGCTCTCAGAATCACTCATGAGTGTCCATGGCAGAGCATCACCAAAGCTGCCTTTGAAAATATCCTCCTGGCAGTGTATGCCCAAAGAGCAATGACAACAGCCCACTCTGTCCTTTCCAGGGTTTAGGAAGCTGTTCTCCATGTAACTACATCCCCAAACAATGGTTGTGTCCTAACACACTCAGATGTGCCCAAGAAAGATGAAGGCAGGCCAGGAGGGGTGCAGAAGAGGAAGAGAACATGGTCAATGGATGTGGAGCATGTTCAGCCTGGGGGAAGGTAGACTGGCAGGTGATCTGGACCTTCTGTAGAGGACTAAGGTTAGAGAGAGGAGAAGGAGAGGAGTTAGGAAGTGTTTGCTGTAGGACAAGCTGTATGGAAGGAAGTGGAGATGAGTAGCTAGTAGGCAGTGCTGTGCCCTTGGAATAGGTAGGGGTAGAGGAGCAGGGTCGTCTCTGTCCCTGGTGTCTCTGCCCAGCTCAGCTCTCCCTTTGCCCACACAGGTCAGAAGAAGCAGACGGATGAGCACCTGGCCCTGGCTGTGCTGCGCCACTGGGAGGACATCCCATGGGCAGGCTGCAAGCTGGTCCCCGAGCACGTGGAGACACGTCCGCTGCTGAACCCCGACAAGCCGGGCATCGAGCAGGTCCTCAAAGACACAGAGCAGAGGTGGAGGCAGCCCATGCTGCAGACCCCCTCCGAGCAGGGAGCAGAGATGGTCAGCTGGGTAGACCAACCACAACCCACCTTGTTGTGGGCAGCAGAGGCAGGGGAGGCATCCTGCAAAGAGTGGCATTTGGGCATCAACAGCCCTAAACCTGTTGACACTAGCAGAGTAAATCAGCGCCTCTCCTGCTCCAGCCTGCACCCATTTCATACCCCCAAGTCCTTTCATCCTATGCACCTCAGCACCACACCATGCCTTGAGACACTTCTGCAGGCAGCGGGAAAGGACTCATGGCATGGGGGAATGCTGCCCTGCTCAACATCTGGCAGGGTTTGGTGCTGCAGCACATCTGGCATGGCCAGACTGATGTTGAAGGGCAAGGGAGGCGGGGACTGCTGGTTGAGGTGGGGACAAGGGGAGCTGACTGCACCTCTCCAACCTTGCAGGGCCGCCTGGAGATGTGGGTGGACATGTTCCCCATGGACATGCCAGCACCTGGCCCTGCCATTGATATTTCTCCCAGGAAACCAAAGAAGTAAGGAACCTCCCAGGCAACCAACCCCAGGGAAAACTTGAGGCTGGGGATGGACCCTGGCTTCTCCCCTCTCCTGCTGCTGCTCCATGTCCCAGCCCAGCCCTCTGCCTGCATCCCTTGACCACGCTGGGGTTTCCAGAGATCCCAAAGCGTAGAGAGATGGCACCTCCATGAGCTGGAGCTGAGATGTTCCTAGCCTGAGATTGCTGGGGTTGTTCAGCCTGAAGAAGAGAAGGCTCTGGGAAGACCTTAGAGCAGCCTTTCAGTTCTTAAAAGAGACCTATAAGACAGATGGGGAGAGACTTTTTAGCAGGGTCTGTTGTGACAAGACGGGGAATGATGGTTTTCAAATAAAAGAGGGGAAATTCAGGCTGGACATGAGGAAAAATTTTTTTACAATGAGGGTGGTAAAATACTGGCACAGGTTGCCCAGAGAGGCGGTGGATGCACCATCTCCAGAGACATTCAAGGCCAGGCTGGATGTGGTTCTGGGCAACTTGATATAGATGTCACTGCTAATTGCACAGGGGTTGGACTTGATGACCTTTAAAGGTCCTTCCAACTCAAACCGTATGATTCTATGAGCTGGTGAGAGGGTTGCAGGTAGACAGCCTGTTTCAAGCAGGGTTATGCCTGGTTATTATCCTAGAGGTTTAATCCATCTCCTCTGTCTTTGCTGGGAACACCCTGGCAGTGTCACCCCATTCCCTCCTGCCCCTTCCCCTGTGCCTCACCTCCTTGTCTCACTTCCTCCTGCCAGATATGAGCTCAGAGTGATAGTTTGGAACACAGACGAGGTCATCCTGGAGGACGATGACTACTTCACTGGCGAGAAATCCAGTGACATTTTTGTCAGGGGGTAGGTACAGCATGGCATACCAGTGTCACTTCCTCTGCTTCTCCCTGGGGTGGGTGCTAGTGATTGGTGGGGTCCCCATGAGGGTTTTGGAACGGGAAGGGAGGTACAACATGGGCTATGGTTCAGGGTCAGATAGTGGCAATGCTGCTGTTGTCGTCTTTGCTGTGTTCTTGCCTCTCCATCTCTCTCTCTTTGCTGCACGACCCCCTGTGTGTGCCTGGCCTGGCTGCCCAGCTCTGAGCTGCAGGTTATTATCTGGAACATTGATGAGGTGTTTTTGGAATATGATGCTTTCGTGGTGGGAGAGAAAATGTCTTGACATATATGTCAGGGGGTAATGGCCAAGGCCTCACTGCTTGGTCCTGTCTGCTTCTATTCCCCTTTTTGAGCTTGCCTTGATGCCCCCACTTGGCATTTCAGCCCTGCAACCTCCAATTCCAGCATCTGGAGCCAGGCTGTGGTTAGTTCCCATCTCTGCTTCATTCTCACTCCGCAGTAGGGAAAAGCCCCTTCCAAAACTTACCTGTATACAGATGAGGGGACCCATATTCCCATAGCCAAATTCTTTGCAGGACCTCATATCAATGCAACAGCATTTCAGGCTGGTGGGTGACTATGGGGTGATTTCTCACCAGTCTGTTAAACACCCCATAAGTCACCCACCAGCCCAAAATGATCCTCCTGCCCCCATGCCCATTCTGCCCCTTGGAGATGTTGGAGCAGCACCAGCCCATTGCTCACACCTTTTAGGTCCTTAAAGTTTGTCCTGGAGGCATCCTGGCTGCACAGACAGGATGGTGCTGTGCTGTCTCCTCCCTCCTGTAACATCTGCTACCCCTCTCACCCCTCTGCGCCCTGCAGATGGCTGAAGGGTCAACAGGAGGACAAGCAAGACACGGATGTCCATTACCACTCACTCACTGGTGAAGGCAACTTCAACTGGCGCTATATCTTCCCCTTTGACTACCTGATGGCAGAGGAGAAGATTGTCATCTCCAAGAAGGAGTCCATGTTCTCCTGGGATGAGACCGAGTACAAGATCCCAGCTCGCCTCACTCTGCAGGTCTGGGACGCTGACCACTTCTCGGCCGATGACTTCCTTGGTAAGTGGAGGGTCCGCTGAGCTGGGGCAATGGGCAGCCAGCAAGGAGCCCGTGGCTGGATAAGAAAGGAGCAGTGTGGGATGGGACAAAGCCTATGGAGGAACAGAACCTGGGAGGGCATCTCTGTTCCTCAAGTCCACAACATCTTCAGCATCCTACAAACCCCTTTACATGCTGCTGGTAAGAGCATGCAGGATGAGAGACCTTGTCACTGCTACTCCAATAGCAAAGATGTCAGCTGCTTAGTTGTCAGAGCTAGTTCAAAGGTGCTCTCTGGGGCAGGCAATCATAGAATCATAGAATGGATTGGCTGGAAGAGACCTTAAAGCTCATCTAGTTCCAACCCCCCTGCCATGGGCAGGGACACCTTCCACTAGAATAGGTTGCTCCAAGCCCCATCCAGCCTGGCCTTGAACACTGCCAGGGATGGGGCAGCCACAGCCTCTCTGGGCAACCTGTGCCAGGGCCTCACCACCCTCACAGGGAACAACTTCTGCCTCAGATCTCATCTCAATCTCCCCTCTGTCAGTTTAAAGCCATTCCCCTTTGTCCTGTCCCTACAGGCCCTTGTCAAAAGCCCCTCTCCAGCTTTCTTGTCAGCCCCTTTAGGCACTGGAAGCTGCTCTAAGGTCTCCCCAGAGCCTCCTCTTTTCCAGAGAAGATGCTGTCCAGCCCACCTCCAGCCAAGGACTCAGCATTTTGTGGGTGCCAACATCTGTGTTCCCCTTTCTCCTGCCAGGCGCCATCGAGCTGGACCTGAACCGCTTCCCCCGGGGAGCCAAGACATCGAAACAGTGCAGCCTGGAGATGGTGACCAACGAGGCGGAGCTGCCCATGATCTCCATCTTCAAGCAGAAGCGGGTGAAGGGCTGGTGGCCGTTTGTGGCCAGAGATGAGAATGATGAGCTGGAGGTCACTGTAAGCATGGGGGAAATGGAGCGATTTTGCATCCTGGGGCTGGTCTCTCAGGTCCCCTCTGTCACCATGTTCCTGGGGACTGAGGTGGGAAGCGTTTCCTAGGTCTCAGCACAGCTTTCTACTCCCCACAGGGGAAAGTCGAGGCTGAGCTGCACCTTCTCACAGCAGAGGAGGCAGAGAAATCCCCCGCTGGGCTGGCTCGCAACGAGCCTGATCCACTGGAGAAACCCAAGTAAGTGGGAAACCCCCCTCCCCAGCAGGATCGGGATGCTGTGGGGTGGAAGCCAGGCCTGGGAAGGTGAGAAAGGTTTGCGCTGGAGGATGTAGGAATGAGGGTCATGGACAGAGCCATCTCTGCCAGTGCCTACCATTCACTGACTTGCTGCTTTTCCTTAGTCTTTTCCTCCTCTGCCTCTCTTGTTGGCTCCATCCCCTTTCCTTGGCCTCCCACCACCTCTTCCTCCCCTCCAGTCCTCACCACCAGATTCCAGCTTCAACTGGAATCCATCATGCTCACTCACAAACCTGCATTACTCCATCTGGCACATGTTGTACTGACTCCTCTTGTCCACCCTTCTCATCCTCCTGCTTGGGCTCTTTTACCATCTGCAGGCACACTCTAGGCTTGCCCACCATGTCCACTGTTGCACTGCTGGCCATGCATCTCTTCTCCATGGTAATGGCATTAATGATGGGTTATTTGTTTCCCCTGCAGCCGCCCAGACACGTCCTTCATCTGGTTCCTGAATCCACTCAAGTCCATCAAATACCTCATCTGCACACGCTACAAGTGGCTCATCATCAAAATCGTGCTGGCCCTGTTGCTCCTCGTCATGGTCGCCCTCTTCCTCTACAGCATGCCAGGCTACATGGTCAAGAAGCTGCTGGGAGCATGAAGCATGGGAGCCTCCTCCATGTCCCCAGCCCTGTGGCACAACCCTCCCCAACTGCATGTCCTTCTCCTCCCCACAGCCTCTCAGCAGCTTCGGGGGACATCTCCTCCCTGCTGCTGCTGGGCCTCCTCCTTTGCATTCCTCTTCTGTGGATCCCAGTCACAGCTTTAGTCCCAGAGGAATGTGGCTGGAGGATGGCATCAATCCCAAGGCTGTGCATCCAACACTGGGGCTGGCAGAGGTGCCCAGCAGTTACTGCGGGGCTCTCAGGCTGCTAGTCTTGGAGCCCTTTGCCCACTGGGGCCATGGCTGGTGCCCTCCTGGGGAAAGGGGAGGGAGAGTGAGCTGGAGCTATGGGATTGCTCCCAAAAGGCTCATTGGAGGAGTATTCAGAGACAAGGATGAAGCAGGGATCTGGGACAGCGTGGGGACAGCACAGAGCATTCCCACTGCCTGTCCCCACTGCCACCACAGTCCCTGCTCCACTCATAGCTCTGGAATTCACTTCCCCCAGGTGCAGGGGTCCATCCCACCACGGGCAACACCAGGCATCGTGCCCCAGCAGCCACCAAGGCCCTGCAGAGGGTCCTGGGGCTGTGCAAGGGGCAGGCGCTGCCCTTCCCTCTCCAAGGCATCCATCTTCCTACGGTTACCAACTCGGAGGTGGTGGTGGCTGGACATCCCCAGGGGCTCACAGGGAGCCAGGTTCCCTGGCACAGTGTGAGCTCCCTGTGGGCCTCTTGACTATCAGTTCATTCTGTTTGGATTGGTATGTATTGAGGCTGGAGTCTTTCTTGCCATGTACGTTAGGGAAGGGCTCCTTTCTCATCTCACCACGACATTCAGCTGTTGAAAAGCCACCTTTCTCAGCTTCAAGTGTGCAAGACCCTCAGTGAATAACTGAGGAGATCTTGGGAATGTTTTTAGGGTACTACTGTTTTAATCAGTCAATAAAAACCAGCTTTCACTTCCACGTTCTCTGCCAAGGTCCCCCGTTAGTGGGGAAAGGGCTCATCGCTGGCTGCTTTTCCTCCTTCCCCCTGCCTGCCCCACTGCTTCCCAGTCACAGCCTCTTTTCCCGCTGCCTCTGCCAAGGTCCCATGCCTTGGGCAGCAGCCTGGTCCCTCAGCTGCATGGAGCAGACCAGGCATGGCCTTGCCTTCCCCCTGGGCAGGACAGCAGCAGGGAGGAAGCCACATCCATCCCCAGGGTCCCCGATGAAGGGTCCCTGTCATTGCTGTCCATCATCTGCTGTTTGCACTGGGGGAGGCTGCCCAGCAAGTCTCCTCTTGCCCATCCCAGGGGGGAGAAAGGAGGTGAGGAGGGACACCAGAGCTCCATTTGTCCCCCAGCAGGACCCCCGGGGTAGGGAGGCTCTGCAGAGCCCCAGGCTGGGGGCAGAGGGGGCCCTGAGCTGCAAATGGGGGCTCTGAGCAAAGGGGCTACGCTTGAGCTGTGGCACAGGCATCTCCTGGGCTTCCCTGGCATTAACCCGCAAGCCCTGCAGGATTCCTCCTTCTTTGGCCTCTTCTACAGATCAAGGATCTGTGCCTCCTCCTGGGTCCGTGCACAATCCCACCACTCCATGTGCTTTCCCTCTCAGCAGTTCTCTCTGTGTCCAAACTAGAAGTCAGCGAGAGGCCATCACATCCCTCACCACCATCCCAGCGCTCCCAGGCCACACTATATCATCCTACAGAAACACCTCCTGAACTCCACAGCTTTGATGGCTGCACAAGACAGCCCCGTCCCGTCCGCATGCCCCCTGTGCTGTGCTCACCCTGCCTGCAACAGTCCCACCTGCTCTGTCTGAGCTCCTCACACCTCCATCACCATAGCATGGAATCACAGAATCATTGAATCACAGAATGGTTTGGGATGGAAGGGACCTTAAAGCTCCTGCCATGCGCAGGGACACCTTCCACTAGAGCAGGTTGCTCCAAGCCCCATCCAACCTGGCCTTGAACACTGCCAGGGATGGGGCAGCCACAGCTTCTCTGGGCACCCTGTGCCAGGGCCTCACCACCCTCACAGGGAAGAACTTCTGCCTAAGATCTCATCTCAATCTCCCCTCTGGCAGGTTAAAGCCATTCCCCCTTGTCCTGTCCCTACAGGCCCTTGTCAAAAGCCCCTCTCCAGCTTTCTTGTCAGCCCCTTTAGGCGCTGGAAGCTGCTCTAAGGTCTCTGTGGAGCCTTTTCTTCTCCAGGCTGAACCAGCCCAGCTCTCTCAGCCTGTCTCCATAGCAGAGGTGCTCCAGCCCTCGGAGCATCTTTGTGGCCTCCTCTGGACTCACTCCAACAGCTCCACGTCCTTCTTATGTTGGGGACCCAGAGATTTTGGGTGTTCTGCAAGGGGAAGGCCCCTTGCCAGAAGACCCTGGGGAGGCTCAAGGACCATCCCCCATTTGGAAGGGTGAAGCACATCTGTGGGGGGTGAGCACAGGGATGTGTGAGGTGACACATCCCTGCAGTGTCAGGGCACTGGGCACTGGCACGGAAGGGTGAAGGAGGCCATGGCTGGACAAATAGATGGTGCCAACGGCAGACAGCTCTTCCCCCTCTTCCCCTAAGTAAGTGAATTAGTGACCTCTTCCATTAACCTAGGCTGTACAAGGGGGATCAAGTCCTTGTTTGTTTGTTTTCTTTCCTAATAAGCTCATAAAATGAAGCTTGACAGAGTACATTGTCCTGTAAATCTCCAAGGTCCAAACGGACCATGACAGCAGCCAGCGGTGTGCTGCCAAAACACTGTTGTTACTAACAATCCCTTAAGTATATTACACCTACCACAACAATCCGCTTAGAGGAAGCTGTGAGATGGTGATGATAAAGGATGAGGCATCCCTTAAACACACCTAGGCTTTAGCCCAGGGGGCACGGGAAGAGGCTGCAGGGCCCTTGTGTTCTGCTCAAGGCTTTGCCACCAGCCTGTAGCCTCCTCCACTACTCCCAGGACAGCTTCAGCCCCAGGTTCCTATCTCTGCTGTCACCCCATATCCTGGGGTAGGTCTGCAGTGGGGCAGAGCCCATGCCCACTGTGATGTCCCACTGTGCCCCATGGAGCTGCAGGGTGCAGAGCAACCCCTTCATTTGGGGAGCAAAACAGCTCCTGGGGATGTTTCACAGCCACAGTTTCATTTGGGAGAGAGTGGTTCCTGCCCCAGCAGCACCGTCATCACACACCTTCATATAGGGCAATTCTTGCTGGTTTTGGTGGAAATGCCAGTGGGTGGACATTGCCATGCTGGGGACAGAGCATCCAAGAGCCCCACCACAGCCCCTGTGCACCAGTGGAGGAGGGCAGAGCTTTCCCAACTGCAAACACATCCCAGGCAAGATGGCACTGGCCTGAAGGGCACCAGGCACACGGTGTGAACCACAGGAGGGTGGCAGTGGGGCTGGAAACTCCCGCAGTCGCCAGCTGTGTTCTCCCTTCTGCCCAGCAAAGGGCATGGAGGGGGAATTCAGGGCATGGGGTATGTATCCTGCACCCCTCAGCCAGTCTGCTGAGTTCCCCAGGAGCTTCTGGAGTAGAAGTGTTGCCTTGTGCCCTGGGACATCTACCTGGAGTGCTGCCAGCCCTGACCAAAGTTGCCACCAGTCCGTTCCTCTCTGTTTAGCCCTGAGCACGCCTGGGGCTGCACACACAGAGCAGCCACCCAGACCTCCAGGTCTGCCTGAATTTTGATGCAATTTAGTGGCCACAAAGGTGACGTTCCCCCACGCAGCTCCAAGGTGTGTGTTTGGAAGGGACAAGGCAGTCCCCATCTCCTCCCGTATCACAGCATTCCACATCACTTGGCCACCAGAGCAAGGACCATGCCCCTGGCCACCTCCACGTCCCACCACAGTCCTGACCTGAAGCCAGGGGACCCAGGAGGGCCACGGCTCCACTCACCCCCCTGAGAAAGTCAGTCTGGGGCGTGAGAGGATGTTCTTAATTCCTGACCTCAGCCTCCCTGGCTAAATCGGGTGTCTGTGGTCTCCTGCCCGGGGCCAGCAGCCACCAACAGCAGCTTATTCCCCTGTGTGCAGCCCTGGCCACACTCGAGCAGGGATAAGGCGGGATCACCCCGATTAGCCCTAAAGCCAACAGCACTAAGAGCCCTCTGCGATGATGGGAAGCTTTGTTAGGGCAGTGCTTGTCAGGCCAGTCATGCTGCTGATGAAAAACACCCGTTTCAGTGACCCCCAGTCCCATGAAATGCAGCATTTCCACATTTCAAGCCCTGTGGTTTGGGGGCCATCCACAAGAGCAGCTGGTGGCCCTGTGGCCGTGGCCCCACGCAGCCCCAAGTCTGCCCAAACAGCCTGTGGAAACGCAGCACCAACTCTAAGGGTGATTTGGAGATAGGGGATGGAACTAGATGGGTTTTAGGGTCCCTTCCAACCCAAACCATCCTGTGATTCTTTGATTCGACTCCGAGGAGCCCCAACACCTGCCCTGGGGAGGTTGGAGACGCCACCTCTTTCCCCAGGGCACAAACCAGCACTCTGCAGGCAGGAACAGGGCAGAAGGTGCTGCTCCCTTGTCCCATCACTATCCATGTCCATGTCCTGCTGCTTATCTCCCTGCAGCAGCCATATGTAACCCACAACCTCCCTGACACTGCCTGCTGCTTGATTCACCAGACAGCAAGAAACTATCTCTCTGCACAGTGCCCTCGAGCCCGTACCCCGCTTCACCCTATCTTCTTCTTCACCATACGTGCCCCAGGCATGCTACCAGGGTACACAATGATTTATAGGGACACAGGGATCAGCACCAGCTGCAGAATTGGCAGAACAAAGGGAAGAAGCCTGAAGATGAAGGAAGAGCCTTTGGGAGGGCAGTGTTTGAGCTAAAGAGGATGCTGCATCCCCACACATGCCACCCTCTGTGTCCCTTGCCCTGTTCTCCAGCCAGCACCTCAATGAGCACTGTGAGCACAGCCTAGCTCAGCACCAGAATAAACCCCATTGTTCCAGGGACAGCCCAAAGGAGCTTTTCGGTCTCTGCCATGGTAAATTGGGGCTGCAGCTCCAGCCCCGGCACCACTGCCCAAACCTGCCCCTTTGTACTGGGCTGCTCATCAGAAATGGGGGGGAAAAAAAAAAGACAAACATCATTAAAAGGCTTTGGAAATTTTATTCTTTACAGAATTTGAATAGGTTGTTTTGTTTTGTTTAAACACAATAAATACTTCAGCAATAGCATTTAACAGACCAGAATTTAAACCCACTGCAGTACCTAAACTCCCAGAGACAGGGCTCCAGGACAGCAATCGGGGTCCCAGGGCCCACGGCAGCTTCATCCGATTCCTGTTTTGGGACAACCCCAGACAAGAGGGACCAAGCACACTTGGCTCCAGTGGGGAGTGCAGCAGAGTATCCAGGCTCCTGCCGACAGCAGCTCCTTGGGAAGGCTCAGCAGGGAAGGGACAGAACCAAACCACCACAAGCACCAAAGCGTCTTTCCCTGACTCATTTCACAGCACTGGGACCTTGAGAGCAGCTGCTGCAACAGGGGCTGCACGGGGGCTTGGTGACAGAAAACCGAGCCCAGGTGGTGCCTCCAAACTTGCTTCTGGAAGGACGAGGCAGCATCACTAACTGCTCCCACACCTTGCCCAGGAAAACTGAACAGCCACATGGACATGGGCCCTGGAAGATGCTCTGAAGGGTTCACAGAATGGTTCGGAGTGGACTCGCTCCAACAGCTCCACGTCCTTCTTATGTTGGGGCCCCAGAGCTGAGTTGCAGAGATGGTCCCTGTCCTGCATTTACAGGGCCTTGTTACAACTGACCTAAGTGAGATTAAAACAGCTCCCAAAGTGCAGCCTACAGGTACGAGTACACCTGGGAGGTAATGCTGGTCCAGCTCCATTTAAATAAGTGTTTCCAGAGCCTGAGAAGCTCATGCTTACAACATGGGGATCCCCCAGCTCTGGCAAAGCTGCCTCTAGCAGGTGGCTGATGTTTACAAGAGGAGAGGCTTCTGCCAAGCCCCTGCAGTGACCAGCCGCCAAAGAGAGGAGGTAACTGGAGCACAGTCACACTGGAGGAAGAGCCAAGCTAAAACCAACAGCACGTAGGTCCTTGTTTGTAGGCCTGGTCAGCCACAGCATCTGTATTTGTAAAACATCACCTTTAGATGGCCCAAAGCCCAGGAGGTCCCAAAACCTGCACCTCACCCTCCACCCCAGCTCTACTTGTGAGCTCCTGCACTGGGTTCCTGGATCAGTGCAGAGGCAGGAGCTGTGATAGGAAACACAAGACCAAGATGATAAAGGCTGCAAGTGAGATTCCTGCTCCGCCTCAGCTACGCAAGCCCTGTGTTGACACCTTGGCGCATCCCAGGCTCCCACAAAAACCTGCTTCAGAGCAAAGCATGGTGAGGATGAGGAGGAGCTGGCGGCACTGGCCACCTCCTCCCACAGCACAAGGACCTGTCCGGAGACTGACATCTCCAAGGACTGCAGCCCTCCCTGAACAGGCTTCTTCCTGGTCATACTGTGTCTTGAGATAAAGCATGCAGAAGAGATTTAGGAAAGCATAAGACAGTCCTGTTACCAACTCAGCAGGTCCATCAGCAATTAAGAAAATAGGACTCACACTGTCCCTGGAAGCAGATATCCCTGGAAGAAGAGACACCACCAATCAGCTCTCAAATACTGAGCAGGAGCAGAGGAGCAAGCGCACAACCCTACCCCATCCCAAGGAGCACATCTCACCGCAATGAGAGTCGAGCCAGCATGCTCCACTGTAACATGATTACCACCAGATGCTCTCAGCAAGGAATACGTTTATTCTTAAGACTTCAAACCATTCTGATTAATTGTTTGTTTCTCAGCACACCACACCCCACCACGGCAAGAAGGTTTGGTCATTGTTTCCATTCCCCTACCAGAATCTGGAGCAAAATCACTTCAATTTAACAGCCCAAACGGAAGCCTCCAGCTTCACAGTAGCACGAGCTGGGAAGGGTCGTACGTGCAGCGAGATCAGGTCTGAACCTTCCTTGCTCTGCCACAAGTCTGGTAGTGCTAGAGGCAAGCGAGCCTGCTTTCCAGCACTGATTGAATGAGACAGTTTTTCTAGTTTCAAGGTGCAACAAATTAAGGCACCAAAAATCCAGGACTCTCCAAAGATCAAGCCAGTGCAGATAGGAAGCAGTTCCAGTTTTTAACACGTTTCTCCTACAGCACAAGTATTTGCAGGACTTCAGAGAGAAAGCCCTCCTTCCATGTGTTTGTATTTTCACAAAGGGGTTTTCCAGGGTGTGTTTCATGTTGCAAAAGGGCAGCAGCTCACAGGTCGGTAAGACAACAGACAGACAGCGTGTCACAGGGAGAAAGTGACAGCCTAAGATTTAAGATCAGACATCCTCTCATAGCACCAGTGGTGGCCCAGTCCTCCGGGCTGATGGAAAGAGACGAGACAACACCAGCTCCAGGATGGGGACCCAGAGCTCAGCTGAAAGCCTGAGGGAACAGCCCAGTTCCTCCCTGGTCCTGCAAACACTTAACTAGGAAGCAAATCATCCAACCTCCACTTTTTGTCAATGTTGCTAGCAGAGTTTTGCTACTTGAATATGTCCCGTAGATAAGTGTTGTGCCCCATTTTAAGATTCCCTGCAATTATTGTGCAAGCACGACTTAAATTTATCTCCCTTCATAATCACATTTCATTAAACAGGAAGAGTCAAAAATTCAAGCGCAGCCCAATTCATTTGTACACTTAAGATTTTCTTTTTCCTGTACAACATCAGTAAAATATATAGGAGTAAGATGCTTTATTAAATAAACTCTGAAAACCATTTGCCCCCTCTCCCAGGTCAGCCACCCTTCCCAGACACGCTGCGGCCAGACAGACACATGAGCACACAGACGCTCCCACATCGCACCAGCTCGCTCCTCGCAGGGCACATCGCAACCAAGCAGCCTACGAGCACATGGGGAATGCGTGAGCTCATCTCAGGATTTCAAGTCTCATAGTCTGCACAACGATGATTCAAATTTACAAAAGAAAAAGCATTAAATAGTAGTTACAGGTTTCCTAAAGCAGGAGGAGTCGTCACCTGCAGAAGGAAAACGCCATGACAAAGCTGCTGGGAGCCACGTTGCACAATAATCAGTGTATAAGCGACTTTGTTCCCATGGTAGATTACATATGCACAATCTGTTGTGCTTGTTCGCTTCCGGATGCAGCCTTTCCAGAGCCTGGGTTTAAGCTACACTCTTCATTCAAGCACAGGTCTTCATTAAATAAAGTGAACAGAAAAGAAAATCAGCATTCAATCTTCACCACCCCACTCTAACTCAATCACCAAAAAAAAAACCAAAACAAAACAACCAAATTTAAAAAAAATAAATCAATGCAAACATGTCTTTTACAAATGGACAGTAAACATATTATCCCTGGATGAGACATGCAGCCGCTGGGGACAATGGTTTGGAAAATAAAGCAGTATTTGGAAAGGATCCCACCACACACACGCGCCTGTGAGCTCCCTGAAAGTGCACACACGACCAACACGACACTGCAGTTAAGGTGCTTCTCTAGGCGGTGGATTTTCGGCCGCTGGAGGGCTGGTGGGAAGGGCGATGTGCTGCAAGAGAGGCAGCCCAGGCAGCACGCAGCCACCCTGCACAGCCTGCCTGAAACACCAAGTTCTTACTGGGAGGCGGAGGGGGGAGTTGGGCTCTGTGTTACGCTGGTGTAAGCCACTTGCAGCTGCCAGTTGGAGCCCAGACTCCGTTCCCAGGCAGGGAACACACACGGACAGACAGAAACACGGTCGAGATGCAGTCCCAGGCTAGCCACAGCTCCAGCAGGGGAGGAAGTAGCCACCTTCCCACCTTTGCAGGAAATCGAGCCCTGATTTTCCAAGCCCTCCAACTAGAATGTCACTAGACGTTTTGTGTGTAGTTCTTTTTTCCCCCTCTTAAAACAAAAAACAAACAGGTGTTAAGTATTTGCCCAAACACGTGAATGCAGGAAGGCAGTACAGAATGTGGGAGAGCAGTCACCATCTGCTCCCTAAGTACCAGTGCAGGACAAGAGCTGCCAGGCAGGATTAGGGACAGACAGGAATGCCCCTGACCTTCAGGATGTTCCCTGACCTTGTAGAAATCAACTGTTATGTTGGTTTTGGTGACAGGTCAAGACTCTTGGCGCAGGTAAAGCCATTTGCACCCCCAACTGGCTTTACGTGAGCAAGAGCTGGAGTTTGAGGTTTCACTGGGAACATTCATCTGGTCTAATATACAGTAACAGTGACTTGAAATAAATGCCCTCCTCGGCCAGTTTCACCCAAAACCAAAAGCTCACATCCAAACAGCAGCGGGGGCTGCCCTGTACCAGTCCTGCCCTGGCTGCACCGGATACCGTGCATACTTTGCCCTGATGTCTGTCCAGAGGATAGGTTTAGATCTGTGGTGATGGTTGAAGTATTTACAGGTATTTGCAGCAGTTATTTACAGTACTTCTGCAGACCGCAAGCCAATTTTCTCTTCCTCCACTCCTAGTCAATCCGGCGTGGGCTTCTTTAGTGAGAAGGGCCGTATATTGAAGTGCCTGCTCAGCTGGCTCACCTGGGGACAAGGAAGACAACAGGACAGGATTAGCAAGGCTCGGGTGGATGAGGGGAAAGCAGCCAGAACACCAGACAGGTTCCCTGTATGGCCAACAAAGCCCCTGCCACCTTCCTACACCCACTTTCCCAGCCATTGCCCACCCTACACATTTCCACCGGTGTGGCAGATTGGGACCACAGCCTCTGTCTTGTGCTGTGAGGCCAGCCAGGCTGCCCTGCCCAAGAGTTGAGCCTGTCCCTGCCAGCCCAATGCTGGGGCCAGGTAGATTGAGATTAGTTATTAGGAAGAAGTTGTTCCCTGTGAGGGTGGTGAGGCCCTGGCACAGGGTGCCCGGAGAAGCTGTGGCTGCCCCATCCCTGGCAGTGTTCAAGGCCAGGTTGGACAGGGCTTGGAGCAACCTGCTCTAGTGGAAGGTGTCCCTGCCCATGGCAGGGGGTTGGAAATGGATGAGCTTTAAGGTCCCTTCCAACCCAAAACATTCTATATTCTATGACTAAGTGCTGTGCACCAGGAAATGAGCTTTCAGGCATGGTGCAGAGAACTGCGGACAGGAGGTTAAAGTGGACGGAGCGGCACCAGCACCTGGTGACTGCAAGGTAACAGTCACTGCAGAACCTAGAGTGAGCAGTGCTGAGCAGCACCAGGGGCTGAGCTGGGCAGAGGGTTTATTCCTAATCATTCCTCCCAAATGCAGAGCACTTTGGGATTATGTACCAGACACAGAGCCTTAAAAGGTTCTTCAGCTCTAAGTTTCTTTTAACCTGGAATAGGACACTGCATAGATGGGCCCTTGGAAAGCAGAAGGGGAGCAAGGAGAGCACAAACTCAGGAGAGCAGAGCACTGAGAAGCTCACTGCAGGGGATGGGCAAGCCTGGGCAGGAGGATTACACAATCCACTCAGTCCCCATCCCCAGCTATAATTCCAAGACCAAATTTATTTAAGCTTCTTAGCTACTCAAATCCTTCTCACATAGAAGCCTCATTACACTAATTGGAAAGACAACCTGGTTATTACTTCTTTGCTGTAATTACAGTTCAAAATTGACTCCAGAGGCTCCACATGAGAGCTAGGGCTCCCAGGGGACAGGGCTTCCCAAGGAGGTGTACACAGGTGGCAGTGGCCAGCTCCACAGGGGACATCGGTCCCTTGCCCTCATTCCTCAGCAGTTTCCCAAGGCATTTCTAATGGGAGTCAGTCTTCTCTGAGTCTGTTTTCCCTCTTAATCAAAACTCAGGGAGTCAGGCAGAGCTGGCACAGAGCAAGGGGAGCAAATCGGTGCCTTGATCTCAACATGACCCTTGCAGCAGGGGAGAAGGCACTGCAGCCACAGCACCTCCACCTTCCCTAGTGGGGACATCAACCCTCCATCTTGGCTCTCCCTGTGACTACAGCACAGGGCACACTGGTCACAGATCAAACTCATTAACCAAAGTAACACCAACAGCATTTAACTTTTTATACCAAGACTCCCAAATGAAGCCCTCCTGCCTGATGTGCAGACACAGCATCTGCTGCAGCCGCCCTTCCCACTGCCCATCGGTACGGGTGTCCCACACTGGCTTATATCCAAGCTAGTCACTAAGCTGCAACCCCAGCCAGGAGTTAAACACAGCAGCAGGGATGCAAGCATTTCTTTCAAACAGCCCCCTGTCACATTGAGTGAAGCTTGCTTCAAACCCAGCCACATCCTGCACGAGGCTCTCCCAAGGAAGTCAGCTCGAGTCTCATGTGGTCACACAGTGTGACACAGCCATTCCTGCTGACATTCCCGTTTTTAAGCAGAGCATTCTCTGCCCCAAACAGCAGCAGCACCCAAGCCATGCCTGCAGCCAGAGCACAGCAGCCAAGCCTGACGCCGCCATGCCGAGTTCACCTACCATGACCACTCCGTAGTGGATGTGCGCCAGGGTGAGGAAAGCAGTTAACATGTAGAGGAGAAGCGTTTCGCTGTTGGGCGCAAACCCGGACAGCACCACGAGCAGCACCGCTGCTATGGGCAGCAGCATCCAGTTCAGAGGCTGGCAGCGTGTGCTGCTCATCTGACAGACGATCAGTTGGCACTGCAGGAAGAGAAAGCTGTCAGAGCTTGTGCCCAGTATTGACTCTGCAAGCCCAGAGTTGTCTGTCCACAGGGCAGACAACAGTCACACATGTACATGTACCAATCGTCTGCACTTACAACTACCACCGTGCAGTTTCTGAGTTTCACAAAAATTATCTTTCTTTGCATTAGAATTCCTGGGGAGGGACACAGGGCAAAGCCTTATGGGGCAGGGAGGTAACAGGGAAACAGGCATTGAGGGCATCTTTCAAAGAAAAAGGAGTTCCCCTGAGCTGACCAAGCCTCGTCAACATTATCTGCACAATCAGCAGAAACTCGTGCCATGCAGCAGTGTGAGCTGCTGGACCCAGGGCACGAATGCACAGAGCTGCTGAGCCGCATGTCTCCAGTGATGAGCACAGGTGCCTTTGTTAAGGTCTCAAGCAAGCAGAGATGAAATATGTGGCTAAACTGGATTCTGACAAAACCTTTAGTCCCTCCCGTTTTAAGTTTAGCCCAAATAAGAAAGCAGCAATTCCTTTTGTATTAGCAACTTGTTATTCACAGCACAGAGGGTGCATGGGTATATAACACACTCCATTTAACTAATTCTCTAGTTTCTCAAGACTGAGCACTGCAGCACAAAATTCACAGACCTCAAACCCCGTCTACTTTCCTGGTTGTTCTTTCAATCATGGCAAAATAGAAAAGCTGTTACGTTAATCTTCACATCTTCTCCCTCTCCTCACATTTGAGCTGCCTCCCAAGCACCTTGGCAGGCTTCACACGGGATAAACTGGAGCATAAAGCAAAAGCTGCTTACAGAAATGTTAGCAAAGGCTGTTCCAACCATGAAGTAGAAGAGCCTGGGCTGGACCTCCAGGATGTCTGTCGGGGACATGAAGATCCACGTCGTGCAGAGCAGGAATAGCAACACTGGAGATACCAGTGGCAGCATGATTTCATACACAGAGTGGTGCTTCAACGTCTTGTTTTTATAGGCCCTGAAATGCAAGCAAAGAAACCAAAATCACAGTTGAGAAATACCTGGTCCCGCCTTCAGCAGGGGGCTGCAAAATCTCAGTGGCCATTCAGCTACTCAGAAGTGCTGGTGTCAATTAGAACCATGGTCAGGTGAGGAAGATGCACCTTCACCATTAACCCAAAACACTCCTGAATTATGGAAGCACCTGATTGTCTGGCTCTTTGAGTTGTGACCAGCAAGGTAAGACTACAAAAGCTGGGGACCCTCCTGCAAGACCCTGCTGAGCAGGCTGCCAGCCCACCCTGCAAACTGGGACCTTCTGGTGCATCAGAGCCACTTTGCTACTGAAGACACAGAACAGAAGACCTAAAACTACTAAGGAAAACAGGTTATAAGGCTTTGGCACTCTTGCAAAGGTGTTAGTGCAGGGAAAGAGACTTGAGGATGGAGGAACTTACTTGTAGAAGTTATACAGGCTCATTGGCAGCGTCACAGTGAGTGCACAAGCTGAAAGAGAAAGAGCTGTGTTACTGCCCTGTGACAGAGGGAAAACATCACAAGCACCCCATGAATGGGCAGGGGGTTGTGCTCTGGCTTAAGGTGCTTGCAACAAAAATAGCTCAGAGGTGGCCCAAGAACAGCTTGGCACATTTAAAAGTGGGTGCTCATAATTCTGGTCCAAGAGCTGTAATTACAAGTTAAGATCTGCTATAAATTAAAGACATTTCCATTTTTTAAAATTACATTAATGAGTCCAGTATTATGTTTTAAACAGTCACAAAGTTTAATTAAAATACTGTGTTTAATGAGGCAAGTTCAAACTCCACAAGTGGCATGGCTGTGGACAAAAGAGTTTTCAGTCTTCATAATAAAGACAATTCGCTATTTCTGCCACTGTGAGCAAGCATTTTCACTTCCCACTGTGCAAAAAAAGCTCTTGTCATTTAACTTGACAAACAATACAGAGTCTGAATAACTCTGAAAACTCTAGACCTCAATAGGAACATCATCCACAACACCTAAATCCATGATAGTCTATCACAGCTCCTTCTGTATTTATCTAGCAGTATTTTAACAGAGCTTTAAATATTCCTGCTTTTAATAACCCAACTCCTATCCAAGTGCACAAACCCAGCCAATGGAGGCATTGTGCTCCAGTTTACATATAGAGAAAGTGCATTTATTATTCATATGTTAAGTTATACAGTTGCCAAAGGAAAGCTCAGAGCATCCACCTGATTAAGAAAAGCGCAAGCATTAGATTTAACACAACAGTTCAAGACATTAACTTGAAATTGAGCAGATACAATTAACCCCTAAAGAAAGGGACATAGACTAAGAAAAATTAAACTGAGCAAGAACTCCTGAATAAGCCAAATTACATTAAGCAAGGACAGCTCTCCCTGGCTAAGCTTCTCTGCATTACCCTCCCCTCTGCAGAGGCTGGTTCTGACTGACCACTGGAGACAAAGGCTGGGCTTTTATTTAATTGTACATTTCTAAATTTAATTTTCAGATGGGCAGATGGAAGGCAGGATCCCCAGACAGCAGACTGCTTTTCCCCACCTCCACGGCTGGAACATCCCTCCAACAGCAGCCCCAGGCTCCCACCCAATGTTTGGGCTCTGGTTTCTGAGACTCAGCCCCAGCAGCAAAGCAAGTGCTCTGCAAAGAGCCCACGTGCTGGGGATCCCTGCCAGCAACCTGCAGTGGGTGCTGGGCTGCTTTTGGTTCCCCAAAACCCCATGGCTCTCGCTGCAAACAAGCCCTGCTTCCCCTGGGCAACACAAAGCCCGCAGCCCCAGTGCTCGGGCAACATGGCTATTCAGAGGAGACATGTTTTCACACGCTCACAGGTCCCAGGCATGAGGGAGGCTCCTCTTTAGCACCCAGGGGCCGGTGCTGGGCTCCAGCTACTTCCCAGCACTGTGGCACAAGCAGCAGCCACAGCCCCCAGCTGCTCGCAGCTGGCCACCACACCACTCCAAGCAAGGAATCGTTTTGTGTCTGTCCACATGTACCCCCAGCTCCAGGCAGGCAGCACCTGAGCTGATTCCCCAAGCAGCAACAGGCTCCTGTACCCTCAGGATTGGCACAAAATACATCCAAGACATGAGCACAGAGCTCTCCTCCCTTGCTGTTCCAGTCAACAGCAGACCCAGGCAGACTGGAGTGAACTTCTCCAAAGAAACTATGCATAAGACAATACTTTGAAATGCTGGGAAAAGGCAGGCTGCAAGAACACCCTCAATTAGTCACTTCAGTAACAGCCTACAGGAGTTTTCATTACAGCAAACAGAACAGCAGCATTATCATATAATTAAGACATTGGGTTTCATTAAAAAGGTGGAGTTTAAAAGACAGGCTTCAACATGGAGTTTCTTACCAATAATCATTGCAGTGAATAGGTCTCTATATAAGAAATTAAACAGGAAAGGTGCATACCAGGCCTCAACTCCCACAATGGCTGTCACTATGTAGACAATTGAAATGGTCTGAAAGAAAGCACAGGACAAGCAGGCGTCAGCAACCAGAGAGGCAAGACTGGAAATCAGCACAACACACATGCCAGGCAGCGTTAGGGAAAGGCAGCTCGAGAGGCACACTCTGTGCTACACCGTGTTCAGTTCTCCCCACCAGCAGGAAGGGGAAAAATGAATAAAAAAAATCCACAAACACCCCATATCATGAGACCAGGTCTAATAAGTGTAGTAGCTGAGCTGCTGAGAATATAACTAGAAGCTGCTCCTCACAGCAGGAGCAAAGATGCCCTTGTGCAGCTTGAACTCATGAGATGCTTGAAGCACAGGAGAGAAGTTTTATACTGCAAGTTGCAGTTACCCTGGGGCGTTTGTTGGGGAACTCTCTCATCCATCTGCAGAAGCAATTACAGGGAAAAAGCTAACAAGGGGTATTTCAGCTTTAACAGCAGCTCTGAAGCTGGGTGAAGCACACTGCAGGGGAGCTTAGCCCTCCACCCCCTGCCTTTCTGCAACAGGCAGAGATCTGAAAGCATCTGAGGAAGAAGTTGTTCCCTGTGAGGGTGTTGAGGCGCTGGCACAGGGTGCCCAGAGAAGCTGTGGCTGCCCCATCCCTGGCAGTGTTCAAGGCCAGGTTGGACACAGGGGCTTGGAGCAACCTGCTCTAGTGGAAGGTGTCCCTGCCCGTGACAGGGGGTTGGAACTGGATGAGCTTTAAGGCGTCTTCCAACCTAAACCATTCTGTGATTCAGGAGCTTCCTGCAGGTGTCCTTAATGACATGCCAACATACCAAAGGGTCCCTCACCATCAGTCAGTCTCCATATTGATTGCTCAGTTACCACAGTACAGAGAGGCACCTCCTGAGGAACCTTTGCTCCTGGCACAGAGATTAACATGCCAATTAACCCTGTTACAGTTTGGCACACATCCTGCCAGTGCCAAAAGGCACCCCAAACTTCTAGACTTGAATTTACCCACACTGGTATAATGCGGGAAACTAAATAAAGCAATAATTTAGATGGCCAAAACACGCACCTCAGGACAGCTGAAACAGAGGAAACACAAGGCAATATCCATTCTTCAAGCCTCATGTTTTGTGGAGAAACTATCTACAAAAGCTAGTCAGAACAAAATCATAGAATGGCACAAATCTCCTTGGATTTAATGGTTTTGAGCAGTCAAACTCTAGTGCCGCGTGACCCCAGCTCATTAACACAACTATAGCTCAAAGGCATGCAAGCAGCCTTGGAAAGCTCTCCTCCTCCACAGGCCTGGAGGCAGGCTGAAGACACGCACCTCCAGAGAGCACTGCAATGACCAATTTACAAGACCTTGGAGCTGCACACATCCCTTGCACACCTCAGTGGTCACTCTCACACCCCAGAGATGCTACAGGTTTACTGAGCTTCTGCTGAAGCTGGGTAGCAGTGTGTACTTACCACCTGGCTGACGTCATATCCCCAAGGCAGGAAGAGAATCCCTGTGTTATACTTCTCCCAGTGGGAGAGAATGAATGAAAACAAGACCACCCATAAGAGGAGGTAGAGAACGAAGACACTGACACCCGTGGAGCCCCGTCCAAAGGTGGAGTAGACTGTCACGACAAAGTACACGCATGCCCAGCTGTCCAGGCCATGATCAAAGAGCTCTCCCAAGGGCGTGCTGGAGTTGGTCCGGCGAGCCTGCTTCCCATCAACACCATCTGGGAAGAGAAGAAATGGGAAGTTTCACTGGACTCCCCCAGGCAAAGCAATGGGCCAGTATGCAGCCAACAATGTGCATGCAGCCAGCATCTTCCACCCTCCAATAGGGAGTGTGCTCCTCACCCCCTTCTCTATCTGAGCCTGACAAATGCAATAGCCTGACAAGATCATATTTATTTAAAGCAGACCAAAGACAGAATTTCACGATTTGTCATAAAGTCGGTTCCAGTATCCTCCTTTCACTCTGGGACAACTTCCTTCTATCCACTTTGCAAAGCAGCTTCCAGAAACTGCTCGAGCAGACCAAGCAGCAATTGGATCCATGTGTGGCAGAAGCACAGAATCCAAAATTTCTCAACAGGCTCAGAGATAAGATGACACAGCCACAGCATGAACAGATGACAGACACAAAACCCCCACAATCAAATAGATAGTCTTACCTAGAGTATAGGCAATGAAGTTGAGGAGACCCACAACGACCCACACTCCGTTTGGAACATGCTGGTGATCAGGAGCTGCAGAGATCAAAGACCCATGTGAGGACAGCTCAGCACATGCTTTCAATGGGATTATTTTGGCACAAGAGGCACAGAGACAAGGACTGGTAGCTCACCAAGACAAGGCACCTACACAACTCAAACAGTGAAACTGAGATGTTAGCTTTTCAGGACATGACAGCATGAGAAACCAGGTCACCACCTGGTTTTCTACCATTTTGCTTCCCAGGACATATTTGTCCTCTGTCCCCAGCTCCCCAAAGCCATGGGATCTAAGAACTGGCAATGGCAGCTGGCCAAATGCATGCCATGGAAGCGTGTGCAGATCAGACTCTCCTCAATCACTTGCTCACAGAGCATCAAGTAGAGCACCTCCGAGATGTGGAGACACCCTGCCTCTGCAGAAACACCTCAGGATTCCCTGCCCAGGCTCCAGACTGCATCCTGCCAACTGAACCAGAGTTCCTCCTTAATAACACCTCCACCTCCTCCACCACCATTTCGGCAGATAGCCAGCTCAGCTCTCTGTGACTCAGGGAGCCCAAAGGTGCATTTGAAAAGAGAAGGAAGAGGCACGGCTTTTTGGCAGCAGCCTCACAGGAGAACACATGGAGGAGGTCTCCCAGGGGAGCAACAATCCCACAAAATGCCACCTCGTATTTCCTTAGAACAGCATGATGGTGCCTTTCCAGCAGCAAATGGAGGGCATCACATCTACAAAGCCATCCACAAGGAAGGAAGGCAGAAGCTTCTGGAGGCCTCACCAGCAAAATGAAAAGTTCTGTTTCCAAGCAGGACATGTGTAATGCGTATGTAAAAGGTCCCAAAGCATGAGCTTCACCAGGCTTTTGGCAGAGCTCAAGTTTCTGGATGTCTGAAATCCTAGGGATTCTTATATTGAGCTTTCTTCCCTGAGCTACTGTCTGCTTTTCCTCCCATGGCTTGTGCGCCAAAACACAGTCCACATATTAGCTAACAGCCACTGACGCCACCCGAGCTTTTGAGAGTCTGACTTACTGAGAACAGTGCTTGTCTGCTACCAATAAAGGCAATCCAAAGAAACCAAAATTTTTCCCACTTAACTGTGTTTTGATAATTGGCCCAGTTTTAGAAGAACTAGATGGACTCTCCTGAGCAACCTAAACCAAACCTGGAAGGGGCATAGGGAGAGAGAAACTGAGAGAGGAAGCTATTGGTAAGTGGCTGAAAGTGATCACACTGTATTAATCTTCTCCCTGGGTCAGCTCCATGAGGAAGGGGACATAACTGAACCTTTGGATTCCAATGAGAGGAACATGGGTAGTGTTAAAAAGTCTAAAGCTGTGTATATCCTCATGCAGAACGGTGAAATCAAGAAAGAGAATTTTGCCTTTGTTAGTCTGAATGTGGCATTGGCATGTTTTTGCAAGAGGGCAATTAGCTGGGATGCAAAGAACAAGGCTCTACCTGCTGACATCATGGAAGCAGAGACTTTCCCACATTACCTCGTAAGATTTAAAATAAGGGTGCTGGGTTATTGTCTGCTCTGTAGGCAGAGCCAATCCCTACTCAAGATTTAAGTGGTTCCTCCTCCTTTGCCCACACACTGCCACCCAGGCATATATCCACCCAGCAGAGGGAAGTTGTCATAGACTGGTTTGGGTTGGAAGGAACCTTTAGATCACCCAGTTCCAACCCTCTGCCACAGGCAGGGACACCTTCCACTAGAGCAGGTTGCTCCAAGCCCCGTCCAACCTGGCCTTGAACACTGCCAGGGATGGGGCAGCCACAGCTTCTCTGGGCAACCTGTGCAAGGGCCTCATCAACCTCACAGGGAAGAACTTCTTCCTAAGATCTCATCTCAATCTCCCCTCTGTCCGGTTAAAGCCATTCCCCCTTGTCCTGTCCCTACAGGCCCTTGTCAAAAGCCCCTCTCCAGATTTCTTGTCAGCCCCTTTAGGCACTGGAAGCTGCTCTAAGGTCTCTTTGGAGCCTCCTCTTCTCCAGGCTGAACAAGCCCAGCTCTCTCAGCCTGTCTCCATAGCAGAGGTGCTCCAGCCCTTGAAGCATCTTCATGGCCTCCTCTGGACTCACTCCAACAGCTCCACATCCTTCTTGTGTTGGGGCCGTAGAGCTGGATGCAGGACTGCATGGGGGGGTGTCTCACAAGAGCAGAAGGGGGAGAATCCCCTCCCTCGAGCCGATGGCTTGTTGCAGCCCAGCATACTCATATTTGCACAAGCCCTTGTCATGAAGCCCAGCAAGTTCAACCCCTCAACTCTGTCCCTCATCTGGCACAGACACCCCTCTCTAGGAACGTCCAGACTAAGAGGCCTTATCAACAAGCACCAGAGGTCACAGCAGAAGCGGTGACAGATTTCACCACTCAGATGCTTCGCATCCAAACATGATCATGCAGCCTTACCAGAAGCATAAAAGTCAGGGTCGAAGTATGCCATGAGGAAGAAGTTGAAGACAAGCAGCAGGAAGCCAGAAAACGTTATCAAATTTGGGGCCAGCCAGGTAGGGAAGATCTATGGGAAAGCAGCAAAAGAACACGACTCATTAAAACATGTAATAGGGACCATGTGCTGTGCCCAGCCATGGCAGAGACCTGGTTACAATCATCTGGGCTTTAGACAGCACTGCTTAGTTGCATCTGGCATATCAGGGGCAGGTGGAAGCTTTAGACTGCAATGCAGTGAGCTCGGGGCAGGCTGGCAGGCAGCACCCTTTGTCATTAGTTGCACCACAAATGAAGAAGGGCTTTTCAGCTGGCAGCTTTACAGAGGGTGACTGGAGTTTTGCTGTCCCACTCAGAGGAGGAGGAGGTCTCACCTTCACTATCGTGTTCCAGAAGGGATGCATGACGTACAGAGACAGAGGGTTGCTGTCCACGGCACTGTACTGTGAATGACAAGGGAAAACCAAAACACAATAGTTAGGGCTCTACCAATACTTGCAAAAAAACCCAGAGATCCTGAACATTGAGCTTTCCATGAGGATACCTGCTACCTGAGTCTTGGCACTGCAAGAACACTTGAGTCAAGGATGGAGCCTCACCAGGGATAAGGCTAAACAGAAACGGCACTCACTAGCTCCAGCAACACTGGACACAGCCCCACAGGGGAAGCTCTCAGGTGCACATTTCATGCCTGCTCTCAATGCCTCCCCTCTGCATGGAGGAGCCCCATGAGAAGAGCAGGTACCATGCCCGCCACAAGAGGTTTTGGAAGGCAGGAATCATAGAATCATGGAACAGTTTGGGTGGGAAGAGAACTTTAATCTAATCTAATTCCAACCCCCTGCCACAGGCAGGGACACCTTCCACTAGAGCAGGTTGCTCCAAGCCCCTGTGTCCAACCTGGCCTTGAACACTGCCAGGGATGGGGCAGCCACAGCTTCTCTGGGCAACCTGTGCCAGCGCCTCAGCACCCTCACAGGGAACAACTTCTGCCTAAGATCTCATCTCAATCTCCCCTCTGGCAGGTTAAAGCCATTTCCCCTTGTCCTGTCCCTACAGGCCCTTGTCAAAAGCCCCTCTCCAGCTTTCTTGTCAGCCCCTTTAGGTACTGGAAGAGACTCCAGGACATGCAACGCTCCCGCCAGAGCCCCACACCCGATGGCCACACCATAGGCCTGGTGGCAGTCCTCACGAGCTGAAGAAGCAGCAACAGTCCCATGGCCCCAAGCACCCACACCATGGGACCACCCCACCAAGGATGGCTTGGTGTGCTCTTGCGTGAGCCCTGTGCCACAAGATGAGCAGGACCAGGGACCTTCTCGGCTCAGCATCCAAAGGTACCATTGTAGAAGGACAGGAGCAGACTTCCCCACCAACCACGGGAGCTGGGGCCACTCCTGCAGCCCCACTGGTCTGCAGGCTCGTCAGCTTTCCCACCTCAGCACCCCTTTTGCCAAAGGCTGCAGGAGGACAGTGATGAGCCCCCTTGGTGGGGTCCCCAAAACAGCAGACTATTCTCTGACAGACAAGATACTAATGGAGACACATTCCTGTGCTGACAGCTCTGAGTGACCCGGACACCATCACTGACTGACCCCAGAGGTCCTGCACAAGAGCTGGTGCACTTCAGTCAAGGACTAAGCCCATTGAGATGGCAGCTATCACTGTCTTGCCCATTTCCAGTCACTTGGAAGAGACTTTCTCCTCATGGAAAAAGAGCAGATATTTATAAGCAAAGTCTTCAACCCCCTCCCTTGTCCTGCAGATACTCCAAAATACCATGTACACCACCACGCATCCACAAACATCTCAAAATTCCGCACAACCTATCACAGTTGGGACATGGGGCTCCCAGCCAAGCTCCCAGCCCCACTGGTGGAGGTGGGGACAGAGACTGGGGTCAGCAAGAGAGCAAAGTGATTGCAGCAGAACAGATTTCACTATTTGGAGGTAGGACCCATATCATTATTCTTTATTCAGTGAGGGCAAAGCAGTCTGAAGTGGTTGACCACTGACATGGTGAAGGATCAGCATCTTCCTCCTTGCCTGTGTCCAGCTCGGGGAGCTGGAGTTCACATTTCCAAAGGAGGAAGATAGGTGGGTGAACACTAGAAGGCCGATGGGTATCCCACACTGGACAGATCTCAGAGGGCTCTTCTCCATTAAGGAGACAAGATTCCGGCAGAGACAGCTGCTGCCCTTGGGAAATCCCCTCATCCCATTGCTCTTAGATCATTTGAGGTGGTCAGGGTGTGTATGTGGTGAGAAAAATAAAAACAGAAGTAAAAATCAAAGACCTAGGCAAGCCAAGAAGCAGCTTCTAGTTAGAAAGTTAAAATTTGACACTATTTGGCTCTCAAGAGCTCCACAAGCTCTTATCTGCTCTCCAGCTCACACAGCCCCTTCCTAGCAAAGATTACCACATCTAAAGTCCTCTTCCCCAAGTAACACTTTGATAAGCATCCCAAGGAAAATTCCATAGGCTATGAAACTCCTTGGTGCCAAGTGGGGCAGCTGCCATGTCCCCTTGGCTGGGACAACCACCCTGCAGCTCCTCAGCATTGGCACAAGTCTAATCCCAAGGTAATGAGCAGTGTTATGGGAAGCAATCAAAGCCTCCACCTCTCCTGCACCACCACAGACATAACCTATGCACTCCCCGAGATAAGGGGAGTGCGGCTGGCTAGAGGAAACCATCAGCAGAGAGCAGCTCCGTGTCCCACCTACCCATGACCTTGAACCAGCCACCATCCCTGCACCCACAGTTTGTTCCTCCCCTCCCTGGCTGGAAACCCCATTTTCCCTGGAAGCAGTCTGTCTAGTTTGAAAGCTGGGAAGAGAGTGGTGGGAAAAGACAAAGCAACACCCCACAAGATAGCCGCCAGCAAGAGGAAGGCGCACTGGGTCTCAAAGGGCCCTGAGCACACTTGGCTAAGAGCTTACAACATTTGCTCCTAACAGGGTGAATTCCATCCTTGGCAAGCATTCCTGTACCCCCACCAGCACTTCCCTGCCCTCCCCATGATGGATCAATCCATCTTGCTGGGGGTTAGCCCCAGCACTTACATCCCCATGCCAGCAAGCCTGTAGGATCTGCAGAGAAAGCAGTAACAACTTGATGCCATATGGAGGCAAGGTTTAAGCCACAAGGAATTTCCATCCCAGCTTAATGCAATTTCAGGGGACAGAATTCCAAATGCTTTACAAGATAATAGGATTTGAACCACTGGTTAGGGCAGGAGGAGAGCTGGAGACTGATTAAATCTCATTATCCCCAAAACAGCCTGGAACAAGAAAACAGATGCAAGGCTTGGAGCAAGGCAGGGGAAGCGCCCTGGATTGTCTGTGCTTGGTTTGTAAGGTACCTCGGGGAAGCTTCCCCAGGCCCATGTCCCAGGAAGCTTTCCCCTCTGCCCCCAAAGGCTGGGGATAACAATCAATAAGCATCTTTTCCCCATGGTCACACACGTTCCCACCCTGCATGCAGAACTCAAAGACCTGGAGTGACCCATTTCTCAGGGGAGAGGGCAGCTGTTCTGCAGAGGTTTGCTGATACCCACCCCAGCTTCAACTGATCTCCTGAAGGGATACTTCACTGCTGAGCGAGGCAGGTGGGTGCTCTACCAGCTCAGAGGATACCAACAGACCCAAGGGAGTGGGTTGGCACCAGGCTGCCTGCCACCCTAAGGGACAGCGCTCCTGGGCAGCCAGGACACAGCTGCCTGCCCAAGAGAGCTGCCTGCCAAAATAGCCAGGCATCTTCTGCGACAAAGCTCAGCAACATCTGCCGTGCTCAGCTGCACCACAACTGCTTTTTGTCACCTGCTTTCTTTCCTACAGACATTACTAAGATGGGGATGCTAGCAGCAGGCAAAGGAGGAGGGACAGGCAAGGACAGGCGACACAGGCATGGTCATCACCCCCTCTGGGTGCAGGGCCTCTGTGTGGTTAGAGCTGGAAGCAAAGCAAGCGGTGGAGATGTTTCACTTGCAGCTCACTCCTCTGGCCACTCACTCTGCATCCCACACTGCGGGGAGAAAGCAGGAGATGCCACACCAGTGATGGAGTTTCCTCATTCCTGTGTCAGCCCTCCAGGGCCAACGCTTCTGGAGACTGACATTCCCTTGCTGGGAACGCAGGGTCTCAATCTGCCTGTTCACACATGCTTGTGCCTTGGAGCAAAGCTGGGGAAGGAGACCAACAGCCCTCAAGAGCCCCAAGCTGAGTGGGGGACCCAGAGCTGGTCTCACACTTAGCTGCTGCAGTTGCTCTGATGAAGCACTCTCAAGGCCACAAACACAGCAGTGTCTTAGCTCACCACGCACGGCACCAGCTCTGTCACTCACCCACCTCATCTTCTCCACCAATTAGCATCACCTTTTCCATTTTGGATCTCTACATGTTGGTCTAGTGACTCACACATGCGACTATTATCCTTCTCTAAGACATTTTTAGATCATTACCAATGACTGCCTCCAGCTAGGACTCTGATTTCTCCCTCATTTTCAGGAGGAGAAGGTCAATGGAAAAGCGTGAGTGCACAGAATGCATTTCATATTCCCCAGAGCCCCCTTCTCAAATGCCTGTTACAGGCATTCGTAACAGGCCCCGCTCTAAAATAGCCCTGTGTGTGCAGACACCACTTCTCATGCAACTGCAGGAAGGAGCCAACCCAGCCCAGATGGTCCCATCAAGAAAAGAGCAAAGCCAACTTTGCAGAAACAATCTTGTCTCTTGCACTATGAAGCTGCAGCCTCGCCTGCGCCTCGCCCATGCCAGGACAGCCACAGGATGGCTCAGCCCCCTGCTTGCTCCATCTGACCGGCATTGTTGTGGGATTTAGAGACATGAATGGCTCATACAGCTTAAAAACAACATTCATCATGCAACCAGGCAGTTTCTGGAAGATTCAATTACATGTCCAAGGAGGGGGAAAAAAAATACAGATTTATAGCCCAGATTCTACTAATAGCCTTCCTGTCCAGAAGAACAATTGCACTGTTAAGTAATCTGGTTACCTAGAGCCAGCAGCGAAGCGAACACAGTCGCATGGGTGCCCTGGGCACACCAGTGTCAGACACCTGAATGCATCCAGGGTAGGCTGGGGGACAACAGCACTGGTGGCACAGGCACCCATGCTGGGAACAGCAAGCAAAGGTGGATTCGTACATCCCATTTTGCCCTCAGGCACTCTGGCAAGGCCCGTGGCAGCCTGTGTTTCACTGCTTGGCACCAGCAGCAGGAGCAGGGCAGAGGGGGTCTCAGCAGAGCAGCTCCAGCAAGTCCATAGGGCTGTTTCCTATACATCTCCTGAAGTACACGAGGGCACAAGGTTAAGAATCTTCTCCCATCAGGCTCACGATAAGCCAAGAGGCAGCGAACTCGACAAACCCCAGCAAATGTAACTGAGCAGAGCCATGCCAGTGCAAACAAGCCACATTTGCACTATGCCCACACTCTGCTGATGCACAAGAAGTCACACTGTGCTTTAATGGTACTTATTAACTCAATTCCAGTTTATCTTTGAGGTCACTTCTCAGCTGGCGTAAGAGCAGAGCACGTTGGCAGTGGTAAACCTGCAATGACCACGAGGTGACAGGTTTGGCTCCCACCATGTGCAGCAGGCAGTGAACAGCAGGCAGAGTGTCCAGTCTGCCTGCCCCGCAGCCGGGAGGGACTGCCTCAGCAGCCACTGCCCGCAGCGCAAGCTTCAACACCAGCATCAGTTCCATCCTCCTGCCTGGTTTTCACCACGCACGTTTTGGACATCTAGAAATTAAAGATCCTTCAAAACAAAGTATGGAAGGGTCCCAGCAAGGTCAGAGCCCCTCTTCACCAAGAGGAATTACCACAATGAGCAGAAAACTCCTTCCTGTTCCCCACGCCCCGTGGGTTGTGCAAATTCTTTGGGAAAATCAGATTTCTGCCTTGCCAATACACTCTCACATTCAGAACCTCAGCTCCCCCTGCACCAGCTGGGAGATTGTCCCTGCCTTCTGCAAACACGGACAAGGGACCACTCCTCCAGCAAAGTCAATGGTGATGAGCACTGGGGAGAAGCTCACGCTCTGCTGCAGCTCAGGGGGCAGAAGTGTTTAGGACCACTGGTGTGGTGGCTGGGGAACGTGCTGCAATGGCCCCGCTCTGGCAGGAGAAACTGCTTCAGGGAAAGCAAAGCTCATCAGGACCACAGCTACAAGAGCTGGGATAGAACCGCAGAGGGATAAACCAAACATGCCCAAATGCAAAGCATCAGCACATCTCCACTCAGCCTAACCCAGACCTGGGCCCTCCATGCACCAGATTCATAGAATCACAGAATGGTTTGGGTTGGTAGAAACCTTAAAACTCATCTAGTGCCAACCCCCTGCCACAGGCAGGGACACCTTCCACTAGACCAGGTTGCTCAAAGCCCCGTCCAACCTGGCCTTGAATACTGCCAGGGATGGGGCACCATTGTGCTGGCGGAAGCAGGGGGGTGGGAATTATTTCCCTGTGGATACCTAACATGGAGCAATGTTTGATGTTGGTGGCAGGCTTTAGTGAGCAGCCTGCCAATTTCGGCTGCATCCAGCAGCTCGCTCTGTTTGGGAGCATTAAATATCCATGAATATGGGTCACCACTGCTTCCGCTACAGTTCGAGGTGATCAGCTGCAGAAAGGATGCACAGATGGTGAAGACAGGAGTGGGAAAGATGAACCTTCAGGGGCCCGAGGCAGGGATGCAGTTAGAACCTCTGGAGTGGGAACTGAGAAATCAGAGCAGTGACTCTGGGGAGGAAGAAAAGGCAGAAACAGAAAAGCACAAACAGGAAACCTGTTACAATAACACTGTGACAGCCAAAAGACTTTCCTACTGCTCACAGAGCTGGTTTGGACTTTGAAAAAGAAGGCTGAAGAACCTGAGAGGAGGATCAGACTAGTTTTGCAAGCCTGCTCCTGGTGCCCAAGGAGAAGAGAAGGGACCAGGGTGAGCATGATAGTGCAGCCTGGGCAAGACGGCAGAGAAGGCAGCAGGCTCCAGGCTGGGCAGCCCCTCACAGGGGCTGGGAGCCATTGGGGAGCTGCAGATGCTCACAGGAGCGCAGCCCCAGCCTGCTCGCCAGAGAACAAGGCCAGGCAGGACTGAGCCGAACCCAGGAACGAGCTGGGTTTGATGCCAACCCACCAACCAGGAGAACACATGAGTCAGTGCAAGAAAAGAGAATTTGTTACAGTGCCTAGAAAAAGAAATCAAGTTGAACTTTTTTTTAAGTATACCTATATCAAAGGAAAACACAAGCCCACACACATCAGGAGATGATTACAGATGAAACAAAGCACTGCAGGGAAGGAGGGGGAAGACTACCTTCAAGTTTCGACAGAGCCTATATGAAAGGCACAAATAAAACATTTTATTCCAAAGCATATAGCCCTCTATAACACGTAACACTCTGCCTTTCCACATCCCTTGTCCCGCTTCTCCACAAAGAGGAAATTCACAATTAGCACTAAAAAGATGTTACTTTGTAAGCCCTGGCATCCTGCTTTGTGCAAGACTTGAAGCACAGCAAGTCAGGCCAATTACACAGCCCCAATAACGCGGCCGTTTTCTGAGCCTGCTATGGGATACTTTCATTTCCACAATGCACTCTGGTTCTCTTCCAAACACTCCCAACAGCCAAATACTTGCTGCTAATTAGCAGAGAGTGACTTTAAGGATAGAGTTCATCGTAGCCAAGATGCAACACGCACCAATAAACACCGCAGTAAACTTTCAGTGCAATTGAAGAGACACAAGAGGGACTGACAAGCAGCCTATGCTATTTTTAAATGACTGCTCTGCACATCTTGCAACACTGGGAGAGCACTGAAGGCAAGAGCTGTGACCTGGCTCTCCTCTGCATGCTCTGCTTCCTACTCCTCCATTGCACTCGCACCCAGAGAAAGGTCCCCAGTTTTAACGATGTTGCCAACCACAAGCTGGGGACAGCAATCTACTGTTTCAGTTGGGATAAAGGATGCAGAGGGATACGGGCAGCAGTCAGCTGGGCAGAGCAGGAGTTGCATCCTTCACCTGCGCAGCAAGAGAAGAGCCAGAAGGGTTTGTGTTGCAGGACAGGACAAGGAGTCCACTACCTGAACGTGTCACACACACAAACCACCTAATTCAGGCCTTTAAGGGCAGAGACCACAGTAAAAAACCCACACAAACAGCAGTGCAGAGCCAAAGACAGCTCCCCTCACCAGAAGGAAAGGCAGAGAGGTGGTTTGCAGCAGCACAAGCCTCACCCTGTGAGCATCAACCACAGAACCTTAGAATGGTTTGGGTTGGAAGGGACTTTAAAGCTCATCCAGTTCCAACCCACTGCCATGGGTAGGGACACCTTCCACTAGAGCAGGTTGCTCCAAGCCCCATCCAACCTGGAACTGAGGCTGCCCTGACCCAGCAGTCCAGCTGTTTGGCAGCCAATACAGCCAAGTGGTATGGCCCCGGGTGAGCCATTTTCTTACACAAAAACCCACAGAGGTTTGAAGTTCCTCCTAGGAAACGTTCCAGGACCCATTGTGGACTGAAACAGCAGTAGGTCCCTGACCACAAAGGGCTTCAATCACTGCCACTGTGTGGCTAAAAACAGAGAGTCTGGGGATCCCCCACCAAAACACACTTCAAAATCTTTGATACCCCATAGAGCAACTGCCACCGCTCAGGAACCAGACCTCCAGCAGCAGCAAACAGCACCCCGAGGGGCCAGCAGCAGTATCAGGACTGTTCAAGATGAAGAGACACACGCAGACTAGGTCCCAGGAGCAGAACTAGCTCATCGCTCATCAAAACCTCACAATACATGTCAGAAGTGTCTTAGGATGCAGGATAAACCCCCTACCCTCATCTCACTGCTTTAGCACGGAGCAAAAGCTCAGCCAAGGCTCATGAGCCAGGTCCTTTCCAGTTAACCTACAAGCACTGCCACTGTCTCCTCCAACCACAGCAGCTGGGCAGGTTTCAGACCACGAGAGCTGCAAGGTACACACTAAGCTAAGCAGAGGTTCAAAACCCTGAATTCAACTGCAGAAACGGAGAAAAAAACCACCTCTAGCTTTTACTGCTGCTCATCTTAGAGGTCATGGAATCGAGACGTCCTGCACCTTGGGAAGCATGTGCTGTTTAAAGGCAGACACAGTCTCAAAGTAATTAGAAGAACCCTTGGGGAAGGAGTTAAGTGATTCAAGAACAGGGCTCAAAGGCTTCCCCTCCTTCACACCCTTCCTGCTAAGGACCCTGCAGGAAAAGACAAGCTGTTTGTCTGGGGGTGAGGAAGACCAGCCTTTTAATCACCATGGCCTCAAGCCTCACATCGTTAGCATCAAAAACCTTTCCTTTCTGCTGCTCTCGCTACCTGTTTTGTTGTTGTTCCACTGGTCTGAGCTGCTACTGGCACACACTGGTGTCTGCTCTGCAGAGCAAACTCTGCAGAGATCTCTCTAGGGCTTGTATTTCCAGAGCAGCCTGTAAAAGCCTGCCAGGGACAGCTTCCAGACATCTGTAGCCCTGCTCTGCATGGCACTTGAAGTCTGAAGGCAAGAGGATTTCTTAAGGCTGCCTGAGTGGAAGAGCACCCTATTCTTCAGGGCAGAGAGGACACCAGCAGTTCTGCATCACGCTGTTTGCTTAAGGGAGCTACAGAAATTGTTCAATCAAGAGCCAAAGCGTGATACACACACGACTCATGGATCTGCAGTGTCTGGCAAGGCTGGTGCTGGCTCAGGCTGATGACAGCCCAGGAGATCAGGGGCTCCCAGCTGGAAGAAGGGTGCAGAAAAGGGAGAAGAGCACCCAGGAGGAAAGTACTTTCCACAATAAGAAGTCCTGTAGATGCCTAGCCCTCTGGTGCATCCAGTGCACCAGGTCTCCCAAGCTAAGGCCTCACCAACGCTTCAGGACAACTGTGCTCGACATGGTGCAAACCCAGTCTGCTGTAGCGACCCTGACATGGGGACTGGTGTACCTCAAGGAGTCAGCAACCCACACTGCGATCACCTCCAGAGTGCCCAGGCCTGTGCTGTGCTGCACAGATCCCTCAGCCACAGGATAAGCTCAGCCAGTTTGTTGCAGCAGAGGAGCCTGTGGGCAGCCCTTGGTGTCAGTAACCGGCCCACCTGCATGTCCTTGCCTTTACCCAGGAGTGCAGCAAGAAGCTTCATGGGAACATTCTTTCCATCTGACACTGGAAATGAGGAATAGAGTTGTCTTCCCATAAGAAAATCATGTAATAGCTCAAATGATCAAAATGTGGGGTCCAGGGAGACCTTAGAGCAGCTTCCAGTGCCTAAAGGGGCTGACAAGAAAGCCCCCTGCAGAGGGGCTTTTGACAAGGACCTGTAGGGACAGGACAAGGGGGAATGGCTTTAAACTGACAGAGGGGAGATTTAGATGAGATGTGAGGAAGAAGTTCTTCTCTGTGAGGGTGCTGAGGCCCTGGCACAGGTTGTCCAGAGAAGCTGTGGCTGCCCCATCCCTGGCAGTGTTCAAGGCCAGGTTGGACGGGGCTTGGAGCAACCTGCTCTAGTGGAAGGTGTCCCTGCCTATGGCAGAGGGGTGGAACTGAATGAGGTTTACGGTCCCTTCCAACCCAAACCATTCTGTGATTCTATGAAACATCTTCTACAGACGGGGTCTGCCCAGCACACTGCACAAGGATCAGAGGCCCATTTGAAGCTACATCATCTGAGGTTCTCACCATCTAAAAGAGTTGCAAGATTATCTATGCTGTTTTCTCCTTATAGAATTAGCTCTAATAAATGGCATTTCACATGTCACCTTCCAGAGTCTCAGTGTCTTTCTTGTTGGGATAACAGACCAGCACCCCCTGATGCTATGCATGAACCCCCTTGCATGTTCTTAGCCACACAGCTCCGGTCCATACCAGATGCCTCTTCCACCTTCAGGAAAATGCAGCTGGAGAAAAGATCTCTTTTCCTAAGGCAAGAGATGTCACCCCTCACTGCTGCAGCCATCCTGCAGTGCTGCTCTGGGCAGCTCTACACCAGCCACCTTGGCAGGAGAGCAAGGCTGCGATGAGCTGAGGTACTCCCCTCTGTGCTGGGAGAACCCAACCAGCTCACACGAGGTTGCTGGGCAAACCCACAACAAAGCACAGGTCGCTGCAGAGAGAAGCTGGGCTGAGCAGTCGGGATGCTTATTCTAGCACTTGAGCACTGCTAGCTGCTTCCAAGCCTCAGCCCAGCAGGCACGACAAGGACTTCATTTTACTGCCCACACAGGTAACGAGACAAAGAACCTCTTCACGAGAGCCACCAGCCTCCCCCATGCCACTGCTGGTTGTGTGTTACCCGTGGGCTGCCATCACCAGCTCCTACTCAGAAGAGAGGACATAGAAATGGAAGGATTTTAAGGTGCAGGAGTTTAGTTATAAAAGGCACTTCCCAAGACCAAATTTGCTTTCCTCTTACTGAACTCATACTTGCTCCCAAAGCTTCTGAGGTGAGATTCCAGCCTGTCCCACCTTTGGACCCAAACACGTGGCATTGCCTTCCCTCTCGTGTCCCTCCCATGCCACATGTAAGGAGCAGCACTCCTTCACCAGCATTTCCCCCAAATCCTTACTCCGGAGGATAACACATACCCTTAAGGAAAGGCCAAGGTCCAGGCAGCATCACAACAGAGGCTCATACCTGCACTTCCACCCAGCTCACACGGTGACAAAAACACAAGCAGAGACCACTTAGACACACAGCTGGAGTCTCACACATAGCAGTCACTCAAGTACTTTCCCTGCTCCTACCCAAGCTGGATGAAAGAGCCATAGAATGACCACACATCTGGCTGCAAGACATGCCCTAGGAATAGTCATCAGTGACTCCATCACATCAGAAGACACCAGTACGCCACAGGACACCACAAGGTAAAGCTGAATAAAGCAGAATCGCAAGCAGCTCAGACAGCATTGGGCAAGGAAAGGCTACAGAAAACGCAGGGCACACGGCTGGAATACAAAAAGGCAGTGACAAACCATCACAGCTGTCTGTAACTAACAGGACAAGGGAAGTTGCAGTGCTCTGCCCTCGCTTGCAGTCAAGCAGCTTTTGGCACCATGGCAGCTGCGAGTGCAGCCTCCCAACCCACTGAAGGGAGCCACAAGAGTCACAGCGCTGCAGAAAGCAACGTGCAGCTCATCAAAATGCACAAGCAGACGTAATACAAGTGCTGTATGCGACACATAAAGCCATCCTTCTCCTCTCCACTGCACTGGTGAGGCTCCAGCTCACACGCTGCATCCAGCTCTGGGCACCACACTCGGGAAAGGCAGAGACAACTTGCACAAGGGAAAGTTGTTCGGGTTGCTCGGTGAAAACAGGTCTGGGAGGCAGCCTGGAGGGAAGAAAGGGATACGTCTTTCTCCTAGAGAAAGCAAAGTAGGAGCAGGCACCTCTGTGAATGTTCCAGATGGTCCCATTTTCCCCTCTCCCCATAAATTTAGAGAAGGAGGTTGCCCAGAAGCCTGTCAGAAAGCGATTTCCAGATGGGTTTTTAAGAAGCAGATCATGACCTCTGGCATCCAACTGCAAGGTTTACCCTCTGAAATCGCAGTGCCTGGCTGCATCTTTCTCGGCAGAAAACACTCAATACTTGAGAGCGTCTGGTTTTGGCAGAGGACATGCAATACTGAAGAACAGCAGAGCACCTGGTTTGCTTGTCTTCGGAAGGTCAACACATGCATCCTGCTCTACAGCCTCAAAACAAGAGCTTTATTTTTGATACCAAGACCTCCGCCCTGCCAGAAGCATCAATCGTCTACACGAGGCTGACAAGCCAGAGGGAAGCACTGGAGCAGACACACTTTGGATTTGTCCAGCACTCTGACTGTCACATACAGCATCTCCTCAGGGGAAGCCTCACCATGCTGCTGCCAGGCAGGGCTGTAACACATTAGTGACAAAGGATGTATTTGTTCTGGCAGAGAAACCCTTCCTTCCCATTTTAGGTTTTCTTAAATTGTCTCCAGAGGTACATGTGCTACACCCAAATCACAACCTCCTACTGAGGAAGTGTCAGAGGTACAATTAAACACAGCGCTTTCTGCTGTGCAGCTTCCTCAGCAGAGGAGCTCTTCAGCATCCCCTCAAGAGCAGCAAAAGGACGGCTCCCCCTACACCCCACCACCCGCGGCACTGAGCCAGCTGGTGACAGGAGGGGTGTACACCTGCCTCTCCCCCAGCCAGGAGATATGTGCATGCTGCAAAGCTAAAACCATCTGGATTCCTGAGTCGCCGCTTCCCATCTGTGCTCCTCGCAGCAACGGTGGGAGTAAACCAGCCACGGCTGGAGAAAGCTGTGGATCATCTTGCATGAAGCTCTTCTGTTCATCCTGTATCAGCTCCAGGGACACTGCTCCTCTCCGAGGACACGTTCCTTCCCTTGGACATTTGTTGCCTCCTCCACATGCCCCCCAGTCTGCTTGCTCTTCTCCAAATCTATCGTGTGCAGGCTGGAAAGCTTCTGCCAGGCACAGTTTAAAGGCTGAGGCAGTCAAAGGCTGCAGAGCTGTCGGCAGCAGGAACTGAAGGAGCCTTCCTGCAGAGGGTTTGATTCTGACCATGCATCACTGTTCTGGCTCGTCCAACTTAAGAGCAATCACTCATCCTAGCTCAAAGGCTTCCAGCTATGCTGGCTCCAAGTACAAATTCAAGTTAGACAACATGAGCCACCTTCTCAGGTGATCTGGTGGTGCTGCCACACGCTGACCCCTTCCACTCAGGTCAAAAACACAGACTGACTTTGGGGAAAAGGCACAGAAAGCAGCTCAGCAACGGCTACATTACTCTTCTGTTCTTTTGCACTGCCATCCATACACATCCTCCTCTGCACCTTCCTTGCTCTGTCCACTTGGGATGACAGTTTACACTGTCACAGAAGTTTTCTGGGCAAGAACAGTTAGTTGTATGCAGAAGGTCAACCAGCTTTTCATCAACAGAGCGGTGGTGGATCTGGAGTCACCTTCCGGGAAAGGAAAGGGCAGAGCAGACAGGCTGAGAGAGATGGGCTTGTTCAGCCTGGAGAAGGCTCCACAAAGACCTTAGAGCAGCTCCCAGTGCCTAGAGGGAGTGACAAGAAAGCTGGAGAGGGGCTTTTGACAAAGGCCTGTGGGGACAGGACAAGGGGGAATGGCCTTAAACTGACGGAGGGGAGATTTAGATCTTAGGAAGTTGTTCTTCCCTGTGAGAGAAGATGCTGATTCTGTGACAAGCCTCAAGCCTAAAGCAAGGCTGGAATTTGCAACCCAGTGTCAGAGATTTGGGCCTGGATGAGCCGTTTTCTCAAGGCTAAAATAGCAAGGAAAACAGCTCCCCAAGCAAACAACACCCAAGAGGGCAGCACTGCAGAGACCGACTGAGGCTTCTCTACCCTCCATGGCAGTCTGGCATGTCAGCACTGACTGCCTTCTCCATATAATTTATTGCCATCTCCAGCAAAGCACTTTAGCCTGCAGGTGCTCACGCTGCCCTGAGGAGCATATAAGACAAACCCTCAGCACAGGACAGAATGATGCTCTTTGAGCACTAAGTGTGAACCTGCGTGCTCTTATCAAAGTCCCTACTGACTCAGTAAAACCACAATCTCTTGAACAAAGCTTACTTCTGCCAGTAAGACTGCACTCCTGCCCTCAGGACACACACAGCTTTCTTGGCCTTTGCCCATCCATTCAGCTGTGCCAGGCTGGGAGCAGTACCTCCATCATCCATCGGAGACCTGCTTACACATTTCAGCCCTACACTGCCCGAAACCAAGGCCAGTAAACACACCACCAGTGCATAACTGGTGACAGCAAGCGGCCAGTGCTGCCTGCGCTGTGCTTCATGCGCAAGATGGGACCTTCCTCCTCTCCCTGGTCTGCATTCAAGGTCCTGTTCATAGATTTAACTGCAACAGCATTTCATCAGAAGCACCTTCAGAAAGGCCATGACCTGGGAGCAGGTCTGTGGTGTCTGCTACAAAAATGCGGTTGCTGCAGTTGTCTGGACCCTCCCAAGTTCAAGTGCCAGCACTACCTGTAGAGGGTGGAGACCCCCTTCTCACCACACAGGTACTGAGAGGGAAGGCAACACCGCAAACCCCTCCACACACTGCTGGATACAGGCTGAACATGCAACAGTCTCCCTCTTTAAGCAAAAGTATTGTCTTCACAGGAGCAAAACTAGTTACTTTGCAAAGCTGAGTGTGTTTTGCTTTTTCTAGCACCCGCACAAAACTGCCATCTTTCACTGCCTTTCTAAACACAGAGTTCACTGACAAATCCCCATACACTCAGTCTTCCACAAGGAATCTCATGTAACCTGTCACATTGGTCAAACTCGCTCTACCAAGTCCATTTATCTCCACCTCATCAGCACTGAGCCTGCAAAAGGAGATTGTGAGGAAGCCCTGACCGCTCCTGCTCCCCCAGACTGCTCCAGGAGAAGCTTCACTCCCTGGATGCCTCAGACTTATCCAAACTTAAAGGGCACCCCATGAATCAGCCTAGAAGGATGATTGCAACATGGCCCAATGTGATGGATCCTAGAACAAGAGCAAAGCAAAGGAGAACGTGAGGTGAAACCTTCTAGCTTCACTGTTGATCTGGGAGAAGAAAAAATACAACAAACGCCTTCCCCTCCACATAAACAATGTTCCCCTGTGTTAAGGATGCCACAGACTTTGGCCCCAGATCAGCCCCTAGGGATTTAAACTGCCATGACAGAGTCCGTCAGCACTTACAGAGCCTTCCTTCAAAGACTGCACACATGGCACACTCACATGAAGAGACTGGGATAATGCCTGACACGTTTTTGTTGGTCTGACCACACACGTAGCAGTCACAGCACAGGAGCAACATGGTTCGGAGCTAAACATGGGGTTCCACACGCACCCACAGCCCCTCCTTTGCAGCCCCTTTGTGGCAGGGGTGGCCACAGCGCAACCTAGCAAGGTACCGTGTGGTGACACGCCACAACCGCCTGTCTTGACCACACTGCTGACAGCCAAGGAAGGGGTGGGAGGACAGGCAAGCTATCACAGTGCTGCTCAAAATCACACCCACATAGTGCCCAGCAATGCCCCTCACTCCCAGGCTCAGACCAGGGAGGGGAGCACACACGCTGAATGTGCTCACACCACACTTGGTAATGTCACGCTGTGCTGTACTTGGACACGAAGGTGTGCCCCCACTCCAGGAGCATGGCTAGGGGAGCACAGCTGGCATGCAGTCACACTGCCACTGCCCCACACTCTGCTGTCCCCACTGCTGGGCACACAGCCTGTTCTCCCCAGGGGGGCAAACAGCCTGGGGGTGCCCACCTGGAGCAGAGACATGCTCACAGCGCACTGTGCTGGACGTTGTACCCTGCAGCATCACACGTGGCGTCCTTGTTCCCGCTGGGAAACAGGCTGTGGGGTGCCCCGTTTGCAGGCAGACACCCCTCAGCTCACTGCGGGCCACACGATGGCCCCCCTGTCCTCTCCAGCAAGGAGGGGGTCCCAAGCCTCACACGGTCACACCTTCACCACACTGGTCCTCAAGGCACCGAGGCTCCCCACCCGTGGAACAGCTCGGGAGGGGGCAGAGAAGAGACGGGGGGGAAAAAGCATTTCATCACAGTGCCTTGCACTGGGACCCCCTACGCAGCCCACCCCGGAGCAGTGCATGGGGAGGGATAGGGGGGTTCTGCATGGAGCCGAGCACCCACCATGCTGCCACACACCTCACCGCACCCCACCGTGGGGCAGCGGCGGGGTGGGGGAGACACGCTTCATACAACCCCCCTTTGAATACACACACCCCCCGAGGACCGGCCCCCGCTGCCGCTGGCTCCCTCCACGGAACCGGGCCCCGAGGCTCCCCCTCCACGCGGCCGGGACCTACGGCAGCCCCCGGCGCCCCCCACGCCCCAGGGCTCACGGCAGCTTCCCCCTCCTCAGCCGCCGTGCCCCGCAGCACCCCCCGCGACCCTGAGCCCCACGACACCCCTTCTCATAGCACCCAACATCCAGCACCGGCTCCCGCTGCAGCCCCCGTCTAAACACCTCCATCCCTAAGGGGACCCGCCCGGACATCCCCTCACGGCGCCAGGCCCCGAGGAGCCCCCAGCCCCACGGCCAGGCCCCCGACACCCGCGTCCCGCCGGTACCTTGTACTTGCTGAAGCCGGCCAGCTGCTCTGCGGTCACGTACTCCATGACGGCCCCCTCGCCTGCTCCCGATGCCGGTGCCGGTGCCGATGCCGGTGCCGATGCCGGTGCCGGTGCCGGTCCTCCGTTCCACGCCCGCCCCAACCCTGACCTCCGCCGGCCGCCGTAGCCCGCCTCTCGCCGCCGCATCGGCCCACCGGGCGTGGCCGTGACATCACGACGCCCCGCCTGCCGCGCGAGGGCGCCGCCTGCAGGGCGGGAGGAGCGCGGCGCTCGGAAGGGGAGCGCGGGCCGAGAGCGGCTGCGGGGAGCGGCCGCTGCGGGGCCGTGCCGCGGGGGGTAGGGCAGGGGTGGAGGAGCCAGGCCCGCGCCGGGCACCTCTCCGGGAGGCAGCCGGCTCTCCCGGGGCGGTGAGGCCAGCCCGGCTCTCCCGCTGGGTGCTGAGCCCCGGTCTGCACGCCCGCGGGCCGGGAGGAGGCACGGGGTTGCAAAGAAACCCTCCTCGGGAAGGGGAAAGGGGAAGGGAAGGGGCAGCCGGTGGGGGCTGAGCCTCTGGTGAGGGCAGCAGCGGCATGGCGGCCCGGGCATCATCGGCGGACTCGATGATCTTAAAGCTCTTTTCCAACCCAGATGACTCTGAATCTGTGATTTATTTCCTTTAAAAGAAAAGTGGTCCAAAGGGCCAGGTTGGACAGGGCTTGCAGCAACCTGCGCTAGTGGAAGGTGTCCGTGCCCGTGGCAGGGGGTTGGAACTGGATGAGCTTTAAGGTCTCTTCCAACCCAAACCATTCCATGATTCTATGGTTCTGTGACCTTCCCGATGCAAGCTGGGACTGGGACCATCCCAGGCTCTGTGCATGCTGAGGCCAGGATCAGCAGAAGAACCCCAGGAGGAGCATATGTGGCAGGGCTGGGTGAGAGGAACTTCTGGGTTCCACAGGGAGCCTGGCCGTGTCCCACCAGCTCCAGGGACAGCTGGGACAAGAAATATATGTTTGGGATGCCACAGGATGGGGGGAGTGACAGGGGGTACACACAGGGAGAAGGAACAGGAAAGATAGAGCAAGGAAGGGGAGAAGAGAAAGCAAAAGCAAAGGGTGTCGAGGCCCTGGCACAGGTTGCCCAGAGAAGCTGTGGCTGCCCCATCCCTGGCAGTGTTCAAGGCCAGGTTGGATGGGGCTTGGAGCAACCTGGTCCAGTGGAAGGTGTCCCTGCCCGTGGCGGAGGGGTGGAAGTGGATGAGCTTTAAGGTCCCTTTCAACGCAAACTGTTCTGTGATTCTGTGATTCAAAGTTGGCACGCTCAGATCTCCACCTCTCCACTTCCAGCCCCATCCTGGCCTCTCAGCCTGTCACCTCAGTCCTGTCACCTGTGTTCTCCAGCCCCTGTGCCGGACCCCCACCAGGCAGTTCCTGATCAGCTTTCCATTCATATCCCAACATCATCAGGTCTTTTGCCTTCCCTATCAACTCCTCTTGAGCAAGTCAGTGATACTGAGAACCTTAGCTACAAACCCTGCATCCTTGTGTCCTTGCATTCCTTCCCACAGCAGTGTCCATGTGGAAGGACATGCCAGGTGATCCCTGCAAGGAAGATTCAAGCCAAGGTGGACTGGCAGAGACACTGACACCCGTAGGCCTCCATGTAGAGCACTGCCTCCCTGCACTGGAGAAGGAGCTGGAGGTTACAGGCACGCAGACATCTGAAAGGTGAAGATTGCCTAAAGCTTGCAAGCGATGCACAGTATGCATGGGAGAACAGAAGCCCTGAAAGAGTGCTTTGGCACACATGATGAGGTGAGGGTACCAACATGGACACTGCAACCCCTGGATACCCCAGCCTGGGCCAAGGCCACCCTGCTCACAGCTGCTCCAGCTTGAAGTTTGCTGGTGAATTCACATGCATGCCCCACACACAGCCGGTTTGGGTTGTGACCCATGGTCCTGCTCCAGCCGCTGGTGCTCAGCCCTTCACTCATTCACACCAGTGGTTGGTTTTCAGGCCATGCACCATTCCCACGCCAGAAGGTGTAGGATAAAGACCCCCCTCTCACTCCTGTCACTGCACTGGGACCCTTCTTGCTCCAGCAGCTGACACCAGAGGCACCTACACTCCCCACGTGACTCCAGGAGCTGGCCCCAAATCCACTCACACACACACAGGTCTCACCAGTAACTGGCACTTTGTCCTTGCAGCACACACTCACACCGGCGAGATTTGTTTCCAAACCACTGTCTCCACGTCTGTTTTGCCAGGGCTGTGCCATGGTATATTTTGGGTTTGGTTCCCCTTTTTTCTCTTAGTTTCCCACCTGACCAGCTCCTGCTCTGATAACCTCACAGGAATAAATCTTCTCAGTCTGCCTCTCATCCATTAGTGTGACTGACCAGGCTTGGTTCCCACCACAGCATCCTTTATAGAATCATAAAATCACGAAATGGTTTGGGTTGGAAAGGACCTACAAACCCCTTTAGGTGCTGCTGGTAAGAGCACATAGGATGAGAGACCTTGTCTCTGCTGCTCCTGTAGCAAAGATGTCAGCTTCTTAGTTGCCAAAGCTAGTTCAAAGGTGCTCTCTAGGGCAGGAGATCATAGAATCACAGACTCATAGAATGGTTTGGGTTGGAAGGGACCTTAAAGCTCATCTAGTTCCAGCCCCCTGCCATGGGCAGGGACACCTTCCACTAGACCAGGTTGCTCCAAGCCCCATCCAACCTGGCCTTGAACACTGCCAGGGATGGGGCAGCCACAGCTTCTCTGGGCACCCTGTGCTAGGGCCTCACCACCCTCACAGGGAGGAACTTCTGCCTAAGATCTCATCTCAATCTCCCCTCTGTCAGTTTAAAGCCATTCCCTCTTGTCCTGTCCCTACAGGCCCTTGTCAAAAGCCCCTCTCCAGATTTCTTGTTGGCCCTTTCAGGCACTGGAAGCTGCTCTAAGGTCAAGTTGTTCAAGTCCTTCTCCTCATGACTGCTCTCACTCCAGCATCCACGCAGCCTGCTTCGCTCAGCTCCAGCCCAGGCAGCAGCTGCCAAGTTTCACTTCTGCACTCTTGTGAAAATGGCCTGATTTCCAGTAAGTCAGGAGGCTTCTTGCTGTCTCCATTGATAAAAAGCAGGAAACCATGTAAGAGACCGGGGCTGTAGAAAGTGAGGGGCTCGGGCGGGCTGACTCCAGCCTGGGAGCTGCTGAGCGCTGGAGGCAGACGGTGGAACCTTGCTGATAAGCTTTGGGGATGGCGGTGAGGGATCAGCACAGAGCAGGGATCTTGTCTGTCTTCTGCTTCATATTTCATGTGTTTTACCATCTCCTGAGAGATGCCAGGGAAGGAAAAGGGGGTTTAGGGTGGATGGTCCCTGCTCTGAGCCTGGGATGCAGGAAGCAGCCTTTGCTCACCCGCCTGTTTGAAGAAGCTCAGGGGTCCCGTGTGGGCTGCAGGGGTTGAACTGGGAGGATAGGGAAGAGGCAGGGGGGTCAGCACAGGAGCCCGTGGGGAAGGAAGAGGGATCCAGGGCTATTCAGGGGTAGTCTGATGCCTGCAGAGGAGCAAAGCCTGGCTTCAGGAACTGGCTGCAGGGCTGGATGGGCAGGGACCCGCTCTCTGCTCTAGGGACAGACCCCTCACAGAGCCCCTTCCCTGCTGCGAGCTGGGAAATGCTCCCCCAGCCGGCGCTGATCCTGCCCACCCTGGACACGATCCAGCCCCACGGTGGGCCAGGATGGGTGCGCTCGCCCAGAGCACAGCGTGCCAGGGCCGGGAGCCGGGGCAGCTGCGGAACTGGGCAGGCACCTACATGCTGGTGACATTTGCTTCCCTGCTCTGGAGGCAGGGGACTGGGCTGGGACGTGTCGGGACCAGAAGGGAGGTGGAAAGGCAGCCCTGCGGGCACTCCCATAGCCCAGGAAGCTGAAACGGATAATTTGGGGAACATCTCCGATGATAACCTTTTCGGTGGCATGCGCTCGGTCAGCTCTAACAGGGGTGCACAAGCAATGGGTGCTGGGGTGCAGTCCTCAGGCTGGCGGCGTGGGCTGCTTGGGCAGTGGTGCCTGCCTCCTGCACCGCTCATTAGGGAGCAGGGTAATTGATGAGTGGCATTTATGAACAGGACACCCTGGCCTGTTCCCAAGGCTAGGGGGAGAGGTTTTCCTTCCCCTTGTATGGAGTGATGGTGGGATTCACCTCTCCCAGCCCCTCCTACAGTCTAAACTTTACCACCCAAAGTGCTCTGGTCCCTGGCACAGCCCCTGAAAGGCACAAGCTGTTCCAGAGCCCAGCTTCCCTGGGGCAGGGATGGGGAAAACACTCTTGAGGGGGCTGTTCCCATGAAGCAGGGTGAATGCAGTCCTGCTGTAGGTCATGCTTGTGGAAGCAAGGACAGGCAGCCTGGGAAGAATATATGGATATTGTCTAGGAAGCCAGGGACCAGGTTAGGAAAGCTAAGGCCCAGTTAGAATTAAATCTGGCCAGGGATGTGAGAGATAGCAGGAGGGGCTGCTATAGGTATGCATCAAATAAAAGACAGACTAGGGACAACGTGGGCCCTCTCCAGAAACTGTCAGGAGAACTGGCTACCCTAGATTTGGAGAAGGCTGAGGTTCTTAATGACTTCTTTGCCTCAGTCTTCACTGGCAAATGCTCTGACCACACCACTCAAGTCTTGGAAGGCAGATGCAGGGACTGTGAAAAGGAAGACCTTAGGCCCACTGTAGGAGAGGATCAGGTTCGAGACCATCTTAAGAACCTGAATGTGCACAAGTCCATGGGACCTGATGAAATCCATCCGCGGGTCCTGAAGGAGCTGGCGAATGAAGTTGCTAAGCCACTGTCCATCATATTTGAAAAATCATGGCAGTCAGCTGAAATTCCTGACGACTGGAAAAAAGGTAATATAACCCCCATTTTCAAGAAGGGGAAACTGGAAGACCCAGGGAACTACAGATCAGTCAGTCTCACCTCTGTGCCTGGCAAAATCTTGGAGCAGATTCTCCTGGAAGGCATGCTAAGGCACATGAAAAACAACGAGGTGTTTGATGACAGCCAACATGGCTTCACTAAGGGGAAATCCTGCACCTTTTGCTGTGTACAGAAGAGGCTCTTAAAGCAGGAGGTATGTACTTTGCAAGCTGTTCCTGGGCTAATGTACACAATGGGTGTGTGGGTTTAGGTCCCAGTTGAATCCCCAGTGTGGTCACCACCCCAAAAAGGCCCCGATGAGTCTTTGCTGGCTGGGCTGTCATTACTGGCGAATGTGGATGGCCTCCACTGCTTCCTGAAATGAATCCTCTGCACTGATAGGTTGCCATCTCCTGACTCTCTGGTTTTCTCCTTTAGGATTTTGGGTCTTTCCTTTCCAGTGTTTTTCCTCCTGAATTCTTGAGGTGGTCCCCATCTTCTTCTTAACACCCCAGCCTTTTCTTCCAGGTCTGCTGTGTGATGGTGTGCTGTGTCAGCTGAGCTGGGGAGCTTGGCTGTCTATGTCATCTGCAAAGTCAAGCATCTGACCAAAAGGAGCATCTGCTGTGAGGTGAGATGAATCAGATCCCACATCCTCTTATAAGAGGCTGGGGCCTCTGACAACACACCTTAAAAAGAGACTGTTTGCTTCTTCCACAGCCATGGATTCAGAGGAGGACATACTAAAGGATGATGAAAAGGCAAATCTTGCTAAAAAACTACTGGCAGAAGCATGTGAGAAAGAAGGACTGGATGATGTATACTGGCTCCCCAAACTGTCAGAAATACTGGGAGTCAAGTCCAAAGAAGCCCGGAAACATATGCAATATGAAGACTACCTTAAGGTGGAGTGTGAAGTAAGGTACCCCTGGGAAAAAAGGGCTCTCCAAAAGCTCCTGGAAGTAACAATCGACAAAGGAGATGTAGAAGAGGCTTCTGAGGAGATGCAGAAGAAGCGCTTGGAGATAACAAAGCAGAGACAAGAAGCAGCCAAGCTATTCCTGAAGGAGCTGAAAGAAATGCACGACAACCACAGCCACAGCAAGGACATTATAAGAAAGAAAGAGGAGGCTCTGCGGCAAGCCACTGAGATTACCAAAGAGTACTGGGCACCACTGGAGAAGTCATTGGTGGGTTTGCTGGAGAACATCCAGAAGCATCAGGAGCAGCAGGAGTTGACAGTGAGCAAGGCTGAGAACGTCTCTGACATGGAGGTCCTGAGGCGGGCGTCAGGGGTACTGGCCCTGCAGGGCATCTACAGAACCAGCAGCTTTGCGGATGTGCTGGCAAAGCAAGACCAGCTCATCAGGGTTCCCGATAGATTCAAGCTGGCTGGTCCAGAGCAAGGGTCTCTGCTTGAAAGGAAGGTGTTCTCCTCCTCTGCAGCAGAAGCTGCTTTCACCAAGTCCATGGAGAAGCTGGGGTTCAGCATCACCGTTTCTGCCACAGCCGGGCTCTGGGGGTTTAATGTTGACACTGATATAGATTACAGCAGCTCTTCGCAGTCAGAGGAGACCCACCAGTCCCACTCTGAGCAGAGCTGCATTTGCACCGCCAAGTACCAGTACCAGTACTCTGGCCTCCTGCTACTTCCAAAAGCATCAGCTTTGCCTTTCAGATGTGGCCCTGCGGGAGCTGCAAAACATCAAGCATCTTTTGAGCATCACTCAGGAAGCAGACAGGTCCAACATGATGGAAGAGCAGGTGTGAGAGCTTCTTCAGCAAGTTTGGGTCTCACGTAAACCAGGGTCCCCTCCGCTTTGGGGGGATATTCTGGTGGAAGGCATCTACGGAAGAATTCGGAGCTGAGCAGCGGGAAGAGATGAAGCAACAAACATCTGAATCACTGAATGGCTATGTCAGGGCCACCTACAGCAGCTTCAGTGTCAGCATGGGAGTGGATGTGGACGGTCTGAAATACAGCTCACAGGCTTTTTCTAAGGGAAGAGACAGAAGGAGTGCTCACACAGCAGCTCAGCTCTACGTGACTAACACAGGGGGCCCATCAGAGACAAATTCTCTTCCTCAGTGGAAATTGGGGCTTGTAACTAGTAACACAACCTGATGTGTTATTGACCGAGGCTTTCAGCTGATCCCAGTGTGGGATATAATCCTGTTCAACCACAGCAGTGATTTTAAGTCCATCTATCAAACGAGCAGCAGCCTCAGGGCTGCGTACGAAGCGTTAACGAATCACAGTGTCAGCATCATGTTTGGAGAGGAACTGGTCAGTGCAGTGGAAGAGGCCAGAGCTTTCATGGAGTGTGTGAAGGCCTGGGAGGTGACAGCGGATGAGAGAAACTGTTCATGCTGATAAACTTCAAACAGAATCTGAAGGAAAAAAACAAAAACCACAGTGTCTGGATCAACATATGTCTGTCGGACAAAGGACTGCAGGAATTCCTTGTGAATACTGTTCTGTTTTGCAAGAAGTCATCTCCAGAAAACACCACCTGTATCAAGTCTCTGTTGAGGCGCCTCCTGGATCCTTATGTCTATTCTGCCAAGAACTTCCCCAGGTCTTCCTTCATTATGCAATGGATCTTTGATAGCGAGCACATGCTTCCTGAAACTCTCAGTGTTTCTCTGCTTGAAGATCTCGCCAAGACACTGCTGCAAATGAAGGAGTGCATCCAGGAAGTCACCTATGCACCAGCAACCGCAGCATCTGCCATTCATGAAGCAAAGATAAAAGCCACATTGACTACAAGCTTAGTTGTTTATTCCTTACACCAGGTTCTCCAGGAAAGGGCACAGAAAGACATAGAACTGTTAGTACTTTTAATTACGACCAGCACAGGATACCATATGCAGGGGAGCAATTTTCAGTACCTCCTTGGATGTCCAGAAATTAACTTCATGATACATGAAGTGCAAGTGGGACATAAGGAGTATCTGAGCCTGAAGGAACAAGATGTTTACAGAGCTCAGGCCTTCCTGCTGCTGACGGGTCTAAAGGTAACACCCAAATATAAAGAGGTGTCCCCTGAGCAGAAGAATGAGCGTTTAATTTTCATGGAAGATCAAATGAAAAACTTATGGTCCACGGAGATAGAAACTCTCCTCGAAAAGCACAGTGCACTCAAAGACTGAGAGATGCTGGAAAATGCCTTGCATTCCCGCGTCAGTGGGTGCTTGGAGGACACGTGACAATCTGAAGAAACACAATATAATCAAAGACGTGGAAGACACTTTTCAAAGAATACAGCCTTCCAGTCAGTCCAAGTCCAAATCAGACAGCAGTGAATCCGAAGCAAATCAAGCCATTACAAACCAAGAGTTCCTCCATTTACTTAAGTGCCTTGGACTGGAAAGTCACTATCCAAGGAAGATGGGGACAGAAGACTTCCACATTATATGCAAGAAATCTTTACATGACACCCAGCCCAGCAAGGACAATGAATTACAATTTTACTTCCTGCAAAAGCTATTAACTGTGGATTATCGAGTGAGGTACCTGACTTGCGAGGATGAGAGCAACCCAGGACTTGCACCTGTGCCAAAACCCACAGAGCAAGAACATGAACCCTTGGATTCCTTTGATGACTTTTCCACTGATTTGGAGGAAGAAGCCCCTGAATCTGCAACCAGGGACAGTCGTGTGCACCCCATGGACCTCCAGATGGCAATTTTTCATTGCGCTGATGATTTCATGAGACAGTACATTTCAACAAAGCTTGCTTTCTGCCAATTTGCACTACCTCTCCTGATACCAAACCCGTGCACTTCAAAGATAGAGTTTCCCCTCTGGTCCCTCAGCCAGATAAAAAAGAGCTGGAAAGAGGCTGAGAAGTCAGGAAAGCAGGCCAGAACTAACAGTTACAAAACCAAACTCATTTATCAAGCAGAGACACCCATCATGTTCTTCATACGGATTGGCAGTTCTTCCTCCTCTTCAAGTCTCAGATCCTGAATGCTCTGCTGAGCAAACAAAAGCATCATACTTTTTTCCACTGACATTGCAAAGGCAGCACCAAAGACTGTTTGCTGATGAAAGGTGTTGTGGAGATCTCCTGGTACTGTCCCCGGGGCAGTGATGATGATAGCTTTGACTGCTGTGTTGCTTTCTGTAACCTGCACGGAGATGCAAGGGACCACGAAGAACAGCTGCAGTTTCTGCAGGAGATATCAGCTGTGAACATGGCTCTTGTAGCCAAGTCTGATCAGAGTGACAAGAAAGGGATGAAAATTTTACGTGACCTGCGGCAGTCGCAAAGGCCTTCGGTTTGTCTTTTCACTGAAAAAGAGAACGTTAACGCTGGCTGATCTAGCCAAAACAGAAGAATAGGTATCAAGAAAAGAAACGAAGCAGAATTAATGGGCGGGCTGAAAAAAACTATTGGAGATCTTGTGGCAGGGTCTAACACACTTTTCAACCTTGACACCTGCCTGGACAAAGCTCGCAAGCACGGATTCTTAGTCGATGAAGATATAGATGCATGTGTAACAGCCAAAGAAAAGGCAAAGGCACTGGTGAAGCTTCTGAAGGAAGAGAAGTTGTTTGAGATCAAATCCCATCTGCTGCCTCTTCAAGGAAAACTGTGGTACACGTGGTGCAAAAATGACAACTCACTCGCTTGCAGGAGAAGAGGGACAAGAGCATAGAGCATCATCGGAGCCAAATCGAACTGGAGAAGTCAGCCATAAGAAGACAGCAACTAAAGCAAGCATTCCCCCTCAATCAGCTGATGAAATCGGTCCTTGGCTTTCTCCAGTCACAGCCAGCAGATACCAAGAAATACTTCCTGCACTGGATGAAGATCTTAATGGATGATCTGTCTTCCAATCGCCTTGACGAACTGGAGAAAGAATATCACCTGTTATGGTCTCAAATCCTGGCAATAACGAAAAGCAATGACAAAAACAATCTGAAGCCTCAGTTGCTGAAGAATTTAGATGCCCTCTCCGAAGAAATCAACAATTTGTCCATTGGCCTTGAACATATTTTGGGAGAGGTAGGGCAGATTTATGAAGCTCTGGAATCGATGAACAAAAAGGATGAATATTTTGCCAAACTACCTGAAATTGCAGCTGATCTGATGGTTTCAGGGTATCCTGTCGAGCTGATGGATGGTGATGCTTCTTACGTACCATTACGAGGGGTCAGTGCAATCTTTGACAGATTAATTAATAAGCTAGGGGACAAACGAGTATTTGTTCTCTCGGTGCTTGGCATCCAGAGCACGGGAAAGTCAACCCTGCTGAATGCCATGTTTGGTCTTCAGTTTAATGTCAGTGCAGGGAAATGCACCCGGGGAGCGTTTATGCAGCTAATTAAAGTGGATGAGAAGCTGCAACTATATTTGGACTTCAGTTACATGTTAGTTGTTGACACAGAGGGACTTCGTGCCATAGAGATGGCAAATAAACAGTCCCTTAACCATGACAATGAGCTGGCCACCTTTGTCATTGGCATTGGCAACATGACTCTGATCAACATCTTCGGAGAAAATCCTGTGTTTTCCCCATCCCTGCCCCAGGGAAGCCGGGCTCTGGAACAGCTTGTGCCTTTCAGGGGCTATGCCAGGGACCAGAGCACTTTGGGTGGTGAAGTTTAGACTGTAGGAGGGGCTGGGAGAGGTGAATCCCACCATCACTCCATACAAGGGGAAGGAAAACCTCTCCCCCTAGCCTTGGGAACAGGCCAGGGTGTCCTGTTCATAAATGCCACTCATCAATTACCCTGCTCCCTAATGAGCGGTGCAGGAGGCAGGCACCACTGCCCAAGCAGCCCACGCCGCCAGCCTGAGGACTGCACCCCAGCACCCATTGCTTGTGCACCCCTGTTAGAGCTGACCGAGCGCATGCCACCGAAAAGGTTATCATCGGAGATGTTCCCCAAATTATCCGTTTCAGCTTCCTGGGCTATGGGAGTGCCCGCAGGGCTGCCTTTCCACCTCCCTTCTGGTCCCGACACGTCCCAGCCCAGTCCCCTGCCTCCAGAGCAGGGAAGCAAATGTCACCAGCATGTAGGTGCCTGCCCAGTTCCGCAGCTGCCCCGGCTCCCGGCCCTGGCACGCTGTGCTCTGGGCGAGCGCACCCATCCTGGCCCACCGTGGGGCTGGATCGTGTCCAGGGTGGGCAGGATCAGCGCCGGCTGGGGGAGCATTTCCCAGCTCGCAGCAGGGAAGGGGCTCTGTGAGGGGTCTGTCCCTAGAGCAGAGAGCGGGTCCCTGCCCATCCAGCCCTGCAGCCAGTTCCTGAAGCCAGGCTTTGCTCCTCTGCAGGCATCAGACTACCCCTGAATAGCCCTGGATCCCTCTTCCTTCCCCACGGGCTCCTGTGCTGACCCCCCTGCCTCTTCCCTATCCTCCCAGTTCAACCCCTGCAGCCCACACGGGACCCCTGAGCTTCTTCAAACAGGCGGGTGAGCAAAGGCTGCTTCCTGCATCCCAGGCTCAGAGCAGGGACCATCCACCCTAAACCCCCTTTTCCTTCCCTGGCATCTCTCAGGAGATGGTAAAACACATGAAATATGAAGCAGAAGACAGACAAGATCCCTGCTCTGTGCTGATCCCTCACCGCCATCCCCAAAGCTTATCAGCAAGGTTCCACCGTCTGCCTCCAGCGCTCAGCAGCTCCCAGGCTGGAGTCAGCCCGCCCGAGCCCCTCACTTTCTACAGCCCCGGTCTCTTACATGGTTTCCTGCTTTTTATCAATGGAGACAGCAAGAAGCCTCCTGACTTACTGGAAATCAGGCCATTTTCACAAGAGTGCAGAAGTGAAACTTGGCAGCTGCTGCCTGGGCTGGAGCTGAGCGAAGCAGGCTGCGTGGATGCCGGAGTGAGAGCAGTCATGAGGAGAAGGACTTGAGCAACTTGACCTTAGAGCAGCTTCCAGTGCCAAAAGGGGCCGACAAGAAATCTGGAGAGGGGCTTTTGACAATGGCCTGTAGGGACAGGACAAGAGGGAATGGCTTTAACCTGACAGAGGGGAGATTGAGATGAGATATGAGGAAGAAGTTGTTCCCTGTGAGGGTGGTGAGGCCCTAGCACAGGTTGCCCAGAGAAGCTGTGGTTGCCCCATCCCTGGCAGTGTTCAAGGCCAGGTTGGACGGGGCTTGGAGTAACCTGGTCTAGTGGAAGGTGTCCCTGCCCGTGACAGGGGGCTGGAACTGGATGAGCTTTAAGGTCCCTTCCAACCCAAACCATTCCATGGTCCCAACTAGCCCACATCCCCTCCACTACATGTGTTTTGTGCTGGTTTTGCACCACAGCCATTCGGGGCACCCAATGGGCTCCTGCAGGTGAGGCCTCTGCAGCAGATGGGGGTTCCTCTGCCCCTGTGGGACCTCTCCTATGGGCTGCCCAAGGTGAGCTGTCTCTTGCTCCAGGCTTGGCTGAGTGTGGGTCAGGCCCTGGTGGCAGCTTGTGCTTTGCTGTATCCCTCCGGCTGCCTGGTGGGATATGCTCAAGCCCCAGTGGCACTGGTCCAGGAGCACTGGAAGCACTGCAGTGGCTGGTTCCTGCAGGGAGCCCCTGCCAAAGCGGCACCTCTTGGCATCCTCCATCTTCGAGAGAGGTTTGGAGGATAAAGTCTTGACCTGGGAAGAGAGAAGTGAGGCTTTTTGCCTGAAAACACATGAGCCTAAGGAGCCAATTCAGTTTTGTGGGCTGTCTGAGCCCTTTCCAAGAAGGGATTTTGTTTCTGGGAAACAGAATAGCCATTTCACAAACCATGGTGAAGTAAACTTTCAATCTGCCCAGCGTCTGCACTAAGATGAGCAGAGAGCAAGCAGTGCCCTGTCCCTCAGCTTGACAGGGCTGCTTGCTTGAGTCCCACCATGTTTTCCAGCACAAGAAGCAGGCACAGATAGTGCCAGTACCAGGATCCAGGGTGCCAGGCCGCGGGCCAAGGCTGCTCCCAAATGCTACCTCTCCCGCTGGAGTGGAAGAGCAAGGACGATGCACTGGGGAGGTCTGTCCTCCTCTGCTGGGCGCCACACAGCAAGGAGCCATGGGGCGGGAGGGAAACCCCAGAGCTCTGTGGCAGGGGGCAGAGGAAGGGAAAGGGGGTCTGTGTCTCCTTGGAACTGGTGCTCACATGTGGCAGAGTGCTCTGAGGGCCCAGAAGAGAGCCTGCAGCAGGGCCATGCACACGCACATATGCACACACACATGCATGCACACATATATGCACACGTGCACTTGTATGTACACAAATGCACACACACATATGCACACACACGCATACACACACATATCCATGCACAAGCATATGCACACACACATGCACAAGCACACAAAAGCACACCCATGCACACACATGCATGTGTACGTACAAGCCTATGCACATGCGTACACATTTACACGCACATGCATATGAACACAGGTACACACATGCATGTACACGAATGCACACACATAGGCAGACACATACACATGCAAGCATATATGCATGCACAAGCATATGCACACATGCATGCACATGTGCACACACATGCACGTGTATGTGTACACACAGACATGCACATGCATACACATTTGCACACACATGCATGCACACACAGAGGCACACATATGTACACACATATGTACACACACACGCATGGCTCCACTGCCCAGCCAGCACAGCCCCATGCCTCAGCACCCCAGGAACGGTGGGCTTACAGCCCCTCACTGTGGTCACTGGGTGCTCTCTGTGAGCTGGGGTTCTCAGCTTCTCAGCAGCATCCTGCACCAGGAGACGGAGCACTGCACCATCCCGTGTCCCCAGCCACACATGATGCTGCACCCCAAAGCCGCGCCAGTCCTGCCCCAGGCGCAGGGAATGGGCCAGGAGAGAAGTGGCTGGTTTTAATGGAATCACGTACAGAGCCGAAGGGAAGCGCATGGGGAAAATCGGGTCTCCCAGCCCCTCGGTCTTCACTTGACGATCATGGAAGCTCCTTCAATCCCCTCTGGGGCTGGGCAGAGCTGGGGCGTTGGAGCTCTCTGGTGGGATGGATGTCACCCAAACCCACGCAGGATGGCATCACTGCTTTCCTGTCCCCATGGCCACTGCAGCAGCTCCTCCTGACCTCACTCTCTCCCTCCCTCCTTCCCTCTCTCCCTTCTTCCCTCCTCTCTGGCCACCGACCCTGGTGAGGGACCAAGGGGCTGGAGCTTTGGCTTTCACATCACTAACGCAGCAGCCTTTGGCCCCAGGAGCAACCTGGGCTATCACCCCTCTGCACCAGCACTGGCAACCTTTTGGGTGCTCAGCTTTAGTTTGGAGACAGGAAAGGAGGGACACTGACACCCGGGGCGAGGGTGGAGGCTGCTGCTCATCTAATCCCCCACGTCATCACGAAGAACCTCACCACAGAAACGTGGCCGGGCACAAGGCTGGGGCCAGGAGGAGCTGGGATCTCCCATCACAACCAGCCAGCAGTGGGGAGAAGGAACACCAACCCCCCCCGAGGCACTGAATGAAGCGGGCGACACCATGGGGACATCAGCCACAGAAAGGTCTGTGTCCATGCCCATGCCAGAGCTGGAGAGACCCCCTCTGCCAGCCACTTCCGGATGGGTGCCTCCACCCCAGTGTGCACCTCGTGGCCTTTCCAGCCATGTCCCTGCAGCCACAACATCCCTTTTGCTCACCTCGGGGTGACGCTCTGTCCCCTGACAGCCCCCCCCATCATCACCTCCACACCTCACCGCTGCTGGTCACTCCGGGGGGCTGATCCAGGGCTGCTTAGGGGAATCCCAAAGGCACCCCATGAGCATCACCCCCCACCCCAATCAGAGCTCTGCATCCCCAAACTGTTCCAATATTTAAAGTTCGCTACAAAAAGAATCCCTTTTTACAAGGAGTCCCATGGAAAAGACAAGGGGTGATGGGCACAAGTTACTCCTGGGGAGATTCCGACTGGACACAAGAGGACAATTTTTCACAATGAGAAAAACCAGCCTTTGGAATAATCTCCCCAGGGAAGTCGTGACTCCCCAAAACTGGACACTGTTAAGATTCAGCTGGACAGGGTGCTGGGGCATCAAGTCTAGGTCACGCTTTGCCTGCAAAGGTTAGAACAGATTATCCTTGAGGTCCTTTCCAACCTGGGATTCTAGGAATCTATGATCCTATGAAACCTGCTCACCCCAGACACGCCTCTGCGCTACCCAGCTGATGCTGCCTGCGCAGGGGCTTCCCACCTCCTGGACACCCTCCCTCTTCAGGGGGTCCACAGGATGCAGCCAGACCCTTCGACCACATCAGATTTAGGAGACCACAGGAGGGTACTGTGGGGGGAAGGAGTGCTTGGCCCCCTCTTCTTCCCTGGATAATCGGGTCCTGGGGATGGATCCTGCCCTGCAGTTCATGGCCGGCCCTTCCCTCCAGTGCAGAAGTTTAGGGCCAGGAAAATACCAGGGGAGAAGAGGCTGCAGACTCCCTGCCCCGGGCTGTGGCACGGTGGGTTTGGGCTTTCAGCCCTTTTCTAGGTCATCAGAGTGGGGACCCCTCTCTGCTTACCAGGATAGTGTTTATTGGGACCAGCTCTGCGCTGGGCTCTGCTGCCCTGCTCCTGCCAGCCCCGGGGCACCAAGGAGACAGGTTGCCCCTACACAGCAACTTGTGAACTTGCCCCGCTACGCCACGGACAGACAGACTGACTGGAGGGTCACTCCTGGGGCCGGGCTGCCTCGTGGTTGAAGCAGCATCGTGGGGGGCAGGTAGGGCTGCTTGCAGCATGCCAGAGCCGATAGGACCCCATGGGAGCCAGCAGCCACCCTTCAACTTGTGCCACCCAGGGCCCGGTGGCCACCTCTCCCAGCATCATCAGCCAGCTTTGGGCTTCTCCAGGGGGGACACAGTCACCTCAAGGCTCCCTCTAGCATCACTCCTGCATCAGGTGCTCAGTCCCAGCTGCTGCTGTGTCCTCCCACAGCATTGTCTCTCCTCCTGCAGTCTCCAGGACATCCAGAGGGACATCGTCTTCACTCTGAGGAGAGAGGTGACGGTGACCATCATCCACCCGGGGGAACTGTGCCCCCCCCAACCCACATCTGGCGTGGGGATGCTCACGGCCAACGATGCTCAGCAGCTCCTCCAGCTCCTGCTGCAGCCGCAGCTGCAGCAGCTCCCGCAGCAGCTCCCGGCGCCGGCTCCGCGGGGTCACCCCCATGCGCCGCAGGGTCCCCTCCGTCAGCCGCAGCAGGACCCGGCCCGAGACGTCGTGCTCATTTGCCAGCTCCACCAGCTCCCCAGCCCCACTGCGCGCAGCCAGCCAGGCGCCCGCCTCTGCCACCGTCCACTGTGCCACCGGGCGCTGCTTCTCCAACTCCTGCAGCAGGAGGAGAGGGTGAGCTGGGGTGTTCCCTCGTCCCCTGGCATGTCCCCTGTGGAAACTACAGGGTCAAGCTGCCTCCTCCATATAATCACAGAATGGTTTGGGTGGGAAGGGACCTTAAAGCTCATCCAGTTCCAACCCCCTGCCATGGGCAGGGACACCTTCCACTAGAGCAGGTTGCTCCAAGCCCGGTCCAACCTGGCCTTGGACCAGGGATGGGGCAGCCACAGCTTCTCTGGGCAACCTGTGCCAGGGCCTCAGCACCCTCACAGGGAACAACTTCTTCCTAAGATCTCATCTCAATCTCCCCTCGGTCAGTTTAAAGCCATTCCCCCTTGTCCTGTCCCTACATGCCCTTGTAGAAAGCCTCTCCACATGTGTCCATACCACAGTCCCCTCTACCCACTCTGAATGTGACACTCAGTCCCATCCCCGCACTGATGCTGATGGCTGCACCCGCATCCCCATCCTCCACCCATGGGGATCCCACATCCTCCACTGTGGGAGTCCCCCAGCCCCCAGCATCTTTGGAGCATGTCCTGTCCCCAGGCCCCTGCCCACGCTCACCTCAGCCTTTGGGCATCCCTCCAGCGATGCCTCAGCCCCATCCTGCACCCGGCTGTCCATGCAGGGCAGCAGGCAGGGCACAGGGGCAGCTCAGGCTCCCTGCAAACAGAGCTTCATCAACAAGGGTGCCTGCAGCTTCACCCCCAAGTCCTGCCAGCCAAATACCCCCCCTAGCTCCCCACCATGGCAAAGCACTCCATCCCATGGTCCCTGCCCACCACTGCCTCCCCAGGGGGACGCAGGTGAGGGTGGCCATCCTCCTCCATGCCACCCACTCCGTGCTCCCCAGCAGAAGGGGGCTGCTCACCAGGGTGCCAGTGAGGGACTGTGGCAAGGCCCCACAGCCCATACCAACACATGTGCATGCAGAGCCCGGCACACCCAGGAGGTGAGATCAGCCCTGGCTCGCCCATTTCACCCACGTTGTGAGTCCAAGGGGGACGCACCAGCACAGCACAGCTTCCCCAGCCCAGCCAGGGCCCCTTCCCCAGCCTGACCCCTTCCTCCTCACCGCCTTCCACCTCGCGCTTCCACCTCAGGTCTGCGCCAAACACTCAGAGAGCCAAAGAAACCTTTGCCCTGGCCCTGCTTCAGCAGACACAGCCCCGTGCGTGCCCCAACAGCCCAGCTCTGCCTGGCATGCGGCACTGCTGGGCTACAAGGGGCTCCCCATTGCAGGGAGCAGAGGGTCAGACCGCAGCCTGGTTGGAGAAGAGCAGAGCTGGGCTCCATCCATACCAAGGGCCGGAGAAGGAGCTCTGTAAAGGTGTTCTCCATGTCCCCTCCCTGCTCGCTGCAGCCAGCCCACCCTGTTTGCCCCAGCACCTTTCTCTGCACAGATGGGATGGACGCACCAGAGCGGCTTCGCCTGTGATGAGGACGGTGGCAGCAGTGAGGGTCCTGATGGGTGGTGGGGAGGCAGGAGAGACACTGGCAGAGCAGGCGGAGGAGCAGGATGAACCTTGAGAATGAGTCACAGCCTGAAGGGCAGCAGCCCTGCCCCACTGAACATGCAGGGACCCAGCCACCGCCTGCGACAGGCCACGGCACAGTCCTGGAGGCGGATTATATCCTCCAAAAAGAACTGTGGGAATGAGCCACCATGGAACAGGCAACATCCAATGGGGTCACAGAGCTGCTTGGGCTGCCCCAGGACACAGCAACACGCGTTCACCTGAGCTGTGGAAACATTTCACACCATATTGGCTCACCTCCCAGCCCCGAAAATGCCAGCCCCGAGCAGTACACAAGCCTCAGCTCCCTGCAGCAACTCCATCCACAGCCCTTCCCCAGCACAGCCACAGCAGCCCCCCCAGACTGGCAGTGGGGCAGTCCCCCCCCATACACCCACTGCTGCAGATAGGCTGGTGCCTGCATCAGCAAAGCAAGCAGCTACATGAGGTTGCGTTATAGAATCATTATCTTTAAAGACACACACAGCAGGGAATGGGCAACTTGACCCCTCATCCAGGCAGTTCCCGATTGCCTCCTTACCACACATCCACACAGTTCCCACTTGCCCCCACAGCCACCTCCCAGTACGGGATTCCCATCTGCAGCATGAGATTTCCAACCAGGAAGAAGCCAGAACCACCCACTGTCACGCCTGTCCCTTATCTCAGGTGTGCCTCCCCCACTGCTGAATTTCAACCTTGCCAGATGCTGGCAGGGTGAGATGAAGGTGCCATGAGAAGCAAGAGTCACCAAAACACCATCAAAAGTGTCTCTTCTTATAATTCACTAGGGCAGATTTCAGAGCCACCATCTCCCATTTCAGAAAGGGGTCACCTCAGAGCACATCCCCCACGGAAACCATCCCCAACCCGTGACAGGTGAGAGAAGGGAAGGAAAAAAGCTAGACTATTTTATTTCCTGATTTATTGTGGTTAACATCAGCGACACTTGTTTGTTCAGAAGTGATTTGCTAATTCCAGTGCTGTCTGGACATCATGCAGCAAACCTCCTCCTCCAAAACCAGATCGGCCAACTCAGTCTGAACCCATTCCTGAAAACAGTTGTTACTCCCCACATTAATTCCACCTCAGCCCACCGACCTCCAGTACCTTGCATTCTCCTTATTCCCAAATTTAATTCTCCATACACGGCTTTGGAATCATCCCTCTTCTCCATGGGGAGAGAAATCCTGTGTACTGAAGAGTTGCGATAGGAATCACAGAGGTTACAAGGAGGCACAAGAGGCTAAAAGCTACCTTAACTTCTACTCTCCTGGAAGTGGAATATTTCTTAGAGCACATTCATTAGTTGAAAATTACCAGCTGAGTAGCTAAAAGGAATTTATTTATAAAGGCCACCAAAAACCCTTTCTGAGAAGGGTTGTAGGATGTTTTTATTAGTGCATTGAAATGGCACTGCCAGGCACAGGATGGATGAATACCCCCTCAGCAGTCCCTTGTCCCACTACTGAGGGTAAAGCTCCACTAACATCGCGTGCCCCTGGAAGGAGAGAGAAAGAGAGGGAATGGTCACAGAAAAGACTAATCATCACAGACATGCTCTTGATGGGAGACGTCATCTCCCGACCACCTTAACATAAAAGGGGAGATGAAAATCCAGCACTGGCTCACCGAGAGGATTCTGCCAACAGCAGTTTGATGGCTCTGGGACAGTGAGCTGCTCCAGGCTGGGCAAGGAACTGGAGTACCCCCTAGCCAATGCATCAGGCTGTCCCAAGGGCCAGGCTAGGAACGTCAGGACCAATGCCCTCGGGATACAGAGCACCAGCCATGCCAGGTCACCATGGAAGTGCCACCGGTCACTGCAGCCTGAACCAGGCTCCCATTCAAAGCCCCAGAAGCTGTAGGTAAAGTCTCACCCCTGTTTTTCCAGTAAAGTTATTTCTTCCCAAGGTGAGAAGAATGACTCTCACAAACCCCAATTTGGGAATTCTTTGACGAGTCACCACAGGAAACCCTTGGCACACAAGCAGAAATCTCTTCTTCCCTTTTTTCACAGAATCACAGGATCGTTAGGGTTGGAGGGGACATTTGGAGATCACCTAGTCCAACCCCCCTGCCAAGGCATGGCCACCTAGAGCAGGTTACGCAGGAATGCATCCAGGCGGGTTTTGAATGTCTCCAGAAAGGGAGACTCCATGACCCCCCTGAGCAGCCTGTTCCAGTGCTCTGCCACCCTCAATGTGAAGTTCTTCCTCATGCTGAGGTGAAACTTCTTGTGTTTTACTTTATGGCCATTGCTCACTGCTTTACACTAAGGGCTGCCCTTGCCAGTGCCCAGGGATGATTCTGAGCTGGGCTGGAGAGTCTCTAAAGGGGATGAGGCAGAGGGAGCCCACTGAATGGAGCTGGAGGGTGTTAGGGACACCCAGTGCCACCTGGTGTGACAGGACAGGATTTCACAGCACCACTAGGATCAGAAATGTGGCTAGTTCTCCAGAGAGAACAGTGCCTGACCCCAGAGCATCATTACCTGCCCTCCTGCTGCACAGGCAGCAACCAGGCCGTACTGTCCTCCCTCCTTCTTCAACCTGTGGGCAGCAGTAATGACCAGCCGGCAGCCAGTGGCACCGAAAGGATGGCCCAGCGAGAGGGAGCCGCCCCAGGTATTGAACTTCTCCAGAGGAGGGGCTCCAACCTGTGAGGACACGCAGAGGGACACACACCATCACCTGTCTGCAAGGAGACTGCCTGACCTGCTCCTGACACCACCAAACCTCCAACAGCCCAGGCTGCCCTACAAAGTGTCCCTTGGCATGTACAAGTGCCTGAAGACAGGACAAAGCTACGCTAAAGGCTTTGCCACCTCACCTGTGGCCAGGCAGGGATACTCCTGGCACTCTCAGAAAGCATGCAGGAGGACTAAGTCTCTCCCACAATCTTTTAATTCCCATCTCCAACAATTCCTATTACGGCGTTAGACCTCCACCTCCTGCTGACAAGAGGAATGCCATCGCTCCCAGAGAAACGGTTCACATCAGGATTTGCTAACCCAGAGGGGACACAACAAAACCACTTTGCGGCACCACACACCCTGCCACGACAAGGGACTCAATCCTGAAGTTAAACTAAACTGAAGATAAAAGTGTCCTGATTGTGTCTTACCTTCGACTTCCTGCCCATGTAGTTTTGTGCAAACCAGTCTGAATCCATAGCCTTCAGGTTAGCCAGGATCTGCCCCTGAAAGAGGAGTGTGATAGTAACAAGGAGAACGGGCAGGCTCTGAAGAAAACCTATGGACAGCACTACTGAGCAGGAGATATCCCAGGACTTGCTACAGCCACTAAATGAACACAGCCAAACAGAGGCTCAGCCTGTTAATGTCAGCTCAACCTTTGGTACAGAAAGGTGTCATCCAGTAAGTGAGCCACCTCACCCCAGTAACACAGATCCCCAACCCAATTAGCAGGTGATGTGGTTTCTTCCATCCAAGGATCGTGGGAAAGTACATCTATCTTTGTTTATGTATTATTTTAGAAGAATCTGTTTTCCTTTGGTGATTTCAAGCAGCACAAGCCACTCTTAGCATGGATCGTGTCCATGTAAAATGTAATATATTTAAAGTATACACAGTACTTCTCTTTAGACATGAATGTACAATTACACCCATCTATGTCTAGTGAAGGTCTTACCAAGAGCTTTCACCAACACGAAAGCAGATGCCTACAGAATGGCTTTTTACAGCTGGAGGCATCCTTAGTGCTCGGTACTTACAGCAAAAGCTTCATGGAATTCAAACACGTCAATATCAGCCATGGTCAGACCCGCCTTCTCCAGCACTTTGGGAGTAGCATAGGTTGGACTGAAGAAGAGTTAAGAAACAAAAGTCTTACATGAATATGTTTCATCACAGCATCACCCCCTTTCTCCACAGCAACCCAAGTTACATTCCTCAGGTCCGTGGTACAACTCTCTGCCTGTCCAACCAAAACACAACCCCAAGGAACTACTGCTAGTAACATCACACTGAGATGCCCCCCAGCACACCGGGGTGGGCAAGTCTGCCACAGCTACTCTCCCACATTCGCTACCTCCCCCTCCTAAGTCACACCTAGCACATCATCTCTCACACCTCTGCGAGAGAGCCTGAAGAGATTAATATCTCATGAGACACTTCCCAAAAAAAAGACACATAATGGCAAGTCAAGGCTGCTGGGCTAGTGCAGACTATTAGGGCTTTTGATCATTGGCACCTACCCCAGTAGCAGCTGGTCCTTTGGATCTTGGGACACATACATGAAGTCCCTGCACAGGAGAAATGTTATTAGTAACAGAAAGAGGAGGAGATGGAAGCGAGAGCAGACTTTGGAGGCCATGCAGAGCAGCCCCTTTTTACCTTAGGTAGGCCTTCGGTTTGTAGCCCAGCGCCAGAGCCTTCTCCTCAGACATGAGCAGAACTGCCGAAGCGCCATCCGTCTGAAAGAGGCAGACAAGAGTGAGATCACTGCCTGAAGAACAAGCACACCCTGTGCCCAAAGGGAGCCTGACAGCCCTCCTGCAGAGCCCCTGGCAGGGCAGGACCTGATATTACTGGGGGTTCCAGGACATCCCCCTGTGTCCGCATGACTGAGCTGATGGATGGGTGCGTGGATAGAACACGACGTTAGCACACACATTGCTGAAGCACTTCCTTACAGTCAAGACCCACAGAAGTGCCTAAAAGCCCTGCCAGTCTTATGGACAAGCTGGTTACCCCAAACACTCATCTGTCCACCTGGCTCCATCCCAACCTGAGAGTATAATTCTGGGATAACACAAACCACAGGCTCACCACATTGCAAAAATGAATATCACAGCTTTGGCACACAATGGCCAAATTAATTTCTGGGATAACAGCCTCAGCTGCCTACAGACCTGCAGCAAGAGCACACCAACAGCATTTCAGCTGTTCCTACACCAAGGTTGCGGCATCATCAGGCTTACGCAAGTCCCCAGAACCACTAAGGAGTAAATAGCATTGCTGTTGAAAGGGCCCCAGCAGTAGTTACTTTCTTCTTTTGAAGTGTTGATCAGAAACTGTGAAACAGCCTTTTAAACTGCATGTAGGAACAAGGCAGTCACCTAGAGCACTCAGTGGGAGACTTTCAGTGGCAATCACCTTCTCTGAGTCTCAGGAACTGGGGCTCAGAAAAGCCTCACCTGACTGTCACAACTACCTTAGACTGCAGCATCTAAAAAAACCTTCCTTTAAAAATGCTAAGGAGAGAAAAAGGAGCATATGTGGAAGAGAACTCTTCATAATGGAGAAAAGAAGGCTCTAGGGAGACCTTAGAGCAGCTTCCAGTGCCTAAACTGGCTGACAAGAAAGCTGGAGGGGGACTTTTTATAAGGACCAGTAGGGATAGGACAAGGGGGAATGGCTTTAAACTGACAGAGGGGAGATTGAGATGAGACCTTGGGAAGAAGTTTCCCTGTGAGGGTGCTGAGGCGCTGGCACAGGGTGCCCAGAGAGGCTGTGGCTGCCCCATCCCTGGCAGTGTTCAAGGCCAGGTTGGACACAGGGGCTTGGAGCAACCTGCTCTAGCGGAAGGTGTCCCTGCCCGTGGCAGGGGGTTGGAACTGGATGAGCTTGAAGGTCTCTTCCAACTCAAATCACTCTATGCCTAAAAAAAAAAATGACTGTATCATGAAAAATGATTCACCAGAAATGTATAATGAATCCTCATGAGGCAGCTACAGAAAAGCAAAGGAGTTAAGACAGACCAAAGCTTCTGGGGTTTAGTTACTCAATGAAAAATTAAACAATCCAAGTTCACCGAAGGAGAAAACTCTTTCCCACAGGTTACAGCAGCTTGATCTACATGCCTATGTGAGGCAGAGAGACCTGGAGACCTGGAGAGTGTTCCCCCCAGGCTCACAGTGATGGGAACATGCATTACCAGGAAGGAGGAGTTGGCAGCTGTGACGGTTCCGTAGGGCTTGACAAAAGCCGGCTTCAGCTTGCCCATCTGCTCCAATGAGGAAGGACGGATCCCGTTATCTTTGGTAACTGTTTCTTTGCCTGTTAGTGAACAAAAAAACATTATTTCAACTATGAAAGTCACCAACGTACATGAATTTGCACATCAGAAGTCTGTGGCAGGGGAATTCAGAAAACTGCTTTTTATGACAAGTGGGAGAAGGAAAAAATAGGAAAATCCATTAATCCATTTATGGTATTACCATAAATTACCAATTTTAGCACAAAGATCATAACCAACCATCTACAAAAGTAAGGTCTTTCTAGGAAACTAACTATGGTGCAAAAGAGCTCCAAATGAGCAGGTATCATAGAATCACAGGAAGGTTTGGGTTGGAAGAGACCTTAAAGCTCATCCAGTTCCAACCCCCTGCCACGGGCAGGGACACCTTCCACTAGAGCAGGTTGCTCCAAGCCCCTGTGTCCAACCTGGCCTTGAACACTGCCAGGGATGGGGCAGCCACAGCTTCTCTGGGCAACCTGTGCCAGGGCCTCAGCACCCTCACAGTGAGGATCTTCTTCCTAATATGAAGTTGAACCAACTGGGTAGGAAGTTGGTTTCAGTTTTTCCTACCCAGCTCCTGATTTATCAGATTGGGATTTTACTGGGTTTTCTATATGCTGTTAATAGCTCGGCATATAAAGATGGGATCTCTTGCCTGATCGAAGAGCAGGGGGATTCTTGGTCCCACTATTCCAATTTTCCATGCTCTATCACCCCATTAGCATGGATATGAGGTGGGTGCGACAAAATTTAGATGTGTAAGGATATGTTTATATATTTAGATATGTGTATTTAGAAACATGCTCCTATGTCAGTAGTTTTCCTGTGAGAAACAGACAGCAGAGAGTTAAAATCCATATTGGATACATGGAATATTATGAATCTGGCCCCAGTACTTCTCCTCCTTTTCTAAATAAAATATTTCTTCATTGGACTAGTGCATGCTAGCAATGAAATGTGCAGTTTTACCTGGCACTTTGAAGGGTACCACATCTGTTAGCATCCCTCCCTCCTGGGCTTTCTTAGCTAGGGTGTGTGAACGGAGGGCATATTCATCCTGCTCCAAACGGGATATGGCAAAGGCAGCAGCCAAACGATCAGCAGAGTGCCCCATGGTCTCGCTGGTGGAGAACTCTGCCACAGCTGGGAGCTACAGAACAGAAAAATTAAGTCAGAAATCATAAACACCTGTCCCTGGGCAGTTACATGAAGTTCAAAGGTTGGTTAATCATAGAATCCTAGAATACCAGGTGGGAAGGGACCAGACTTTTTGGGCTAAGATGAAATACCACATCCTGAGACCTTAAAACTCCTTGTCAAATACCTCCTCGAGCAAAAGCAGGTGATTTCAGCTTAGTTTTTATTCTTCCAGCAGCGCACAGGAAATCCCTGCATGCATTTAAGCCTGCAATTTTCATATCTTACTTGGACTTCGGATCTCTGCTGTGTCTACACTGTGCTTCCTGCGCTCTTGATAAAGGCAGCGCAGACACAAGCAGCTTTATTGTGGTGAGGAGGGAAGTGCTTTCCCTTCCCATCTCCACCATGTTGTAATTCACCTCTCTCATGACCTCCAAGACAGAAAAGAGTGGCTCCCTCTGCAGCAGAGTCCTGATGCTAATTAACCATCAGACTCCTGTGCCCAAACATGGGAGCTAAACACATGCAGTACCTGGCAGGATTTGGCCAGGAACAATAGTCATAAAGGCATACTTAAGGTGCATTAATCAAACAGTTTTATTAATACACTGAGGGTATTCCTCTCTGATATTAAGCATGTTACATCTATTATCTAAGAAAGTTCTCCTGACCCTTTAGGACCCTTGCAAAAGTTTTATATTTATGGGGAAAAGCTTCTATTTCTGTAGTCTCCAGCACACTTTGTCTAGGAGCTGCAGAAGGAAGGAGGTTTTGAAAGATGTTAGGGTTACTGAAGACCAACATGTAAGAAGACAAAGACAGGAATGCTGCGAGATGCATAAATCAACTGCAGGTTTAACTCAAAGCACAGGACAAAGATCTGATACAGGGGAACCACAGGCAGCCGCCTTACCCTTTTTAAATCCTCTCCGTTGGGGCTAAATATATTACCTAAGCCAACCTGTTTTACACCTCCTTGTGAAAGAGTTCAGCTGAATATCTTAATGCCTGAAAAAAAAAATTACCTCAGGAGCAAAGTAGTCAGGGCGAATTTTGGCAATCAGGCTGAGCTTTTGGCCCAAGGTCTTGGCTCGGTTAAGAGTCAGCATCGTCTTCCTCATCTTCCTACTGTGTCGAATGGGAACATCTGACATTAACTCCACGCCCCCCGCTACGACGACGTCGCACTGCCCAGCCGCGATCATACCCAGGCCTGTAGAATGAGACAGAGCTGCCTGTGAGAGATGCAGGGAGAAGCGACACTGACCCATTAGTGCCTTGGATACTGCATTTTATTTCCTTCAGCCTCTGGCTTTGGCCAGGTTATAGATCTCTGCTTGACAGTGACTGAGCAGGCTGAACAGCCATTTTCTGAATCATACTAGTTTTGAAACTTTGCTTCCACTTCTGTCACACGGAGCAGTTGGGAGAAGAATACTCCCAGTAATTTGAGATCGGATCCCAATTTATTTTTCTCTGTTTAGGCTAAGACAAAGACGAAAGGTAGCAACTTCCACATCATGATGCAGCCTTTGCCTCTCAAGCTATCATGGTCACTGAGCAGGGACTACTGCTGAATGCAAAGGGTATCAAGCTGCTGGTAGGTCTACAGCAGACATTCAGTTCATAGTATTTTGTTGGTTCAATATTTCGTAATATTTTGTTCGTTAAAAAACTTTCCTTCCATTCCAGAATTTCTTCAGATGCTTACTTATACTCACGAAGCAGTGCAAGTTAGATGAGGGATGCAGAGGAGTCGATGAGCTCCTCCTCAAACCCACAGCTTGTTCTTCCAGCCAACATACCTGTGGTCATAGCCTGGTTTGAAGAAATGCAAGCCATGGTGACTGTATGGGCTGGAGTTTTGTCAGAGAAACCAGCTCCCAAGGCAGCCTATGAGCAACAAAGATTGGCTGTTAAAACCTGCACCTTTTGCTCCACAGGGTCCAAGCTACCTTCTACCCAGCAACACACTTTTCCAGAACAAGCTGAAAACAAGTACATTGAGGTTTCATTCAGCCAGCCCCTGCAGCAGCTCATCTCCTTCCCAGGCGCTGGGAACAGGACGAGATGGCAGCTGCACAGGCTCTCAACTGCACTATGCAGACAGTCACTGCCCCCCCCCGCTAATAAAGAGACAAACTAATCACAATTTCACACCACACAATTTCAATTTTCCAACTACTTGACATCATTTTTGCTTCACCTCGTTTGCTTAAGGCAACACGTGAAAGGATTTTAGATCCCCCAGTACAAGGCACCGTGAGTCACTTTGCACAGAACAGAGAACATTTGCTACAATTCAGAAAGCAGTGTCTTGTTTGACCCAGCTGAGAGCGCAGCCTCCCACTGCAGCAGAACTGCTCCCAGCAAGACCTGCCCTAGCTGGGACGTGGCCAACTAGTTTAAAGTTCAACAGTTGTTCCCAAGTTAAAATTATACCGAAGCCTCATCTGACTGGCACATGACCAAAGCAAGTATTTGCATATACAAGGCTAAAATGGAACTGGAGAGCTTCACAACAGCCTCTTTCCAGCCCAGGTTACATCACGGTTTTGCCCAGTTGCAGAGAACAACAGCAGAGACTCCAGGTTACAGAAAAATCACATGCCACCTCTGTAACATTACTTCAGTGGAGTATAATATGCATGTATAATATGTGAATTTTGTTTTCTCACTGCCAGAAAAAAGGGCAGCTAAGCTACTCCCTTTCAAATGACTCAAAAGTTGCATCTGATCAGCCAAGTAAAATAAATAAATACCAAAATACCACAGTAAAGCAATCTATAACAGCACACTCTGGCCCTCCCAAGTACTTCAGGCAAGCGAGCATTGGAGTCTCATTAGTAGTTAAGAGCTGAGTGATCAGCAGTCGTTAACAAAACCTTCCCTTTCAGGGAAGAATCAAGCATTAAAATACAGTTGACCTAAGGCAGATTACAACAGGAGACAGTCCCACACAGTTATTTGACAGACAGTGCTGCACAACTCTCATATCACATTTAAATGAACCATAATACAAGAATTTTCTTTTTTGCAAGTGTTTGTCATCTTCATACTAGCAGCAGCAATGAGACTCACAGGGGATATGCTGCACATAACCCACCTCTCTGGCCACATTACTCGTTTTCACCTCCTGGATAACTGTGCCATAAACAATGTAATCCACAACATCCCTTGGGACGCTGGTCCGGTTCAGTAACCCCCTAAGGAGAAGATTACAACAAACAGTATTTGCACCACGTAAGCAATAAACTTGTCACAGCCCTCAGACATCCTCTTTCCACCAGCTTAGCTGGAGAACAAGGCAACAATGGAGCCACATCCGGAGGAAATCCTGTGTATATCTGTACGTTACGAAAATGTAAATGACTACAGACTGCAAGTAATCATGGCAATAATAGCACTATAAATGATTACAGAATTTCATGAAAACAACTACACTACACTCTCACCCCTCCCTAAACTGGTTGTTAGTATCTTCCCCAGTTTGGGGTATTCTGACATCAAAATTAAAGGAAGAGGGCTTTAAGAGATAACATAGCAAATTAACTGTGATGTAGGAACACATAAAACTTCAATAAAGGTGCACAGAAAATAAGTAATGTGAAAAGTATTAGAAAACATCTTGTATGATTTGACAGAAGATCTCGACAAACAGGCCAGCACAGCAAATCCCACTGCCAGCAGCAATTTGAGGCCCCTGGGATTCACACGTAGTTTCACACACTACCAAGCACCAAAGAGAAATTAAACTAAAGGCACCTGAAACCCAGAATCCTAAAATGGCTTGGATTAGAAGGGACCTTAAAGATCACCTAGTCCAACCCCCTGCCACGGGCAGGGACACTTTCCACTAGACCAGGTTGCTCCAAGCCCCTGTGTCCAACCTGGCCTTGAACACTGCCAGGGATGAGGCAGCCACAGCTTCTCTGGGCACCCTGTGCCAGCGCCTCACCACCCTCACAGGGAAGAGCTTCTTCCTCAGATCTCATCTCAATCTCCCCTCTGTCAGTTTAAAGCCATTCCCCTTTTTCTTGCAGCACACTAAAACCCCAAAAACATCCAGGGCACAGTCCTCACATGTGACTAACACACTGCCTGTCACCCAAGTCAGTTCTTTCCTTGGGCCTTGAAGTCTCCTTCCCCATGCACCCAGTAAAGCCTTCTCTCTTTTTAACAGCACTTTGCCCTGCTCCTCAACCAACCAAATCCACAGCTAACGGCCTACAGCTTTTGTCAAATCACTCCAGAATGGAAGAGACAGGCAAGATGACAGAATCGGCTTGTTATTCTTGTTGCCATTTAGTTTTCTCTGAATGGCAGGTTTTTTTCTCAGGTTGTTTTTCCCTTAAGTTGTAAGTACACCTCAGCAGTCAGTAGCTATGATCTCTGTACTTAGAAAACTACAGAGTTCAAATTAACTAAAATTTGTCAAGTAGGAGAACAATGACATCTCTTTGTAACAAGACACTTTAAAACAAGCCTGTTGTAAGCTCTCTTGCTTAAGCCACCTATGAAGGCCGTGGTGGACCATGAAAAATGAAGTGCCTGGATGGTATTGTTTAGAGACAAAGCTAGAGCCTTGGATTTCAAATCTGTTGAAGCCACTGTACCAACATTGGGACCCCGACGAGTTTTCTGGGCCCTTCTAGGATTTGATTTACTTACTGCAGTGCTGCTCTTGCTAGGTCATGTGGCATAAGATCTGCATACCTGGAAGTTAAAGAGAAGGACATACTTAGGGGTGTCAGAAACCAAGAGGTCTACTTCACTGCTGTAAGCGCACATCAGCAGCAAAGAGCCAGTGACATACCAGAAATGCTCCACTGACTGCACTTATAATCAAACAGTTCATACCCCAGGTTGTAAAGACTCTGTGTAAAGGTCACCACATAATTGCTGTACTAACAACATTGAAAAGCAGCAGTAACAGAATAAATCCTAAGAGTTACGTCTGGTCTTAATTCAGATATGAATTTGGTGGCATAACAGCCCAGGAAGAGTCTACAGCAGACTCTGCACATCTTGCAATTTTGTGAAATGCATCGTTTTATCTGCTATAGATTCACTAACAGCTTCCTCTAAACATGCAGCATAAATCCTCACTCTTCTCAGAACTCATACACATGGACAATCTTCTTCAGACCATGTTTTTTCATTAGCTTAAGCCGGAATAACCGTAGCAGCCTGACTCACTGCCACCTCAGTACTTTTAGGCATAATGACTACATTAAAATGAACAAGTCAGCCAACTCTTTTCACAGAAACAATATACAGTTAACCAAGTCAGCATGTATCTTCTTCTTATTTCATACTTACGTGGTGCCAGATTGCAAAAAGGGAATACGGACACCCTCCACCACAACAACATTCTTCACACCGGTTTTGGCTAAGGTCTTCTTACTCTTTGGCTGGACTGGTAAGAGAGAAGAGATGTTAACAAGAATACTAGCAAGCTTAAATTAAGACCCTACAAAAAATACTACAAAACTAAGGAAATTATTCTCTTTCGGTGTGCAAGTCATTAGCAGGGTAGGTAGGACACCTGAGCTGTAATCTTGTCTCTGGCTAATTATGTGATCTGTGAAAAAAGATTTAATAACTCGGTATGTCCCCTATCAGCAGATTCATGTATAGCTACACTGAGGCAATGGTACTGCTCTCTAGGCACCTAACTCCCATTCTCTGCTACCACTGACAAGAATACTGCATGAAGCAATGCTTCTGAAAATGCTGCACAGCTTACAGCACAAATGAGGCAGACTGAATTCAAAGCTTGAATAAGATCTCTCACTTGAGGAGCAGCAAGAACTGCAAAGAGCAACCCACCTTCCACAGTAATTGCCCATGTCTGTGCTCTTGCTGCACGGTAAACGTAAGAAGGTGAGATGATTCAAGGTAAATCAAAACACAGCTCAAGAAGTCAACTAACTTTCACTCTCGGAGGAAAGCAGTAGCAAAAGTAGTGCATATAGTTGCTGAGGGTAACTTGCTCCTTCTCCATAAGGTGTCCGAGCACCTCAAGTTCAAGGCAAAGCATGCCACAACACAGTGTTGCTCAACAGGCCACTGCCAGAACTCTTCTGGAGTGATGATTAATGAAGAGTTCAATGAGAATTTCCTAATGCAATCAGGTCTGCAAACCTTAGCAAGCACATATGGCAGTATGGAGGCAGTTCCTTTTACATAGCAAATTAAGTCCAGCTAAATACTGTGCTCAAGCAAGTGAGGATGGAACTCCAACACTGCTCTTGGCTGTCTATGCACAGCCAAGGAGACAAGGGAGAGCTACTGTCTAGGCCTGTTTCCAAAACCCACGCAGCTTAGAGCATGTCACCTGAGCAACTCCCCCAGTGAACCCCAGAATGCTGGATCACCCCAGCCACTAGCTAAGGGCCACAGCTAAAACCCCCCGTAACTGTGTGTGCTGAGCAGCTCCGACGACACCTGAGCCTCTTACTGGTCTTACTGGAGTTCAGAGCTAATTCCACAAGCTTTTCCTTGTCAGGGACAATCCCCTCCCCTCCGGGTAAGTGATCTGCTTGTCCCCAGACAGTTTTTACACTCTGAGCTTAGCACCTTGGTTTAAGTGCTAGAAACAGCAATCTGTCAGGTGACAATGGGGCTGAGCTCTGGACTGGGCACAGCTGCTGAGAACGAGGGGTATGCAGAGGCTGAGAGGATTCTGCTGCAAACAGCAGTTTACCTGTGATTTTACTTGTTTGCAGCTTTTGCAGAGCACTCAAACTACTCAGAGAGTCACAGAATGGTTTGGGTTGGAAGGGACCTTAAAGCTCATCCAGTTCCAACCCCCTGCCATGGGCAGGGACACCTTCCACTAGAGCAGCTTGCTCCAAGCCGCTGTGTCCAACCTGGCCTTGAACACTGCCAGGGATGGGGCAGCCACAGCTTCTCTGGGCAACCTGTGCCAGCGCCTCAGCACCCTCACAGGGAACAACTTCTTCCTAAGATCTCATCTCAGTCTCCCCTCTGTCAGTTTAAAGCCATTCCCCCTTGTCCTGTCCCTACAGGCCCTTGTCAAAAGCCCCTCTCCAGCTTTCTTGTCAGCCCCTTTTGGCACTGGAAGCTGCTCTAAGGTCTCCCTGGAGCCTTAAGGCAGTCTGCACTGTGCTTCTGAGATTTAAGTAGAGCAAGGCTCTGAAAAGGGAGGCAGCTTTAAAAATCATCTTCTCTAGGACAGACCCACTGAGATTCCTGGTGTTTTAGCTTTACCTGCAGCTTGTAACGGCGGAGAGCAGCTGAGCGATCGAGCAACTGAAAAACAACAAACGAAAAAACAGAGTCTGTCAAACCTGAAATGTTAAAAACATTTCTAGTTTCTGTAAGAACTGTTCAAAACATATGATAAGGTCATAGTAAGACAACTGCACCTAAACACCCATGAGGTATTTTTTAGTTTGTTCACAAAAATAAGACAGTTCATATTAGAACATGAGGTTCCTCCCACATGTAACGCGGGAACTGACAAATATGGCAACACTGAATTATCTTTTAAAAAGTCATCTTTAAGATGACAAGAGAACAGAGATTCAGATACAGCATCTATCCCAAACCCAACACTTAAACCAGAACTTTATGACCTCCCAAGTCAAGCTTTCAATAAATGTAAAGATACTTACAGCCCCTGGCAGCCCAAGCTGAGGAAGCAGGGAGGTTTCTGACAGCATAGGTCAGCATGCAACTCATTTTGATATCTAGAGAGATGGAGAAAGGTTGGTATTAATCCAATCTGATCTATTCAGAATAGTTTCAAGCAATCTGCCTGCTTCGCACAGAGCAAAAAAGTGGAGAAGATACTCCGAGGGCAGCAACAGGGAGAATTACTTCCTTTTGCACTTTTTGAACACACAAAGAGCCTGGCTTATGACTGTGGCCTGCAAACGTTCCTGTAAATAAATAGTCACCTCCACAGTGACCCAGCACTGTATGAACAGCAGCTGGCACAGTTTTTGATTCCCCTCCCAGTAACTGTTCCCCACTGGAAAATTGTCCTAGTGCCCAGCTAATCTCACTGCCAGAGTGACTCTCCCGACACACTCTCCTTGGCACAACATCATGCCACTACCCCCCGTTTTAACCTCAGTAACTTCTGTTGAGTATCCCCACGGGAAGCAGAACGAGTTGGTATCCTCTACCACAAAAAATTCGTCGGTTGCTTTCCCAAAGCTCATTCCAAAATAGAGCCTTCCCCACAAAAAAATCCTTATCTGAAGTTCTCATTGACCAGGGCAAAAAGTGGTCCTCACAGCTCCCGTTCTTTGGCGGCTGCCCGGCAACGTTCACCTCGCTCTGACACTCTTTCAGCACTCAAGCTAACAGCACTCTCTTCCCTCAAATACACCCAGTTTCCCTAGAGGGTTACAACCACCTGCAGCTCCAAGCCCAGCCCACCCAGGTACTGCAGCTCCCCACAGCTACTCCAAACCCAGCCTAAGCTGCCAGCTACCACTGTTACGCCTTACACCATACAGCTCCGCACCTGCAACATGCCACTCAGCATTCCTCATTCCCCAGCCCACTCTGACTACATTGGCACCTCACAAACCAGACCTAGGCTCCTCATGTCAGCAAAGGTCTGAAAAACAGACTTTCTCACTTGTCATCCTTCTCTGGATCTGCTCTGCCACAGTGCTCTTCTTCCATATGTGCCAGGCTCCCTCCCCACACCTGGCTGCAGCTTTTCAGAGAAACCTAGAATGGTTTGGGTTAGAAAAGACCTTAAAGCTCATCCACTTCCACCCCCCTGCCCCGGGCAGGGACACCTTCCACTAGAGCAGCTTGCTCCAAGCCTCGTCCAACCTGGCCTTGAACACTGCCAGGGATGGGGCAGCCACAGCTTCTCTGGGCACCCTGCGCCAGGGCCTCAGCACCCTCACAGGGAACAACTTCTTCCTAAGATCTTATCTCAATCTCCCCTCTGTCAGGTTAAAGCCGTTCCCTCTTGTCCTGTCCCTACAGGCCCTTGTCAAAAGCCCCTCTCCAGCTTTCTTGTCAGCCCCTTTAGGCACTGGAAGATGCTCTAAGGTCTCCCTGGAGCCTTCTCCAGGCTGAAGAAACCCAAATCTCTGCCCAACCAACAGAACTGCTCCACTCCAGGTACCCAGCCCAGGCCCATTCCCCGCACAGCCGCTCTCCTCGCAGCGCTCCCGCTGACCTCCCCGCCCCATGCTGCCCCCCGCGCCCTCAGAAGCCAGCTGCTCCCCAGCACCCCGAGGCGCCCTCTACACACAGACTGACCCGGCCAACGCTCCTCGCTCCCGGCACACCGCGGACCCAAACGCACCCACTCCTCGGCCACAAACACCCCACTCACCCACCGGACACCCCGAAACTCAGTAACAACCACACGCGCGTACCTGTCCCTCACATACACCACAGCTACGGCCCCCTCCACCCGGGATGGAGACATACGACACGACACGACACGACAGCCACCCGCTCACCTCCGCCCGCACTGCCACCGCCCGCCCCGCCGCCACTCACGAAGGACCTCGCTCTCGCCCCACCCTCCGGGCGGCACACCCGCCGCCCGCCTGAGGAACTCCACCTGCCCCACAGCCCCTTACCCGCGCTCTCCCGCCCGCCGCTCCCGCTCGGTACGGAACAGAAACGTCCGAGACCGCGCAGTGAGCGGAGCAAAGAAAGAAAGGCGGGAGTGGGCTGTGGCGGAGCGGACAGGCAGCGCTGACGGCAGCCGCGAGCAGGGCGGGGACGGCGCGGCCAAGCCCCCGGGCGGCCTCTCCCTCATTCGACCTCGCGCGCAGGAAAGATGGCGGCCGCGGTGCGCGCTATCGGCAGCCTGGGGCGCTTCGCGGCGGCCGCCAAGTACAGCTCGTCCCGCCGCCCCCCGCCCGCGGGTGAGACGGGGCCCCGCGGCTGCTGCCGCCTCCCGCGCCGGGGGGGGGGGGGGGCAGGCGCGGCGGCGGCGGCGGGGCAGCGGGCGCGGTCTCTCGGGGTGGGGTGCTCGCCGGTGAGGGTGGCGGTGGGGGGACGCGGTGTCGCTGAGGGGGGTACGTGTGAGGACGGGCTATGAGGGGGGAGCCGCGGCTAGGCAGGGCAGGGTGTCGTGGAGCGGGGGTCACCGGGCGGTGCGGCCTCGGTGTCAGCGGGGAGCAGCTGCGGGGAACGGACTGTTACCGGGGAAGGGTCGCTGAGGCACGGGGTCGGGGCGTTCCGGTCTCCGGGGTGGCGGTGAGGGGGGGGCTGCCGCCGCCGAGCTGTGCCCGTGTCCCAGGCGAGGGTGTTGTCCCCACGGCCCGAGCATCGCGCAGGGGGATCCCTGACACGTCCGTATCCCCTTCCAAGGTTCCCCCAGCGCAGGGGTCCGTGCCTCCGCGTCTCGGTGCGCCACCGCGGTGGGCGGTGCGCCCATAGGGGAGATACTCCCATGCTGGTCCCCAAGGCAGGCTTGCCTTTGTGTGCCCGGCCATGGTTCCCATGTCCTTGCACATGGGTATATTTTGGGAATCCACCTATAGTCCTGGGGAGGGGGACCCTATGACCCTGCTTTGGTGGGGGGCAGGATTGTCCTCAGTGTATGAGCTGATCCTCAGGGAGAGAGTGTCCTTGTGTCCACGTGTGCGTGTTCCCAATGCCCCTGAGGGGGAGGATGTCCCCATGTCCTTGGGTGTCTGGATCCTCGGGCTGTCCTCCAGGCACACAGGTGTATCATTGGGAATGGGGGATCCCCGTACGGGTGGGATGCCTCCAGGCATACCAGCATCTCCATGCGCGCCAGGATCTGTCTTGTCTTTGCTATACAGGCGTCTCAGCTGTTGGCTAATGCTCCCTTGTGATCTGCCAACCTGGGCAGGGTCTAGGCACTCTCCTTGTTTGCAGTGCTGGGTCGTGGTGCTTTCTTGCAGAGCTTCCAAAGCTGGAAGGCACTGTTTGCCCCTAGGAAGGCCGAAGGGCAAGGCTGAGAGCCACTGGGAACCAGTTCTTGTTTGTGTGCTTTGAAACCTGGTAGCATTTTGTTTAAATCTAATACCTGTTTTATGTGCAGTGTTGGAGCGAGTTTGTACATGAGCTGGTTGCTCCAGGAGCAGGGTGCTACAGTAGATAACAAGCAGAACTGTTCCAGTGTTTAAAGGATCACTACAAAGAAAACAGAAACTCTTTTTACAAGGAGTCCCATGGAAAAGGCAAGGGGTGATGGGCACAAGTTACTCCTGGGGAGTAACTTTCCAAAGGAAAAATTTTTCACAATGAGAACAACCAGTCATTGGAATAATCTCCCCAGGGAAGTGGTGCCTCCCCAGTGTTGGACACTGTTAAGATTCAGCTGGACAGGGTGCTGGGACACCTAGTCTAGATCATGCTTTGCCTAGAAAAGTTGCACCAGCTGATCCTTGAGGTCCCTTCCAACCTGGGATTCTAGGAGTCTATGAAGTGTGGCAGCTTCAGGCTGTTATTGATTGGTCTCCTTGTTATAAGTGACAAAATTCTTCATCACAAACAGTCCTGAAGCTGCGATGAAGACACTGTCACTCACCCTAATAAGCAGCATTGCTCTGCTGTAACAAAGTGTTTGTTAAACCAGATGCAAACCTCACCAGGGCAGGCCAAAGGCTATGCAAAGGCAGCAAGCAGGCAGAAGACAGTGTGAGCTGAGAGCTGGCTGTACCTGCTGAGCCACATGCCGTGTGCTGGCAGGTCCCCACAGGGCATAGGGAAGCTCAGGCTGTTAAAAGCTCCCCATCTCGGAGCTCAGCGCTCAGTGCCATCGGCTCACAAGTACGGGCTGGAAGCACAGACACTCATCCTGAGCTTTGGCTGGTTTGCTCTGCTGGCGCTTGAGTTGGTCCAGGACTGCAAGAAGGCTTGTCTGCTGAACCATGGATGCTGTTCCTACTTCTAGTGGCATGCCACGTCTGGGTGAGTGGAAGGGCGGGAAGGGAAAGTGCCAAGAGAAGCGGCTGAGGAAGTAACAGGGAAAGGAGAAAGCGAGAAGAAACAGGTCCTGGCTGGAATGTGTGAAAGGGGTGTTCTCCGTTCTCTGCTGCATCCAAGTTCCTGGCCAAGTCCCAAGAGCATCTGTCTGAAGTGTTGGTGTCCATGTTTAGATGCTCTTTTAATTGGAGTGAGTGAAGTATGAAAATGGAATCGATATTCAAAGCTTTTAATTCTAGAGCGAATGTCAGTGGAATGGCGGAAGCATACATCTGGTCTGCTGCTGCTTCTTTTGGCGTTCTGGCGGGAGGACTTTTCTGGCTCCAAGCTTGGCAAGTCATCATTGTGCCGCTGAATGAATCCAGGCCTGAAGCAGATGCACTGTGACTGTGGCCAAGTAACTGTGCTTTTAGTTTTAGATGTGGAAGATGTTTTCCACAAGTATTCTGGGCTCTAAAGTAAAATACTGTCAGGCTAATGAAAGCTCACTCAAGTATTAAGCAGCTGTTACTGTGATGGCAGAACCTTTCCCAAAAGAGTGCATATTAAGATGTAGATTTGTTCAGTCGTGCCCTTGATGTATTTGGTTTTTTCCTACTTCATATCTTTTGTTTTGCTAGAACTGAAAGGCAAAGTGAATTCAAGGTTTAAGGTTTTCATGGAAGCAGTCTGTTTGGAAACTGATATGAAAGAGGAAAGCATGTTAGATGGTACAAAGAGAGAAAAGTTAGTTAACCCCTTCCCTTTTTATTTGGAATTGACATTGCTTTGCATGCAGTGTAGTTTTTACTACCCTGTCAGTGCCTTGCACTCAGCCTTAGCAGGTGCCTGACTGAGGGGAGAGAAGGAAAACGTCACTTGCCTTGCAGCTGAGATTTGTTTGATCTGATTCTCCTGACTGTGCCTAGCCATGGGCAGCAGTATGGGAGTGAAGTGAGGGAGTGCAGTGAGATAGTTCAGTCCTTGCCGCCTTGTTTAAGGTAGTAAAAAAGCACGTAGCACATGTGGCTTTTATTGAGTTAAAATACTGCTGCTAACAGTGCATCATATTCTGCAGGGGAGTATTTATCAGCAGAGAAATTGTTGTCAGACCACACTCGGTTTTGTGGGACAAGAACGTTGGTGCTTATTTTCAGGACTACTTGACTTCAGTGTTCAAAAAGTTTAGGGAAATTAATGTTGGCTACAGCAATGGCAATCTGGAGATTGTCCTCATCAAAAAATACTTTAAAGCAGCTTTGGAGTGGAAACCAGTTCACTCTTTGTTTATAAAATGGTGTGGTGGGCTCATGACATGCACATGCACACAGACCCCTATTTGCCAGAACAGACTGACACTGAATTTCCATCCCATAGTGTCGCACCATGTATCCTGGGCTCAGGGAATGGAGCACAAAGGTCAATCCCTACTGCCAGCACCAGAGACAAAGTGGAAAGAAGGCCAAAGTGCAGCAGAACTCCAGCCCTGAGCCCATGTCACGGGGCTGTGGGAAGGGGGAACCACCTGTTGGTGAGGTGCAGGCTGAGGTTTTAAGCTTGTTTTTCCTGTACTGGATTTTCTGCCTCCTTGCTGCTGGGAATGGGAATGTCTCATTCCTAAATATTTTGTCAGCGCCGAGCGGAAAACCTCCCCAAGCTAAATGGCACTGTTCCAGTTGGTGGATGTGCACGTGGTGCTCAAGAAGTAACGCTTTTACTAGATTTCAGACTTTAAGTAGCTTTGGCAGGGGTTCAGCTTAGGATCTGTGTCAGAGGATCCTCTCGGTCAAGGTCAAGGTCGCTTGAATGGAACTGAGATTCATTCACGTACTGATTGGTCATCAGGCCAAATACAGTTTCTCAGCAGAAAAAGATCTGGGATTTACGAGTGAGAAAAGTGGCATTTCTCTTGTGGACAGAACTTGTTCATACCATGGTCTGAGTTTTATGAGTGCTTTGAAACAAGACAAGTTTGTCTAGGGGTTTTCATGTGTAATTAATAGACATGGATTGAGTATTTTGTTGAGAGAGGAAGGCGAGAATAAATATTGTGTGCTGTTCTTGTGGCTCACTAGCTGTGCACCCTGAGCTCTGTGGAGTAATACTTTGGGTGGCACCATTCCCTGGCACAAGAGCATGGTTTTGCAGAAATATTCTAGGGCAGTTGTGTTTGATTTGCAGAGAAGTTAGCTCACAGGCTGGAAACCCTCCAAAGTGCAGCAAGGTCTCTGGTTTAGCATATGAAGAAGTGTTGAACCGTGCATCCAAAAGGCAGAACACCCCTGTGTGCCACCTGCTCATCAGGTGTCTCATCAGCAATTTGGGAAGAAAGCTTTGATTATTTTCTTTGCTCTCAGTCTGGCATTGCTAGCATGGACATTGCTGTGAAGTCCACTTCAGTAGTGTGCGATCTGCTGAACCCTGGTGGTGGCACAGGTCAAGCTGTAAAAGAAGGAACTGGCTCATACTCAGGATTCTCTGAGCTAAGCTGAGACTACTGAGAATTCCTTTAACATCTGCAACATCTTTTCTTTAGGTTATGCTTGCCGTAACGTCTCCACCTCCTCTGCTCTTCAGAGTAAGTGTAAAGCTTACCTACCTGATTTCGTTTTCTTTCTTGGAACCCACTGAGCGTAAGCTGATAACATGTTTCTGTTTGTTTCCAGCTAGAACCCACGTTAGCTATGACATCAAGGGAGATGTTGCTGTTGTACGCTTCAACACACCAAATGCAAAGGTGCTGTTTTACCTGGCTGTGGTGGGTGGGCATGTTGGTGGAAACGACAGGAATAGCAGTTGTACAGAGAAGACATTGAAAATTCTGATCTCAGACTTATGAACTGTCCTAACCTGCAGCCATTCAAAGTTACGAGCAAAGCAGAAATAGGAAAATGAGTATTGGGGCTTTTAATGAGAGGTCTGAAAATGCCTCATGGAAATGTTTTGTGTGTGCTAAGCTAACTAGTGTGAAATCTTATTAAAATCATAGTAAGTTCTTGTATTCAAGATGGTTAAAGAGAGTGTCTGTTACATAGAGGAAAAGAAACAGCTCATAAAATCTGTGTTTAAGGTTACAAACCCACTGCTGGGGAGGTTAAGGAGGAACTTCTTATTAACAGATTACTTGATGATCTGCTGCAGGGGTTCATCTTGGAGGGTTTTTTCTCACTGTATTATGACACAGAGTGAATTATTTTTTATAGCAAATCTAGGCTCAGTTTGGGCACCCCAGAAGTGTTATAATTGTGCCAAGCAGTGGGCTGGCTGTTGGGCAAATTCCTGGGGAGTCTGTACCATTTTTTTTTTCCCTCAGAAGGCAAATCTTGAAAGACCATAGAACTGCTGCTCCTACTGGCTTGGAAAATCCATTCAGAGCTACCATTGGCTTTGGCTTTTTATTGTCAGCCTGTCTTCTGTACAAGTTTTCTGACGATATAAGGATGAAGTCCAGCACTTAATCAGAGGCTAAACTCTGCCATCATCTGGTCTCCCTCTTTACAATGCTTATTTGCTGTTTTCAGGTGAACACTCTCTCCAAACAACTGAGCGCAGAGTTTAGTGAGGTAATGAATGAGATCTGGGCCAACGAAGCTGTCAAAAGTGCCGTCCTCATCTCTTCAAAGCCAGGTTCTTTCATCGCTGGAGCAGATCTCAAGTAAGTATTGGGGTGTTGGAAGTTACACTGATGAAGCTTTCTTTGAAGTCCGGCATCCAGGTCTGGTGTGCTGTGAAGGCAAAGCAGTTTGTCACTGATGTCTCCCCAGGGGTGAGGCAGAGGCTGCAAACAAAATCAGTGAGCACAGGATGCCTAACCTGCCCAAATGAAGTTAGGACCTGTTGGAGCAAGTCCAGAGGAGGCCACAAAGATGCTCCGGGGGCTGGAGCACCTCTGCTATGGAGACAGGCTGAGAGAGCTGGACTTCTCCAGAGCCTGGAGAAGAGAAGGCTCCACAGAGACCTTAGAGCAGCTTCCAGTGCTTAAAGGGGCCAACAAGAAAGCTGGTGAGGGACTTTTGACAAGGGCCTGTAGAGACAGGACAAGGGGGAATGGCTTTAACCTGACAGAGGGGAGATTGAGATGAGATCTTAGGAAGAAGTTGTTCCCTGTGAGGGTGCTGAGGCCCTGGCACAGGGTGCCCAGAGAAGCTGTGGCTGCCCCATCCCTGGCAGTGTTCAAGGCCAGGTTGGACGGGGCTTGGAGCAACCTGCTCTAGTGGAAGGTGTCCCTGTCCATGGCAGGCACTTGGAACTAGATGAGCTTTATGGTTCCTTCCAACCCAAACCATTCTATGATTCTATAAAGAGGAACATAGCAAGTAATTAAACCCCATTTGGCTGTAACACTTGGTCACTCCTTCCTGCGTGCTGGGGTGCAGCCAAGAAAACCCATGCTGGCTCTGGGGTGAGCATTGTCCTTTGGTCTGAGACACAACAAAAGCAGATAATTTATATGCAGGACTTCATTTAAGCTGGGTTTGAGTGCCTGGCAGTCTGCCAGCATGGCCCCTTGCTTAGGCAGGATTTGGCACTCCACCTTGAGGAGCATGAGCACCCTCCCAGGCAATACAGCTCAGGTACCTTCGGCAGGGTGTGGGACAACCTGTGTGGGTGCTCTCACTGGGATCCGGAGCACCACTGCTCCTAGTCCTGACATTGGCTGGGACAAAATAATTGTTTAAAGTCATTAAAAGCCAAAAAGCTCTGAGGAAAGTAGGCATGTTGCAGAGACACCCATCAAAACCTTTTTGGCTGGCCTTATTCGGGGCAGAGACTTGATATATGATGTAGTGGGAAGCAGAGCAAAAGGACAGGCTGTGTTTAAGAGGGGTCTGATGGTCTCAATGCTAGGAGCCTCCTGACCTGCACCAGCCTGGCAAGCACTGCTGGCCTCCATGAGAATGACTGGCACAGGGAGCCTCTAATTGGCAGAGTGCAACATCAGAGCCCTGGCCATCTGCTCCTCTAAAAAGTGATCCCGGGCTCTCCCCCTCCACCCTTTCTGGCAAGTGCTTTGAGGCTTCCTATGACCCTTTCTCCTCTCCCCCAAAGGCTTTCAAAGCTCTGACACAAGGAAACTCATTCAGTGCCTGCAGGCGCAGCCCAGTGTCAGCGTGCAGTGACTGAACCCGTTGAATTTAGTAGTCTTCCTGTGTTGTCTGTTAATCTAAAACTGGGGGACTAAATAGCTCTTGCCTGTCTGTCAGTCACTGGAGCTTTGTGGGGAAAAAGGAACAAACTCCTTGAAGCACTCTCATTTTGCTGCTGTTTTCACAGTGCTTTTCCAATTCTCATCAGCCTTTCTGCCTCACTGCAGCATGATTGAAGCTTGCAAGACTTCTCAGGAAGTGACTCAGCTTTCTCAGGAAGGACAGAAGATGCTAGAAAAACTTGAGCAGTCTCCAAAGCCCATAGTTGCTGCCATCAATGGCTCCTGCCTGGGAGGAGGACTGGAGGTACTGCACAATTCTGGGTCTGACAAGCAGGAGTGGGAGTTGATAGTGCTGATTCTCTAAACTATCCAAACGCTGCCTGTAGGACTGCTTACTGTGAGAGGGATTTGAGACCTGATGAGGGTTCATTACATCCATTCAAATGAGTTGGTGGCAAGTTAATGACTTGGTTGTGCTTCAGGACTCTGCCATGCTAATTTTTCTGCTTCTGTTGAGAGCTAATCAAATATGAATCCATGTGGGCCAGGCTAATATTTAGATGAGAGCGTCCCGGGGAAAAATGCTGTTTCTGGCAGGCATTGGATCTGGATAAATGCTGCTGGCAGAGCCCAGGCTGGAAATTGCTGCTTTTCAGATGAAGTGAGTCTTGTATCCCAGCAACTTCTGTTCTTGAAGAGGTAGTGGTGAGCGGGACGAGCATGGGTAACCTGGCCAGGCTCCGCCCTGGCCTGTGTACTCTGCTCTCTCTCTTGCTGCTTTGGCTATGTGCAGTATTTGCTTCATAATCTCCATTTAGGATTTTGTAAACTGAAGGACCCTGGGGTACTTCTTGGTGCAAAGCTGTTACTAAAACAGAATAACCTTCTGGGAATGGAGTCTCTTCAGTTGCTTACTGATTACTCAAGCAGTCACAGCTTTTAACAAGCACTGTGGTGAAGGATCTGGACCTGGTGATCCAGTGATAAACCAAGCATCATGGCTGATCTGCATACGGGACCATGCTCCCAGTGTAATGAGTGAATTTAGCTCTTGATGGCCTAGATGAGATTTAAAAATACCTTGGCTTAGTTTGGTGTTTCATGTTCATGTCATAGCTGCTTGCTATCATCTGCTCATGTGCACTTCTGCCAGAAGCGGCCATCAGTGAGCACAGAGGGAATTGGCGCAGTTGAATTAGGGAATTGGGGTAGGGGCGGGAGGAAAGTTGAGGCAGTGTGTAGAAGAGACCTTTGTGATGGATGCCCACCCAGTTCTTCTGTGGTCTTTCACAAGGAAACCTTGATTTTTCTTTTCCCTTCTTAAGCTTGCCATTGCCTGTCACTACAGAATAGCAACGAAGGACAAGAAAACAGTCTTGGGAACACCTGAAGTGTTACTGGGTCTCCTGCCAGGGGCAGGGGGTACTCAGAGGCTGCCAAAGATAGTAAGTAAGAGAAGAACTTTACTCAGTAGCCCCTTCTGCTGCATGGCATGCTCCCATTCTGAAATCCCCTTTCTGCCCTTCCAGGTGGGACTTCCTACTGCCTTTGATATGATGCTGACTGGAAGGAACATCCGTCCTGACAAAGCAAAGAAGATGGGTCTGGTTGACCAGGTGGTGGACACGCTAGGTCAGACATGATTCCTCTCAGTTTCTTGATCTGCTGCCCATCAGTTTACCACCTTACTGAAGTGGGTGAAGAAGCCACTGGTGCAGCCAGCAGTCTAGTGGGGGCAAAGCATATGGACTGCAAAGTCCTTGCCATGCTCTGCAGTGCAATCTCCATTCCCACTTCAGAAGCATGTGCATGGGAACCTTGAAATGTCATGCTCCTGCTAAAGCTAAGTGAGTAAAGAAAGGTTAACGTAGAGGGCAGCTTGCTCCTGGCTCTCTTGCATAAGCTAATTATACAGATAAGAGCCTGCATTCCTCATTTATCATGTCAGGGGGACAGATTGCAACCCATAATGAAAGGAGAATAGATGACCAATGTCTACATTTATGCAGCCTGCAATGTTAATCTCTGTGACGAGATCTTGAGAAGAAGCCAAACCCCATGGCTTAGGTGCTCTGAATTGTCAACTGACTTTCAGTTAAATGGAGAAATTCCTTGCAAAATGCGTATTTCCAAGTGCTGAGTGGGCTAGTGAATAATTTCTTGCTTCTGCTTTTCCTTCCCTAGGGCAGCTTTCATGGAAGGTGACTAAATGAAGGGGCAAGCCCTCCCACAGCCTCCTCTGAAAGGTCTGAGCAGCTGCAGCCAGGAATTAGACTGGAAACCACTGTGTCAGCTGGTACTGCCACAGAGTAGCAGGGTGCTGAGCTTGGTTTCCCCAGGCAGAGCATGGCCAGAGTACCCTGGTGGCCCTTAGCTCCTGCAGTTGGAGAAAATGAAATAAAGAAAAAGGAAAGGTGCTGCTGCTTACCCTGAGAAAAGCCATGGAAGCCTTTGTGTCTGTTCTCTGTCGTATGCCGGTTTTCAGCTGGATCCTTAGCTATAGTCTCACTTATAAAACAGATCAGGGGTACCCAGGCTTGAGTTAAAATTGCCTGAGTAAACTTCAGTGCTGTATACATGCTCGGATGTGATTTGGCTTTTAAGAGACAGCCAGTGTGGCTTTTTATACCAATGGTTACAATGGCTTCCTTGAAGGAAACGTGAGCTTTCTGAAGAGCTGTTTGCAATCCTAGCTTAGACCAGATGAGCACATAGGAGGAACGCAAAAAACAATTTATGTGCAAGCATTAGAGGCATTTCTTGCTCATTCAAATAGCAGCCAGTGCCAGAAGGCTTTCTGCTGAGTATTCTCATGTTCATTCTGAATGTCTGAGGGAAAGCAGCTTTAAATGGGAGATGATGCTTTAGCTGATTATACAAAGCTTTGAAGGAGAGAGACAGCATTAATCAGGAGGCAATTTCATGGGGTGCAATCAGCTCTCCTTCGGTAGAGAGCTCTACAGCATGCTCTTGATGTATTTACTACTGTGGCCAGATCTAATTCTGGCATGTGCCATTTATATAAGAAAGCAGATGTGAGTCGACAGCTTGGAGTTCCCGGGTTAGGACACAGCAAAATGTTGGGAGGTAACTGCAAGTAAAGTAAACCCACGTATGTGGGTTTGACCACCTTGCCTGAGTAGTTTTACAGCTCAGACTTACAAATAAACAGCTTTATTCTTCAGCTGTAGTGTCAAAGTTCAGCACTTGCTGGTGTTGAACACCCAAGCTAATGGAAGGGGGAAATCAGGTATTCGCATCCGGTGGTGGGAAGATAATTTGGAAGCAAGTAAGGTTTGAGCTCAGAAATCCCAAGTGCTCTCAGATTTCCAAGAAATTCTCTCAAATCCCCTGGGCATTGCTGAAATGTAGGTTATGCAGCAGCTCTGGGTTAAGTTTTTCTGTGCTGCCTGTAAAATGAAAGATGTTGCTTTGTTTGGACTGTTTTCCCCTAGACTGGCTTTGTCATACTGCCAGGGCATGAGTGAGACTTCCCAACAGCGAGCTTTCGTGATCTGGTCAAAATGTACGTGCTGCTTTATTTGCTTCTTGCTGAGAGACCCTCCAGCAGGCAGCAGCATCTGTGGTCTGCTGTGCATATGCTCTCAAGATTTATGTGCAAAGAGAGATGAAACTTGAAGTTGTTTGAGCAAGTCCAGAGGAGGCCACAAAGATGCTCCAAGGGCTGGAGCACCTCTGCTATGGAGACAGGCTGAGAGAGCTGGGCTTGTTCAGCCTGGAGAAGAGAAGGCTCCACAGAGACCTTAGAGCAGCTTCCAGTGCCTAAACTGGCTGACAAGAAAGCTGGAGAGGGGCTTTTGACAAGGGCCTGTAGGGACAGAACAAGGGGGAATGGCTTTAAACTGACAGAGGGGAGATTTAGATGAGATCTTAGGAAGAAGTTGTTCCCTGTGAGGGTGCTGAGGTGCTGGCACAGGTTGCCCAGAGAAGCTGTAGCTGCCCCATCCCTGGCAGTGTTCAAGGCCAGGTTGGACACAGGGGCTTGGAACAACCTGGTCTAGTGGAAGGTGTCCCTGCTCATGGCAGGGGGTTGGAAGTGGATGAGCTTTAAGGTCCCTTCCAACCCAAACCATTCTGTGATTCTGTCAAGACCTCAGCTCTTGGTGGAGGGAGAGAATAGTGGAAGGTGCAAGAGGAGGGGGTTTCTGTTTTGGTTTTGTTTGACTGCCTCCTGTGTCAGGGAGTAGTTGTCTGCTCTGATGGTTTCTTTGCTGTGAGGACTCTCTGGAGCATCTGGGTATGGCTGCAGCAGTTTACAGTGAAGGTTAATGAGGTCATGCAGCTGTGTGATAGAGTTGTAATCTCAACAGGTTTGCTCTGCTAGTTCAGAGGCAGCCCAAGGCTGCGGGTTTACCTGCAGGCTCGTCGTGGTGCCCCATGCAGAGTCACTGGGCATTGCTCTTTCGCTAGTGACTCATTGTGCCTCTAGCGATTTCACACAACTGCCTTTTCAGCCCTGCACTCCATCCTCCTGTCTGATGATACCAGTTCTGTGCTTGGAAATTGTGCAACCCACTCTCAGAGATTGCTAAAGCTCATTTTGTGGTGGTTTGCTTCATTGTTTGTGGGACAGCTCTAAGTTAGGCTGGGTGTTGCACTAGCTAAAGCGAGTGAGAGATTTCCTGCAACTGAGGCCAGAGGTGGAGGTTTCACTGGGCATGAGCTCCAGGACAGGTAATTTTCAGGGGCACGGTGCTTTGCAACTGTCTGTTTGTTTAATACCAATAGCGTTGCAGAGACTTACCATACTATGTAAGAAAGAAGAGGTGCAGCAAGAAGGAGGGCAGGCAGCACACTGAAGTTCTGCTGGGATCCAGGAGTGCCTGCAATTACATGAAGCAGAAAGTTGAGGAATAAAGGGTACAATTTGCAAAAAGATGGTCAGATGCTGAAACAAGGGTCCAGAGAGGTGGTGGGACCTCCACCCTTGGAGTCCTTCAGAGACTGGCAGAACATGTCTTTGAGCAGCCTGATCTAATTCCAGAGCTGGATTTAACTTTGAACTTGGCCCCACTTTGAGCAGCAGGTCAGAGCAGATGGCCTCCCATGTCCCCTTCCAAAGCTGTTCTATGGTTCTGTGAAAGCAGTGTTGATGTTTAAGTAGCATAATGCTGTCTGCTCCCATTGGGAACTGATGTTTTGGCATTTGTATATAATGCCATGTATAGTAAATGCCTTGGGGCCTTCCTATAGTTGTCTGAGCCTTTCCCTCAGTATTCATCAGCAAGAAAAGTCATGCAGGTGTGGGGAATAGAGTGGTGATAATTAAAAGGAACGTTATATTGCTAGTCTCATCCTTGCTCCTCTGCATCCTCAGCTATCAGTGGTAACTTCTTCTGCATGTCCTCAAGACTTCTTATTTTATTCACAGGGCCAGGTGTGAAGACTCCAGAAGCACGAACAATTGAGTACTTAGAGGAGGTAGCCATTGGCTTTGCCAGAGGACTAGCCAACAGGACTGTGTCTGCCAAAAGATCCAAAGGGCTAATACAGAGTAAGTCTGTGGGCACTATGGCAAATCCCAAGGGATTGTAGAGACTATAATCCAGCTTTCCTTCACATGTCTGTATTTGTGCTCCTTCTTAATTCCCTTTGCAAAACAAAGTTGTTTCATGTTGTAGTCATCTCTTGAGCCTGGTGGGTTGGTAGAGAAAACATTGCTCTGCATATCTTCAGGTGACATTGCCAGAGCTGCACATGGTGCTGCTCCTGAAGAAGGGAGCCAAGCCTCAAGAAGAGAGCAACAGCTGCCTCCAGAGGACTTACCTGTCTTCAAAGTTTTAGTAGCAAGTTCTGTACCAAGCTTGTGTAATCAAGTGGGAAGAGGCACATGGGTCTGCTCTGCACTGATCCTCGTTAGTGGAGCCCTTAAGCAGTTAGAGCCCAGAAATGGTGACATCTCTGTGCAAGTCCTGCTCCCCAGAGCTCAGTTTGTCACCGTTTGTATTAGGAGGATACTGGAGCCCTAAATGAGACTTGTTGGTGAAACAAGCCATAGCAATCCTCCTGAGCAGACCCTGCTACCTGGGGTGAGGTTCTGGTGCGTGTTTCTATGGCAGATATGCAACATTCACTCCTATAGTCCTGGTTAATCATTTAAAGGCTGATTGTACATATAGCACTGTGCTGAGGCATGTTTTGTCCATCTTGCAGAGATAACAGACTATGCCATGGCTCTTCCATTTGTGAGGCAGCAAGTCTACAAGACAGTGGAAAGCAAAGTTCAGAAACAAACCAAAGGACTCTACCCCGCTCCAGTAAAGATCATTGAGGTAACCCACACTGTGAGGTGTAAGAAACTACAGTGATGGTGGATCTCTGGGATAACATGGCAACACATGGAGGGAAGGTGGTTCATTTCTCTGAGTCAAGCCTTACATCCTGATCTTCGCAGATCAGCCTTGGTGCATGCTGGCTGTGTGATGCATCAAGCAAGTATGGTAAAATTCAGAATAGCTTCCCAGAATACAGTCACCAATCTAGGTGATACTGGTGCCAGTAAGGGGTAGATCAGGAATCCCAGTTGAGGGGAGGCTTAGCTGGAATATTTTGTCTGAATGAAACTTTCAGCTGCAGTTTTTCCAGGTTGCCTTATACCATTTCTAAAGAGTTGGGTGAACCTGTTTGAAGCTAAGAAAATACAAATTGCTGCTTTCATAGCACGAACCACACCATACTTAAAAAGTTAGTTCCCTGAGTTACACAGGCATTGTATTACCTACACAGTCCATGGTTGACTCCTTATTATTTTAAAATAAATTTTCACTATTGTAAGTTCTCTAAAACCTGGGAATGCCCCACTCTGACTCTGAGAGCAGGGTCATTACAGGAGCACAGTCCTACTGAAAAACAATTCCTGAAACCACAAAGTATGTGTAAAAATGAACCTGATGGAAATCCGCTTGCCATCGTAGCTGTTATGTGCTAGAAGGACAAGGTGTTCCGTAGCTCTGCTTTGAACAGCACGGACAGGACCCCGAAAGTCTGAAGTGTGCCCTGAATATTGGAGAGGAGTCACATGTGAAAACAGGAGGTGCAGCTAAACAAGTGATCACGTTAAAGCGTAGATGTTGGCAGATGTGACTAAACAGCAGCATATCCTTATTGTTCTTCTTTGACTAGGTTGTAAAGACTGGTCTTGATCAGGGGCATGATGCTGGATACCTCATTGAATCCCAGGTAAGGAGATTAGATCCCTGGTTGTAATCAGTCAATTGTGTAGTCAGGGGGATTTGTGTCTAACCACGCACAAAGGATAATAGTCATCCTAGGCTGCTCAGAATGGTATCTTGCTCCATGCCCCTTCTTCTGGCACTGGGGCTGTGAAAAAGGCCTGCTTAAACAACAGAACTGTTTGTCAGGGTTCTTCATCTCTGAAAACAGGTTGTGCCTTTTCTCATTCCTGTCTGTGTTACCTTTCTGAGTGGGGAATGACCAGGGCGAGGTCACCAATACAGGTTTCACCAAACAGGACTGTGATTTCTCCATGTGTCTGAGCACTGTTTTTTCTGATTGTCACACAGGACAGGTATCCAGAGGTGTGGGTGTAGTGCTCTTGGTCTCCTCAGTGTTTCCAGACAATTTGGTCCAAACAAGCCATTTCCTCTGAGAGTTAACTTTAATTTTTACCAGTGCTCTGTTTACTCTGTCACACTTTTTCACCATTATCTTTGTTCAGGGTGCTGAGTCTCCAATATTCTTGGTTTGCTGTTTGCCCTGTTTTCTAGTCCAGATACTTTGTGCTGGTCCTTTTTCACCCATGGATAATTTTGGGTGCTTCTCAAAATTAGGTGGGTTTTTTTCAGCAGTAGTTTCTCACTTCAAACAGGACTTCTCTCTCCTTAACCCTTAGTCAAACTTACCTACTTAGTAGCCACTCCAGTGAGTGTACTGGCTGGTACTGACCATGCAGAGAGACCTCAACAGACCAGAGAACTGGGTGGACAGGAACCTCATGAAGTTGAGCGAAGGGAAATGCCAAGTGCTGTCCTCAGGAAGAATAAGCCCATGCACTAGTCCAGGCTAGGGCCAGCTGCCTGGAGAGAGTCCAGCGAAGGGCCACAGGGATGATTAGAGGTGGGAGCATTTGGCACACAAGGAGACACTGTGAGACCTGGGACTGGAGAAGAGAAGGCTTGGGGGGACCTTATCAACATGTGTAGATCATAGAATGGTTTGGGTTGGAAGGGACCTTAAAGATCATCTGGGTAGAATCCAACCCTCCTTCTTTACAGTGGGTTGGAACCAGGCTACACTCTTCCATTCTCTCCGTTCTAGTGGCGGAATAAGAGCACAAACAGAAATGGGAAATTCCACTTAAATATGCAAACCATTTTACTGTAAAGGTGGTGGAATGTGGGAAGATTGCCTGGAGAGACTGTGGAGGCCCCCTCCATGGCAGTACTCAAAACCCAATCACACACAGTCCTAAGCAGCCTGTTCTGGTTTGAGCAATGGGGTGGGACAAGACAATCTCCACAGGTCTCTTCCAACCTCAACTATTCAGTGGTTTGGTGGTTCTGTGAAACAAGCCTCTATATCATTCTTTCTTTCCCTTCAATTCTTTACTTTCCTGGCACATCGGTTGAGTTTAGCACCAATATCGACTGTTAAGGGTAGTCAAGTCTTTTGCATTTAAGACCCAGAAGGCTTCATCTCTTGCTCTGCTTGCTGCTTTTCCTCTGTGTAGGTCCAACCAGTAGTGAGGCTGAGCAGCTATTACAGTCACAGAAGAGATATCCTACTGCAGAGGTGTAGGTACATGCACACGTGTATTCACAAACACAACACGCACAGCTGGCTGCACAGACAGCATGGTGCCTTTACTGGTGGCACCCACATAAACACAAACAGCTCACGGGCATGGCCAGTGTGGGTGATTCATGCTGTTCCCCCGGTCACCTGGTCAGAATTGAAGTTCACATGCGTGCATACACCCCTTTATTAGCTGGCTGTGATGTTTCATCTGACACTTAGTTGGCCACAGGGCCCAGTCTGACCAGCTGCTGGCACATTACTCGTGCCCTAGATGCCACTCAGTCCTGCTGGAGGTTTACTAGTGACATACTCAGGGAAGATAGGAATAGAGTTTAATATGGAGGTAGGACAGACTGTGGTGGGCAGGCCCAGGGCTTGAGCAGGCAAGTGTCCTCACCGGTAGATTGCTCATGCATGACCCTTTATTACACACACACAGAGTCTTTGTTTCCCCATGGTTATTCATCCTCAGCCATCTTGATCCTTCCCCTTCTCTGCCCTTGTCTTTGCCTTAATAAACAAGCTGCCCCTGATTAATTTTTTTCTCACTCAATCCATACTCAAATTTGTTACTCCTGATACTGAAGAGGTAATTCTGTCTGTGCATAGTGTTGCTGGTGTGGGTCCCTTGACACTTATGGCTATGCAAGACCTGACTCCCCAGAAGACCCACAACGCTCCCACCTGGTTATCTCTGCGTTTGGGTCATCTCTCACATTGCTGCCCTGTAACTGCTGGTGAAATCCATCTGTCCCCCACAGTACTATCTGTAACTTTCACCAGCTTCTCATGCTGCTATCTGTCACATCCCACAGCCTTTCTTGCTGTGCTTAGTAGCTCCCTTGTCTCTCTTCTCGTGACAATGTTCTGGCCTGAGATGTAGCTGTCTGCCTCCTACCTTAACAGTGATCTCCTGGGTATACCCCGTCTGTTCTAGTTATGCATTCCACCCACGTTTGGTCTGCTGCTGAATAAAAGGCTCAGGATACTCTGTTCCTTACTGAAAAGAATGAATGTTTTTTCCTGAGAACAGCAGCAGGATGGAGATCTTCCCAGAACCCTCTAAAGAATAATAAGTGTCAATGTCGTGTCTTTTTTAATGCCTCCCTCTTTCCTCTAGGACAGGAGGCTTGCAGATTCTCTTCCAGGTTCTGCGTTTCTGGTATTTTAACAAGCCTCTAACTCACAGGACAGTGGTGAAGGAAGACACAGCCTGCTCGAAACTACATTGATTTGGTGGCTTTCCTTAGCAGACTTGGCTCAGACAACATTAGCTTTGTGTTGCATTATGCTGTCTTTTGTCTTCCTGACTACTTTCCCGTTTCATGCTGAGTGCTGGGAGGTTATGCAGGCCTTAGTTGTTGTTGCCTGTCTATGATCCTCTGAAAATAGTGCCAGGCTACTGCTGTCAGTAAGAACCGGCCTATTTAAAGACTTTTCTCAAAGCCCGAGGGCAGGACCGTTTCACTTGAATGCCATTGGGGCAATGGCCCCAGCTACTGCAGGATGCTCGTAGGGGAGAAAGGGTCCTGTGTAAGTGAAATACAGTCCTGCTGTTGGGGACCTAGAAGTGGCTCCTGCGCTGATCTCTTAGGACCCTGCAGCTGCTGGCTGGCTGAGGCAGCTGGGTCGCTTCTGACCTACCATGATGGCAGTGAACTGCCAGGGAATACTTCTCCCAGAGCTGTGATGGGAGGGTGGAAATGAGCTGTGTATGATTCAGTGGGTAGGAGGGAGACGGACATGGAAATACGATGGCTGTTCTTGTTCCCTGGCAGAACCGCTGTGCCTCCAGATGCAAGCCTTAGAGGTACAAACTCTTTCAGATGCTTTAAATGATACTGTTTATGGGAAAGGCCATTCAACAAGCAGTTTCCTGCTGCTCTTTGGTAGCCCATGTGGGAGGTAGTGGTGCAAAGCAGGCTGTGCTTAGCACAGCAGGTGCCTTGCTGCAGAGGATGCATATGCTCTGTCCATTCTTCCTTTTCTAACTCGGCTAGTAGTCTGTGCAGTTACATGGGTGGCTGTGCTCTCCCCTTGCTGTGTTTTTGATGTGTGAGTGCTGGAAGTGAGACAACTGTTAAATGCCAAACTCTCTGCTTCCTTCTTCCCTTTCTTCCAGAACTTCGGCAAGCTTGCAGTGAGTAAGGAATCCAAAGCACTGATGGGACTTTACCACGGGCAGATGCACTGCAAGAAGAACAAGTTTGGAGCACCTCAGCGAGAGGTCAAGTAAGTGCAAGTCTGAGATGCCTGAAGGAGTTGTTGGAGGACCTCTGCTAAAGAGAGAGGACCTCTGGAGGACTCTGCTCTTGGAGCGAGTGGCCTGCAGTCCTGAAAAGCAGTGTAGCAGTGCAGAGAGATTTCCAGCCTCCCGAAGGCTAATGCTCTGCAGCTGCAAGATCTCACCCACAAGTGAAATCTTGTATGATCTCACTAAAAATAGTGCCTGAATGGACAGGATCTGTGAGAATCTGTCAGCAGCAGTGGAAATTCAGTGATTTATAGCTTTAAATGTGTCCCCTCTTCCTTTTCTATGCAGGACTCTGGCAGTGCTGGGAGCGGGGCTCATGGGAGCTGGCATTGCACAGGTTTCAGTGGATAAAGGACTGAAGACCATTCTGAAGGACACAGCACAGCAAGGCTTAGACAGAGGACAGCAGCAGATCTTCAAGGGGTACGTGAACTAAAAGGAGTTTGCTTGGGATGGAATAGGGCTGCCTTTAGTCAAAATGCTCCTCTGCTTTCAGGCAGTCAGGAACTCCTGACACCTCTGTTCCTTTGGAGTCTTCTACCATCAGATTTCACAGAAGTGCTTTCTTGTAAGGTTGCCCTATGCAGTGTGCTGGAATATTGCTATGAAATAGGCCCAGTGTATTCAGCCTTAGCTCCTTAGGTAGGAGGATGACCTAACAGACCATTGCTTTAGTTTTAAAATTTAGCAATAGCTTATAGAGCTAAGGGGGGAGGAAGTAATCCTGGCTGCCTAAAAGCCCATGTTAGGGGAGGCATTGGGTCACACTTCTGAAAAGCTGGATCTCATTCCCCTGTCCTCCTAGCTCAGCAATAATAGTGCTCAGCTGTGCATCATCAGGAATATCAGTGATTGAAACACAGGGTGGTTGGGGTTGGAAGGGTCCTCTGGAGATCATCCAGTCCCATGGCCCTGCTAAGGCAGGTTTACCTAGAGCAGGTTGCACAGCATCACGTCCAGGTGGGTTTTGATTATCTCCAGAGAAGGAGACTCCACAGCCTTGCTGGGCAGGCAGTTCCAGTGTTCCATCAGCCTCACAGTAAAGAAGTTCTTCCTCGTATTCAGGTGGAACTTCCTGTGTTTCAGTTTGTAGCCATTGCCTTTATCCTGTCACTAGGCACCAATGAGAAGAGTGGTCCCTTCCTCTTGATACCCACCATTAAGATAATTGTATGCATTGATGAGATCCCCTCTCTGTCGTCTCTTTTCCAGGCTGAACAGGCCCAGCTCTCTCAGCCTTTCCTCGTAAGATAAATGCTCCAGTCCTTTAATCATCTTCATAGTCCTCTGCTGGACTCCAGTAGTTCCTTGTCCTTCTTGACCTTCAGACTAGTTGACTTTTGGACTAACGTACCAGCTGAGTTGTGTGAGCAGGGCTCTTCTATTTCCAGATGGAAGGAGGGGCCAGTGACAGTCCTGCTGGCTTGGAGATGGTGTTTTGGGTCCAGGAGGGAGGCAGGGATGCCCTTAGTGGTGCGGTGCACCTCCAGCAGCCTGGGCTGGCCTGCTCAAGAGCTGTGACAAAGCTGTCCTTCCCTAGGCTGAACAGCAAGGTGAAGAAGAAGAGTTTGACATCATTTGAGAGGGACTCCATTATCAGCAACCTTACAAGCCAGCTGGACTACAAGGGATTTGAGAAGGCAGACATGGTGATCGAGGCTGTGTTTGAGGACATTAACATCAAGCATAAAGTGCTGAAGGAAGTGGAGGCCGTGAGTATTGTTTCTGAGCAGCTTGTGCTAGATGTGGCCTCTGTGTGGTGGAGACTCAGGGCATCCTGTCCTGTGCTGCTGGGTTTGTCACATCTCCTTTGTGCTGCAGTTTGGTGCTTGGTGCAAGTTATTTATGTCAGTAGAGGGGTGAGTGTTAAGGGCAGCCTTCCTATTCCCTAAGGATATTCACTGTTCAGTAAGGAGTCAGTAGTTCTTAGCTGAATGGGGCAGTTCTGTCATTTGCTAACTCCTGGGAACCACTCCAAAAAAACTTCCATTTGTCTGAGAACACTGACATGACAGTAATGTCTTTTGGTATCTCCACAATTTATGCTCCTTTACCTGCTATCCCTAGCTTGCCACCACTGCACTTTTCTGTTCAAGAGCACACTTGGGGAAATAAGTGGATGGTAAAAGAGCTGGTCTGTGTACCTTTCTGAAGTCCCTCCCTGCCACGTCTAATGTTGGTGCAGTGGTCTGGCAGAAACATGGGAGCTCTGAGACTAATATTGCAGACCTGTGGAGAGTTCAGGGGAAGTTAGATCTGGCTGACTTGGGCTGCTGCTTTAGAACTAGTTTCTAATGCTGAAGGAGAAAATCAAGTTTGCCTTGTTTGTCAGGATTGCCAGGTGCTTGTGCTGTTCTCTCAGGGCTCTGCACATCACACTCTGGACCTGTCTCTGCAGCCTGTGCGTTTACACTGTCTCTTCCACCCCCTGCCACAGGTGATCCCTCCTCACTGTGTCTTCGCCAGTAACACATCTGCCCTCCCAATCGGCCAAATTGCTTCTGTTAGCAAGAGGCCAGAGAAGGTGAGTACCCAGTGCCACGTGCCTATTCTGCTCTGCGCCAAGCTGCCTGTTAGAGGCAAACTGTTTTTGCTGGAGATGAGCGCTGGGATCTTCTATTTCCTCCTTGGAACATGAAACAGCTCATCCTCTGCCCCCAGTGCAAGCATTGAACAAAGAGCTTGTGATCTTTAGATAGGTAGGAAGGAAGTGAAGGTAGACTTACCCCAAGTGTGATGTTATCACTGCACCAAGGCAGGGTGCGGTAGGGAGGTCAGCGCATTTCCGGGAAACATTAGTGCACATGGGGGCAGAGAAGCTGTAGAAGGGCTCAAGCGATTCCAGCCAACAACTTCAGTTATTTTGATAAGCTGATTAGACGTAGGAGTGACTTGCCTTGATGGGAGAATGCCACTGGCTTCTTGGAGAAGACATCAACCCAGCAGCAAAAAGGGAAGGAAAGTCAGTGACCGGAAGCTGAACTCGGAGGTGCTGAAAGCACAACTTTGGTCAGCCATGGAATCAGCTGCTGCAGGGATGTTGGGGTTTTCTTTCTGGCTCCAGATGATCTATGTGAACAGGATGTCAAGAGCAACTGTTAGAGGTTCCTGTGACCTTCATGAGCCTCTTGCTGGTTTACTGTCAGACCTTAGTTGCATCGGAAATGCAAACTGAGTCTTATTTCTTCATACTTGCAAATAACTTCCTCTTGCTGTATAAATTGCCTGCATAATGGCTCTTTATAGGGAAACTAATAGGAAATCAGTTAAGTAATTAGTGTATTTTCTTTAATTAGTTTTTGAGTCTGCAGCTCTCTCCAGCAAGTGTTCCTCTGACAGATGTTAGCGCCATGCGTAGCTTCCCAGAGGCATGAAGGTGACAAGCTGATTACGTGGTCATGTTAAGAAAGTGAGGCACACAGCCGAATAATCTCCGCTTAAATGCTGTTGCCAAAGGAAGGCTGCACTTACCTCCACATTTATTTTCTTGAACCATGCCTTTTCATCCTTAAATTCACTTCATTGTCAAAAATAGAATAGAATAGAATTCCCAAGTTGGAATCAGATGATCAGGGATCATCTGGTCCAACCTTTCTAGGCAAAGCATGACCTAGACTAGATGTCCCAGCACCCTGTCCAGCCAAATCTTAGCAGTGTCCAACACTGGGGAGTCACCACTTCCCCAGGGAGATTATTTCAATGACTGGTTCTCATGGTGAAAACATAGGAACAAGTCACTGACAAGCAGAACACAGGGACTGTCTCTGTGGCTGCTGTTCCACTCTTGATGTCCAGCAGAAGCACTACCCAGGCATGTGGCTGCCCAGCCAGCTCAGACAGTACCTGCAGTCACACAGTGCGTGTGATTTGCCTGGGGACTGAGCTCGCTGAGATTCCCAGACAGCTTTTGTTGCCAGACTATTAACAAGTACAAAGAGAGCTGAGCAGCACTCTTGGTCCTGTGTTACGCCTTCATCACTGAAACAAGAACTGTGGGGCATGTGATATGTCCTTGAGAAAGCCAAGGAGGGAAAGGGAGTTGGAGAGCACTTCTGTCGGACAGGGATATGGTGGAGCGTATGGCTGGATAGTGCACTGTGGTGATGGATCCTGCAGCCCTGCTTCCCTCTGCAGCTGGACACTTGACTTGCTTAGCAGATTACTCTGGGAGCCAAAGTCTGTCTTAACCCTGAGCTCTTCCTTCTGCCTAGGTAATCGGGATGCACTACTTCTCCCCTGTTGACAGAATGCAGCTGCTGGAAATCATCACCACAGACAAAACATCCCAGGACACGGCTGCTTCCGCCGTTGCTGTCGGCCTCAAACAGGGCAAGGTCGTCATCGTGGTAAAGGTGAGGGAGCACTGCACAGAATATAAGCTGGGATAATAAATAAAAGGGCAGGCTTGTGCACTAAGGAGGCTGAACATGGTTGTGAATGCACTGGCATTAGCTACTCATGCTGAGAAGTAAAAATGGAGGTTAGAAGGTAGCAGGTGCCCAAATGATCCCTGAAGTGTCCTTTGGAGCAGCCATGGAAGGCCATGAGGCGCAGGTGCAGTCTGATCAGCCAGCACAAGGAGCTGGCAGTCCTGCTCCACACAGCTTCCAGGAGGCTTGAGTGTGTAGTGGCATCTGAGATGGAGCAGAGGCGGGGCAGGATTCTCACCACCTCTTCTCCCTGGCGAGCGGCAAGGACGGAGGGTCAGTGAGCAGTAACCCTTCTCTTTCTGGATTTAAATCTTGTGTGAGAGGGGGCAGAAATACAGTAAGTGTAGGCAAAAAGCTGTACCAAGCAGAGGGAGAAGACTGAGCACAGCAAGGCAGCAGCTGAGAACAAACTGCTGTGGTCTCTAGGAGGAGGCAGCAGAGCCTCAGAAAAGCCATGGGCTTCAAGTGGTTCATCAGGCTGACAGCTGCTGTTGAACACGTGGCCCTTCAAGCGGAGCTGGTCTCATGCTCAGCAGTGCTGCTGTTTGAGCTAGGTGGGAGGTTCATCCGGTAGGCTCAGGGCAGTTGGATGAGTGTATTGTTGGATTGGTCTTTTTACTGGTGCGTGAAGTTGCCAGCAGTGCTGAGCAGGTCTGTGCAGTGATGCTGGGAAAACTAGCTTGTCAAAAAGTGCTCTGAATGCAAGTGGAGATACAGTGCTGCTTCTCTAATCCTCATCTTCACATGCCTCCTGGCATGGCAGTTTTCAGGTAGTCTCTTGCTTCCTAACTTTGTGAGCAATATCAGAGCTGAAACAACCAGTTTGTGCCAGTTCCGCTTGTGCTGAGCACCCTTTCACTTGTCAGCCTGATGAGCTTGTGAAGCAAGGGGACTTCTGCAGCCTCCTTGGGGCCTCCAGGTACTATCTCAAATGAAAACACTGGTGGGAACTTCCAGGGAATGAGTTCACGGAGGTCTTCAAACACTGCTGAGCCCTCCAGGATACAAAAAACCTGTCCTAGCAGTCTATAACATACTGTTAGAAATGGAGTTCAGTGTGCTTGTCCTGTGTGTCAGTGCCTGAGCTGCAGCTTGGGCTGTGAAATGCAGTTCTTGTGCTGCCGAGAGAGGCCGTGTTCCTGCAGTTTGTACTCACCTTCCTTCCTGCTGCACTTCTCTTTCTAGGATGGGCCTGGCTTCTACACCACCAGGTGCCTGGGGCCGATGCTGGCAGAAGTGGTCCGAGTTCTCCAGGTGTGTATCCCGTCAGCTACCAAGCCTCTGCCAAATAGTTGTGTTAACTCTGCTTCTTCCTTACCCTCGACCAGGCTGACCCCAGGCCGGCCAGAAGGGGGTGTGTAACCAGCCCCAGTGCTTGTGGTTGTCCCCAGCCCACTATTGACTGAGCTGTGGTCTGATGGGATGTGGTGCAGGCAGTGATGAGGGTCTCTCCTCCCTACACAGCGCAAGGGAGAGTCAGGAGTGGTGTGAGCACGATGACACTGCTCCTGTCAGTCATCAAATGGCTAATGGGACTGGTTGCAGTCCATGGCCCCAGATAAGTGAGGGCTTTCTGCCCCACACTGGTTTCAGGACCCTTGCCCAGAGATACCATTGCTTCCACTTCTATTCCTGCAGGAGGGCACTGACCCAAAGAAAATAGACACCATCTCTACAGCCTTTGGCTTTCCTGTGGGTGCTGCCACATTGATTGATGAGGTGGGTGTGGATGTGGCCACACACGTGGCTGAGGACCTCGGCAAGGCCTTTGGCGAACGCTTTGGAGGAGGCAGCATCGAGTTGTTCAAGCTCATGGTGCAAAAAGGCTTCTTAGGTGAGACACTAGGCTGTTTTAGTCTTAACACATTTCCCCTTTTTTCAAGGAAAAGCACTAGTATCCATCAGCCTCTTCTGCCTCAGGCGCAAGCAATCAAAGAAGAGCCCTGGGAATGGGTCTGAAATCCCTCCCAGCTGTACCCTGGATAGACCTTTGGCTGCAACCAGACCTTCCTTTGCAGAAGCAGCAGCAGCTGGCAAAGATGCTGCCCAAAGCAAAGGCAGCAGACAAGATCTCGTGAACCTCTCTGTGGCCCCTTGCTGAAACCTGCACTAGTGCTCTGGGACACGGAGAGCAAGCACCGGGAAATAAATGTTCTCAGGTGAAATAAGCCCTGAGCTGAGCTTTAGAAGCTCCATTCTTGTGATAGAAGCTGTGCCCCTGGTTGCCAGCAGCAGCTGTGGCTCTGAGCATGCTAAAATGGAGCAGTGTCCATCAGTGGGACCTGCACATAGACCATGATAGCTCTCATCGTCCAGTGACCCATGCTGTGACCAGACTCCTGGCAGCAAGAGTTGCTCTTCAGATCTTGTCATCTCTGTCCATTGCTCCCAAGGACTGTGTCCTTTTGCTGCTGTAGCCACAGAAATTGTGGTTTTATTTGGCTGTCCTGTGGACATAGTGGAAACGTTAGGGCCTGGCACAGTGGCAACATCTTGTCAAGGATTTGGCTGGACATGGGACCTCTTCCCTCTGTCCTTGGGGAGGCAGTAAATGGGCTTGCTACAAAGTGCAGAGGAGCTGCCTGTGCTGGAAGGATCTACTTGTGCTAACAGCAGCAGGAGTCACAAGATATCAGTGGCAAAGATGTCAGGAGCAAACGGGATGTGTGGCAGGATGTGACTGTCTTTATTTTTTTTATCCCCGGCAGGTCGCAAGACAGGGAAGGGTTTTTATGTTTACCAGGAGGGGGTGAAGAACAGGAGCGTCAATTCTGGCATGGATGAGATCTTAGCACGGTTCCAAGTGCCAGCCAATCCTGAAGTGTAAGTAGCTGTGCATGTTTGATGGTGTGGGCTGGCTCCCACCCCTGACCTGATCAAGCCTTTGCCATTCTTCAGTGCCTGCTTTGGGACATGGCACAGAACATAGTCCTTATCCTCATGTGGACAGGGACAGCCCCCAGTGAGAAACCATCCTCTACTCCTGGCCTACCTCTGTCTCCCATTTGTGCTGGCTTCACATGCTCTTCCCTCCAGTTGCTGTTACGTGCACAGCCCTTACAGACTCTCTCCTTGCAGCTGCACTGAGGAGGACATCCAGATGCGCTTGGTGACAAGGTTTGTGAATGAGGCAGCCATGTGCCTGCAGGAGGGAATCCTCAGCAACCCCGTGGAGGGAGATATTGGTGCTGTGTTCGGCTTGGGCTTCCCACCATACCTGGGAGGTAAGGGCTTTCAGCTGGGCTAGGCTGCATGGCTTGGCTCAAAAGCTTTGTAGTGGGCTTGGCTGGTGAGCTGCAGGCACCAGAGGCAAGCCAGCTGTTACAGCCAGGTTGGAGCTGCACTGTGACAAGCCCAAGTGTCCTTTTTCCACATAAAGCCTGAGCCAGAGAGGTTGTTCCAGTGTTCCCACCCTAGGAGAGGTGGCAGTGAGCCTGAGAGCTGCTGTCAGATGTTTTGGCCAGGACACTGTGGAGTTCCTCTGCTGGTACAGCTGTTTAGCAGAGCTGTGGTTGGTGGGGTCGAAGGACTCCAACCAGGTCATTTTCTGTGTCTTCAGGTTTGAATAAGGCGGCAGAGCCTTGCTGGCCCCAGCCTCATCAGCGCTTCCCAGGAGAACTTCAAAGGAAGAGCTTGGACCATGCCTGATAGTCATGGGGTGTAGGTGGGATGGGGGACTTGCAAAGGCCGTGTATTTTAAGGAAATCCTTGGCTTGCTTTTGTGCAGCCATATGGTGCTTGGTGAAAAACGAGGCTCTGGTGTCTCATCTCTTGCCACTGCTACTTGCTTGGGTGGGCAGGCACACATCCAGCACTGCTGGAAACCTGGTCTCATGCTGCACATAGAATTGAGAAATTGTGCCTCAGGACCCCATGCTCCCCCCGTGCCATAACATAGCGCAGATAAAGCTGAGCTGACAACCTCAGCTGTGGTGCACAGCACATTTCAGGCCAAGATACTTGCTGAGCCCAGCCAAGAGCATCGGCAAAGTGCTCCTGGACCCATCTGCAAGCAGGCTAGGTGGCTGTGGCCATGGCTGTGGCCATGGATGAGGCACAAGCTGAGGCTGGGGTCACAGCTGAAGGTTACCAAGGGCTCTTGGGCATGAGACAGTGCTACTACCTTATGCCTCATGTTCCACACCTTGAGGCAAGCTCAAACTAAGGAAGCAGTCCCAGCAGTCAAGTGTGTCTGCTCAGTGCAGGTGAGCAGGCAGGGACCAGGTCCTGCGTTGCCCTGCCAGGAGCTTGGGGGTCTCCTTTGGAGAATGATAGAGCAGCCAAATCCAGTGCTCTCGCCCCTGGTGCTTCTCTCCTCCTTGGCACAGCTGTGTCCCCCTGTCCCTGCAGGTCCCTTCAGGTACACAGACTCGTACGGAGCCAAGGAGCTGGTGGACAAGCTGCGCAAGTACGAGGCCGTGTACGGCTGCCAGTTCACACCGTGCCAGCTGCTGCTGGACTACGCCAACAACCCCAGCAAGAAATTCCACCAGTGAGCGTGGCCCCACACCGCCCGCCCTTGACGCGCCGACAGCTCGAGCTGAGGCCGCCGGCTCTCCAGCGACACCCCAATCTGTAGGTTAATCTTCAAAGCACCCAGGGGAGGAAGGAGAGTGGCAGCGGATTGCCTCATGGCTTCTAGTCATTTCAAGTGCCTTAGCAGCAGCTACTGTGTGTTGGGCACGTCCGTCCCGTGCCAGTGTGGGCCTGGTGGCTCCTTGCTGGAAGAGAGAGCTTCTTGTGCATTCACCTCCATGCTGCGACCTCCAGTGCTCCCCGCTGGGCAGGCAGCACCCAGCACAGTGCTGGCCCCGTGGCTTTGCCTTTCCGTAAACCAACAGAATAAGCTCGTATCTCCTGGGTTTGGACTCCATACCTATTTCTCCTCCCGTCTCGCTGGGGCAGCAGCCTCTCAGCACCGAGGAACGGAACTGTTCAAGTCGGAAATAAAGCGTTCAGGCAATCCTCTGGGGTCCTCTCTGCTTTTGCTGGCTGAGCCACCCACCAAGGGGCTGCTGGCAGTTGCTGAAGAGTAGGGAGAGGCAGGGGCTGGCGGCAGTGCAGAACAAAGACTGCCTCTGTCACCTCTGTCATCAATCAGGGGCTGTGAGGAGCCTCCGGCTCTTTTGTCTGGCCCTGAGCGCTGCCGCCGGGGTTATCCTGGCAGATGGACCCGCCTGTGATTGCAAATCGAGTAGCCAAAGACCAGAAGGGTCCCCCGTGGGGAGAGCTCAGTTTAAACTAAAAGGCTTTAAATCTCCATGCACCTGTCACTGATTTCAGAGCTGGCCCGGCCTCCCCTTGCTGGGCTTGCTGTGCTGCCGTGCAGTGCCTCTCCAGCTCCAGCCTTTCTCCTGCATCCTGGCAGGGCTTCGGCCAGGAGCTGGGTCAATGCACTCTCTTCATATCAGACCCGTGCTTGTTTCCTAAAGCTCCAAGACCAAAATTGGGCTGAGACATCATCTCCTGTCTCTGCTGCCTGCTGGGGGAGGCACAGGGTTGCCTGTGCAGATGGTAACCAGCCTTCAGCCCTCGCCAGGGGGCTGTAACCCCTGGGACGTGCTCCCTGGCTCTGGGAGCAGGGCTTGGGTTGCAGCCCCATGGAGGGCTGTGCATGTGGGGACTGAGCTGTGGCCATGGAGCTGAAGTCAGGACTGGCAGTATCTTGCCATGGGCCCTTGAGAGAGTGGGGTGCTTTTGGCTGGGGGGTGCAGCCCTGAGGGTAGGTCGCTGCCTCCCTTCCCCAGGGTCAGCTGTGTCCATCAGGCAGGGGAGCTTCCTTTCAGTCCCCTAAACTCACCCTGGGGTGCAGGCAGCCCAGAGCAGCTCCAAGAGCACCATCTTCCCATGCAGGGGGATCACACATCCCTTCCCAAGAGGTGGGCAGGGTGTGCAAGGATGGAGGAGACACCCAAAGCCTCCTTCCCCACTGACACCCCCTTTCCCTCTCCTCCCCAAGCAAGGGCCTTCTCTGGTGCCTCATTTTTCTCCCTTACCTTTATTACACTAATCCACAAGGACTAAGTTAAACCAGTCAACGCAAACTCCAGTATTTTCCAGCCCATTTGGGCCAAAATTACTGTCCAGTGTTAAAACAGAAAGGGGGGAGGGCCGGGTGATGGGGCCAAGCTGCTGAGGAGGAGAAGAACCCACAGCCCTGGAGTGGGGCAGGGGACAGGAGTGGGGACATCAAGACCCATGGTGTGGGTGGCTGCTCAGTGTGTCCCCAGTGTCCGCCTAGATCTTGGGGCGCCAGCCCTTGATGAACTGCATGATCTTCTTCACCTGGAGCTTGGTGAGACGGAAGTCGTCGGCCAGGATCTCCTCGCTGAGCTGCACGAAGATGCTGCCGTCGATGCGCTCGCGGGCGAAGAAGCTGACCACGTCCTCGGAGAGGCCGATGAAGCGCAGGCACTTGGACACCTCCTCCAGCGAGAGGGCCGAGAGGTCGGCAGGGGGCAGCCAGGGTGAGCTGTCTCCACTGGGCCGGGGGGCAGCCGGAGGGGCCCCCCCATCGCCCCGCGCCGCTGGTGGCACCTCGATGACCCCCTGAGCCAGGTAGAGGCGGGTGACACCGCCCTCGGCCCCACGCAACACAGCGGGAGAGAGCGGGGCCGCCCCATGGATGACGATGCTGTCCCCATCGAAGCCCTTGGGGGGGCGAGGTGGGGGCGCTGGCTCCTCGATGGGGGCGAAGGGCTCTGGTGAGGAGGAGGAGGATGGGGCAGCCGGGGCTGAAGGCGCCTTGGGCCACTCAGGGCTCTCTGGCCATTCGGCTGGGCCGGCGAAGGGGTTGAGCGCCCCAAAGGGAGCAAAGCGCTTTTGGGGGTGCGGGGGCTTGAGGCGGGGGCAGCTGCGGTAGGGCTTCAGGGGGGGTTCAGCCCCTGGCAGCGGGGTTGAGCAGCCGCTGCCCACCCCAGTGCCTGCTTCAGCATATGCCCAGGGGTCCGACCAGGAGGTCTGGCTGGTGGGAGGCAGTGTGGCAGGGGGCAGCGGCCGCCCGGGGGCCTCCCCGGCCTTGCAGTCACCCCATGTGCAGGGGTAGCAGTACAGGGAATAGGCGTCAGGCGAGGGCGAACCGCTGCCGGTCCGCGGGACCGACCTGCTGGAGGAAGAGCGGCATCACCATCACCTGCTGCGGGGACATCCCACCCCGGCGTGTCAACCCGCCACCCCATCCCCACCATAACACCCCGACCGCACCGGGGCCACTCACCCGTCGTGGAGCCCCGAGGAATAGTAGGAGAGGCTGGGGCTGGGCGAGGGAGCGGGTGCCAGCTTTGGGCAGCGCAGGGGAGCTGGGGGGCTGCAGGGTGCTGGGGGGCGGCCGCCCCGGGGTGGCACAGGGGGGGCATTCAGCAGCCGACATTCCTCCTTCACCTGGAAGGGGGATGCACACCGTCAGGACCCAGGCATCAGTGCTGGGAATCTGCCCCTGGGACCCTGTGGCTGGATGGGGTGATGGGGGGGTTTGGGGGCAGCCAGCCCCAGTCAATTCATGATGCTCTGGGTACCAATGGGGAGCTCCAGGGAACTGTGTACCCGATGGTGCCAGGGAGCTCAGAGGGCTTGGGGGACCAAACAGAGCTGGGGAGGGACCCCAAAGCCAGGGGACAGCACCCCAGCACTCTTAAGAATTTGGGTACCCGATGACGAGGGGGGGGAAGGCTGAAATTTAGCATACCCCATGGTGCAGGGGAGCCCAGAGGATTTGGTTACCCCACAGTAAGAGATTCAGGTACCTCGTGGTGCAGAGAGCCCTGGGGAACCAGGGACTCCAGGGTACAAGGGTGTCCTGGATTCAGGGAGGATTCAGGGAGGATTCAGGGACCCCCCGTTGATGAAGAGCACTGGAGAACTACATACCCCATGGTGCCAGGGAGCACAGAGGGTTCGGAGGACCGAGCACAGCTGCAGAGGGACCCCAAAGCCAGGGCACAGCACCCCAGCACCTCGGGGGTTCAGACTGGCTGTGCCATGGGGCTGGCAGCATGACCCTGAGCTGTGCACCCCTGCCCATGGCACAGGGCTGCCGGCGGGACAACGCTGGAGCTCACTGCCCAGTCATGCCGGTCCATCGCCCCGGCCAGGGCACCAGGCAGGACCCCAGGGGTGTTATTCCCCCTCCCTGTGGATGGGACCATGGCTCTTACCGCCTCCGACTTGGGTGGCACAGGGGGTGGACTACCCCCGCGGGGCTCATCCCCTGGCACACCGGGTCGGTGCAGGGACCCCAGCGGGGCGACAGCCCCGAAGGAGACGAGGTCCTGCCGGCCGGCACCGCTGCCCGGCTCACAGCACCCCTCCAGGCTGGGGTTGCTCCAGAGCTCCTCGTAGGGGATCTCCAGCGGCTCCTGAGTCCTGAACTCGGGCTCAGCCCAGTCGGGCGTCATGTATTCCCGGTCGGGGTCGGGGAAGTCAGGCAGCGGCGGGCGCGGGGTGCCCCCCGCGGTGCCGCGCGGTCCCTGGCAGCGGACGGTGGGCTCCCGGGGCCCCCCGGTGCTGCAGGAGCAGAGGGAGAGGCGCTGCAGGGGCTGGCTGAGCTCCTCGCGGGCACAGGCCGGGAGGCAGAGCCGCAGGCGCCGGGGACTGGCGCACTCCTCCAGGAAGTCGGGCTTGGCCTCCCGCACGGCCCGCGAGTACTCGTCGGGGTTGAAGCGGTCGTGGCAATACGCCGCGCTGTCCCGCAGCAGCTTCTCCAGCTGGGGGTCCCCCGCGAGCAGCCCCTCGGGCAGCTGGAAGCGGGGCATGTCGGTCAGCAGGAGGAAGTGGAAAGGGACCAGCTCGTCCCGGCGGAGGATGCAGCAGAGCACCACGGTCTTGGAGATGATGCTGACCAGCTTGTAGCAGTGTCCCTCGCGAATGGCGTGCAGGTCATAGGGGTTGCGTGCGGGGCGGCTGGGCACAGCCACGTTGACGGGCAGCCGCACCTTCTCGATGATGCTGCGGATGGTGTGTTCACCCTCCTGCAGCCGCAGCTCCAGCGGGCTGCGTGTGCTGAAGCGGCCCTTGCACTGGAAGGGCAGGCTGAGGCTTTCGTTGGTGCGGTGGTTCATGCAGATCAGGCAGGGCATCTTGCCCTTCACCTGCCTGGCGCCTGCCGCCGGAGCCGCCTTGCCCAGCTTCCGCAGGATGGTGTTGAAGCGCGACTTCTCCTTCACTGTCTTGGCGCAGAGGATCTCCGCTTGGCCCATCAGCGTCAGCTCATCCCCAGCATTCAGCGTGAAGTTGTACACCTCGCTGTCCTCGCTGAACTCCCCCGACACCACCTGCCGCGGCACAGCCCCACCGTGGGACCCTGGCACTGTCCCCTGACATCCCACCACTGCTCCGTAACATGCCACCACCGTCCCCTGATGTTCCACCACCATCCCTTGCTGGCCCACTGTTCTCTCCTGATGTCCTGCTACCAACCTCCACTTTCCCACCATACCTCTCTTAGTCCCATTGCCATACCCTGATGTCCTACCACTACCCCCAGTGTCCTACTGCCGTGCCTAGCTGTCCTGCTGTCCTCTCCTGATGTCCCACCACTGACTCCTTTTGTCCCACCACCTCCCCAGATTCTCACCACCATCCTCTGATGTCCCAGCACCTACCCCAATGTCCACAACCATCTCCTGATGTCCCACCACCATCCTGTAATGTGCAATCATCATCCCCTGGTGTCCCACTGCCATCCCCTGGTGTCCCACCACTAGCCGTTGATGTCTCACCATCATCCCCTCATGTCCCACCATCATACCCTCATGTCCCACTATCCTCTTCTCATGTCCACCACCGACTTCCAATGTCCCACCACCACTCCCTTAGTCCCGCCATCACACCCTGATGTCCCACCATTACCCACAATGTCGCACCACTACTCCCAATTGTCCCACCACCATCCCTTGCTGGCCCACTGTCCTCTCCTGATGTCCCACCACTGACCCCCAATGTCCCCTGACATCCTACTACCATCCCCTGCTGCCCTACGAGTGTCTCCTGCTGTCCCCATACAGACCTTCACACTGAAGGTGATGGCCTCCATGACGAAGATGCGGTCTGGGAAGATGCTGGCCACCTCCTCCACGCTGTTGAAGTACTGCACGGGCTCACGGATGTCCCGGTCCTGGTCCAGCAGCTTGAACTTCCCTGCGTGGGACAGCCAAACCCATGGTGGTGAGAGGAGCCCATCTCCAGTGCTTGGCTCAGCAGAGCCCTTCATGGGGGGGCAGCCATCCTTGAGGACAGCTTGGGGCCCCTTCTGGGTGGGACATCCTGTGGCCTTCACCCAGAGTGTCCAAGCGCTGCACAGGGACACCAGAGCAGCCCCCATACCTCTGCCCCACATACGCAGCACCAAGGCGGGGGGGGGGTTGGGTGGGACAAAGCACATGGGCTGGCTCGACAGTGCTGCTCCAGCACCCCTGGAGCTGCAGGAACAACCCCAAAGCAGTCACAGAAATGCCCCATGGATGGAGGATCCCACTTGGGGCAGGGCCAGTGGAGCCCCCATTGCCCCCCAGAATCCTTCTTGAGCCCCACCAGGGCCCTGTGATCCCCCCCTCTGCCTCCTGCCTTGGGTGGGAGGCCAGGGAAGGGGCTCAGCAGCAGGGACAGCAGCAGAGGCAGAGGCAGGAGCAGCGAAACTGCCGCCATCGGCATCGCCTCAGCGGGGACAGACCTGAGGGGAATATTAATCCCCCGGCATCTGCTCCAGCGCCAGCCCCGTGCCAAGCGGTGCTGGGGCCGCGGTGATGGGGACGCAGGGCTCGGTGGAGGCTCCACATGCTGGGGCAGCTCCGGCATGGCTGAGCCCCCTGAAGCAGGTTAACACAGTGCCCGGCCCCCACTCCTCAGCTCCCCCTCCCCCCGGGACAGGCGATTAACCCCCTCCCCCGCTCCATTTCCCATTATTTATTCATTAGCAGGACTCATTACTGACATGGCGAGCACTTAGGGTGGTCATTAAGGCTCTTGCTACGGCGGCCGCCAGCATCTCAGCACCTTCATCTGCATCGCCGGCCCCAACCCCAGTCCCATCTCCATCCGTTTTCACATCCCCATCTTCATCCCACCCTCATCCCACCTCAGTCCCCATCCTAACCCCTATCCCATCCCCAGCCCATCCCATCCTCATCACTCTCCCTGTCCCCATTCCTTCCCCATTCCCATCCCTCCTCATCCCTGTCCCTGTCCTCATCCATCTCCCGTTTCCAACCCCATCCCCATCCCTGCCCCTATCTCCATTTCTGTCCCTGTCTGCATCCCATCCCCCATATCTCTATCCCATCCCATTCCATCCCATTCTCATCCCTGCCTCTATCCCCTGTCTGCAACCCTATCCTGTCCCTGTCTGCATCCCATCACATCCCCACCAGTGTCTCTATCCCATCCCACCCCGTCCCCACCAGCCCCACTCTGCAGCCCCCGAGCTTTGGGCACTGGCAGGGTGCAAGGGGCCGAGAGCAGCCCCCAAACCAGAGCACCTCCTTCCCCAGGCCAGACTATGCTGGAGCACCCCCTGTCCAGCCACTGGAGCAGAGGGGGGTCCCAGCCTTGCTGCCCCAGGGGACCCCAACACCCTTGTCCTCACCCCTCGCACCCCACCTGGGTACTGGAGCGGGATGTCGATCTTGGGGCCGATGACGTAGTGTCCCTCCTCCAGGCTGTGAGCCGTCACCGTGGTCCACTGCCGGCACGAGTGGACCAGCAGCACGTCCTGGGCACTGACCCCCTCCACGCGCTCGCCTGCCAGGGGACAGGGCTGTCACCATCCCGAGGACACCCCCACCCCCCCTGAGGAACCAGGGACAGGCTGGAGGGACGGACGGATGGACGGACAACCAGCCGGCGGGATGAGCAGGTTCCCACTGCCAAGAGCCACCAGTTGCCCAGGAAACAATTTCTTTGTCCCCCCTGAAAAGCTGCAGCCGCCGCAAACAACAAGTTTATTGAGCTGGGGCCAGCCCAGGGGCCCCCAGTGCTGCTGCACCCCCCAGCACCCACCCCAGCACCCACCCTGCTCCGGAGGGATGGACCCCACTCCGTAGGGGACACATCCTGTACGGCCACCCCAGGATGACCCTGTGCACCCCCCTGCTCCCCACCCAGCCTGTGTGCGGGAGGTCACAGCCCGGCCACTCCCCCCAGCCAGGCTGTGTCCCAGGGGGGGTGGTGAGGGGACATGGTGGCCCCAGGCCCCTGCCAGCCTGGTGCCACCTCCTCCAGCGTGGCACCTGGAAAGGGTGAGGAGGGCAACCAGCCCGCGGCTGGGGACTGGGGGCAGCCAGGGACCCCCATGCACACACACACACTGAGTTTCACCTGGCCTCCAGCCTTCCTCCCTCCCTCATCATCATTCCAGCCCTCCTCCCTCCTCACTCCAGCCTCCCTCCCTTCTCCTAGTCCCTCCAGCCTTCCTCCTTCCTCCTCCTCATCCCTCCAGCTTTTCTCTCTTCCTTCTTGTCCTCATCCCTCCAGTCTTCCTATCTATCTCCCACCTCATCCTTCCACCACCCATCCCTCCATCCCTCTTCCCTCCCTCCTCCTCCTCACTCTCAAGTCTTCATCCCTTCTCCCCACCTCTCCCTCCTCCACTCAACCTCCTCCCTCCAGCCTTCCTCCCTCCCTCCTCCTCACCTCTCCATCCTTCCTCCCCCCTTCTCCTCCCCATCACTCCAGCCTCCCTTCCTCCTCTTGGTCCCTTCAGCCTTCCTCTCTCCTCCTCCCCATCATTCCAGCTTTCCTCCCTCCACCCCATCACTCCAGCCTTCCTCCCTCCCTCCTCCTCACCTCTGCATCCTCCCTCCTTCTCCTCCACATCACTCCAGCCTCCCTCCCGCCTCCCCATCACTCCAGCCTTCCTCCCTCCCTCCTCCTCACCTCTTCATCCTTCCTCCCTCCTCCTCTCCATCACTCCAGCCCCCCTCCCTCCTCCTCCTCGTCCCTCCACCCTTCACCCCCCTTTCCCACCCCCAGCCCCCCGTCCCGCCCCGGCGCCCCTCACCCTGCCCCAGGCACACGAGGGTGGGCAGCCGGCACTGGCTGACGATCGCGTCGAGGGGCAGCGCCGCGGGGCTCCAGCGGAGCCGGGCCAGCCCCGCCGCCAGCTTCTCCATCGCATCGCGGCTCAGGCCGGGCCCGGGCCGGGCTCCATCGCCGCCGCCGGGCCGGGGCAGCGGCGGGGCCGGGGCCGGGCCGGGGCGGGCGGGGGGCGGTGGGAGCGGGGCAGCGGGAGGAGCCGCCCCCCGCCCGCCCCCGGCCCCTCCCCGGCAGGCGGAACCCCCCCGGGGGCGGGGATGGGGCGAGGACCCTCAGCGGGACCCCCCCAACCTTCCCCTCGGCCCGGCCACCCCGGCGGGGACCGCTCCGGGGCGGGGGGGGGGGAAGGAGACGCTGCTCGCCCCGGGCTACCGCGGGCTCAGCCCCGCCGCCCCGCGCCCCTCCGGGCTACCGCTGAGCTCGGCTCGCTCTGGCCGCCGGGGGAAGAGGCGAGGGGGGACCCGGAGCTAGCTCCCCCCACACCGCCTGTCCCGCAGCCGGATCCGTCCGCGGAGCGCAGAGCCGATGGGACCCAGCCGGGGGTGTCCGCAGGAGAGACCCCGGCTGGAGGGACCGAGGCGGGGGGTGGCGGTGCCGGGGGGACCAGGCGGAGGAGCCCGATGCCGCCCCAAGCAGGGCCAGGACCCCCGGAATGGCACGGGGCACCCGACACACGAATGGCACCGGATCCGGGAGCGGAATTTCCCCATCTGAGACATCACCATCACAGGGACTCCCGGCAAGGACATCGCGATCATAAGGACGCTCTGGCAGGGACATCATCACCACAGGGACCCCCCTGTTGCGGTGTCTCTGTCACGGGGACCCCCCGACAAGGACATCATCATCACACTGAGCAGGGACCCTGCACCCTGGGGACTCACAGCCACCCTGAGCTGGGACACCAGGTTCAGGGGTCCCTGCACCCCTTGCACCAGGGACATGCTCACTCACAGGCCCGTTTTGGGGTCTCCTCTGCAAGAGCAGAGAGGAACATGGGATGCAGAGGTGCTGGACCCCCAGCCATCGCCCCGGGCAGCTGGAGAACTGGGATGAGGGGGATGAAGGAGTGGAAAAAGCAGCAAGTGCCTGCAGGGTCGGTGTCCAGCCCTGGGGACGTGCCACCGTGCTGGGCCCTGCTACCCGCTGTTCCCCCAACAAACACCCCAGGCAAAGCAATGGGTGTTGGAGACCCCAACCCCTCCTCGAGGGCCTGACTCGGTGTGGGGTCCTGCTGCGGGTTAGTGGGGAGGGACCCAAAGGTGCCACCGGAGCAGCAGTGGGGTCCTCAGGGGCAGAGCCTAAACCTGCTGGGACATGAAAAACTTGCCAGAATAAACAGGGATGGGGATGGAACAGGGATAGGGTTGGAACAGTGACAGGGATAGAGCAGGGAGAAGGATGGAGCAGGGAAGGGGAAGGAGCGGGAACAGGGATGGAGACGGAGCAGGGATGGGGATGGAGGAGGGACAAGGATGGAGCAGGGACAGGGAGGGAACAGTGACAAGGACGGAGCAGGGAAGGGGAAGGAGCAGGGACAGGGATGGAGACAAAGCAGGGACAAGGATGGAGCAGGGATGGGGAAGGAGCAGGGATGGGAACAGAGCAGGGACGGGGTTGGAGCGGGGATGGAGACAGAACTGGGACAGGGATGGGGGCGGAGCAGGGACTACAGAGCGGCAGGAGGAGGATGGGGAAAGGCTCAAGACTCCCTGCCGGGCATGACACAGACAAGCAGGACACCGGGAGCGGCCGGCGCATGCTGGTGGGGGAAATGTCCCCGCCGGGTCCCCTCTCCCCGTGGCCCCTCGCACAACCACCACCGCGATGGCGACGACCGCGCAGAGCTGCCTCGCTGCGAGCCCTTCGCCGGCAGCTTCCTCACCCAGAGCAGCACAAACTCCCCTCCTCCCCGTTACCGGCACCATGGCAGCGGGAGGGCAGCGGCAGAAGCATGTCCTCCCTCCGCCATCCCATGCCACGGGGGATGGGCCCCTGGCCGAGCAATCTCAAGGGGTCACAGAGGCTGCAGGAGAGCCCAGGAGCACCCACTCCCTGCGGCCAGGGCAGCTTGCAGAAAGACTGGAAAGGGCAAATAGATCCTGCTCCATAGGGAAGGACTTACCGACTTGCTCTTGGAGAGCTGGAAAACGCACCCATGTGCAGAGGGAAGGGCTGAGCCAGCTACTGCCCTTGAAGGCAGCTGCAAGGGTCCTCTCTAAGGAGCCAGGGACCCCCAGGGCTCTGACTTGCACCCCAAGAGCTGGGTGTACCCCCAGACACACCATCGCACCTATTACAGCCCTGTCCTGGAGAAATAACAGCCTACAGCTTCTCTGTGGAGAAGACATACAGCAACAGCCCTGCCCCAGCCCAATAACCCCTCGGCAGCAGCCATCAGCTCCTGCATCCCAGGTTTTACTGGTACTTCCCAGCAGCTGCAGGTGCCAGATCCAAGAGCCGCTACAGCCCCGATGCAAAGCTCGGCCCAAAAGGAGTCTAACAGGGCCCAGGAAGGAACCAATGCAAGTTTATAAAAGCTTTTATTTGCTCTTGGTATGACCAAGAATGGGACAGTGATCTTTTATACAATTTGATACAGTAAGTGGTACAAAAGAATGTGTTTTAAATAAAAAGCCAGAGTGGAGTAGCAAAAATATTAAAAGATTAAGTAAAAAATTGTAGGCATGGGAATTAATCCTAGACCTTAAGTTGATGCTGTTTTTTCCACCGTCCGAGTCGGAGAGCACAAAGCACCGCTTCCACCCCTGCCCCGCACCGCCGCGGCACCGGCAGCATGGGACAGAGAGTGGCCGAGACGCTTGTAGGATAGATTCAACCTCGGGTTTTAGGTTATCATGACCAATTTAATCAAGTTACATGATTTTTGTTTTATTTGCCATGACATAAAGGTAGCGCTGAGTCTTCCTCCGGCAGCTGGGCTGGCTAAGCCGGGGAAGCTGGCGCAGGGAAAGCTGCTTTCGGTCCTTTTCCAGGCTGGGCTTCAGCTTCATTCCACGCTCAGGGCTGGGGAGGGGGTGTCTTCCAAGTAGAGGTTCCCCAAGCAGTTATTTCTCTAACTAGCAGGAAGTTTAGATACCAGCAGAAATAAAGTTACTGCAAATTCCTCCAACATGATTATTAATATTCCTAATCTTTCAGCATCTGCATCACCTCTTGCTGCTCACTCCTCCTCAGCTAGGCCTTGCAGCCCACAACACAACACAAAGCCAAGCCCCACAGTTAAAACTCTACAGTTTTCGTATGAACAGAACTAGACCATCTAGAAATATTTCAGTTTATTAACTGGGAAAAGGGAATAGGAAATGGAGGTGGGAGCTGGTACTACCAGCGAGTGGCCTGCTCTCTACCTGCTGGCTTGCAATGAACACAGCGTCTACAAGGATCCCGCGGGATTTACACAAGAGGGAGCCAAGCCCCTGGAAGCAAATAAAAAGCCCATGCTTAAAACAAGGATTACACAAAAACCCCTTGATGTACAGCTCTCCGTTTTTCCCTTTTTGATCAGGTTAGAAAGTGCAGGTTTAGCCAAAAGGCAGCCGTACTCTATTTACAACGCCGGGACGCGAGAAGCACCACAGTGCCGATCTATCCCAGCGTCCTGCCCGACCCCAACAGCCACTCGACTGGGAAGGGTTAACACACACGGAGACAAAATGCCAAATACAGAGGAAAAGAAGACACCACGGTCAACTTACTACATGGGAAGCCGCTCAGAAACTAGCAATTCAACGCTAAAACACCATTGTTTCGTTAAAAGTAAGTCAACGTTATTTACTACTTTAGTTATCTACCGGAGACAGTCCAAGACCCGAGCGGACAAGAGTGAAGCACGAGCTTGCCCAGCTTTAAAGGAGAACATGAGCCTTGGGGAGGAAGAAGCTTCTATTTAAAACATCTCTTTGTCCTCAGCTCTCCTGAGTGGTATTTTAAAGCAGGGGAACATACAGACAACTCTGGCAGACAGAGTGCCCAGTCTGGCAGGAGCAAGCGACAGCATTGGACCACCAGTCCTTAACCCCCTTCCCCTTCAGAAAGGATGAGGCCATGTCGTCAGTGACACTGGAGCCTGGGCAAAGCGAGAAGGCAAGCTGGAAAAGCCAGTGAATCCCAGTGGGGCTCCACAGCCCCGCTGGGATCCCCCCCCTGCATTCCCACAGCGCGGATCAAGAGCCAGGCTGACCCAAGTACCAACAACTCAGCTTTTAACACTGGAAAATGGAAAGTTTTCAGGGAGGTAATAAATTAAACTGCCAACTTTTGGGTTTCTTTCCCCTTTCTTCTTAACTCTAGTTTCGCTCCGCCTTTGGCGAGGCTACCGACCAACTCGCCCGAGCGACTAACGGGAAGAGAGAACTTAAAAGTTCGTGTTAATTGCTGTCAGTTTGGGAATTGCATGTTATATTCATACACATAAAGTAGACAACCACATCACCCTCCATAGAAAACTAGTGCATGCAAAGAACTCTTCCATACCATAAAACCCAACGGCTATGCAGGAGGAGAGAGAAGATATACTAGTGGACTGACATTGCCTAGAGGGAAATTAGTAGGTATCTTCGACATTTTTAACCTTGAAAGCTAAATCAGTGCTTTGTATTAAATTTTTGGCAAACATACCACGTTGCCATCCTTTTAATTAACACATCACACCATGAAGAAATGCAAATAAAAGCAGCATGCAGGCAAAAGGAAAGAGCTGCAAGTGAGGAAAAAAAATGGCAGCAGGAACATTTGAATGGCTAGATCACCAAAAAGGAGACACAGCAGATTAAATGTCATTTGTTTTTTGTTTTTGCACCACCCTTTGTCCTCGATGCATTACACCAACAATTACAGAAAGCAATCACAAAAGAGTTCAGTATTTTAAAATGGTCAAGTATGGATGGTACGTCTCCTGCACATGCTTCCACCAGAAGAAAAGAAACGAAAAGTGAAACTAAAAGTTCCTTTCCACATAAGGCACAGGACAAAACAAACCCCATTCACAGACTCAAGGCGAAAACGAGAGTGTTCCTGGCTCTCTGGCTGATGCATCTAGAGAATACAGTGACTCAAGCACATTATCCATGACAGAAAATTCCACTGTTGTACAAAATAAATTGTTAATTCTAACTTTTATTCTTATACAATTTGCAGAGTAGAGTTGAATATGATTGCTATATGTTTTAATGTCAGGAGGAACGGGACTATAATACAACCAAAACGTAGTGGTAAGTGGAGCAGGTACATTAAAAAATGAAGTCACGGGGATGATTTTCCTATACATGTTGTTGAGGAAATTAGAGTACGCAAGCTGTCCTAAACGGAAAACCAAAGGGAGACAGGAGCTCGTTAAGATGAGGAACAAAACATTGGTTTAAGGTTAAAAAAATGGGCAGAGTGGTTTGTTTTGCAGCGAGAAAAAAGGGGCGGTGGATGGCGATTGGTGATATAGGAGAACGTTCAGCAACACTTGCTCTTCCAGCCTGTCACCCCACCTCCACTGCTGATATCTACATTTTCACTGTTGGGCTCTTTTACAGGGGTCTGTAATGAAACAAGTAAAGAAAGTTAGACGACTTGTGAGGTAGCCCGAAAGAAAGTGTTCAGAGCTGAAGAGATAGCAGCTTACAGAAAGAATTACATCGCCAAATAATGTTATGAATAAACTACAGACAAAGAGCTCTTCCTGCCCCCCTCCAGCAGAGTATGCAAACCCAGTTAAGGGCTTTTTGTTTGGTTGGGTTTAAATAAACAACTGGAAAGCTGGAAAATTTAAAAACAAAACAACCAACCACCAAACCTTGAACTCAGACCACCCCAAAGTAAACTAAACCTATTTCTAGATGCTGCTCTTAGAACTGACACTCGGACTTTGGTGGAGTAAGTAAATCACAGCGTACAACTAACACAAGCTGCAGTTACATTATGTGAACTAATGACCTTAAAAAACCGCCGAGTCATTTATTGATACAGAGGGGTTGTTCAAAAGCATCTGCCTTCCAGTTAACCAGGACACCGGTTTCCGAGGCAGTGGCAGAAGAGGCTCGTCTGCGTCACCAGACGTAAGCTTGGTTAGACCAAAGCAAAAATCCCAGTCAAGTGGTTTTGGTCAGACACTAACATCTAACTTTAGAAACTAACCTAAACATTCACCAGAATGCTGCAGTTTAGTCTCTCTATTCCTTTTCTTCCCCTCTTTGTCACAGTCTTGCAGAAGCAGCCACCACTGCTCTTCAGATAAATACACTGAGGCCCAAAATAAAAATTGAGAAGTGAGAAGGGTCAGTAGGACTTGCCAGCCTGACCTCCTCTTTGCCAAAGGGCAGGGATTTTCACCCAGTTTCTCACATAAAACTTGTCAAAAATGGATTAAGAAACAACTCAGCACTACAATGACAAACCAGACATCATTGAGCAGATGTGTATTTAAAAGGGTTGTGATAAGATCCAGCATTGACCTCGCATCAAATTTCTAAGCAATTAACTCAGATGACATTATGAACAGGATTCGCATGGGAGGGTGATGGCGGACAGTGATGAAGGTGGTCTCATCACAGGGCAGTCCCTACTGCTAAGCTGGAGCACAGAAAAAAACACTGAGGGTCATTTGTTTACAAGCAACAGCTCATACACTGGAGTTGGCCAACCCATGTTGGCCAGAGAGTTTCAGTGCTGAAGAGGCATGACCTGACCGCAAGCAGGAATGTGCCAGCACAGGGGTGACTTCCTGGATCAAGCCCTTGGCTACAGGAGTCCATCAGCTAACTGGAACCAGCCCTAGAGCCACCCAGCTCAACCCTGCAACAAAGTGGTGGCAACTGCTGGAAGCTGATGTGTTTTCTACCCATGAAAGGTATCAGGGATACAAGTGCAGCAGTATCCTGTAGCTCTGGGCATACAAAGATTTAGGTACAGGCCACAGAAAAGACAACCATTCTCATGGTACGCTCTAAGTTTCAGGAAGGGGAGTCAACCACGAGGACAAACTGGTGATCCATGTTCTTCTCTCAGTTGTGATATAACTGTCCAGTAAAACTTCCAACAAAACACAGAGGCCAAGGGGGGTAACCATCAGAAGCAAGGTAGAGGTGATAGAGCTCAATCCTCTGTTCTATCAACAACATCTAAACTCTTCCCAACAGGTGCAAAAGAGTGTTTAGGCAATGCTGCACATGGATGGAGATGGTGGCAGGGAAAGAACAATTCTCTTCCATGACAACTGAAATGTTTTAACTCCAAGCCCATGTAGGACACAACTGTGAGTTTAAGGGCCAAACAACTAGAAATTTAAGTTCCTTAGCTCTTTGACGTATACTATTCCCTCTAGATAGTACTCCTACAACAATCAAACATCAAACAAGCTTTAGAAGCTTTAGGTGTACAACACTCCTCCTTCAGGCACTTGTTTGTCTCAGCATGCCAGAGTCAAAAGCTGCAACAATTCAGGTAAATATCAACAGATACAGAAGCTGAAATTTTAGGATATTTTTTTAAAATGAATCCTGGAGAGCACCTACCTTTCGGAGAATGTCTTCTGCTAATGTGAGGAATGCCTTCTCAATGTTTATATTTGCTTTTGCACTAGTTTCGAAAAACCTAATACCATGCTCCCTAGCAATCTAAACCAAAAAAGAAAGAAGAGGTTAGCGTTACTGTATGCAACTGCTGCTGCGATAACTTGGGGATCAGCAGCATTTATAAGCATGTAATACTCTTTCGGCTGTAGCAGGCACCAGAAGTACTAGCTAAGCAAAGTGTCACAAAAGAAGATTTGGAACTTAATGATTCAGGAACAGCAATTAAAGTGTATTAAGTCACAAGTCAATGTCTGAACATAAGATGACAGATACCGTACGAGCCTGGCATGTGGTAAGTAACTTAACAAAGAATGCCTGGAAACTTTTAGGTATCAAAGAAGCAGAAACTGCAGCTGAACTCATTTGCAATGCAGCTTCTGAGAAAACATTCCCTAGACTTGCAAACCATTCGTAAATGCAGTCTCCTCACTCATTCCCTGGCACATCCCCTTGAGACTGAGAGTCTTGGCACTGATTTCTTTACTTCTCTAAGCAAGCTTTTGCCCGACACTTACCTGTTCGCCTTTTGCTTTAGGGACAACTCTTTTATCTTCCATGTCACACTTGTTTCCTAACAGCATCCTCTCCACATCTTCATTGGCATGCTAGAACGAGACAAGAGATGGGGTTACACATCTCTCCTGACAAGCAGTAAATATCTACTTCACTTTGTACTTCCAGGCTGTTTGAAGTCCAGGCTAACATTTACAGGTGTTGGTGCCCTGCACTTTCCTGAGATGTAACAAATACTGCTGGACATCATTCCTCGGACTAAATTGTTCATAAAACCTGGAAGTGGAAGTGGTTTAACACAGCTCCATCATCATCCCAATGCCAGTTATTTTCCCCCTTCCTTTTTATTTCAGTAATCTAAACATGAAGTCTTCTTTTCTGAAACCCAGATCCTTCTAGTTAATGACACCAGCCTACCAAATCTTCATTAGTTTGCATTCAGTAACATGGGAAAAGAATCAGCTTCCTGCCTGGCACTTAAGAGGCGTCAGGTGTTACGTGTGCTGGACAAGCACATTGCAGAAATGATGGTACAAAACATTACAGGACAAGAACTACCCCACATCTACAGCTGCCAAGCTTTGTGCACTGGAGTGGCAGAGTAACAAGCTGTGATTAAAAATCAGCCCTCCTAATTACTTCCTATAGCTGGTTAATTACTTTCTCCTCCCCATTTTGCTGATCCACAATAGGGGAGATTAGGCAGGGAAGGAGTGACCAGGGAGGGAAACAGCACCCAAACAGAGAAACGTGGGAACCATGAAAGAAGGAAAACAGGTTGGAAAAGCCAGAAAGCAGAGCAGGGGGCTGCAATGTATAACAGGGAGGTGAGAAGTTCATGTTTCCTGCACAGTGTCAGGAGAGGAGGATGCAGTGTCAGCCTGGGCAGGAATGAGGAGCCCCAGATCCAGCCCATCTCCTTCTGGAGGTGCCAGTTGACTGCAGGTTAGCAAAACATGACACCCATCTATAAGAAGAGCCAGAAGGAGGATCTGGGAACTACAGGCCCGTCAGCCTGACCTTGGTGCTGGGAAAGGTTGTGGAGCAGATCATCCTGTGCCATCATGTGGCACGTATAGGACAACCAGGCAATCCGGCCCAGTCAGCATGGGTTTATGAAAAGCAGGTCCTGCTTGACCAACCTGATCCCCTTCTATGACAAGATGACTGGTCAGTGGATGAGGGAAAGGCTGTGGATGTTGTCTACCTGGACTTTAGTAAAGCCTTTGACACTCTTTCCCACAGCATGCTCCTGGAGAAACTGGCTGCTCATGGCCTGGATGGGTGTACTCTTCTCTGGGTAAAAAACTGGCTGGATGGCTGAGCCCAAAGAGTGGTGGTGAATGGAGTTAAATCCAGTTGGCAGGCAGTCACAAGGAATGTTCCCCATAGCTCGGTACTGGAGCCAGTTCTGTTTAATGCCTTTATCAATGATCTGGACGAGGGGATTGGATCAAGCGCATCCTCAGTCAGTTTCCCCAACACCACCACGTTGGGCAGGAGTACTGACCTGCTGGAGGGTAGGAGGCTCTGCAGAGGGATCTGGACAGGCTGGATTAATGGGCTGAGCACAATGGTGTGAGGTTCAACAAGGCTCAGTGCCGGGTCCTGCACTTGGGTCACAACAACCCCATGCAATGCTACAGGCTTAGGGAAGAGGGTCTGGAAAGCTGTCTGGTGAAAATGGACCTGAACATGAGCCAGCTTGTGCCCAGATGGCCAAGAAGGCAAACAGCACCTGGCATGTGTCAGCAATAGTGTGGCCAGCAGGATCAGGGCAGCAACTGTACCCCTCTACTTGGCCCTGGAGAGGCTGCATCTTGAATCCTGTGTTCAGTTCTGGGCCCCTCACTACAAGAAAGACATTGAGTTGCTGGACTATGCCGAGGGAAGGGCAATGAAGCTGGTGAAAGGTCTGGAGCACAAGTCTGATGAAGAACAGCTGAGGGAACTGGAGTTGTTTAGTCTCGAGAAAAAGAGGTGGAGGGAGGCCTTATCACTCTCTACAACTACCTGACAGGAGGCTGTAGCAAGGTGGGGGTCGGTCTCTTCTCCCAAGTAACAGGACAAGAAGAAATGGCCTCAAGTTGCACTATGAGAGGGTTTACATTGGAAATGAGGAAAAATTTCTTCCCCAAAAAGGTTGTCAAGCACTGGACGAGGCTGCCCAGGACTGTGGTAGAGTCAAGATCCCTGGAGGGATTTAAAAGGGCTGTAGCTGTGGTGCTTCAGGACATGGGTTAGTGGTGGGCTTGGCAGTGCTGGGTTAACAGTTGGACTTGATGATCTTAAGGGTCTTTGCCAACCTAAACAATTCTATTATTACGACTTCTGCAAACTCACTCCACTAGTCAGTTGCTTCCATAATAAAAAAAGCTTCCCAAGGTGTCATAAATCCCTTACAAAACTGCAATAACCAAGCAGCTTTCACAGTGCACCTGGAATCAGCTGCAGAGGTTTGTGAGGCACAGATTTAAGAACATAAGGTCAGCAAAACCATTTCTTCTCAGACACAGTGGCATGAATGACATCCATTGTTCAACTTCCTGGATACTACTGAATTTCTTTAAACAAAACAACTGCAGAAGCTAAAGGCCTTGGTTTCAAGTTTACATTCAACTCGTCATTGAATCTCCTCCTGTGCTGCCTTCCCTCCCCCCGTTCTGTACCCGCCAAGACGTGTAGCTTTCCATAAACAGTAGTTTCCCATTTCTCATGTTAGGAAATTCAAGTCTCAGTATCACAATTTTGCTCTTTCACCAGCTTTAATGCTTTGACAAGCAACACCCGACAGCACCCGTCTGCTGACACTCAGCTCTGCAGGGCCATCTTCACACTTCCTAGGAAAATAATGAAGCTGGAAAATCCAAACATTTATTCCATGTGGGAGCAGCGTAACAAAAGCAAGCACTAACAGTTGTGCTGCTCTCTAACATCTCAGAACACCCAGAGAATGAACTCTTGGGGATCCAAGCATTGAATGTTTCCATATCAGTTTCTTCTGCTTCACGTGACTTTCGCTGACATTTTACCAGCCTGTTTGTTGGTACTTCTAACATGAACTAAAATCTGCTATGCAGGTTGGAGTAGTTTACAAGAGATGTTTGTCATACTACCTGCAAGAACCATGATAAACTTGCAAATATTTCATGACTTCAGTTTTGGGGGAGTGGAGGTGATTGTATTGATTTATCTTCGAGGATTTACATAGTCATCCTTATAAAACAGGTGAGTACTAGAGACAACACATTCTATAGCTACTCCTCAGCTTATGGCTTAGTGTTGCTCCTCTGCACACCACCTTGTGGTGGCAGCTCCTCCTGAAAACTGCAACTCCCAGTTACAGAAGACATATTCTTTACCTCTTGAGTATTCTCTAGCACAGAAACAAAGTTGTCTCATATACAAATTGAGCAACCTGGTCTGCTGGAAGGTGTCCCTACCCATGGCAGGGGGTTGGAACTAGATGAGCTTTAAGGTCTCTTCTGACCCAAACCATTCTATGATTATCATATGACAGCTGAAGACCAGCACCCAAACCTCTGTGTTAATGTACACCTTCTGCCAGGGCAGAAGAAGCTGCAATTCGGAAGCTGAGTTCTGTGGGACTCATCACACACTCTAGGGGTTACAACAACGCCAGGATCTTACAAACATTACTCACCTCATCTATGTTTCTGAGCCACTTGCTGATGTTTTCAAAGCTCTTGGCATTGGTGATGTCATATACTAGCATGATTCCCATGGCACCTCTGTAATAGGAGGTGGTGATGGTGTGAAATCGTTCCTGCCCCGCTGTGTCCCTGTGGAAAACAGACAAGAGAATGTTGGAAACAAGCTATAGAGAAACCAGCATGGTGTATGTTAGATAACTGTGTGTGGCCCAGATTCTGCTCTATTGCATCATACCAAGGGATGTACGATGTCTTCCAAGAGTGATAGGACACACTCCAATGTGCACCAGCAGCTTTAAGGAAGGCCCACTCCTTCCCAGATGTAGCTCAACACTCAGAGAAAAAGGGCAAGCTGCAGTAAGCCTGGCTCATGAGGGTACAGAAGCTTGGGGTTTGAAGTTTCTCTTTTGGGTTTTACTTCAAAGGGGATTGTGGAGGGTTTTTTCACATCGCACTGCAGCCTCATCTATGACAGAGACAAGAGACTCTGGACTGGGTTTTTACAGTATCAAGTCATGGTAGAAATTTGTTTATTTTAAACTTTGCATTTTTACTGACAACTTGAAACTTGCACCCAAAAGGAGAAAGTTTCATTGCCAAGTCTCGTATCTCAGGGAAGTGTCTCCAAGACCTCTGAGTCTGAGTGGAAGCGCGAAGCAGACGGGACAAAAACAGGAGCAAGAAATGCTCTACCTATACTTTGACAGGCCCATGAGCTCCAGTAGTGGGAGCACCTGAAGATCCCCAGAAACACCGCTGTCCCAGACACTCTCTCCTGTTACTGACCATTCTTCCCAAAGGAACATAAAAACTAGAAGCCACTTTCAACTCCGTTTACAGGGTTTAAATTAAACACCCAGACAACTGACCAGCCTGACAAGCCAGTGCACAAACCCAGCTGATGCTGGACTCAAGTTGCTGTGCGAAGTTCCTGAGATTTTGTAGGTTGTTCAGCAGTGCCACTGCTAAAGGCAGCAGAGCCTGGAACTGCAATGACCTGATCCAACCGCCCAGTCACCACCACCAGCATGCCCAAGATGATACCTTTCCATTTCAGCAGCTGCTGACCAGCCCTGAAGATAATCGCTCGACATTTTCTGGAACTGAGATCTAACATTGTTTTCAGATCAGTTTTATAGAGCTTTAATTTGATCTGACAAATACACATTCCTGAAAGTTTAGATCAAAGCATATGAAAAATAAATCTCAGATATGTACCGTAACATTAAATTATGGATTTCTGTAAGCTATATGCTGAAAATTGATCCTGCAAGATTAATAACAGCACATATTTTCCCATCTCATTCTGAAGTATTTGATGGAATACATGAGATTTGGTTAAACAAACCTGCATGCCATTAACTTGAGAATTAGGACTTAACGGCATATTCTACAATGTCTATCAGAGGGTATAAACCTGATAGATTACATGTTTACATGACAGCTTTCAGTGACACTTCACATAAGAAGGGTGTAGACCTGTTGGAGTAAGGTAAGAGCAAGCCACAAAGATGCTCCAAGGGCTGGAGCACCTCTGCTATGGAGACAGGCTGAGAGAGCTGGGCTTGTTCAGCCTTCAGAAGAGAAGGCTCCAGGGAGACCTTAGAGCGGCTTCCAGTGCCTAAAGGGGTCAACAAGAAATCTGGAGAGGAGCTTTTGACAAGGGCCTGTAGGGACAGGACAAGGGGGAATGGCTTTAAACTGACAGAGGGGAGATTGAGATGAGATCTTAGGCAGAAGTTGTTCCCTGTGAGGGTGGTGAGGCCCTGGCACAGGGTGCCCAGAGAAGCTGTGGCTGCCCCATCCCTGGCAGTGTTCAAGGCCAGGTTGGACGGGGCTTGGAGCAACCTGCTCTAGTGGAAGGTGTCCCTGCCTGTGGCAGGGGTTTGGAACTGGATGAGCTTTAAGGTCCCTTCCAACCCAAACCAGTCTGTGATTCTATGATAGAAGCAAGTCAGATGCCTATAGAAGGCTTAGGTGAAGATACAATTAAGTGGATAGAAACCTCATGGGGAGAGAAAATAAACCATGTATGAGTAAGTTCTGTGAGATGTTTTGTAGCAGTCTGCCCTGAGTTTCATGATAGGCACGTTTTCTTCAATGGCTGGGATAAAGGAATAGCAAGTATGGTTATGGTACTTAAGCTAGGCAGGAAAACATGAAGTTGCAAAGCATAAATTGTATAGAGGACTGGATTATCATTCAGATTGCTTTTGACTGATTGGAGAACGTCACTGAAGAAAGTCCTGGGAAATTCAGCAGAGACAAATGCAAAGTTATCAAATTCAGTGCGTGTCACCAGTTACTCAGATGTTGGAAAAATCAGCTTCATCATGAGGAAGGTGAGTAGGATGCGCAAACAGTGTCCAAGTCTTGTAGAAAATATTCCTGTATGAGGCTGGTAAGACTTCAGCTGTGCAGTTTGACTCAGACATGGGCAAACTGGAGGGAGTCCAGAGAGAGTAATAGGTGAGGCTGCATATCTTAGAACTCTGGCCAGTGAGTAAGGTCTAAAGAACTTGAGGTGGCTTGAGAAAATTCAGGGAAGGTGCAAGAGCTGTGTTTATGTTAAAAATAATAGTAGAAAGAAGAAAAATTAACTCCTCTAGTTAGCTGTGAAAAGTAAGACAAGGATTCATGGCCTTAATTCGCACTAAGGGAAAGCCAAGTTTGCCATCTACAGAATCACAGAATGGTTTGGATGGGAAGGGACCATAAAGCTCATCTAGTCCAACCCCCTGCCATGGGCACAGACACCTTCCACTAGAGCAGGTTGCTCCAAGCCCCGTCCAACCTGGCCTTGAACACTGCCAGGGATGGGGCAGCCACAGCTTCTCTGGGCAACCTGTGCAAGGGCCTCACCACCCTCACAGGGAACAACTTCTTCCTAAGATCTCATCTAAATTTACTTTCTCCTAGTTTAAAGCCATTACATCAAGCAGGACAGTGTCAGAAAAGCCTCACTAAAACCATCAAGACGTATGGCATCTTTGATTTCTCCCCTCCTGACACAGCCAGCAGCCGTCACACTAAGAATTCAGATTGATTTTACACAACTTGGCATTGGCAACACGTAGTTGTTACTCATTTCTTGTCATGTCTTATGCTTCTACTACTAACTTGCTTAGTTAACTCCTCTCATGTTTTTTCTGGCAACTGACACTAAGCTAATGGATGAAAAGAAGCTGGGGAGGGAAAATGCAAGAACCTGGAATCTTGCCCCTCCCCCCCTTTTTTAAGCACTATATTTGCCCTTTCCCCTTCTTTAATGTGTTCTCCATTCATTATTCAGAGATAACTCTTAATGGATGTGAGATTAGAGACGTGACTGAAGCAAATAGAGGAAATGAGTTATGGTTTTCAAACTGCCTATGACTGATGAATCCACCCTGAGCAAATGGCACAGACAATCAGAGACCGCATGTCATCTCCACTGCCCTGGCCCTCCATTCCTTTGTTCAAACCCCCAGGATGTAAGAATATGCTCCAAAGCTATGGGTGTGCAATAAATCCTTAACATAGGCAAAAAACATTTGTGGGTGCTAGTAGCTCTTCAAGCTAAAATTAATGCAGACAAGGAGTACTAATATCACCCAGGAAAACAAAGCCCTGCTGCACAGGAGGAAACTGAGAGGACGTGGGTTGTTTGGCTGCAAAATGAAGACAAGGAAGGTCATCCTATGGGACTAGGAAAAGGAGAAATCCAAGGAAAGCAAAAATCTATTTAAATCATTCTCATGCCAACATTAAAGTACCCATAAGGTGTGTCATATAAGAGGTTCGACTAGCTGAGAATGGGCTTTCTGGGACAGCTTTCCAGTTGACCTAGCAGAGACTAAAGAAACCTTAAAATGTACTATGATTTGCTTATGAAAGATTTACATGGATGCAACAAGAAGAGATTATATCTGATGATCTGTGAAGATCCTTCCAGTGCACACAGCTCAAAATAAAGCTCTTCGAGCTATTAAACCAAATAATTCCAAAATAATCCTAAGAATTTTATTACTGTTTCTTCTTACGATGTTTTTAAAACCATGCAGCAGAACACTGCATTGAAGAAACTGTACTGGTGACACCACGCACACTCTGGAAGCTTTACCAACTGGGTCGAAGACTTTCCTTCAAAAAGGAATATCTGAGAGATACAAATTCCAGCTTTTCTGAAAAAAATACACAGCCAGGGAAAAAAAATATCTATAATGAGTGAAACATCTACTTGTTTTACAGGGAGTCAGACTGACCTGCCAAAAGTCTTGTCCACCTTGAGCTTTGCACATGGTGAATAATCTCAAAAGCTCTCTGCAGCAAGAGTTAACTTTCAGACATTCCTAGCATAATGCATAGAATCAAAGGATAGTTTGGGTTGGAAGAGACCTTAAAGCTTATCCAGTTCCAACCCCCTGCCACGGGCAGAGACACCTTCCACTAGAGCAGGTTGCTCCAGGCCCCGTTCAACCTGGCCTTGAACACTGCCAGGGATGGGGCAGCCACAGCTTCTCTGGGCACCCTGTGCCAGGGCCTCACCACCCTCATACCCAGTAACTGCAAAAATTAATGAGACTGATGGCACACTAGTTAGTGGTGCTGCCTGCAGCTCTGCCTGTGCACCACCACACTTATGAAATGCAAAAACTTGCACAGAACAGGGCATTTCCATACATGTAACTATTTCTGGTAGCTATGCTGCTGCACGATTCTTTTATGTGGACAAATGTTCCAGGTCCAATGATTATTTTTGCAATAAGGTCATTGCTGAATAAAACAGAATTCTGAGGACACTTTTCCAGCCATGTAAGAGTGTTCCCAGCAAAGATGCTCTGATAGAAAAAAATGTTACCTTATAGTCTTCTACACACTTAAAAGCTGCATACTCAAAAAATAAGGCTGTTTCCTACAAGACTGTAGGAAAATAGGCTGCTGTGCAAATTGTATGTAAAGACAGGAGGGTCAGAGCAGCAGCTAAGGAGGAAGAAAAAAACTTAGATGTCTTTGAATCTGACTTGAGTGATTTTTAGTTCACTACAGAAGCGATTTTGTCATCGTCCTGCTCACATGGTAATACAGCACTACTAAGTGTGATCATTTCATACATCACCAAAAAGAAACACACCACTTGCCTTGCCCAGCTTTGGAAACTCTTCAGGATCTAGAGTTTTAGATCTCCACTTTCTGGCCTTAACAGTGCAGGTCACTGCCTTGTAACGAGCCTTTGCAGACACTCCTGGGGCAGCAGTTCTGCCAACAAGCCTGCCCCAGGCACAGGAACAACCAAGCACTTTGCTAACTTGTACCTACTGTCATCGCCTTGGTCTATCAACCGAAGTTCCTCGTTCTGGCTTGACAACACACACTGCACACTGACACACTGCCAGGAATCTGCATGAAAACTGGTAAATAGAAAATTCACAAGTGAGGAATCAACAACCATTAAGTCCCTGGGAACCCCTGTGAAACTAACTCTTCATACAGCTTTACCCATACACTATGGTTACTCCTTAATATCAGTTTGAGACTAGTTTAAGACTCTTTAAGACATGTATACACCATGTGGCTGTTTAAGGAAACTTAGGATTACTTACTACTCTGACTTGGAAAAGCAAACACAAACCTCTTGAAAAGGCTACTCACTCACTGCTCACACAACCCCACTTTGTTTATAATCCCTAGAAACCCATTCCTAAATACTACAGTTATTTCTTGAAAGGCTTTCTGCTCTGCCCTACCCCATCCCTCCAGCATTCCACAGTCAGCATCAGGGTGTTCAGGGTTTTCTTGTTTTGGATTCACTCTCCCAATACCAACATCCTGTAAATCCAGCTTCAGGATCACCTCCTACAGTTCCTAGTTGTCTCCCCAGACTGCAGAGTCTGTGAACAGAGAGACCAGAAAGCGGCTGCATTTTCTGCAACCAATTTTCGCAGAATATTCTTGAATAAATGGGAGAAGGGTTCCTGGGGTAAGTTCTTCTGCAATAGCTGAACAGGATACATCATGATGCTCTTATTTGTCAAGTTCTGTTCTGAAATTCTTGTTTTGTTTTTTTCCCCTTCCATGTTCCCCTTTCTCTGTTTCATTTGCATTACACTGAACTAGATCTTCTCCCAGAGCCTCCCACTCTTGCTGGTGGATTTCTAGCAACTTTGATTTTCACCGTCCTTGAGCTTAAAGTCCTTCCTTCTCCTCTGCCTCTGCTACCGCTGTGTTTTGTGTAACATGACAGTAATATTTCCTTTCAGCCTTCGCTTCACCAGGATGAAAAACCTAGATCTGACTCTTGTGCGTTCTCACAAGCACTGAAAAGCCACACGTGGTCAGGACGGAGGTTTTCCAGCTTCTACTTCTGTGTAGTTCAAAGATTTCTGGCGCCAGAGATCACATCTGTGTATTAACAGTCCAAAACAGACTGTTCCTTTGTGAAATCCCTTGTGAACCCACGTACATACCGCATCAGGTGATGAGGACTTGCACAGCTTAACTTCGTTTCTTTGTGTTTCGCATGGGCCACCTTCTAGCCTTGAGCTAATGTTCTGGGATTGGAGAAGGCAGTGAGTTATTTCAATCCCTACCTACCCTTTCCAGTATACTCATGAATTACAAACTGCACTTTGGTCACTTTGCTGCCATCCCAAAGAACCCTAATCTTCCATTTTTATTTCATAAAATAGCTATCACATCCTTCCTACGATCTTGCTTGCCCCTTTCTTTGTAGGGCATGCTAATCAAACCTGTGTGTGATGTTAGACTGCGACATCTCCCTGCTCACTGGAAATGATTGCACCCCCAGTATCAGAAAAATCACATTTAAGTTTTCAATTTATACATTATGCTAGCAGGTTTAGTGAATTACAAGATGCCTAAGACTTGCTTCCATTTCAAAGCAATGCTATCAGAGTTCCTGGCCTGTATGTTATTACACTCTTCACAGCTGAATTTTCAGCTCTACTACTCTCTTCTTCTAAAGCGTTTCATCACTTTTACGATGGTAACACTGTCTTTCCCTGGAGCAGTAATCTCTCATTTTGGTTCTTTTATTTCCCTCCCTTCTCTGTACTAGAAGCATTACTGTATTAATATTTTGTGTCATCAGCATCACCCCTCCCAGGTCCCACCTTTCCAAGCAGCACAACAACCTCACCAAGAAGATACATGATTCTTCTGTGTGCTTCCTCCCAGAATTTTACACACCAGGAGTCCTTCTGATGGATCTGCCCTGAAGAAGCTCATTCCTTCAGAAGCCCAGGTCTGGGATTTGTGTCATGACCTCCTTGCTGCTTGCAGTCCGTGCACCACACCAGGCTTGCCCAGCCTACCTCGGGCTCTTCCAGAGCTCCCAGAACACAGATGTATCCCCAAGTCTCACCATCCTCCTCTTCCTTGTGTCCCAGTCTCCCCTTTCCCCACTTCAACATTGTTCTTTTAACAGGCATATCTGCATTTGGAGCAATACGAAAACACTTTAATCCTAGCTTGATCCTTGCTGAAGAGCAACCCCACTTCTTAATAGCTATGAAGTATCATCTTGCTTATCACCTTTGGCAAGGTTTAATTCGACCTTTGATTCCTGCTTTACTCCTATATATATATTTCAGAGGTCAAGGCATGACTGCTCATGATTGCCACATCTGATCATTTTGTGCACCCAGGAGGAGAGGCGGGAACAGAGCAGAGCTGTATTAGCAAGTGTCAGGTTTAGCTGTTCTTTGTAAAACTAATCGCCCATTGAGACTGAACCCGTACTCCAAGAAGGACAAAAGCCAGTACCAGCCACAGTAAAACCCAGTGACAGAGCTCTGCAGGCAGTCGGAGAGCAGCTCCTATACCAGGACAACAGCATGATTTAATATGTGGATGACGGAGGATTATACAGATCAGTGGGAGGCAGGTCAATATAGCAATTTTAAACTGAGGAAGTCTCTTTCTAGTGCTTCCTGTATGTGAAAAGAAATAGTTTTCACCTATATAAATAACAAATGCTACATAATCAAATACTTTAGCTCTCCCACTGATGTAGAAACACTACTCAGTAAAGTGACAGGTCTACTCAGCCATCCCCTTTCCCAGAGGTAGTTCATCAAACACAGCTCCTTCATAAATGCTCTGTGACTCTGAAGAAACTCCATCCTATTTGGGAAATGGCTGACACATACTAAAGTTCTTTAAGGTACAAAATAAGAGGCTTGAATCTGACTAAACACCAGTAATAATGATGATGAGGAAGATGAGTACAGCAGCAATGCTGCCTTTGCTTCTAACAATAGAAAGGACTTTTAAGAAGCAAGAAAACAGCATTATGAAAGGCTGGATAAAGATGCGGTGGCACTTTGGAGAGCCATAGCTGGACTTATGCTCATGGGCTGAGCCAATGTCATTGCACCCAGTAGCCTGTTGCTGTGAGCCATCAGAAGCAGCTCTGATAAGTGTGCAAGAAACAGGGCAGACTGATGGGCATTCTTACAAATAGGATGATGGTCTTCAGACAGGGAGGAAACTCACAAGTGACATACCGGTCATTCCTGCTCTAAATTAAGCTCAACATGACCCGGCAGTGTGTGCTTGAGCCCAGAAATCAACCGTGTCCTGGGCTGCATCACCAGCAGCGTGACCAGCAGGTCGAGGGAGGCGACTCTCCCCTGCTGCTCCACTCTGGTGAGACCTCCCTGCAGTCCTGTGTCCAGCTCTGGGGCAACAACATAAGAAGGACGTGGATCTGTTGGAATGAGTCCAGAGGAGGCCATGAAGATGCCCCGAGGGCTGGAGCACCTCTGCTATGGAGACAGGCTGAGAGAGTTGGGCTTGTTCAGCCTTCAGAAGAGAAGGCTCCAGAGAGACCTTAGAGCAGCTTCCAGTGCCTAAAGGGGCCAACAAGAAATTTGGAGACGGGCTTTTGACAAGGGCCTGTAGGGACAGGACAAGGAGGAAAGGCTTTAAACGGACAGAGGGGAGATTGAGATGAGATCTTAGGAAGAAGTTCTTCCCTGTGAGGGTGCTGAGGCCCTGGCACAGGGTGCCCAGAGAAGCTGTAGCTGCCCCATCCCTGGCAGTGTTCAAGGCCAGGTTGGATGGGAATTGGAGCAACCTGGTCTAGTGGAAAGTGTCCCTGCCCTTGGCAGGGGGTTGAAACTGGATGAGTTTTAAGGTCTCTTCCAAACCAAACTATTATGTGAAATTCCGAGCATGAATACCCTCCATGAATACTAGCACATCCACAGTGCAATACTTACTGAAAGCACACAAGCACCAAGGGACTCCTCTCCTCTCCTTAACTGAAAATCTGTGTTCTCTTTTGTTATCTTCAGACCAGGTTAATCAAGTATGAAGTGTCCCAGTGAAAGTGCCACAACTCCAAAGATCTGTTTCATTGATTCAGCTATATTAGCTCTTGTGCGTTTACTTTGGTTATAAAAGCACAACCCATACTCTGGACACAAGAAAAGCTGAGAACAGCCTCAGGTTTACAAGGGAAACATTTCACTAAATGCATCCCTTGCCTATGGAACTGCTGCAGCGGGAGTGAAGTGTAATTCTGGAAATACATTACACAACTCCTAGAAGTACAGGGTGAGTTTAAATACAGGAAGCAGTGGTTAAATATAGAAGCATTGCACAAAATGTCTTCAAAAGACACCACTGTCCTAGCCACCAAATCACTGTGGGGCAAAACTCCTTGTATGGGAACAGATGGAAAATACAAAGCCTAGATACTATTTTTCTTTGTAAATTTACTTGGGGTTTTTTTTTCCCCGTCAGAAGTTCATGCCACAGGAACTTCATTTTCTGCTTTCCAAGTGTCATTTTGAATGCGAAATTTTAAACTGGCAGGAATAAGAAGATGATCCAGGCAAGCACCTCCCAATTTTGCAACACTTAAAAGATGTGATTTTCTAAAAGTCAAGCTCACCCAAAGCCCTCTTCATTTCTCTAAGGTACTAAACCCCACAATGCACACAGCTTCATTAATGGGTATATAGACAAAGCAGCCATAGACATCCTCATTTTTCCATATTTTCAGCTTTTACATTTCATGATGATTTTTCCTGAAGTTCAATTGAACACTTCCTTTAAGTCATTCCAAAGTTCTACCTTTGTTTCCCATGGCAATTCACAGCACCTACTCTGCTGGAGTTAAAAAAGTACGACACAGAATTATTGTTAGAAGCTATGGTTTGAAAACCTGAATGCCTGGGGAACTCCCAATGCAAGAGCTGCCCAGCAAGTCAATCAATGAGGCTGCATTACACCTGAATGCCTCTTTAGCTAATGCTCTGGGTTCCTTCCGCTGCTCTGCTTTTGGATCCAGTTGATCTATAGCCGTCCTTCCTCAGACAGCTCTATTGGAAGCACTGCCCTTCGGAAGATGGTTACTCTTTGCAGCTCCCTGCTGAAGCATTCCAGCGTGGTGAGTTACTTCATCCTCCAAGCACTTCCTTATCGACCGACTACACAGTTCGTACAACGAAATCAGCTTTGACAACTCCTGGCCTTGCAGGACACACAACAAAACAACTAACTTGGCTAGCTTCTGCTAAGGATGTGCTTGCAGGAGTGAGATATAAGACACAACTAGGATTCAGAGTGCACACTCAGAGTGGTGGTAACAAGCAGGACTCTATTTGTTAGGAAGGATAACCATCTGGCTGGTCCTATGACATTGGAACAAATGCCCAAACAGAGGAAGAGCAGTGCCTCCCCCTAACTGGAACCCATCCATCTACAAATTTCAACATTATCAAGCCATGAAAAATTTTTATTAGTGGAGGAAAAATGGACAAATTCAGGTCCTAAACAAATTCAAGTTCTGAACTCTCAGTAAAGCTGGAGAACGCAGCAGCAATACGTGTATGTGGTGGAGAAGGAAGTCTAAATGAACATACAGGCTGGAAAGACCCATTAGCTTTCCTGAGCTATTAACAGGGCTATTTAAACGGAAGAAAAATCTCTAGACATGCACAGCAAGCTAGAAGGAAAGAGTTTAAGTTTTGCCTCATGTTAAATTTCCCTACAGAAGAGCAGCCTTATTTTAAAGCAGCTGAAAAACTCCACAGTTTATAATGGAAAAACATAACACAGCCCTGAGGAGAAAGACTTAGGGGTTGTTTGACCTGGGAGTGTGCGCTTGCAGCCCAGAAAGCCAACCATGTCCTGGGCTGCATCACCAGCTGAGAACTGGGCTTTATCAGCCTGAAGAAGAGAAGCTCCAGGGAGAGCTTAGAGCAGCTTCCAGTGCCTAAAGGGGCCGACAAGAAAGCTAGAGAGGGGCTTCTGACAAGGGCCTGTAGGGACAGGACAAGGGGGAATGGCTTTAACCTGACAGAGGGGAGATTGAGATGAGATATGAGGAAGAAGTTGTTCCCTGTGAGGGTGCTGAGGCCTTGGCACAGGTTGCCCAGAGAAGCTGTGGCTGCCCCATCCCTGGCAGTGTTCAAGGCCAGGTTGGACGGGGCTTGGAACAACCTGCTCTAGTGGAAGGTGTCCCTGTCCACGGCAAGCGGTTGAAACTGGATGAGCTTTAAGATCCCTTCCAACCCAAACCATTCTATGATAAAATAAGTGCAGACGTGGATTATGCTTTCTTGCTGACACAAAGCAAGGCTACTAGTCATAGATTTAGAGTCATAGATTCACAGCAACTCCTAATTTAAACATTCCAGTTTTAAACCACTTCCCACTAAATCACAGACTGTGAAGATCCTGTCCTCCCAAGCAGGAGATCTGCCAACAGCCTGTCCAAGGGAGCAGTTGGAAACCACGGTTATAAACGCAACACATGGATATCTTCCCCATTTCTTAAAAACAGTTCAGGGGAATGCACATGGAGCTTTACCACTACTGAAAATACAATACGCTGTTACGAAATTAGATACCTCAATGTGATCTCAGGAAGAGTAAACCCTTCTCACAACAGCCTGCTGCTGAAAGAAGCTGTCCAGCAGGATGTTGCCTGGCAGTTTCCTGGTTGTACTACTCACCATATCTGTAGCTTGATCTTCTTTCCTTGTAATTCAACAGTTTTAATCTTGAAGTCTATCCCTGAAATAAACAAACACATAAATAATTAGCGTTTATTTACAAAAAAAGAGCAATTCCACATCAATTTAGAATTGCTGCAGAAAGGACAGCAGTTTTTTATTTCTCTTTCTGAATTGTCAGGTAAACCAAGGACACCCCAGTAAGCGGAATGCAGGAGCAACCAGGGCCTTAAAGGGTCTACATCGGTCGGTTGACACCCTCAGGTAACACTGGTAAGATGATCTGGCTTGTAAAAGCTTTTAAAGTTTCCTGTTGGTTTTTGTAATTTTTCTGGACAAGTTCCAAAAAGAGATTTGGGAGTTCAGGTGTAAATTTAAGCATTCTAAACAAAACATCCTAAACAAAATATCAAGCTTTCTTCTTTTAAAAAAAACTATTCTTTTCCCCAAAATTATTAAACCACAATATTTTGCATATGCTGAAAAATGCTGTGAAGTATCATGGTGAATTTTTATTTATTTTTTTACTCTTTAGACCTTGTGATACCACCATTTCAGAAACCTCTCCAACAAAACCCACCTCTTTTCCTCACAATTCTCCTTTCCATTAAACCCATTCAAGCAACTATCTCCAAGAACATTAACCACAGAAATCCTAATGCTTGCTGCCTAATTCAAAGCAGGTGGTGCGAGAGCCTATACCAACACGTGCAAGGTTCCAGTCTACCAAAAACAGTCCTCTTGCTTTTTACACCACTGAAACAATCAGCAGAAGCCTTAAACTGTCTCGAGCTCAACACACACGTCTATGGTTTATGCACCTCAAGCTTCAGTAACGCAAGTAGAAGGGTTTAAGCAACACGAAGCTTTCAACCAGTAACAAAAGGCAAGTTATCAGCATCAGTGTCCTCATCAAGGTCCATCCCAGCTCCAACATGGTACAAGCCATGTCAGGCCTCAACAGAAGTGCAGAACCAAGACTCCCGGAACTCGGAATAAGCAAAGACCATCTTGACAGAGGAAGAGTAAGGTTTTTACTTTTAATACTAACTAATACAAAGTAATTCATGTGCCCATTTGTGGCAAAGCTGAAGTGGAATCGCAGGGAAGTTAGTAACAATGGGATTTGCAAAGACTGACAAGATGAAGGAAAGCAGCCCTGAGAAGACTTAGGGAAGAAGAAAGATAACGAGCTGAGATCGGTACTGAAACCAGTATTTAATATTTTCACTATTAACCCTGGTGTAATCAATTGTCCTAGTCGAAGTCTACTGCTTACAGAAGCGAGAGGCTCTGTACAAAGGACGAGTAAAACAAGAAACAGATAATCTAGAAGACAGAATAAAAACAAGGGATGTCAGCAGTACAAAATGCAGCACTACGAGCCTGTTACCTAAGAATTTCTTCTGTGAACCAGCAGCTGTCTTCAGATGACAAGGAAGACAGACTGAAGGCTGAGACGTTACCATTCGACTTTCAGGGAGTAACCACAATCCGATGGAGGGACAACCCTAGGATAAGCAAACCGTGCAGGCACCTGGTGAGACATTTCCATTTGAGCGAGGGAAATACAAACACCATTGTGCAAGACCTTGGTGAAACCTCATCTGTGCAATGTGTACAAACTGGTCACTCTTCCCCAGTAGAGATGGGCTCGGAGGCAGATGCCACACAAGATGAGCCAGGATGAGGACCTCCACCAACTGCTCCTTCCCAGCAGAAGAAACTTGAGGACCACGTCTTGTTTCAACCTTCTCTTCCCAAAACTGCCTATGAGAATTACTACTGCAAAGTACAGAGGAGCAGTAGCACTGCAAGCCACCATCTCAAAGTGCTCTGGTGCCAGAGTTCTGACTTTCAACTCCAATCAGAGAAACACCACTGATAATTTCTCATGTTTTCCAAAAATCTGTTTATATTTAGACATTCTAAAAGGCAGCAGCTGCAATCACAAACTTCCCTCCTAAATCTACAAGGTCATTTTATACTGAGTAAGATTAAAAAGAATTTATGAAACACAATATTATGTAAGAAGCCTGCATAGGAAGTCTGCTTTAAACTCCTTTTAGCTCAATATACTGCACACACTAGTTCAATTTAACATTGAAATGTTAAATTACTAAAATCAATTCATCTAAAGCCAGGATACCAGAACCTCTCTGGGAAAGGCTATGTAATTTCAGAGGAGAATCCCCCTCCCCACAGGCCAGTGCCGTGCAGGGGCAGGAACCGGGACAGCACCTGCTAGATGGTCATGTACTGCACATGGGGCCAAAAAGGAAAATTAAACCCAAACGCAGCTCCTCAGGGAGCCCCTTATGTTTACCAAGTGCTTCATAAACATGAACTGGAGTGTCAAGAGGCAAAATCAAAAGGAGGTGATGACCAGCAGCATGACCAGAAGGTTGAGGTAGGCGATTCTCCCCCTCCCCTCTGATGATTCTCCCCTCTCTCTGATTCTCCCCTCCCCTCAGCAAATGCTCTGACCACACAACCCAAGTCTTGGAAAGCAAATGCAGGGACTGTGAGAACGAAGACCTTAGGCCCACTGTAGGAGAGGATCAGGTTCGAGACCATCTTAAGAACCTGAACGTGCACAAGTCCATGGGACCTGATGAAATCCATCCACGGGTCCTGAAGGAGCTGGCGAATGAAGTTGCTAAGCCACTGTCCATCATATTTGAAAAATCCTGGCAGTCAGGTGAAGTTCCCGATGACTGGAAGAAGGGTAATATAACCCCCATTTTCAAGAAGGGGAAGGTGGAAGACCCGGGGAACTACAGACCAGTCAGCCTCACCCCTGTGCCTGGCAAAATCTTGGAACAGTTTCTCCTGGAAAACATGCTAAGGCACATGAAAAACAACGAGGTGGTTGGTGACAGCCAACATGGCTTCATTAAGGTGAAATCCTGCCTGACCAATTTGGTGGCCTTCTATGATGGAGCCACGGAACTGATGGACAGCGGCAGAGCAGTTGATGTCATCTACCTGGACTTGTGCAAAGCATTCGACACTGTCCCACATGACATCCTTGTCTCTAAATTGGAGAGACATCAATTTGATAGATGGACCACTCGGTGGATAAAAAACTGGCTGGATGGCCGCACACAAAGAGTTGTGGTAAATGGCTCGATGTCCAGTTGGAAACCTGTAACGAGTGGTGTCCCTCAGGGATCGGTGTTGGGACCGGTCCTGTTCAACATCTTTGTCGGTGACATGGACAGTGGGATTGAGTGCGCCCTCAGCAAGTTTGCCGATGACACCAAGCTGTGTGGTTCGGTTGATACGCTGAAGGGAAGGGATGCCATCCAGAGGGACCTTGACACGCTTGTGAGGTGGGCCGATGCCAACCTTATGAAGTTTAACCAAGGCAAGTGCAAGGTCCTACATCTGGGTCGGGGCAACCCCAGGCACTGCTACAGACTGGGCAGAGAAGAGATTCAGAGCAGCCCTGCAGAAAAGGACTTGGGGGTGTTGGTTGACGAGAAGCTTAACATGAGCCGGCAGTGTGCGCTTGCAGCCCAGAAAGCCAACCGTATCCTGGGCTGCATCAAAAGAAGCGTGACCAGCAGGTCGAAGGAGGTGATCCTGCCCCTCTACTCTGCTCTTGTGAGACCTCACTTGGAGTACTGCGTACAGTTCTGGTGTCCTCAACATAAAAAGGACATGGAGCTGTTGGAGCAAGTCCAGAGGAGGGCCACGAGGATGATAAGAGGGCTGGAGCACCTCCCATATGAAGACAGGCTGAGAGAGTTGGGGCTGTTCAGCCTGGAGAAGAGAAGGCTGCGTGGTGACCTCATAGCAGCCTTCCAGTATCTGAAGGGGGTCTACAAGGATGCTGGGGAGGGACTCTTCCTTAGGGACTGTAGTGGTAGGACAAGGGGTAATGGGTTCAAACTTAAACAGAGGAAGTTTAGATTAGATATAAGGAAGAAGTTCTTTACAGTGAGGGTGGTGAAGCACTGGAATGGGTTGCCCAGGGAGGTTGTGGATGCTCCATCCCTGGCGGTGTTCAAGGCCAGGTTGGACAGAGCCTTGAGCCACATGGTTTAGGGCAAGGTGTCCCTGCCCATGGCAGGGGGGTTGGAACTAGATGATCTTAAGGTCCTTTCCAACCCTTACGATTCTATGATTCTATGATTCTATGAGGCCCCCCCTGCAGTCCTGCATCCGGGTCTGGGGCCCCAACATAAGAACGACATGAAGCTGCTGGAGTGAGTCCGGAGGAGGCCACAAAGGTGTTCCGAGGGCTGGTGCACCTCTGCTATGGAGACAGGCTGAGAGAGCTGGGCTTGTTCAGGCTGGAGAAGAGAAGGCTCTGGGGAGATCTTAGAGCAGCTTCTGGAGCCTACAGGGGCCAACGAGAAAGCTAGAGAGGGGCTTTTGACAAGGGCCTGTAGTGACGGGACAAGGGTGAATGGCTTTAACCTGACAGAGGGGAGATTTACGTTTGAGTTTAGGAAGAAGGGGCGCCCTGTAGGGCAGTGAGGCCCTGGCACAGGGTGCCCAGAGAAGCTGTGGCTGCCCCATCCCTGGCAGTGTTCAAGGCCAGGTTGGACACAGGGGCTTGGAGCAACCTGCTCTAGTGGAAGGTGTCCCTGCCCATGGCAGGGGGTTGTAACTGGATGAGCTTTAAGGTCCCTTCCAACCCAGACCATTCTGTGATTCTATGAAAATTCCACAATTCTAAGGATTTAAAACATTACAGTGACCTAAGGCTGAGGTAGTCCACCAATTCTAGGATGTCAGCTTGGGAGCTTCAGACCTCCAGTTCTGGTCAGTGCTGCACTGTTTTTCCAGTTAGCCAAGCAGTACTTCATCACTCAAATTTATGAATCAATACAGCAAGCATCATACACATGATTTGAAAAACAAACCCATTGAATGATTAACAGCCAACACATGAAACTGTCCCAAATCCACACAACTACCCCTACGTTTTGTAGCATTTAACCAAACTGTTTGCTACTCTGTAGTGCTCCACAGCAACACTATCAAACAAATGAACACAGCAGTTGACAAAAGATCATAAGTATTTTATACAGCAACACGTACTTTTAGGTTCTGCCCAGATAAAGCAGGATGTTTGACAACCACTTTTTATGTGTTAAGATAAAGTAAGCTATTAACCAGCCATGGAAATTAACTCTTCTCTGCACATAGAGGGATTTAGCTAAGTCTAGTATTTGGGGATAAAATAAATCTCTAATCCCATGTCATACTTAGCTTCCATTCCAACATAATACTAGTTCAGCCTTCGTAACAGAAAGACTTATAAATAGCAATGACTATTTGCCTCCAAATACTTTCAAAGTAGTTCTAACAGACTGGAAAAATGAGACCTCTGTATCTCTGTAATTCCCATTTGGTTCTAGATCTCACCAAGGAAGTCCCAAAGGCTCCAGAGAGAACAGGTTACAGGTACGGGGAGTTTCCAGTAACATTAAGTTCAGGAAAGGGTTTAAGAGGGTAATGGATATAAAAATTGAATGGCATGCAGGACGGACATAGTACTATCAAAGGAGGATAATGACACAACTAATGAATTAGAGATGAACATGAAATTGCTCCCTCATTAAGTGTTGATAAGATATTCATCAACTTCAACAGGGCAAACTGGAATGCACTGAAAAACCTGGGAGCATACCAGCAGCCCCTTCAACACTTATTTAACTCTATACTTTCAAACAAAAAGTTGCAAATGTTTGTTACCCACAGTTTAAAAATGAAGTCTCCTTACAGGCAGATGATCCCAGGTTTCTGCCTCGATTCTGGCTTTCCTTCAAATTTCAAGTTCTACCAGTTGCTTACAGCAACATACAGGCCCAGGTCTGCCCCAAAACTGAACTCATGGCTTTAAAAACAGTTAGAACCTATTTATGGATTCTTTAGGTTACTGGGCTTTGAGTATCAAGGCTTTAGGAGCACCACTGGTTGATCTCATGGTGTGTGCAAACAAGATCAGCCCTTCCATGAATACTGAAAGTCACTTCTGCCTGGTGACTGTGAAAATGCAAACCAAGAGGAGCTTCAGGAACTGGAAGGTTAGACTTGTGCGTGAGGCCACTGGAGTCAAGCTCTTCTATCCCTCCATCCATCAGCAGAAGCTATTGTCAGGGACTCCCAACAAAGCATTCCAGTTTTATTTGTGTAGGTTTAAACATCTGAATGCCTTGGTGAATACAAACCTATTTGCTCAACGGTTTTGTGTTTCCATCGTTCTCGGATGAAAGACGTTAATGAAGACCCAGGACTTGCGTCAGCAGAACAGTGTGTTTTAAATCCATAATCACTGCATCCAAACAGTTACAGATCACTTGACACCTTCCCAAGCCACTGCCAATGTTTTGTAAAGATTGCTCTGCCATTGGTAAATCACAAACCAATGATTCTTGAAAAGGGAAAGACAGAATGCCACCCATAAAAACGGGAGAAAGAAAAAGTTATTTTCCAGTCCACTGCAGAGCTACAAATGATGAGCTGGCCCTTTTCAGACAGCACGAATTTTGTTTGCATTCTTTCCAAACAAAGACACCATTCAGCTCGGTGAGGGCGCTGAGCGGGAGGAAGCGGAATGTAGGGCAAGAGAGGGGCAACGCTGCAGCGATGGGAGCCCGACAGCCAACCTGCACATCGAGTTGCCACCAAATGAAGACCATAAGCAGCATGTAAATAAGTTCACTTTGTATTTCATTGGCTTTGCAACTCTACTTCAACTTGGGAAAGAAAAGCAAACGTGCACAAATTCACTCAAGTCTCATGCCTGCAAGCTGACAGAGGGTGGATTTAGATGAGATACTAGGAAGTTCTTCCCTGTGAGGGTGCTGAGGCACTGGCACAGGTTGCCCAGAGAAGCTGTGGCTGCCCCATCCCTGGCAGTGTTCAAGGCCAGGCTGGACGGGGCTTGGAGCAACCTGCTCTAGTGGAAGGTGCCCCTGCCTGTGGCAGTGGGGTTGCAACTAGATGAGCTTTAAGGTCCCTTCTAAGCCAAACCATTCTGTGACTCTATAAAGCTACCCACCTTTGTGCTACAGGCTCTGGCAATAGTAAGTATTTTACTTAAGAGTGTACCTGAACTGCAGCTACCCACACCCGAATTATCATGGCAGAACTCAGGCCACATTCAAATTTTCTGATGAGCACTGTAAGCGGAAAGGAAGGTTCCCAGCCTGAGCTACAGCCCTTTCTGCCTGGGCTGAAAGGTGCACCTCAATCTCCCCCCACTAACCCACTTCGAACAACTGAACCAGAGCCAGGTGGAGCTCCTGCAAGCGCTTTCAGAGGCACAAAAAGATACCAACCTTATCTTTTCTGCCTGACTTTCAGAAATCCCAGTGTTAAGTGAAGAAAGCAACTGACTAGGGAAAAAGAAATCTATCTGCTATCTTTCTTTGAATTAACAACTTCCCAGTTCACCAAGTAAGAAAGAACACAGACTCATGACTTATGGCACATTAATACCAATAGTATTACAAAAGTATACAAACTGCAGCATACCTGTAGTTAGCACACCACTGCCAGCACAGGGGAAAATCCATTTCTTTCATGTAGGTTTACAGCTTACAGTAGAGCTCAATACACAGCCCTAAAATGCTTTTATTTAAAAAGCAAAAATGTAGTAAAAGCAAACCTACCGACAGCAGGAAAATACAGTAATAGCTAAGCCTGGAAGCTTTTAAAATTACAAAATTAACTTTGGGGCAGAGACCTTTGTCTAGTCCTTTTACACAGAACTGTTTGATCATGAGCTCCCACAATTCCCAAAACAGGTTTATTATATTGTAAGTCTTCCTTAAGCTTAACGCCTTAACGCAGAAGATGACTCTAAAACAAACTCCTAAGCCAGATACTGCTTTATAAATTGTATTACTGTCTAGAGCACAACACTAATAAGAAGGTGATTTCTCCAGCCCTCCCAGTATTAAACCTTCCAAAGGTATCAAGTCCAGAATTATAAAGTCTCCAATGCCAATGTCTTGCAAACAAGTTTTAACACTTCAGAATGTTATTTTACCAAAAATAAGCAGACAGTATTTGTTATGTATGAAGCAGCTAAGAACAAATATTTTGGAAGGAAGCTGCAGGCATAAATGTACTTTCCCAAGAAAGCTCAACACAAGCGTAATATCTAAATCTCCCCTCTGTCAGGTTAAAGCCATTCTCCCTTGTCCTGTCCCTACAGGCCCTTGTCAAAGCCCCTCTCCAGCTTTCTTGTCGGCCCCTTTAGGCACTGGAAGCTGCTCTAAGTTCTCTGCAGAGCCTTCTCTTCTCCAGGCTGAACAAGCCCAGCTCTCAGCCTGTCTTCACAGCAGACGACAAGCTTTAAGGTCCCTTCCAACCCAAACCATTCTGTGATTCTATGAAAATGAGAAGCCTATCAATGCTTTACAGCCTGACAGGATGCAAACACACAGTGTTCTTCATACAAACCTACCAGGCAATACCAACTTTGCTCATGCCTTTGTAGGAGGATTTAGTTATCACGGCAGCTCCACGCCTCTCGGTTTTACAGCACCGAATCCATCCTCCACTCCAGCTTTCAAATACATTTAATCTCACAAGTAAACAAGATAGTAACTAAGTAAATAAGACAGCTAGTCTTCCTCTTTCAGGAAAAAGCCCACTTCAAATGCAGGTTTATCTGCTGATCTTCTTTTGCTTATGTGTACAGATACATACAACAGACCTACCTCCGTGTATCAGCACTTGTTTGCATATTTTCTACGCTTACCTGGGGCAATGAATTCTCTGAAGAAATAGAAAAAATAGTATTGTTTAACACACAACTTCCACAGAAAACTGCTCCCCCCTTGCTTTGGAAAGGTGAAAACCAGGATGACTGAACCAAGCTCTGCAAAACCCAACACCAGTCCTCAGGGCCCATGTCTGACCTCTTCCAGAGCTTTTCCAGAGAGCCGCAGTCGGTTATGGATCACCCACTGCAACGCCACCATACACCACAGCATGCAGATCAGGTCAGACAGCCCATGCAGGCTGCAGAGGTCTCAGGACAGGCAATCCCATGGCAGCTCATTTCAGAGCCAGGTACCTCAGGTTTTACCCCCGAGCTTGCCCACACTGTGCAAGGATATACGTGGGGAGCCAGGGAAGAGGGTGGGGAAAAGAAGTAGTTGCTTTGCCAGAAACAAAGCTCTACACAGGCACCCAAGTTCTGGTTAGTAGAGTTACAACTACAGTTGCAACTCCAGCATCGATTCCTCCACGTACAAAAGCTGGGGCAAGATACTTTCTATCTCTCAAGTCAATTTTACCATCTTTGAATAGAACCAGCTACAACAACAGCTCAAGACTGACACATGGAGCAAGCTACACTCTCCAGCAAGACTTTTCCTTCTAACTCATTTTTCTTGACCTGACACTAAGACTTGCAAGTGCACTAACTACTGCGGGTGCCTCCAGAAGCTGAATGACCAATCTGATAGCCTTCTATGATGGAATGACCACCTGGGTAGGTGAGAGGAGAGCAATGCATGCTCTCTACCTGGACTTCAGCAAGATTTTTGACACTGTCTCCCATAACCTCCTCGCAGGTAAGCTCAGGACGCGTGGGTCAGATGAGGGGACAGTGAGGTGGATTGGGAACTGGCTGTGTGGCAGAGCTCAGAGGGTTGTGATCAGTGGTGCAGTGTCTAGTTGGAGGCCTGTAGCTAGCAGTGTTCCCACGGGTCATGACTTGGCCCAGTCTTGATCAACTTACTCAATAATGACCTGGATGAAGAGACAGAGTGCACCCTCAGCAAGTTTGCTAATGATACAGAACGGGGAGGAGTGGCTGATCTACCAGAAGGCCGTGCTGTCATTCAGCCAGATCAGGACAGGCTGAAGAGCTGGGCAGAGCGGAACCTCATGAAGTTCAATAAGCTTCAGGAATAACCCCACACCAGTACAAGGTAGGAGCTGACCTGCCAGAAAGCAGCTCTGCAGAGAGGGACTGTGGCGTCTTGGTTGACACGAAGTTATCCATGAGACAGCAGCAGTGTGCCTGAGTGGCCAAGAAGGTCAATGGTGTCCAGGGGGGCATTAGGAAGAGTGTAGCCAGCAAGTCGAGGGAGGTGATCCTCCCTTTCTACTCTACCCTGGTGTGTCCAGTTCTGGGCTTCCCAGTTCAAGAAAGAAATGGAGCTCCTGGATAGGGTGGCCCAGTGGAGAGCTATGAAGATGATTAAGGGACCAGAGCATCTCTGCTACAGAGACAGGCTGAGAGAGCTGTGCCTGCTCAGCCTAGAGAAGAGACAACTGAGAGGGGATCTCATCAATGCGTACAAATACCTTAATGGCGGGTGGGTGTCCAGAGGATGGAGTCAGACTCTTCTCAGTGGTGCCCAAGCAACAGGATAAGGGGCAATGAACACAGACTGAAACACAGGAAGTTCCACAAGGATATGAGGAAGAATGTCTTTACTTTGAGGTGATGGAGCACTGGAACAGCACTGGAAGAGCACTGGAAGAGGCTGTGGAGTCTCCCTGACTGGAGATACTCAAAACCTGCCTGGACGCGATGCTATGCAACCTGCCCTACGTGAGCCTACTTTAGTAGGTGCATGGGACTGGCTGATCTCCAGAGGTCCCTTCCAACCCCAACCACTCCGTGGTTCCATGACATTATCTGCTACAAGCAAACATTGCTGTAAGACAAAGCAAAAATGAAGTACTTACATGAAAGAAAACTAAGAATAAATTTAATAGTGGATTAATATAACTTTCTTCAAAAAAATATCAAGATATCTGAACCTGCCTGTAATGGTTGGCAGAGGGGAAAAACAAAAGGAGAAGAAAACTGTACCAGGTAGCAACCGTCAGGCAGTGACTGAGTTACTGTTCTGCCCCCAAGGTAATGTTAAGTTTCTCTGCAAAACCAAAATTACACATCCTAACACAGCAAGAAGCTTGTAAGCTGCTTTCCCAAGAATTCTAGCTAAGCTGTGTAATCAAACACCACAGCCAGATGTGGACAAAGAACAGAGGAGGCAAATGGGTATCTCTCACCAGCTGAATACATGGAGTCGGGCAACCTGGCTGCCGCTCTTAGCCCAAGGTAATGCCATGCAGACCGCTGCAAAACTAAGTAACTTATAAAATAATGTGAGGTACCCATTGGCCACAGATGACAGACAACACTTAGTGGTTATGTCAGACCATGCTGCAGACTCCAATTCAGTTTAACTACAGGCTACCACCACACTGGTCAGACCTAAAGTAAATGCTTACCAAAAAAAAAAACCACCCAAAAAAGACTACAATCATCCATGATAGAAACTTACACAAGAGTTCCCTTACAGTCTCCCAAGCTGCAGTGACTCAGGACTCTTATTAAACTCCAGGCTAGGGAGCACGCATGTAACTTGTTCAGACACAGCAGCCCAGCACCAGGACCGGGAGTGGAGCCTCAGCGGTTGGAGCTAAAGGGTCCCAAAAATGAATAGAGGCAGTGGAGGACTCCCAGAGGCACCACTCAGAGAAGGCTACGGGGAGAACCAGTAGCAGCCCCCCCACGACTGACATGGAGCATATCAGGAATCACAGAGCTGGCGACACCAAAGTGGCCTCTTGGCTGACTCTGCTGTCCTCTTCTAAACCTTTAATTCCATCATTTTTGACATTCAGTGACCAGGAGCGTAACAAAGAACTCGAGATACAAGCAGACTATGAATTTATGCAGCAGTAAGCTAGAAATCCAATGAATTCACACGTTTCAGCATTTCATCTTCTCTGCAGTAAGTTTTTTCCCAGTGCAGAGTTTGCAAATTAGAGCAGCAGCAAGAACTCACTCGTCCTGCTCTGCAAGGTTTCAAGTCGTGACAATTCAGCATTTACAGAGCAACAGAAGTTGCAGCTAAATAAAGTAACACATACCTCACATGAAACCTCAGGAAAGGGAGGCTTGGTTAACTCTACAGTCCCACAACAACTTGGAAAGAGAAAAAAAGTGTCATGTTTGAGAGTTGTGTCCAAGCTGGGCATGGGAGGACAGTGGTAACAGAAAGAGGTGATTTAACTACTTTAATTCCACCAGCCACAAATGATGACGCGATTAAGTGTTACATTTTTTTTCCACTCCTCTTCCCTATATATCCAGTCGCTGGTGTCAATCCCGCCATCCTCAGATGGACTCTAGCTCCCAGAAGCCTCTCCTGTCTTTCCCAGAGGACCTTCCCCAAGCGCTCTAATAGTCACCCATGCGCCAAACAACCTACTCCCTTTTAGTTCTCCCGTGAACTGCCACGTGGGTAAACATTCACTGCTTTACCTCAAGGTCACCAGCCTCAATCCACACCACCTTGACAGCAACAGCTACACAGAACTGTTTTTCTTAGTAACGAGCCCAGAAACCACCAGAGGAATAGCTGTACTTGCGACTGCTGGGATCCATGGTACCTGAAATATCCTGAAAATAGGTGGGTTTGTAGATCAGGTATGAAGAACAGTAATTACAAGCAGAACTCTCTCTCTGTAAAGTTAAAGATTCTTAACCAGTGACATTTGCTAGTGTGGTGTGCACGTCAATAAGCCACTCATTTAATTCTAGCATCTATAGTTAGGAATGCAGTAGATTCTCAAAATCCAAACATCCTTTAGCTTTTCACACAAAATCTGCTAAACTAGACATTCTTTTAAAAACAAAAAAAAAAAAACCCCAACAAACAAACAAACAAAACTGTATTTCCTACCCATTAGACTGATCAAGTCCTGTGAGCCGCCCAGCAACCCTCATGGCTCCTTCCTGAATCTTCAGTTTTTCAGTATGATTTTACAGCAGCTTTCAAAACTGTGCTTACAGGCCAAGTTTCACGAATACTGTATCAATACAGATAAATTCGGGGGCTGGTAACATAAAGGAGAATGCAGGACATCAGCAGCAGCACTGTTGCCAGATTGCCTCCTACCAATTAATCTATTCCTAACGAAGCAGATGACAATCCCGTGAGACAGCAGCTCCTTAGCATGACCTACATTCTTCCATTCCAGATGCCTGTGTTTGTTGTGCTTCCAAATGCTGCCACACATCATGAACAAATACAACTCAGCATTGCAGGGATGTTTGCTCTATGCAAATCAACACTCATATGGAACTGAGCTCAATATTCATTTTAGAGACAAATCCAGCCCTCTAGCTCATAACCCCCCAAAATACCTGCTTAATTCCCCCAAACAATGGAAGGCCATTGTTATCCAGCCTGACCTTGTATCAGGGAAAGGCCACGTGTTGTGAATTCATCCATATCTCCACACTGGCAGCAATGGGGGATCCTCATGCTGCACTACTGCCTCCCCATCAGCAGCTGCCTCGCCAAAGCTTCCCAGGCAGCCTGCTTCACATCCCACCCACAGCCATGAGAGATGAACAGCAATGCTCAAAATTACATGATTCAGAACTACAAGAGAGAAGGACACTTTCTGAGCACAAAGTTCTTTTTGAAATGCTCCTGTTTCCCTTCAAAGTGGCAGACAACCAATATGAGAAGGATGTGGAGCTGTTGGAGTGAGTCTAGAGGAGGCCACAAAGATGCTCCGAGGGCTGGAGCACTTCTGCGATGGAGACAGGCGGAGAGAGCTGGGCTTTAACAGCCTGGAGAAGAGAAAGCTCTGGGGAGACCTTAGAGCAGCTTCCAGTGCCTAAAGGGGCCAACAAGAAAGCTGGAGAGGGGCTTCTGACAAGGGCCTGTAGGGACAGGATGATGGAGAATGGCTTTAAACTGACAGAGGGGAGACTGAGATGAGATCTTAGGCAGAAGTTCTTCCCTGTGAGGGTGGTGAGGCCCTGACACAGGTTGCCCAGAGAAGCTGTGGCTGCCCCATCCCTGGCAGTGTTCAAGGCCAGGTTGGACGGGGCTTGGAGCAACCTGCTCTAGTGGAAGGTGTCCCTGCCTGTGGCAGGGGAGTTGCAACTAGATGAGCTTTATGGTCCCTTCCAACCCAAACCACCTGATGATTTGATGACTCTCTTACAAGGCATAAGCATGCAAGCTGCTTTCATGCAACAATTCAACTCAAGGATGCGTATTAAATCTAGATCAAGACTACAGCCTCCTAAGCACACTAAAAATGTCCTCTCACTACTCACCTGAAACCTCTTAGTCATTCTTCAGAGATTTATATTAAAATTGCAAGTTAACACTCACATGTTAATTCTGGAGTAAATCATTACAGAATTCAACACTGCTACAGGAATTCTTTAAGTGCACTGGGGGCAGTATTAAAAAATATATATATGCAAAAACCAAATCGTCAAGGAGACAGGGGCTGTGGCTTGCCTGTTCTCCATACAGCAGGTCACTACACCTACAGAGCGACTGTGACCTTCCACTCCTCACTGCTCATCATCCGTATTTAAAAAATTAATCATCTTCAGAAACAAACTTTGATATCTCTTTCATTCCACTTTACTCCCTTCCAATAGAAAGAAGTCCATTCCCTGCTATTATGCACTGGATACTTGCAAACATAAATCTTTATACTAACTGGAAGGCAAGCAGCAAGACTTTTCTTTCTTTTTTTTAAATACATCTAGGTCTCAGAAGCCACATGCTGTAAGGAAGCAAAAAGTATCAATACATCAAGAATTTCACAAAGCTGTTTCTCCTCAAGTGGCATTGTTCAGATATTTAATAGATAGATTACAACGTGAAGTGCTGTTCAACCCCATACCTGGAATTAAAACAGCAAATCCAAACAATCAGAAGGTAAGAAAGGCACCAGTGCCATTCAGCACACAGACGTAGCTGAGGTCCCATCACATGTACCTGCTTGCAGGGCTTTTAAAATGGCACTGCCTCATTCTACGATGACAGGGCACTGACCTACCAAGAACTCTACGTGCCTCTCCAGTTCCAGCTCCCTTACTCCATCTGCTGCATATATTCAAATACTGACCTGTAAACAAAAAGCTAGTAAGGAAGTTTATTTGCAAATATTAGTACAAAATACAACTTTTCTGTAAAGTGAAGATAATGAGTCCTCCAATGGAGGAACTAAGATAAATGAGCTTAAAACCACTAATTAGAGGTGCCTGACTGGAGGTCTGTAGGGAAGGGCTTCTTAACAAACTAAAGGTAACTCCACAAGAGCTCAGAACAACCTGGTTTCTAGTAACCTTTCCTTGAGAGGCATTGTGTCCTCCTCCATGTTCAAAGGCAGTGACAATGGCACACACGTTCACGCCTCAGCAACTCAAGCCACAGTTTTGGGTGGTTAGCAAACACACCACTGGTGATTTAAATGGGTAGAGACAGCTGAAGCAGTACAAAAGAACAACGTCGGTTTCCACCTCTGGCAAAGCACCAGGGCAGGGGACTCTGGGCATGAGCCTTGCAGGGTGCAAAACAAGGAATAACACGCAATGGCCTCATCCAACAGCAAGTCAGCCAATGACAAGGGAAGCTTCTGGGACCAGGACTTCAGCCACTGGGCCAAGTGCTCGTGGCATGGCTTTGATTCCAGAGCTGGCACTCTCCATATCAGGGCCTGGGCAAAGTTCAGAAGATAACCAGGGCAAGGACATTTCCCAATGAAATGGAGGCAGGCAGGAGGTTCTGGACAGCAAGTTGACAGCCATTTCCAACAGTAAAGCATTTGGCATGTTTAAGTTAAGCACCAACTCGGTAGACGTGCTCAAAGCACAGCTGCCATGAATTCTGGGTGCAGTGAGTCTACCAGACACCCATGCCAAGCAGACTAAAAGTGAGATCCCAGACAGTGACGAAGACTGAGAGAGTCTCACTTCAGTGCAAGTAACCTGTCACATACAATAGGGACAGAAACCGTTTCTCAGGCTAGAACCAGCCACAAAACCTTCTCATCCTCTCCTCCCAAGCTGCCTCCTTCTCATTCATATGCACTAATGTGACTTTTGTCTAGCCCATAAAACTCACTGCTGAGCAGTCCTCAATGTAGCATTCTTGTGCTGAAAGATCTGAGGTGACCACAGAGCGCAAGGAGCTCACCCAGGGAGGGTCCTCACAGGATCTCTCTTCACTTAACCATATTTCATCCAGGGAAGGAGCTTCAGACATCATGTGAAAGCACAGGTCAAATTTAAATGTAAAAAAATCCCTGCTCAGAAAGAAAACTAAAGCTTCCTGTTGACACCACCTACACCACCACTTCGGTCTGCAAGACCACGCAGAGCTTCAACACAAGCAGTTACTTCTTCCAGAAAAAAGAAACTTTATCACTTTGTTATTCCGGCAGCTAAACCTTACACAAGGCTCCCACAAACAAAACAAAAGAAAATGAACAAAGGAACTATTTTAGTGATGTTTTATGCATACCAGGAGACAAAAGAGACAATAAGGTTTTTATTCATAAAGTAGTAAGGGGAAAAGAAAGGAAATGAAGCTCTGGGAAGAAACAGTACTTACTTCAGAGTTGTTCCCATGCAGCCATAACCTCTGCTTAGTGTCAGTTAACTCCACGTTGTAGGGCTGATTTAATTCTCTGCCATTACATCTTCTATTTTCTAAAACACTCAATAAACTTCTGATGCAGGTACCAGCTTTCTGCCAGCCACCTCTACCAGGATGGATTCTCAGAGAGGGCACCACGTGAAGCAGCCATACCTGCCCGGGAATCCCTTGTCAGTGAAGCCCATCAGGTCTCATACCTCAAATCACGGCAGGGTAAGGTCTAGACTCCAGAAAGCCAACAGCCCACACACAAATTCACAACTAATCATAATTCTACCCTAAACCACCAAGGATGTGCACTAAGTATGGTCAAGTTCAATTACAGATGACGAGATCAGTTTTCATGCATGTCTTGGCCTACTTATGCTGTATTTGTCAGCTAGAAAATAAATACAGTCCATGAACCTGCTTTCACATAAACCACTTTCTATGAAACAGAAAATTTGTCACTACTTGGCATAACAGTAATTCTGTTCTCAAATTACATAAAAATAAAACTCAAGTTTAACACACTGGCTAATCCATACTCAGCAGATTGACAAGTCAGATAATACATAAGCAGAAGGAAGAAGATTCATTCAGGAAAAGCATCAGCTTTTCCAAAGAGGCAGGTCCCATGTCTTGGAGGTCATTAAAAATATTCAGCCAGTCAATCCATTCATTACAAATAGCCAGAAGCTCAGGATGAGCCCAGCAGCTCTCTGCCTTCCCAGCTTCCAACTTACTGCAGCGCAGAAACTTGCATCAGTTCCATCTTGTTTCAAGAATTGGAAGGTTAGAACTTCCAATGAAAGAGAGCCCATCCCTTATGTTTTCAGGCCACATTAGCAGAGGAAAGACACTAAATACATCGAAACACCACCACGCATCAACAAGCACACTAGGATTTCCAACTTCTACCAGCAAAGCTGAGGAGCTGGAGATTCTCCAGTTGTTTCCAAACAGATTCTGACATTCATTTGCATGATGCAGTCTCCGTGAACATTTGGGAAGTGAAGCTTGAATGCTTTATACACTTCACAGTAAGTCTGAACTTTTGCAAAATTGATGCAGCTTTACTGGGGCCAGGTGATGGATTTTTAAATGTTTTCCTCTGGTGAGACAGTCTGCCAGCTGCCTTTTCCAACTCACTGAAAAGAAAGCATGTGCTTCTAAGTGAATACTTACTGCTAGAAAACTACGTTTCATAAAATCATCAAATGGTTTGGGTTGGAAAGGACCTTAAAGATCACCTTGTCTGACTCACCCGCCACAGGCAGGGACACCTTCCACTAGAGCAGGTGGCTCAAAGCCTTGTCCAACCTGGCCTTGAACACTGCCAGGGATGGGGCAGCCATGTTTCCTTCATTACAAACAGAAAATACTACCATTATTTATGAAAGTATCCCAAGTCAAGCTATCCAGACTGTAGCACAGCAGCAAGCAGTGTCACTGCTGGCATTAGATGCGCACTGACATTACTGAAGCGCTCAAGCCTGCAGTGTGAGATGCTATCTCAACATCATTCCCATTTAAGATAGGGTTGGAAATGAGCTGTGACCCAGCCCTTTCTGTGTAAAACTTTCACTGCGGAATTGTTGGGTAAGGACACACCTATTGTGTCCCATACGGTCTCCAAAGAACAGCATTGTGTCCAGAGTTAAACGTAGTATGTTCAACTCTGAAGCTCCACTGCTCGTGCTACATTAGTACAATTCAATACGTACTTAACTGAAGCAGTCACCACATGATTTATGTCTTCACTTAGTAAATATCAACTTACACATATACTCCAATACCTCAGTTTCAGAAAAAGCTTTATTCAGCATCAAGAAACACAGAGATTTCATGGAGCCAAAGCACGGCAGCAGGTACTTCCCTTTGGTTTACACACATTCCAGGAGTCCATAAGACAGTTTCCACATCTCGAGCGATGCGGCACAGCATGACCATGAAAGGCCCTCCAACTCCCTACTCTTGGAGGAGATCAAGTATTGTAACACCAGATGTTTCTACCCAACCTCTAAGTTCTCCAGCAGGCGAGAAGATAAATGGTAGTGCTGTCAGGCTAATTAGAAGGAAAAAAAAGCCTGACTTAAAAAGAAAAAAGGCCTATTGCCACATATTGCCCAAAGGCATGACATTTATCAGTAAGTTTTATCACCTTTTTCAGCTATTACTGATACTGTGACACTCAAACTCATAGAAAGAGCCTGAGAAACAGGAATTATGCACCTTTGTAAAGGGTGGAAAAAACTGGAAGAATGTCACACAACAAACCTAGACACAAAAGTTATTGTTACCCCAAACCATGGGCTTCTCTCAGGGCAGCACTGGAGGCTGTAAGACTTGTTTGGATTCTTCAGCTTGCTGTATACCAAAACAAGGTTAGCTACACCTCACCTGCAAGAAGAAAAAAGCCTCAAGCTAGCACCTTGCCAACTCTCACCTCCAGCAAAAAGGCCTTGTGCCTCAAGACACTGAGAACAGATGCTCACCTGCAAGGCAAACAAAAGAGACTCCCATTTCAGTTCCCATGGAATAAATCCATTTCCCAAGGCAGAAGTGGTCACAGTTGGCAATTCTACTTCAGCAAAAGACCTGCTCTAGCTCCCTCTGTCCCACATCTATTCTGCAACAAAGCATCTGACCACAATATTGAAAAGGGCTATGTTAGAAAGTAACATCAGGACCACACAAATCTCAGGAGGTTCAACAAGGCCAAGTGCGAGGTCCTGCACCTGGGTCAGGGCAATCCCAAGCACAAACACAGGCTGGGCAGAGACTGGATTGAGAGCAGCCCTGAGGAGAAGGACGTGGGGATGTTGGTCAATGAGAAGCTCAACATGACCCAGCTTCAGTGCATGCTTGAGCCCAGAAACCAACCGTGTCCTGGGCTGCATCACCAGCAGCGTGACCAGCAGGTTGAGGGAGGGGATTCAGAGAATCATAGAATGGTTTGGGTTGGAAGGGACCTTAAGATCATCCAGTTCCAAACCCCCCGCCGCCATGGGCAGGGGTACCTCACACTAGACCGTGTCACCCAAGGCTCTGGCCAACCTGGCCTTCAACACTGCCAGGGATGGAGCACTTACCACTTCTAAAGGCAACCTGTTCCAGTGCCTCACTACTCTCACAGTAAAGAACTTCTTCCTTATACCTAACCTGAACTTCCCCTGTTGAAGTTTAAACCTACTACCCCTTATCCTATCACTACAGTCCCCGATGAAGAGTCCCTCTCCAACACTCCCACTCTCCGCTCTGCTCTCATGAACACCCCCCACCCCCACCCCCCCCACTGCAGCCCAGCATCCAGCTCTGGGCTTTTGGTGAGTCTGACAGCAGCTCCACCCCACACTGGTAATCAGGACCCCCCAATCCAGGACCAACAGCAAGACTAAGGCAGGATGTGGAGCATGGAGCTTGTGCTTCTAGCATCTCACAGCAAGGCCATGTTAACTTGGGCTGCCTGGGCTCCCTTCTAGAAATATATTCATTACCCCAAGGACAGCAAACCCACATCTCTCTGCATTTCTGTTCCAGGCATGCAACCACCTCCCTTGCAATTCTTTCCCCAATACTCAGGTCAGGTTTTCCCTGTTGTGACTTCCATCCATTGCTTCTCACCCCCAGCAGCAGCCTCCAGCAGCACTGCAGTGAATGCCCAGGCCCCGAACCCAGGCAGCCACATCCCCCTGCTTCTCCAGTTGGGTCAAGGCCTCAAGTGTGCTGAAACACAAGCCCTGTGGCACATGGCCACCATGACTGAGCGGTCGAACACTGCTGCAGGTGGAGTTTCCAAGTCAACTTCCATGCAAACCACCAGCATTTCTGCTCACTGAAGTAGGAATGAGAAGCCTCAGACCTTCCAAAGAACTCAGATTTCTGGTCCATGCTGTCCCAGACACACCAACATTGGGTATAAATCCCAAGGACCTAGCCAGTAGTTACCTTTGTTTTCATCAGAAACTTGAGTAGCTAAAAAAAACCAACCAAACCACCACACACATTAAAAACTTGTTGTTTACTGTCAAGATCAAAAAGTTATGTTGAGATGAAAGCACTTCACAGTACTTTTAACGAAACTGAAGCATTGGTGGGATTCATTTAACCGACAATTAGACAGTCTACACATTTAAGCTTCCTCTCAAGTGACAGAGGCATGTGTACGTACTGCCATATTTGGATGGAGGGAGCTTCTTATTTTCTTAACCCCCATTACAGGGGCCCAGAGAGCCCGTGCAGACAGGTCAGCTTTTAACGACGTAGTTACGCTAGAGGAGTTACATTTCAGAAAAGGGCAGGAAAAGGTTAAGATGCAGACTACAGCAAGCCTTGGAAGGTGGGAAATTAATATTGCTGCTTAAGGAACCGGGAACATCTAGATAACAGTACCAACATCTTCAACTTGATTAAATTATCAAAGCTCAGCCATTTACTGTAGATCTGCATTAGCAGAACAGTGTAAGAAGTGCAGCCAAGTTAGTTACCCACAGGGAAGTCAGCTGCTGGTGAGATCTGGTGGTGAGGAAGAACAGGTAACATGCCTGTGATTAGAAGAACAGGAGGCGACACTTGGCACATGAACAGGTCCAATATCAATAGGTTAATTTGAATGTCCAGGTACCTAAAGTTACTCGAGAAGACTAAAATGATGGTGAGAGTCAAGACATAGCCACCTCAGAGGGCAGAGTAACTTTTTATTTGGGACTATTCAGTGAATGCTGCCATGAAACACACACACGATTTCAAGCTCATGAGCCGCAGTTGAGACAACTTGACAAGACCAGTTTTAATGAACCTTCCAACAGCCTCATAAATCAAAGGACAGATGAGCAAGTGGTACTGTACCCTGCCCTAAAATAGGCGAACCCCTGAGGTTATCACAGTACAACCTCCGTAACATCATCTTTCAAGGGTTCTGAAGCTTAGATCTTTGGCCAACACAACCTCCCACTGAGGATAACATGGATCGCAGCCCTGTCAGACTGCAGTGCTAAAGGAACTCCCAGTACACAAAGCAGCACCCACATCAGACCCATGTTATCAGGAAGAGACTATTTCCAGCACTGCCACTAGTCCAACACTGCTTCAGCATATCTAGTATCTGTACAGCTGATCATTAGCCCAAATATGACAGGACCAGTTTGAAAAGCATCCTCAAGAAAAAAGCCGTACAGGTATGAATGTCAGTGTAGGAATTAGATACTCAACAGCAGTAGAGCCAGCAGTCCTCTCTCGGGGAGCATTAAGTCAGAGTTTAGAAATGCAAGACACAAACGGGTATTTCTACAGGTTACACAGATAAAAGTCACAATCCCAGTGGAAAAGAAAGCCTCGAGTTGTTTTAGCTACAGCACAGAACAAAAACATTCAGAGACTTTAGTTAAACCCACACAAAACTTCTAGTTAAACCCACGCTGAAAAGAAAAACCCACGCAGTTAAGTTGTACCGAAACACTAAACATTCAAGACTACTTGCAGCAGCAGCTCTGGTCTCTCTCCTCTTTCCCCAGGGCCAGACAGGGACTTCCCGCAACACAGGGAATTTGACAAGCTAGTTTTCCACAAAGCATTTCAGAAGTACCTTACCCCCTCACAAGGGTTACACAAAATCAAGCCAGGCTGAAACCCTTCTTCATGTGTCATCAGAAGGTCACAGAGCAAAACAGGCACAGGTTGCCGCCGCAAGGAGAAACCCTGCAACCTGCTCCCATCCAGCATCTTTCCCTGGCATTTCTTAATCTCAGGCAGGATGAAGTGCCCTGGCAAGAGCACCCCACTCCCAGCCACCATCCTTCCCAAGATTCTCCAGCTCTCCCTCTGCTGTGCCACTAACAAGCGAGAACATGCTGCCTTTCCACAGCTCCAGAAAGGAGGAGCGCAGGAGCAAGCAGTTGCCACTGAAGGGTGGAAGCAGCCCACACCCTGCTCCTGAGGGCGGCCAGGAGCAGGTACAGCCAGCATGGCCTGCCAAGGCAAAACCCCACACATGCAGCTCTGCTGGACTACAGGCAGCAACATCTGCTTAGCACAACCTAAAACAACCCTTCCTATCCCCTGTGAAGTATTTATCAACAGACTCTCAACCAATTTTCTAATTAAATATCAATATTAACCTTAAGGGTAGAGAAGATTAAACATTTCCTTAGGATAAAGAGAGGTGAGTAGCAGATTTTCTTTTGAAAGAAGTAAATCAAATCAAGAGGAAATCCCTTCCCTGTGCCCCCCAGCTGTGCTTATCACTCAACAAGGTACTAAAAAGTAGTTCTTTGTTTCTTAAACTGAAGGCTGTACCCCTGCTTCACAGATCCTGAGCAGGTTTTCTGCCAACATCAACAGGCATTTCACATTTGGTCTTGTGAAATTCAAGAGCAGACCACGGATTACATGGCCAGCCTGTCACAAGAAGCCACAGGTCTGCACTCCAAATCCGTAACACACTTTACCCTAGGAAACGTTAGTGACTTCATCCGCTCTTTATCTCTGTCACTTACTGTTGAAGCGACAGTTCAGTCTCCTCCTGGACATGGTGCTGGCTTAAGTGGAGCAGCCAACCTCCGCTCACTCCTTCCCATTTGTCTCCATGGCTTCGGATCATACTTAGCACATTTAGGTAACAGCTGCCTATTAGTTTCAGTTGAACATAAATAGCGTGTCAGTGCAAGGACAGACGGAAAAAGGAGCAGCAGGGCTCCTGTGTCCTGTGCTGCCACCGCACAGGTATGTGCCCGAGGAAGCAGTTCAGCAGCCTGGTTCTCACCCTTCGACAACTGTTCTGGCCCTGACGCAGTACCAGCAGCAGCACAGGGAGAGGAGCAAGCCCAGCTTAGGGGTTGTTTCATACTGGGGGCAGGGAGGAGGGAACACGAGGCAATAGCACTGCTGCCAAGTGCTTTGTTAGCATGGAACAACCATCCTGACATGAATTTTCACAAGTAACCTCAGTACCACCTATTCCAATGTTTCCATGTCCCCAGCTTCCCTCTGCATTCTGCCAATACAGATTTATATGGTAACACAAGAAGCCAGATCAGGGAAGTGATCCAGTCCAGCTGAAAAAATACCTATATTAAAAAAATCTGTTTCCAGCCCGCTCAGTTCCTCAGCCTTCACCACACACTTCTCATCAGCGCTGCGAGGCACGCGCAAGCAGAACTGCTGCTTATTAGCCATGGCCCTAGATTAAACAAAACCAAGAAAAAACGAACCCCAAACCTCCCTCAACCACACCATACCATGCTGTAAGTCCAATCCGCTCTGCAGCCTCTCTCACAGATGCCCCAGCAGCCAGAAGTGAGGGGAGCCATGCTCCTCAGGCCAAAGAACACTTGTTCAGCCTCCAGCATCCAAGAGCAGAGGGGATTCCCAAGGTGAAGACCACATCCAGAACATCATGTCCATCATCCACCATCCACTTCAATATTCTACTTGCATTCTGAATCCATTTGTGCTTTCCCCTCCAAAAACCACCCCCTGATGGCAGGTTTCACAGCTCAATTACGAATACATAGAAATGACTTCTGTATTTCTTGATGCCTGGTGATTTCCAGACTCCGTATCACGGAAATGACCAAACAGAAGTTGAGGTGGGGGTTTTGTTGGGGGGTGGTTTATTGGTTTGGGTTTTTTTTCCTAATTCACTTGCTCCATGCCAGGAGTCAGACACAGGCTGTACCCATAGCCTGGGCACAACATAAACCGAAGTTGTTCACTGCCCCTACAAGATTTGAGACAAAAATAGGAATACAAGGAAATAGTAAGCTAGTATGTCCAACTACTGTAGCAATGCTTTTTTTTGGACCCCAGAAACCACTTGTTTTTCAAACTTCATTGCAACCACCACACAGCTAAAAGCATTTTCACAAATCAAAACATAATTTGCACATAGTTTGTTTTCCCACAATCTACCCATTTTTTCCCCCCCATTCTCTACCTGGGACTCCTTCCATCCCAATGTATCACAATCATGGGCAAACATCCTTATAAGATCATAGAATTGTTTGGGTTGGAAGGGACCCTAGAGATCACCTAGTTCCAAACCCCCCACCACAGACAGAGACACCTTCCACTAGACCACGTTGCTCAAAGCCCCATCCAACCTGGCCTTGAACACGTACATCCTCAGCTTCCAACTTAAAATGGAATATTTATTTATATGTAGGAAGAAACTTGTTTTATTTGCTATTTTTGATATCTGACGATTGATTTAAAAAAAACCTGCTTAAATGTACCAGTACGCAATGATTCTAAAGCAAGTGCTTAGCAACTCAAAATCACTTCTAATAAAGGCCAAAGAAATAATTAAGAAAAAAAAGAAAACCAGAATTTAAACTATTAAAAATAGTTTTCTTACACCTTTGCATTTAAAACAACATGGTTTTGCACCCTCCTAACAGAGCTTTGGCATCAAGACCTTGCCGCGTTCAGACCTCAAAACTCCACACTTTCTTTCTCTCTGTCTGGATTTGGAGAGCTGCCGTCAGCATGAGCAAAGACCAGAAGCACAGAACACAGCCACACCTTGAGTACAGGTTAGATCCATGACAGCTTCACCTGCATCAGCAGCATTCAGAAGGAACCTCACCGCGATCACCTACGCTTGGTTCTCTTGAGTACAGGGCTAGAGGCAGTCAGATTTCATGGGAAAGCATATTTTGTGACTCATCTTAATTTGCATTTTACTTAGCAGAACAATAGCAATTATATGCTTGAGCCCAGTTTTGACATTTAAGTTTTCAGACAGCTGCCCTAGCAAGGGCAGTCCTCTCTACCCACCTGTGCCCAGGGAAAGGCCAGCACTTTACCTGCCCACCCCAAACACCTTCCCAAAGCAAAGCGTACCACAGAGCTCAGGCAGACCACTTTGCACTTCAAACTGTCGTTAACTTGACACGCTGAATGCCAATTTAAAGATAAATTACTGAAGAAGATTAAGATCTCAAGTATACCTTGACTGAAAGTTACTTATACTAGTATTTTTAACATGAAAAATAAAGGAAACCTGCTGGAAGCATGAGTGGCAGCAGAGGAAGTACTCAAACTGGCAGAGAGGGGAGGTCAGGTAGCAGTCCATTAAGAGAAGCCTCCCAAGGAACAATACCAGTGCCCAGAGTAACAATGACCACTAACAGACCTGACCCAAGAGTAAAGTATCTGCAGACCACCACTGGAAAGTCACCACAACCCCTAAAGAAAAAAAAGACATCCTAAAAATTATTTTTGCACCACAGAATTACCAAAGAGTTATTAAAATTAAAAATGGTTTGTGATAAGACTAAGTCTTCTATTTATTCCCTTTCTACCTTGAAAACAGTGACACAGCATTTGAGGACAAGGCCCCTGCTCTCTCCAGGGAGGTTACGATGACTTAGGGATTCTTGCAGAAGAGCCATCGGGATATTTATAGTACCTCTAGGCAGGGTAATGAAACCGTTCACACACACACACACACACCTCAGCACATCCAAAAGCTTAACTGCTGGTTTAGCAGGAAATATTTGACTGAAGTGATTCAAAGTCAAACATGGAGGAGAACATACCAAATCACACATACAGTACATTACACCCAAACTGCCCCCCTGGATCATGCTTAATCAGTTCTTAAAATGCGTGAAGATGAAAGTAAGTGAATGTAAGTTACTAACGTGAAGTAGAAGTGCATTACTGTTGTATCTTCACTCACGCAGACAAGCCTTTGGTTTTATGGAATAAAAACACCTCCCCCCACTCATCTTTTACACATACAGGCTAGTTTCAACGTTCTTTGAAACCCATCTTTTCCTACAAAGATGGAACAGCCCCTGCTTATGGCCAGGAACACATTTTACACCAACTACATTTTACATGCTCAACTATCTCAGGTTCTTGGTGGAGCTCAGTGTAAACACAGAAGCATGAATCAGAGCTAACAAGCTACCAGGTATTATTTTTTGTTTTTCCAAACGTATGGAGAGATTCGGCCAATAAGCCAGTCACCTTCAATATCATCTACTGTGTACACAAGTGCTTTGGAAATAGTATTTCCTTGTTGCTACAGGTCAAAGACTCTGTCTGAGGTTTTTCCTGAAACTCTCCTCTTCCGGCTGCAAAAGCAGCCCAAGTTGTGTGGCTGCTGTGCTGGGATTCATCACAGCAGGTCCCAGCAGGCAAAGCACCCTTCCAGGTTTCTGGACTGCCATTGCTGGTGTCACCGCTGCAGCGGAGGAGAACCTGAGAAAGTCTAATCACTGTAGTTACCAGTGGCAATTTGAGATAACGTTACTTTCACACAGATTGCTCAGTTGCTTTATTGTAACATGGAGAACAACCAAGTGGACAGGTATTTTAACCTAGCTCAGGAGTTATCCTTCATGGATGGACTGCTTTTTAAAACACGCTAACATAGAGTCTCCCTTCCAACTGACACTTCTTGCACAGGACACCTTCCCAAGAGGTTTCCTCTGACCAATCACTTCCAGAAGAACTAAGAAAACAATACATTTAAGACATCTTTGGGCACAGAATTCAGCACCACATAAAAATCTCTTTGTACCCCAAAAATCTGCTAACTGCCACTGTGCAGACTCAAGTCTGACACGTTCTGATGCGCCAACTAGTCACCGAGTGGTGTTCACCACCACCACAACATTTAGTTCGGAATCTAGGAGATAAAGCTAGTTTACCTGCCAGTGTACATGCACTACAAACAGTCCATGCACTCCAGAAAGAAATACCCACTGGTCTAAATTCGTTTGACTGTTCCAAAATGCTTCCAAACTCTGCTCATGCATTCTGGCTATGAAACCTGATGATACTCCACTTGAACACTCAATGACTGCAGTTAGACCAACCACTAATACTAACTACTCAATTATTAATTACTAAAAATTACTGGTCACTAAAAGCACAAGTTCTCTGGAGCGAGAGCCTTCATATACCCGCTGACTTCTTAACTAAGACGTTGACTATTTTTAACTTTGAGAATTGAAATAAACCTTCCCAGCAAACTCAGAAAGCAACAAACGCCATGTGATCCAGGCGGGAATTTGCCAAGCAGAATTAAACTACAGCCACAGCAGCACAATAAATACAGCCTTCCACAGTCAAGGAATGCAATGGTAAGAGACAAGATTAAGTGACTCTCATGTGCATCCCCCAGAACAATTAAGCAAAACTCCGAGTTGAGGCCCTAAGATCTTCTAGGCAACTGTGTCTTTATACTTAGTTGTCCCAAATATACTTTCTCTCACTTGAAATTACCCAAGGCTTGCTTAAGAGCATCTTTTTACATCTCACAGTCTGAGATGCAACTTTAGGGTGACATTTCGACACTGATGAGGAAGTACACAGGAGTGAACGCACACCTAGCACTAAGATTTACACTCTGTGTTCTCCTACTCTTGGTGAACAGCTGTAGGGCAAATCATTTGAAGGATTTATATCAAGCACAAAAAGCCAGATCCAATTCAACCCTCTGCCAGAATTTTCTTTTTTTCCAGATGTAGATATCTACAGTTATCATACCAATGGTTACTGCAAGAAAGAGTGCAGGCATGAATTCTCTTAAATTGCCAGTCAGTCACTGAGAAGGTTAGAAGCTGCTGACCTGAACTCTCCATCTGCAAAAGAAGATGGTGTTCAGAAGGAAAAACACTATAATAAACCTAGGGAGAAAGGACATTAGGTACACGGCCTGTCTCACAGCAGAGACTAAATGGAAAGAGGAAAGCCTAGGGAAACACACAGCTCTCCTTCCTGATGTCAAGGAAACTTCCTTAGCGAGGAGCTACGCACCACTGAAGGGCTGAAGTCGCCTTTGCCAGCAGCTCGCTCGCAGACAGGGAAGGACAGCTTTGTTGGGTGAGGAAACAGACCCCACCCACGAGCGTGATCATTTCTGCTAAGCCACATCAATAGCAGCGAAGACACTGTGCAGGGATGGCCACCCCACCGCCCTCGCAGGGGCTGGGGATGAGCCGGTGACGGAAGGAGCCAGGTGGGCCCTCGCTGGGAGCTGGCAGAGCATGTGGGGACAGGCTGCCAGCATGCCCCAAGGGAGGCACAGAGAGGGTCGCTGGGGCCACCGATACCGGGAAAACTGCTGCGCCCGACTGCGGAGAGAAACCAAATCCTTCCTCCCTGCAGCAGGGGCGAAGCCGGCGTCGGGTGTGACCAGGGCAAGGATTCTGCGTCGACAGCGAGGGCAAGGAAGCGAAAGGGTGGGGACAGGGGGTCCCTGGAGACACTGGGACACGAGGGGAGGATCCCACAGAATACCACAGAACCCCGGGTTAGAGGGGACCTCATGGATCCTCCGTCCAACCTTTAAAACACAACCGAGAGCTGAGAGGCAGGGCACGGAAACCGGGGCAAAGCCCCGGGCAGGCGCCCGGCACGGCGGGAAGAGGGGGGCCCGGCCGAGGGGAACCGGACCCCGGGGGAGGGGGGCAGCGAGGGGCACTGACCGATGGTGGAGATGAAGGTGGTGTTGAAGGCATCGTCGGAGAAGCGGAAGAGCACGCAGGTCTTGCCGACCCCCGAGTCCCCGATGAGGAGCAGCTTGAAGAGCAGGTCGTAGGTTTTCTTCGCCATGGGGAGGCGCGGCGGCCGCCGCCGCCCGCTCCGGCCCCCCGCTCACCCCCTCCCCTTCACCGGGCGCCCCCGCCGCGGGTCCGCCCGCCCACCCCGGCCGGCAGCACCGGCCGCGCCGCTCGCGAGGGCGGCGGCGAAGGAGGACGAGGAGGAGGACGAGGAGGAGGGGGCCCACAAAATGGCTTCCTGTCGCGGGGCGGCCCCGGCGCCTGGCGCGCTCCCCGCGCCGCCACGGGCCCGCTGCTCCTCACGGGGAGGCGGCGGCGCCCGGACTCATAACCCCGCGGCCGCGGCTCGGCTCGGCTCGGCTCGTCCCAGCCCGTCCCGGCGCGGCTCCCCCGAACGGCGGCAGCTCCCCACAAGGCGCTGACCGAGGCTGCGCGCGCGCGCCGCTCGGTAACCGCGCAGGCCTCCGGGCGGAGGGGGCGGGGGGCGCGCACGCCCTGACGTCATCACGCGCACGCGCCCCCGGCGGCCATAGGGCCGCAAAAAGAGGGAGAGAAGGGCGGGGCAGCGCGCGCGCCCCCGCGCGGTGACGTCACCCGCGGCCGCGCGCCGGGGGCGGAGCCTGCGTGGGGGCGACAGACCCGCCTTCCCGCCCCTTGCCGGAAGTCCCGCCTCTTCGCCTGGCTCGCCGAGCTCCCATTGGCTACGGCCGCCTGCTAGTCTCGCCTGCTCCCCGGGGGGTGACATCACGGGGTGGGGGGCGGGAGGGAGCGGAGTGCGAGGGCGACCCTCGGCGGGGCGCGGAGGGGCAGGGGGCGCCCCCTGGCGGCGGGGGGCGTGAGGGGGCACCGCGCGCCGCCAGCCCCCGGCCCCTCAGGGACCCGCCGGGGCAGCTGGGAGTCTCCACGGGCCCGGGACCCGCCAGACCCAGCCCAGCCTCTCCGCAGAGCCCGGGGCGCCGCTGCCGGGGCCCAGGGCCCTGAGCACGGCAGCCCATGGCTCCTGTGAGCAGCTGGAGACGCCGTGCCGAGGGGTGTCAGACCAGCAGCCTAGTGCGGGCTCTGCCAGAAACGAGGGTGGAAACCAGGCTGCCCACGGGGCTGGAAGGGAGCACTTGGGGCCATGGTGTGTTACGGAGCCAGGCGGGGGCTGGGAGCTTGGGGGTTTGGTCACAGCTCCCATGGTCACTGCGCAAACCCTGCCACCAGAGCCAAGCTGCTGGAGCCACACAAGATACCCCAAAACCAGGGGCTGCCACAGACCCCACCGATTCAACGTGGGGAGGAGCATCGCTTCGCAAGCCCATGCTGTCCCGCGGTGCCATCCAGCACGCCGCCAATTGCGTTTGGCTTACATAATTAAGTGTTCCGCAATCGGTGGTTTCCCACTGTTTGCAGGATGAGTCGCCTCAAAAGGTTTAATAGGAGTCGCATCTCTCCTGCCCAGCCCTTCCCAAAGCACAGCTTAGCACAGCTCTGAACACGCAGGTTTCTTCCCTTTGTGTTTTGATTTCTCTGCCTTCACAGCTCCTGCTTGCAGGCACACGGGTAGAGGGGTACAAACCTCGATCTCAAGAAGCCTTGAACTCTGGCAGCGAGTTCTCCCCGGGAGCTGACACAACAGGGCAGGAGTTTGCTGCTTCACAGCAAAGGTTTATTTTTAGCGCTTTGCTGGATCAGTTTAAGGGCGCCATATGAAATGCTTCCTGTTCACAACTGGGCAGATAAGGAAAGAACTGCTGGTACCCATGGAGAGCTCTGCAGTGAGGGCACTGCCATGGATACCAAGTGGGGATCAGTGAGCAGGCAGCTTCCAGCCACTCCCCAAAGGTGTATCAGCACAAGCACATTGCTAGATGTTTGCACTACTGCTTATGATATCCTTTTGTCCTAGAGAGCTGATTCATGGACTTCAAAGAAGTTTAGCTCTTAGGGTCCTAGAGAGGAAGCAGTATGAAGTTGCACATATCCACGCTGCAAACAAGACAAAGTATTTTCTGTCTGGTATCTAAGACTGGCCCCGAGTTAAATGTTACCCCCCAAAGGAACCAGTCCCACAGGAGACACCCCACCAAGGACAAGGACACCCTTGCTCTTGGTTGCTTGGTGGGTCCTGGTTGGGAGACCACCACCGCAGGGCTGGTCAATTTGGAGATATCCAGTGAGAGGTGGAACAGTTCTCACAGCTCTCCCCACCATATCCTTGCAGGGTTCTTCTGTGCTGATCTCAGGAGGGCACCAATATGATGTGACGAGGGGTAATTACTGAATTAGGAGGAATGGAGTGGAAGGGAAAAACCTCTTCCTGGCTGTCAGAGCCCACTTGCCAGGAGCAGCAGAGCAGCGGGAGTTGAAACACCACGCCACAGATGCATGCCCTCCAGATCTTGCTGCAGGAAGGGGAAAAGTGAATCACGAGGAGCAAGTTGTGCAACAGTATTTAAGTTTGGGGAGGTTTGCTTGGGGAGAGCAGCAACATGCTGGGCTGGCTGGTTACTCAAATCCTCTCACAAAGCAGGGCCCACCCCTTGGTGTGTGGAGGGATGGAAGAGACCTTTGTCATCCAGGAGGCATCAGCAGCCGCAGAGAACAAGCAGCTTTGTTTTCTCCAACTCCTCCCCCAGCCAAGGCAAGGACAGGAGCTCTGCTATTCAGCTGTGGGCACGGGTTGGGACATCTGAGGAGCTTCTGGTACCACCATTTCTTGTTCCTGACCTTGAGGGATGAGCTCCCATGGAGCCCTCTGGCACAGCCCTCAGTCACCTCCAGCTCTCATCACTTCAGGAATGGCTGGAACCCAAAACTTGTGCAAAGACAAGAGCCCCAGCAGAGGTGGCAGTAACAGCCCCAGGTGCTCAGGACATTGTCTGAAGAGGAATAGGAAAGGGGCTGAAGCTGCTCTACCCACTGCCATACAAGATTATCCTCTTAGCAGCAGTGACCACAGCGTGCTCCATGCTGCGAGTACCCAGGCACCAGACCGGGAGCTCTAAGCTCCAGCCATCCCTCTGCAGGCATATGCAGTGCCCAGCTGCCTTCTTGATTTCACTGTTGTCATGAAGGAAGGGGAACTCTAAATAAATATCAAACTATACCCAGGAGCTGGGTGAGACACCCCTGGAGAACCCATTGTAAGAAATAAGCTTTAGCAGAAGGATGACTTCCTGAGGAGGGGAAGTAAAAGTGATGCTTTCCTCCTTTGCAGATACTTGCATATGTGGTGTTGGGTCTCAACAGGCTTCCCAGGCACCCTCCTGCCTCCAGCTGATCCATACGGGCAGACCAAGCAGCTTCTGATACAGCTGTTTGGCAGCAGCAGGACGGGCCAATGCTTGGAGCAGCTCCTACCACCACTGCTGGTGGGGTCAGGCTTTCACCATTTCGGACCACACATCCCTGCCTCCTATCCCATCTGTCTCCCAGGCAGGGCTGTAGTGGACAGCCAGAGAATAATGAGAGCAAGAAAGGCAGCTCCACATCCCTGAAATGGGGACCCTCTTCCCCTTTTTCTGTTCCAGCTGAGAGCAGGACTTGGTCAGCACTTCCAGGCAGCAGGGAAGATGCAAAGGTCACGCATAGCTCAGAACCTTTGGCAGACGGCTCAATGTACCAGGCACATCTCTTATTTCTGCACAGTCACCTCAGCTTGGCTTCTGGTAAGGCAGCACCAGACAAGCAGCTCACCGGGGCTCCCAGCACATTTGGACATGTCCAAGGAGCTTTCTGCCCTCGCTGCTGCCCAGTCCAGCTCCACGCAGTGCAATGGGTAAGACCTGCTGGCAAGGTGACGGGCCAGACCTCAGCCACGCGACAGGGCAGACCTCGGCCATGCACTCACAGGGGCTCCTTCCCCACATTTTATGCTGAAGGGCCTCGATCTTCCGGTGCTTCTACCCCCTCCAAGAGGCTCAGCCCCTCTGTCTGCTGCCAAAAGTTTCTGCTCTCTGGTCGCAGCATCACCTGCTTGTGCTGGGTCATGATCCCACTCTGCCAGCGAGCGGGGGAAGAAGCTCCGCATTGTTGTTGTCAGTGCTTTGCAGAGCCAGTCACTGCCTTGTTTTCTAAGGGTTTTCACCAGGCAGCGGAGTGGCGATTGGAACAAGGGGCTGAGAAGCAGCAATTGCCAGCTTGCTGCTACTGCTGAATGATGCTTTGACCTCTGGCGAGCAGCAGCACCACTTCTCCCGGTGCCCGGGGACTCACACCACCCCCAATTCCTTATTCCTTGGGGTCACTGAATGAAGGTCTCCCTAGAAGCATGTTACAAAGGAAGATGAAGCATTAGTCCCTGGATCTGTGTAGAAAAGGGCCTGCCCCACACGCACTGAGGGTTTATTCTGCTTATGGGAGGGTTTGGAGGGATCCCAGGGAGAGCGTGGGAACGCCCCAGCACATTTGTTGAGTGCTGTGCAACCAGAGCTCTGCCTCTTTCAATTACATCTTGCCAGCAGATTATTAAATCCTTTAATCTCTGAGCAATGATGCTGATCTAGTTGCCTTACAGCCAGTGCTCACACCACATCTGTTGAAAACACAGATCCGAGATAAAAGCCTGAAGCCTCCCACATGGTTGCCAGCCATCCCTCTCCCCCCCCCACCCCTCAGCTCCTGTGGGACAGCAGCAGAAGTGGGAAGAGGGACGGTGAGGCATAGCCCAGAGGCTGTGAGACCTCGGCAGGAGTTTCCCCAGATCACACAGGACTCAGGGACACAGCTCAGGAGCCGCAGACAGGGGACATCTGGCACATGTAAGGCTCACAGCCTGCAGCCCCTGAAGCTGGGCAGGGCTGCAGCTCCTTCCAACCCCCTGTTAGCATGGCTGGTGATCAGTGAAGTGGCACAAGATGCTGCAAAGCCATTCGGGATCCCAATAGGATTCATCCTCTGGGTTCACATCACAGAGTCTTCTCCTTAAGGGCAGCCCCAGGGGCCTGCAGGAGAGGCAGCACTTTGCAGTGGCTTTTATTCCTCATTCTCCTATTCATCAGGAGGTGCAGCTCATCACTGCCCCGCTGTTTTGTCTGGGGGTCATGTGGAAAACGGGATGTTTCCTTTAACAATGTGCCTGTGGATGGGAAGATGTTGGAGCTCTGCACCCCGAGCTGGTTCCTGTACCGCTGCCACCATCTAATTATAGAGGAGTCAGCTGCCGGCAAACTGATCCATCCTAAATCCAGGCTTAGTATGAACTGCACTCATCCCTTCAGCTCCCAACCCTTTCAATTTGGGATGAATCCTGCATCAGAGCAACTCCCTTGCTGCCTTCCTGTGTGGTTGTGGGTGCTCCTGCCCTTCTCTGCCCTCCTGTGTCATGGCTGAGCAGTCTCTGCTGCTCTATGAACACTCAGGTCACGGTCCAAAAAAGCCATAAAACCTCTGATCTCAGCCCAAAGGGTGGTCAGAGCCTGAGGCCACAACCGGTCAACACCAGAGGTGCTCCCAACAGCCACCAGCAGTCCCCCTCAGCAGAGCTCACCTTCCTTGGCTCCCCTACACCAGCCTTGCTTGCACTGCCTCTTTCCATAGCTGCCAGGAGGTGGAGGCAGCCTGGTCCTGCCTACAGGGACCATAGGGGATGACCAGGATCCAGTTCTGCCTTCAAGCCCTGTACAGGGAACCTGGCTCGCTGGGTCTGGGGTGTCCGAGCAGGGAAGGAGGCATTTCCAGTGCTGGTCAGGAGGGTTTAGCAGAAGCCGGAGGCTCATTCCCAGATATCTTTTGCAGAAGTTGCATGGTCAGACACATCTCTCAAGCCACAGAGAAACAGAAAGGTGTTTCATGCTGAGACGGGAGACACGCTGGGGGTGGCAGCTGGGAGGCAGCTTGCCCTGGAATTTGGAATGGGTGGCTCCTCAGCACCCTCCATGCTCCCCAGCAGTGCCAGGAAGAGAGTGCTGCTTCACAAGCTCGCCTGCCACATCGGAACAGGGACACACAAGGGAAGCCGGGAGTGTATAGCAGATGAGGAGTGCCACAAGCAGATGGGATTATGGCCAAGCTGAACCGCAAAACTGCCACAGAGGAGGGAAACAGGGAAAGAAATCCAATGGATCTCTGGGAATGCTAGTGAGCTGGTGTTGGGGGAAAGCAGCAATATGCCTGCTGGACCCCCCCCGGGTCCCCTTCCCTGTGTAGAAGCCAAGAGAAGACGGCTGAGAGCGAGAAGGACCATCGGTAGGGGTCAAGCAAGAGTGTCCAGTCTGCTGGGACAGCATCATGCAGGGACATATCCTTTCCCCACCAGGAGGACAGGTTTTTCTCCAGGGCTGGTCCAGCCAATAGCAGTACCAGTTAGTCAAACCTCAAGAAAAAACCTAAGGAATGTCAACCCAGTGCTGCCAGCATGGAGATCATGGTCACTGCTCCCAGCCCATGTGCTTCTCTATGTCCCTGCAACAGCATCCACAGAGGCCAGGGTCCCCCCGGGGCTGTTAGTGCCTTCTGGGACTGCACTGGCTGTGGCAGGACTCTGTCCAAAGAATGCTCATTGAGCCCCAGCACCATTTCCTGGTGGCATCCGGGTTAGGAGGGTTTTGGCAGCGAGCCGCAATGAACAGCACCAGGACCTGGGAATGAAGGACTGTGGGGATGATCAGGAGCTGAGCAGGAGGAGGCCAAGTTCTGGCAGCTTTGAGACAACCTCAGACAAGATTTTGGGGAGGAGGGAGCTGGCAGCACTGGCGAGCCCTGCACCAGGTACATCCAGGGGCTAAGCACTGTCTGCCCATGGGGAAATGGGGCTGCCGGTGGCCCAGGGAAGCTACTGCACTGGGACACATGGGGCAGGTCCCAACACATTCCTGGTACCCTTTCCCCTTGGGCACGATCCTGGCAGAGAGCTGAAGGTGGCCCAACCATCTCAGGGACCACAGAGCTGAAGGAGATGGGACGGGGACCACAGGGTCCCACAGGTGGCAGAGCATCACCACCAGAACCGGCACTGGGTGCCTCTTCCCTCCCACATCCGCCTGGTGCTGCTGCCCGGACCGGGCGGCCTGGGAAACCTAAGAGGCTGGGGCAGACCATGGGAAGGGCATTGCAAGGTCTCCTGCTGTCCCACTGCCAGCACCTGGCACAGGCAGGGCCTTGCTGCCCATCCATCCTCGCTGCCCCACTGCTGCCATGCTGTGGATGTGAAGCTGGAGGGCTCTCCGTCACTGCCACCCGCACCAGCACAGCCTCCGGCCTCACTGCGGGTGACACTGGTGTGATTTGGCTGGGACTGCTGCCGGAAACCTGCCTGGCTTGGCCGGGCTTCCCTCCCGTGCCTCATTAATTCCTTAACAACTCTGGCCCATGGCTTTGCCAAGTCTGGGCAGCCCTGGATCCCCCGGCCCCAGGAGATGCCTCACCCCGAGGGGGCTGCCCCAGGATGAGGATGTTGGGTGTCCCAGCAGCTGGGAGCTACATGGGGCCACAGCCCCCCCAGCTCCTCCTGGCCACCCGTGAGAGCTGGGAATTGGCTTGTTTGGCATTTTCCAGCATTTTTTCCAGCTCAGAACTTCTCCCTGGAGCAAAGCTTGGCTGTGTTTCCACGGGAGCCTGGGGGACCTGGGGGCCCTTCCCATCCTATCCCATGATAACTGCCAGCACAGCCCCGCCAGCATGGCTAGGACGAGGGCAACAGCCACCCATGTTGGGGTGCTTGCCACTGGCCATATGGGAAGCCCCCCACCTTGTCCCGCAGTGGTACGAGGGACCTGGCATGGGCAGGGTCAGGGGGCCCCGGGAAGCAGCACAGTGGAAAAAAACAAAGGGAAACTGCCCCCAGCGCCCCTCCACTCAGCACCTGGGCAGGACAGGGCAAGGCAGGACAGGGCAAGGCACTGGATGGCCACGGATGGTACGGTGTCCAAGGGGTGCCAAGGTGTCCCAAAGATGGCTGTGGTGTCCCACAGATGGCCATAGCATCCCAAGGTTATCCATGGTGTGCCAGAAGTGGCTGCAGTGTCCCTGCAGTGACCACGGTGGCCCAGAAATTGCCACAGTGTTGAAGGGTCAGCCACAGTGTCCCAATGTGGCTCCAGTGTCATTGGGGTGACCATAGTGTCCCAGAGGCGGCTGCAGTGTCTGAGAGGTGGCTGTGCTGTCCCAGGGACAGCCTTGGTGGCCTAGGGATGACCATGGTGGCCCAGATCTGGCAGTGGTGTCTCAGGGGCGGCCACAATGTCCCCAGGGCTGGCTGGGGACATTTTGGGGATGGGGTCAGGGCTAGAATGGCACCCCACCATCACGTGGCACCTGGGCCATGTCCCTTGCCCTGGCCAGCCCAGTGTCACCTCTGGGATGCTCAGCCCCACCTTCGCCATGGCTCTGATGCTGGTGTGGTACCATCAAACCCTGGGGCCTGATGAGAGCAGGGCAGTGCACCCTCACCCCGCACAGGGACATGCTGGGGGGACCAGCGGGGCCTGAGTCACCACACGGATCCCGCCACCCCAGGACTCACTCTGCAGCCCCCTCCCCAAGGGCACTCAGCCACCCATGCACCATCCTGCACCAATCATGCCACCGGGACCCCCACCCGGCCAGGGCTGCCCCGGGATCCCCCAGCCCACATCCCCACTTTGCACATGGGTGGCATAAAAGCAGTGGTGGGATTCCCTGGGGCCACGCTGTGGTCCCTATAGACACTATATCCCCCCATGGAGCAAAGCTGGGGGGGCTCTGCCCCAGCTGCTGTGGGGGCTGCTGTGGGGTGGGTAGCCCCAAGCCCCATAGTGCCCCTGGCAGTGTACACAGGGCTGGGCCAGGGCTCGGGAGGGGCACAGTGAGGGTCCGCTGTCTCCACCACCCCGGGGACAGCCCTGGGCTGCTCTAGAGGTCAGCCCCGAGGACAGGCCAGAGGCCACCAGCCACCAGCAGCGTCCACCGCTCCGGTGCTGACACCTGTGGGCAAGGGACCGTCCCTGCATGGCACCCTGCCCTGCATGGCACCCTGCCCTGCATGGCACCCAGCCCTGAATGGCACCGTGTCCCTGCATGGTACCCTGCCCTGAATGGCACCGTGTCCTGCGTGACATTCCGCCCCTACATGTCACCCGTGACTATGTCACCATGTCCTGACAGGTCACCCCAACCTGACATGTCATGCTGTCCCTACTCATCACTCCCTCCCTACATGGCACTGCTCCTGACATGTTACCCTGTTCCTCTGTCTCTTTGCCCTTACCTCATGCCCTGCCTAAATATCACCCCCTTCCTTTGGGGTGACCCCTACCTGTCACCCCAGCCTGGTCTTGTGGGGGATTTGGGGTTGGGAGCTGCTGGGGGAACAGGGCTATGTGCTCTTGAACCTGTCTGCCTCATGCCACAGACAGAGCCAGGCAGCACTGGGGTCCTTGTCCCATGGTAAGACCACCCGCCCTCCATCCTCCACTCCCCTCCACCCTCCCCATCATCTCCATCACCTCCACCAAGGCCTCCATCCCCCCCATGTCATCCCTCCCATTCTCCTTCCACCCCCCCTCCATTCACTGCTGCATCCCCCCTTTAACCACCCTCCATCATGCCTTCACTGAAGCTTCCACCCGCCTCCATCCCCTCTCCATCCCTCCTGCATCCCCCTCCACCCTCCCCGTCATCTTCTCCCCACCCCCTTGCATCCCCCCTCCATTGTCCCTTGTCTCACTTCCATCTCCCCTCCAGCCCTGCTGCATCCCCCTGCCACCCCCCTCCACCGTGCTCCTGCTTTTGTCCTCTGATCCCCCTCCATCACTGGGGCTGTGCCTGCGGCGAGGTGACCGTCCCCTGCCCCTCAAAGCTCCTCTGGGAGTCAGAGGACTTGGATTGCACCAGACAGCCCTTCCTATGGCAGCAAATACCCTAATTAATTAATTATGGGATAATCTCTGGTCCGGGGCACGGGTGGCTGCTGGGACTCGATTAACCACAAGAATGTTTAATCTCCCTCTGAAGTCCCGGCTGCCTTTCTCATAGGGTGCTGGGGATTATTCCCACTGGGCCACAAGGGAGGCACAGGACTGGGGTCCAGGACCTGGAGGCTGGGGTTTGCTGGGGCAAGAGGCACACACAGCCTGGGGCAGCTCAGGGACCCCGAAACACCACCAGGGCGGCTGGTGAGAGTGATGCTGGCCCTGCAGGAGATGGGCAGGGGGAGATATCCCTGTTCCAGCTGCCGGGCCCAAGGGAATTGCTTTGCCCCTGCTGGACTGCTAGGCTGCTGCCCTCCCCTGCCTCTCCTATCCTCCACCCTGCAGCCTGCATCCCAGTCCTGCAACCTGCACCCCACATCAGGTACCCTGCATCCCACAGCCCAGTTCTGAATCTATATCCCACATCCTGTACCCTTCATTGCACACCCCAGTCCTGCATCCCTTATCCCACACCATGTACCCTCCATCCCGCATCCCAGCCCTGTATCCTTCATCCCACATCCCACATCCCAGTCCTGCATTCTGCATTTTGCATCCCACATCCTGCACCCTGCATCCTGCCTCCCAGCCTTGCATCCTGCATTCTAAGCCCTGCATCCTAATCCTTCATCCCAATCGTAAATCCCATATCCTGCATCCCAGCTCTGCAACCCACATTCCACTCCTGCATCCCAGCTCTGCAACCCACATTCCAATCCTGCATTGTTTATCCCACATCCTGCATCCTGCATCCCAGTCCTGCATCCTGCATCCAATCCTGCATCCTTCACTCCACATCCTGCACCCTGCACCCAAGCTTTGCACCCCAGCCCTGCATCCCAGTTCTGCATCTCACATCCTGCACCCCAGCCCTGCATCCCACACCCCGCATCCCAGCCCTACATCCCAATCTTGCATCCCACATTCCAATCCCGCCCCCCGCCCCGCTCCCGCCCCGCGGTGTAGCAGCACAAAGGCCGGACTACAGCTCCCGGCGTGCCCGGGCCGTGGTGCGGGGGGAGCCGGGGCCGCGCACCCTCCCGCCCGTGTCCTGCCCGTGCGTGTGCGTGTGCGCGGCCGGCAGCGAATCAGCCGCTCCGCCCGGCCCCGCCCGGCCCCGCACACGGGCGGTCGCAGCGGCCGCGCTGCCATGAGCGAGCGCCCGGCGGGGCCGCCCCGCCGCCCCCCGGCTCCCGCCGCCCCCCGCCAGCTGGCCCCGGCCCCAGCCCCGGCCCGGGGGATGCTGCGGGGACGGTGCGGCTGAGTGCCCCCGCCTCCGCCGCCGCTGCCGCCGCCGCCGCCGCCCCGCCCGCCGCCGCCATGGCCGGTAAGCCCCGCAGCGGCTGCGAGGCGCTGAAGGTGGTGGCCCGGTGCCGCCCGATGAGCAGGAAGGAGGAGGCGGCGGGCTACGAGCGCGTCCTGGAGCTGGACGTGAAGCTGGGGCAGGTGAGCATCCGGAACCCCCGCGCCTCCCCCGGGGAGCTGCCCAAGACCTTCACCTTCGACGCTGTCTACGACGCCAGCTCCAAGCAGGCGGACCTCTACGACGAGACGGTCCGGCCGCTGATAGACGCCGTGCTGCAGGGCTTCAATGGCACCGTCTTCGCCTACGGCCAGACGGGCACCGGCAAGACCTACACCATGCAGGGGGCCTGGGCGGAGCCGGAGAAGCGGGGCATCATCCCCAGCTCCTTCGAGCACATCTTCACCCACATCTCCCGCTCACAGAACCAGCAGTACCTGGTGAGGGCCTCGTACCTGGAGATTTACCAGGAGGAGATCAGAGACCTCCTTGCCAAGGACCAGAGCAAGAAGCTGGAGCTGAAGGAGAACCCTGAGACGGGGGTGTACATCAAGGACCTCTCCTCCTTCGTCACCAAGAACGTGAAGGAGATTGAGCATGTGATGAACCTGGGGAGCCAGACACGGTCAGTGGGTAGCACTAACATGAATGAGCACAGCTCCCGCTCCCACGCCATCTTCCTCATCACCATTGAGTGCAGTGAGACGGGGCCGGATGGTGAGGAGCACATCCGTGTGGGCAAGCTCAACCTGGTGGACCTGGCTGGCAGCGAGCGCCAGAGCAAAATGGGGGCCCACGGAGAGCGCCCCAAGGAAGCGTCCAAGATCAACCTCTCCCTCTCTGCCCTGGGCAATGTCATCTCTGCCCTTGTGGATGGCAGGAGCACGCACATCCCCTACCGGGACTCCAAACTGACCCGCCTGCTGCAGGACTCCCTCGGGGGCAATGCCAAGACAATCATGGTGGCCACCTTGGGCCCAGCCTCTCACAGCTATGACGAGAGCCTCTCCACCCTCAGGTTTGCCAACAGGGCCAAGAACATCAAGAACAAGCCCCGGGTGAACGAGGACCCCAAGGACACATTACTGAGAGAGTTTCAGGAGGAGATTGTCCGTCTGAAAGCCCAGCTGGAGAAACGTGGCATGTTGGGGAAGAAGAGGAGAAGGAGCAGCCGGAAGAAGAAGGCAATGGATGGAGAAAGCGCTGCGGAGAACGAAGGGGAGGATGACAATGAGGATGGCCTGGAGAAGAACATGGAGAGCTACTTGAAGGAGCAGAAAGAGAGGCTGGAAGAGGAGAAAGCTGCTATCCAGGATGACCATAGCCTGGTGAGCGAGGAGAAGCAAAAGCTGCTTCAGGAGAAGGAGAAGATGATTGAGGATCTGCGGAAGGAGCAGGAGGCCACAGAGCTACTGGCCACCAAGTACAAGGTACGTGTTGCCACATGCTACTGGGAGCAATGCTGGGGGAAGACCTGCTTTGCCTCCAGCCCCTTGTGGGGTGCCTGAGAGGCTCCCAAGCAGGGTGTCCAAGCAAGGTGGGCTTCCAAGCAAGGTGCCCAAGCAGGGTGCCCAAAGGCAGCCCCATGCTCCCGTGTAGTGTTGGGCTGGAGTTGCCCTCAGACATGGAGCTGCATGGGGACCTTTTGTGGGAGCTCTGGGGGCGGTGGGGCAGGAAGGGCCATGGGGCAGTGGATCACTGGTGGCATGAGTTTGCTGTGTTCAGCTCTTGTCCCCCTCAGCACAACAAAGCAGCTTGCAGCGGGGCGGGGGAGTGATGCTGCACATTTGTTCCTGGTGGCCCCGGGAACACGCCCAGGGCTGAGGCTGGGGCCATGGCACTGCCTGCCCCCCATGTCCATCGCCATGGCTCCCACCCCAGCTTGGGGACGCTGGAGGAGAGGGGCCACAGCAGCCATAGCCCAGCCCTGTGTTGGGGACCGGGACTGCCCTACTGCCCCCCCACCCCTGCTCCCCTCCTGGTGAGGCTGGGGGGTCAGGTGTGAGCGCAGGGCTGGGACAGTCACGGTGATGGAGAAGGAGCCCCAGCACCCTGCCCCACTGTGTCACGCTCTGACACAGCCCCTCCGTCACCATGGTGGCCCGGATGCGGTGGCTGGGCTGGGGACCAGCATGGAGCCTTCCAGCCAGGGACATGCCTGGGGTGTCAGTCTCTGCTGGGGAATTCAGGGGCTGAGCAGGGGTATGCTTCCATGCCCTCCTCCCTGGCCAAAGCCTTCTTTGTTGCAGTCTCAGGGATGCGCAGCCAGGCCCAGGGATGTGCGGCCGTGTTCAGGGATGCATGATCATGCCCAGGGATGCGTGGCTGTGCTTGGATGCCTGCACAGACACCTGCAGGCTCACACTGTGACATGCAGCTGGGGCAGAGCCACGGGGGAGGACACAGGTTGCCTGCTGGCATGCCGGGTGTCCCATGCTGGGTGTCCTGGTGGAGCAGGATACTCGGTGTGGAGGGGGGCTCCCCGCAGTCAGTCCCTGCACTGTCGCCGCGGTGGAGTGCAGGTTGTCACTGGCAGCCGTCCAGCGTGGTGTCCTCGTCCGGCACGGTGCAGTGGAGCTGGCTCGGGGCCACCGCATGTCCTGTAACTGCTGAGTAACAAGGCAGGGCCGGAGGTGAGATGATGCTGAATCCTTTTTGGTGGCCTTTGGAGCTGCTCTGCATGCTGGCACCCTCCACCCGTGGCGGCACGGTACAGTCACAGCAGTGAGGTATTGCCCCAGGGGGCAAGAATCCCCACAGTGCCAGCAATGGAGGGCAGAGCCTGCTATGATGCTCACCCGACCGGGCATTGCCTGGGGCCAGGCAGGAGGCACCAGTGTGACAAGAGCCTTGTGTCCCTCTCACATGTTTAATGGCTTCATAGTGACTGTGACAATGGCAGATGTAGTAACTGGGGGGACACAGGGTGCCCCACACATGTGTGGGTGATGCAAGCTGGACGCTGTCTTGCTGTCACACTCGTGGGCTCTGCCTCTGCTATCTGGCACAGCCAGGGCCCAACCCTACAGTCTGGCTGGGACATGTGGCAGCTTGAAGAGGTGGGGGCCAGATGTGCACCATGGCACCCAGGTGGATGGGCTGTGCCTGCAGCTGCTCTGAGCCCCTTGCCCGACGGCTCCGCTGGGTGCCGATACAGGGGTCAGCGGGCAGGAAAGTGCCAGGGAAGTCATTTGGGTGCCGGAAATGAGCTCCTGTGAGAGGCTTAGCGTTCAATCTGCCCTAGGCGCTAAAGAAGATTTGGAGTCATCTTCGTTAAAAGTAATAAATGCTTTGGCAGGGGGAAAATGGTGGCGCTAAGAAACCCCCTAATCCCATGTGAAGGTGGCAGCCAGTGATTAACCCATGGAGAGGTGTGGCAGTGTGCTGCCCTGGCCAGGCATTGGCCCTGCGGCCGCCTGGTCTCCTCCCTGCACCCCAGCAGGGTTTGGAGGACACTCACCATCACAGGATGCAGTTAGAACCAAGACAAAGCAGGACAAGGGGTGACGGGCCCCTTAGCACCCCAGTGCCCCCAGCCCGGGTGCTCCGGTGATGGCACAGGGCCAGATGGGGGCAGACAGCCTTGGGAGTCTCATCTCCCCCATGGCTTCCCTGCAAAACACCCAGCCAGTGGCACCCAACTGAAGGTGGCAGGGCTGCGAGGAAGGAGGAATCCCCAGCAGCTGGATGGGCACTCAGGTGGGGATGTGCCCCATAGCACTGAATGGCTGCGAGGGTGGTGGAAGGTGGGAGCTGGAGGTATGGACATGGGGGTTGTCCCACAGGTGCTGCTTGTATGTTCCTAAACACCCACACTGCCTCACATGGGGACTGGGGAAGGGAAAAAACAGGGGGAAAAATAGGGGAAAAAACAGGGAAAATGAGTATTGTCCCAGATAGCTGTCGGTGTGATTGAGGTCACCAGTTTGCCTGAGTCTCCACCTCTGTGCCCAGAGTGGTGGCTGGGGGCACAGCACTCCCAGGAAGAGCCCTGCCCAAGGGCATGTGCTGTGGCACCAGTGAACACCGTATGTGGCACCCCCAGTGCTGGCATTTCCCATGGCGTGGCGTGGTGGCACCCCCCCCCCTCGCAGGGCCTTGGCTGTGTCAGTGGTGGGGTTCCAGGGGTCCAGGTGTGGGGAAGGAGCTGTCGGTGCTGCCGCTGTGTCGGGGACATCAATTTTTAAAGCCGTGTGTGGTGATTGGATCCGTCCCTGCTCGCGTCCCTGAGGTGCAGCCATGGGGGGCATGCATGCGTGCACACAGGCTGCGTGTGTGTGGATGCACATGCTGCATGTTAGTGCACCCCCATCGCACACGTGTGCGCACATGTGTGCACACACGTTGCAGGAGGACACACGTGGGCCCCACGCGTGGTGCGAGGCTGCTGTGGCAGCCCAGGAGGCCTCCTGGCCCCATGGTTTCCAGCCAGGGATGGCTGTGCACACGCATGTTGGATGTGTGCGTGTGTGTGTGTACAGGCACACATGAGTGTGCATACATGAGTGTACTCGTGTGCATCCATGGAGTAAAGGAGAGTATGCATGTGCGTGAGCACAAATGTCTGCATGCTTGGGCATGCTTGTAGCGATGTACGTGCACTGGTGTGTGTACGTGTGCATGTGTGCAGGGGGTTTGACTGTGCACAGGCATGTGTGTACATGGCTGTGTGCACGTACACCGATGTGTGTGAGCCCCTTTTCCCTTGGGAAAGCTGGCATAGGGGTGACAGGGTGGTATGGGATGCGGGAGTCAGAGCGGGTACAGATTTGACTGAGCCGTGGGAAGTGCTGCTGTGAGTGGTTTCTCTGCAGCATTTTCTCTGGCAAGTCCCAAGGGGCTCGGGGCAGAGCCCCCTGCCTGGCTTGGCACAGCTCGGCATGGCTTGGCATGGCTTGGCACTGCTCAGCACAGCTCAGCTGGAGGTGGGCGGCCTGGGCTGGGGCCCCACTGCCGGCAGCTGCCGCACATCCGCGGCGTCTCACTGGCTCGCAGCTGTGCGGAAGGAAGTGGGACCCAAAACAGCCTGGGCTCAGAGCCAGCGGCCCCGCGCCACGTCCCTATGGAGGGGGCACGTCACTCACACCCCCCGCTGCTGCACCCAGCATTAGGCACCGGGCTCGTGGTGTCTGTGTGCAGCCCCTCCCCATCAGAGGAATCATGTGCCGCACCGAAAGCCCCCACCTCCCTGAAAGCAGGGGTGAGGACAGAGCGCCCAGGACAGGGACCAGCGATGTGGGTGACCACCCGGCAAGAGTGGCCTGGTGCAAACCCCTTGGGGGTGTGGGGTGGTAGAGCCATGCTCTGAGCCCCCCACCCTGCTCTGCCCCCCAGGCGATGGAGAGCAAGCTGCTCATCGGCGGCAGGACCATCGTGGACCACACCAATGAGCAGCAGAAGATGCTGGAGCTGAAGCGGCAGGAGATAGCTGAGCAGGTAACAGCACTGGGGCCTGTGGGTGACAGGGGTGTCCTGAGGAGGCCAGTTCCCCCTCCTGACTCTGAGTGTTTCCCCCTGTGCTGCAGAAACGCCGGGAGCGGGAGATGCAGCAGGAGATGTTGCTGCGGGACGAGGAGACCATGGAGCTGCGGGAGACTTACACCTCCCTGCAGCAGGAGGTGGAGATCAAAACCAAGAAGCTGAAAAAGGTGAGAGCGTGGCTGTGGGGGACAACCACCCCTCCAGCCACCAGAGCCCTGGGGCTCGCTGCAGCCCTCAAGCCATGGGGCTGATGGTCTGCTCCTCTCCCCAGCTGTATGCCAAGCTGCAGGCCGTGAAGGCGGAGATCCAGGACCAGCACGATGAGTACATCCGTGTGCGGCAGGACCTTGAGGAGGCACAGAATGAGCAGACACGGGAGCTGAAGCTGAAGTAGGTGGTCGCGTGTCCCCTGCAGCCATGCAGGGCAGAATTGGGGTGCAGAGGGCAGAGCTGGGGGGCACACAGCAGAGCTGGGGTGTGTAGAGCAGAGCTCGGTGCTCAGAGCAGAGCTGGGGTATGCAGAGCAAAGCTGAGTTATGTGGAGCAAAGCTGAGTTATGTGGAGCAGAGCTGGGGTGCAGGGAGCAAAGCTGGGTTATGTGGAGCAGAGCTGGGGTGCATGGAGCAAAGCTGGGTTATGTAGAGCAGAGCTGGGGTGCGCAGAGCTGGGGTATACAGAGCAGAGCTGGGGTGCACAGAGCAGAGCTGGGGTATACAGAGCAGAACTGGGTTATGTAGAGCAGAGCTGGGGTGCACAGAGCAGAGCTGGGGTGCACAGAGCAGGTGGAGGGAGCGATAATGCCTGCTGACAGGGACACGTGAGCACTTCCACGTGAGCAGTGGCAGAAGGTGTAAAACATATTTACACCTCTTGAGCTGGGTGAGTCACACACAAGAGTGTTAAAAACTTGCTGAGAAAGGTGAGAAACCAGAAAATACAGAAGCAGAAAAGCCAGTACAGCTGCAGTGCGGGCTGTGGGTGAGTTATGGGACCTGACAGTGGTAACTGGAGGTAAGTGTCCCCTGAGGGTACCTGGAGACTGCTCTAGCCCCAGCACTTTCCTCAGAGGAAGAGCCTTTGGGTGGGTTCCTGCCCTACAGGAGCTCCTGGCACAATGGTGGCAAAGCCACGTTCCCCAGGAACTTCCAGCAGCAGATGCAGCTGCTGGCCCACCACCCTCAGTGGGTGTTTTCCCTTCAGCAATAACTGCATTCAGTGTCTTCACAAACCCAGCCTTGAGCATCTTGAGCATATATCTTGAGCATCTTCAAGATAAAATATTTATACTTTTACTAGAAACAAAATTTCACTTCGAATTTTGCTGCCTTTCTCTTCAGACATGATTCAAACTTTTTAAAAGCTGGCAACTCAGCGGAGCAACTCCTCAGCAGCGCAAAACAGTTTTCTGTAGTTGCGTGATTTCGCTCCCAAAATATGGAAAAAATTATTCCCCTGGGGTTCATTTCGCATCACTGAGCTTTCCTTTATCATCTGGTCAGGCAGCAGGGAGCGGACGGGGGTTCCTGCTGGAGGAAGTCTTGCAGAGCTGCCCATGTCTTCGCTCCTCTCTGATGACTGTCTTCCTCCGCCCTCCCTCTCCTGCCTCTCTGTCCTGTTGCCTCACCCTCTCAATTTCTATCCTGTTTCCATCTTCCGTATGTTTTCCCATTTCCCTGTGCTGTCTCCCTGTCTCCCCGACATCCCTTTCCTCTCCCTTTCTGACCTGTTTTTGGTCACTTGCCACATTAACTCCTTCCTCTCCTGCTCCTTCCCCATCTTTGCCCCCGCTCTGTCTCTTGGCCGGTCATTCAGGTACTTGATCATTGAGAACTTCATCCCACCAGAAGAGAAGAACAAGATCATGAACCGCTTGTACTTCGATGGTGACGAGGACCAGTGGAAGTTCCAGCCACTCGTGCCCACCGGAGGGTATGTCCCTGTCCCTGTCCCCAGCCCATGCACTGCCCCTTGCAGGCACAAGGCCTCTGCCTGCAGGGCAGGGATGTCCCAGGGGCAGGGGCGACAGCAGGGACCCAGGGATGCTTGCAGGTGCCTATGAGTGGAAATACTTTCCAAGCCAAGCCCCACCAAGAAGGGTCACCCTTCAGTCACTGCAGCTGAGCTCCATTCATCACCATTTGGATGGGGTTTTACTAGGTATTTATGTTCTCTACTACATGTTCCTCTCTTAATTTATTTTTCAGAAACAGCAACCAAATGAAGAAGCGGCCTACCTCTGCAGTGGGGTACAAGAGACCCATCAGCCAATTCGCCCGCGTGGCCATGGCCATGGGATCTCATCCTCGGTACCGGGTAAGTGAGGGGGGCGCTGCTGCATGCCAGGGGGACAAGAAGTCATTGGATAAATGGGATGGATGGAGGGATGGATGGATGGATGGATGGATGGATGGATGGATGGACGGACAGATGAACAGTGGGAGAGAAGGCAGAGTAAACAAGCTCATGGTGATTTGGGGTACATCACTTCAAGCTCCCAGCTTTATCCACCCACTTGGCAGGATAGGTGGCCATGATTTCAGCTGGTCCATGAGCTGCTGGCTTGGTGGATCTGACAGCTCCTGCTGTTTGAAAGGACAGGGCCATTCAGCCTCACCTGCTGGGCTCAGCCCCAGAGAAGACCAGACGAGCTGGAGCAGAGCCATGAGCCTGAACCCCAGTGTGGAGCTTGCCCTGTGGCTGTGGCAGCCAGCGGAGGGTCCCACTACCCGGCATGCTGGTCACCTTCTCTCAGTGGTGTGGACTTGACAGAGCTGGTGCTGTGTTGAGCCACGCGGTGACTCCTCATGTTGGTTTTCCCTTTGCCCTGTCCTACTGCAGGCTGAGAACATCATGTTCTTGGAGCTGGACCTCTCCCCTCCAGCCATCTTTGAGTTTGAGCGGAGCAGGGACCCGGCAGAGCAGGACCCCCGGGCTCTGCACCTGGAGAGGCTGATGCACCTGGACAGCCTCTTGGAGCGGCCAGTGGCCTCCCGGGTGAGGAAGTCCCGCTCCTGGTGAGTGCTGGTGGGGACCAGGGGGGACACATGAGTGCTGCAGTGCAGCCAGGATGCTCCATGTGGGCAGCGCGTGGGCTTGGGGCAGGCAGAGGAGTCATAGCAGAGCTGCAGCCCTTTTCCTTTTGGAGTTGAGCCTGGCCATGAGCTGTTGGGGTGTGATTAGGTTTTAAAATATGGCTGACACTGCTTTGGTAACAGTTGTTGGATGTGTATTAAAACCAGGTGATATCCATTTCAGTACAGGAAAGTCATAGACCTGTTGGGGTTGGTCCAGAGGAGGCCATAAGGATGCTCTGAGGGCCAGAGCACCTCTGCTCTGGAGACGGGCTGAGAGAGCTGGGCTTGTTCAGCCTGGAGAAGAGAAGGCTCCAGGGAGACCTTAGAGCAGCTTCCAGTGCCTAAAGGGGCTGACAAGAAAGCTGGAGGGGGGCTTTAGACAAGGGCCTGCATGGACAGGACAAGGGGGAATGGCTTTAAACTGACAGAGGGGAGATTTAGATGAGATATAAGGAAGAAGTTGTTCCCTGTGAGCGTGGTGAGGCCCTGGCACAGGGTGCCCAGAGAAGCTGTGGCTGCCCCATCCCTGGCAGTGTTCAAGGCCAGGTTGGACGGGGCTTGGAGCAACCTGCTCTAGTGGAAGGTGTCCCTGCCCTGTGGCAGGGGGTTGGAACTAGATGAGCTTTAAGGTCCCTTCCAACCCAAACCATTCCTGTGAATCTATGATATACATGTATCTCAGATGGCGAGACACAAGGTATTGTCCTGCCCAGCATATTAGGGGCATCCTTTGGTTCTGCCTGTATAGCAAATGATTGAGAAAAAGGATTTTGGGCAGAGCGGGAGGCAGGGGAAGGAGAAGGAAACCAGTTTTTCTCTGTTTGTCTCCCCATCCAGGTGCCAGACGCCGCGGTCACTGCCGTCCTCAACCACTCATGTCTCCCTCACCTGCAGCTCCCCGTGCGCTGCCACAACGCCAGCTCAGGAGTGACGTCCTGGACCCCTTGTCCCCTGCACTGCCTCGCAGCGAGGACTGTGCCCTGCCGGCAGCCGAGGAACGGGCCCCAGCCGGCAGCATCTCCACCGGTCCCAGTTCGTCTTTGTCTTCAGCTACTTTGTGTGCGCATGTGTTAGTGTGAGATGCTCACGAACAGCCCTCCCGGGGCGAGGGGAGCTGCGTCCTCCTGCCTTCCGCCCCCCTCCCCAATCTGGATCTGTCACTTTATTTATTTAACGTATTTATTTATGGAGTGGTTGATGCGCAGAGTCAGGAGATGCGGTCACACTGGAGGACATCCAAGGCTGGCAGCGGGCACCACGCGGATGCTCCTCAGGTACGCTCAGCTCCCAGCCCTCCCCGCTGGAGGACAGGGCTGGGGACACCACCAGGGTGGGCACTGCTGGTGTCCTGGTCACCGTCGTGCTTCACAGAGCTGGCAGGAGGCGGCAGAGGCCCCTCTCTGGTGGCTTTGGCAGAAGGTGAGGCAGCCCTGGACTCTGGTGCTGCGTTTGCTTTGCTGGATCCCAGGGAATTTGGTGATTTCTACAATGATTTGGAGACTTCCAGAGGGACTCTCCAGCCTGCATCAACACCAGTGGCAGCAATGACATCTCACTGACTTCTGGGCATGGCTGTCACTCCAGGAATGCCAGCTCCATCCACAGGGAGGGCTTGCAGATTAACCAAACCAAATCAGTCCTGATGGTGCCAGGACTTTGCTCACCTGTGCCGCGCTCTGGAGATGGCTGGCCCTGTCCTATTCAGTTGCCTGACACCTCGCTTGCTCCCATCTCTGACCAAGTGGGTATTTAACTCCTAGCAGCAAGAACAGGAGACGGAAATCTCTATCCGCTTCCACCCACCCCTCCTCAAGACACACATCGTCTGGGGAGCTGTGCTGCCTACATGAAACCAGTGGTGAAAGCATCCACCATGCTGGCAACTAGAGGCAGTGAAGAAACGCAGGACAAGGCAGTGATGCCCAGAGGAGTGATGTCAGCATCACTCTCCTTGGGCTGAGTAATACCATGTGGAGGTTACCTCATTGTTGGGAGAAATTTCCTGGTGTTGCATGGGTTTGTGGAGGGATGGATGTGAAACGGGTAATGGATAAGAAGAGGGCAAGCCATAAGGCTGCTCTAGCGATCTGAAACCCATCCCTCGCAGTAGCACACGTGGGTGCCAGGACATCATTCAGTGTCACAGGGTCATTCAGCTTTCAGCAATTCAATTGAGGGAAGGCAGGTCCTTGCTGAAGACCATTCCTGGCAGTGCCAGGCCAGCACCTGTGGTTTTACTGGGATGGCTTCCGGCTGCGCAGAGGTGGGGGAGATGCGTTTATTTGACAAGATCAGAATGAATGGGGAGTGAGCCCCTGGTTCACCTGGAAGGATGTGGGTCTTCACAGGGATACACGCTGAGGCCAGGCAGTGGGATGGGGCTTTGAGCCTGGTCTAGTGGAAGGTGTCCCTGCCCATGGCAGGGGGTTGGCACTGGATGAGCTTTAAGGTCCCTTTCAACCGAAACCGTTCTATGATTCTATGAAGACATAGGTGAGAAGGTGGCAGGTAGGGACTGTCTTCTGGCAATGGAGAGGGTTTCCTCTATTGGAGGATTGGTCACTGCTCACCTCGATGACTCCTGCACACAGGACCTGGGGTGAGGGCAGGAGAGGAGACAAAGTACAAGCACAGAGCCGGGCAGGTGCTACCCAACACGAATGCCCCATCAACATGCTCCACGTGTCCAGGCTGGGGCATCCACAGACCTTCCCATGCATGTCCTGACACATCCCCTGCACTGCCACAGGCTATCTTCTCCCTGTTCCCTGTGACATTGTCCTGCCTCATGTTCATGATCGTTGCCCTCTGCCACCATCTTCCCTTCCCCACTTGTGCCCTGTAACACCTTCTGCCTCCCTGAATCCCTGTCCCATCCCAGCACATGGCTTGTGGGCTATTATGGAGGGTGTAGGTCACTCCCAGGACTGAGCTTGCTCCCTTCAGGCAGCAGCCAGGTCTGGCTGTGCTCAGCCTGGGGAGAAGGGTGCAGGAGGAAGGACATTTAGGAGTGAGAGACGAGTTCCTCCCTCAGCATGGGTAAGGTCCTTGTGCCCGTGGGTACCACCAGCAGACACGGGTTCTCTGTGTGCATCCCCTGCAGCAAGCTGGCCGTGGTGTCATGATACACAGTGGATGAGAGACCCCGGGTTCCTTATTTATTTGTCAGGTTAGTGTCTGGGAGTCAGGGTCAGGAAGCACAGACCCCAGAAAAGGGAGAAGCTGCCTGCAGCATGGCCTGCAGGAATATATTTTCCTCCCTTTCTTGTTTTGTAATTGCCTCAAGTTCACCTTCAGCTGGATCAGCAGCTCAAGGAGCCCCAAGGTGATGGGCTGGCAACAGTCTCTTTTACCTCCATTCTCTACACAGGGCATGGGAAACAAAGCCCAAGAGCTGATGGTGTCCCCTCAGAGCTCCAGGCCATGGAGCATCATGTCGAAGGGTGGATGTGCTCCACGCAGGTCTCCCACGGCATGTGTTGGTCCTCATCTGTGTCACAGCAGTGGACAGGTCTGGGTCCAGTAGCACTGTGTCACGGAGGGACTGTGTGGGAGCCCTTCTGGCCGAGCACAGGACAAGTGTACGAGCACCTGGTGCAGGGGATGGGATGAGCCATTTTCAACATCCAAGCGTGGCTTGTAACATACACACCAAGTGCACAGGGCCAGCGATCTCCCGTGCGCTGGCTCCATCTCTCTCCACCACTGCTGATGACCTCCCACCCTCCTTAGCACAAACCCTGAGGAAGGTTGTGAGCAGACGCTGGCGATTTGAGCCGAGACCGGGCAAGCTTGTGGTGGCGTTTTCCCTCTGCCTCGGGTGGCTCCACAGCCTCTCCGCGTTGCTGCAGCAACCTCAGATGTATATTTGTAATGATCTTGGTCTTTGTATGTTGGTGCGTGTGTATTTACATATGAGTGTGTGTAGGTGTGTGTGGGTGCGTGCGTGTAGCCAAGGGATCTATTTACTGTCAATGTGAGTGTACAGGGGGCAGATCCCAGAGGGGGGACGGGGCTGGGCTGGGGCTTTTTTATTTTTGCTGTTTAATTGTTCAGTTATTTTGGGTTTCGGGTTTGGATGGGGGTGGTTTTTTTGCGAGGAGGGTGGGTTTGGGTCTGTTTCGGATTGATTGACAAGGTGAGGGCCTTGATTAGGACCAAATTTTCGTGCCTGTTGCTCTGGTGATCTATTTAGAAATCAAAAGTTTACCGTATGGTGGCCCATCCGTGTCACTCTACACATAGGAATATACATGACATATTATAAATATATATATATTATACATACCGTATGGAGCGAGGTCATTAATCTCACTCCCCCCTCTCTGGCTTTGGATGGACACCTCTTCAATATGCTGTAACGTAGCCTTGACCCAGTGCTGGGAACGACTGGAAAGTGCCGGCACCCTTCAAAAACTGGCAATGACACCAATAAAGGAATGAGCATCATTGCAAAGGGTGTCTGCAGCCTCCTTCATCCACAGCTCCAGCTGTCGGGAGTGCGCCAGCACTACGGCAGTGCAGATGATGCACTAATCGAAGTGCAGCTCCATGTCACATAGCCTGCTCGGGGGGATTTCACAGGCTGTATGTGTTGAGAGACAAGGATTTGGGATTAGGGCTCCTGCTGTGGCACAAACAGGGACACCAGTGCCCACCTTCATGGATTTCTCCATATATTTCTAGTGGAAGGTGTCCCTGTCCATGGCAGGAGGGTTGGAACTAGAAGATCTTTAAGGTCCCTTCCAACTCAAACCTAATTCTATGATTTCTCCTGTTTTGTGTAAGATAAAGTGTTTGTACTGAAACTAATTTGCGGGAAGCTTTGATAAGACAAGGTCTAAGGAGCAAAAGCTGGTTTTGCTGGGTATGAGCACCTGCTTTCTCTCTGAAAGTAAATTTATTAGCCCCAAGAGCACAGAGAGGTCCATGTAAAGTTGGTGAGTTGATTTTGAGGCAATTTCATTTCACATGCTCGCTTATTTCATAGAACCATGGAATGGTTTGGGTTGGAAGGGACCTTCAAGAAAATCTAGTTCCATTATGCTATGATTCTGTGATGATTCTATGGTAAGGAAGGGAGAAAGTTGGGTTTTGTCACATTCAATTTATCTCTCCGCTGCCACCCAGGGCGGCCTGCATTGCAGATCAGAAGAGCAAGGTCCCTAGGTGACACAGAGAGAATAAAAGGAGGAGAATGACAAATCAGAAGCATCATGCAGTCAGGAGCTCTACTTATTCTGAAGGATCTCAGAAATTGCCTGAAGGTGCAGGAAAAGGGAAAGGATTTTTCCACACCATGTATAACTGCCAAAAGCATTCTGAAACGTCAGCTTTGGCAAGACACGTGGCATGTCCGAGGGGACAAGAAGGCGACTTGAGGCAGGTAAAAATGCTCCAGTCAGCAACAACACTCTTTCCTTGCAAGTTCTGCAGTGACTGGTTGGTGATGTTACCATCTTGTGGGTGTTTGATTTTCTCTATGCCAGTGGCAGAGCATCAGCCTGGAGAGCAGCTGCTGGTTTGGCTTAAGAACATGGACATTTCCTCCATCTTTGCCTCTGTCCTGTCCCACACACAGGCAATGGCAAGAGGGCATGAGGGTTGTGCAGCGCTTGGATGCCCTCAGCTGCTGCATACCATGAATACTGATGATCCAAGTTCATCACATTTGCAATGCAGAAAACACCCAGACATGCCTGAGTTTTCCAGCTTAGCTGGGGTTTGTTTTGTTATTTGTTTGCTTGGTCTTAGGGGTTGTTTTATCTTTCAATGAATTATCTGCTGCAATTTCTTTGATGCCAACATTCAGTGGGTTTAGCAGTGAGGAGAATCTTTTGTCAGATTCAAGACCTCTCTGCTTCCCTCGAACAACTGTCCCTTGTAGTCCTACAGGATTACACAGAACCCTGCAGTTTTTACGAGCATATTGAACCAGGTTATAGAAATACAATTTGAAGAGCTGTGTCCCATCTACTGACAGTTCAAAAAACATAATTTTTTATTGAAATATATAAAATTGAGGGTAAATTCACTATAACAATTTTGGTTCCTTCCTTACTGCAATTCATATGGCTTTTCCTGACATAAATCTAAAGTTTATGCCCAAGATTTGGTATGGCTCTATATGCCAATATTTACATTTTAAAACGATTAACATAAGTGACAATTTGAAAGGCGCCAAACATCTACACCCCACCTTGGAAAAGGAAAATGCCTGTGAAGGCTTGTTGCCCCTCCATGAGTGCCGTGTCCAGGTACAAAGTAGAAAAGTATATGTGAGGGGACCAAGGGCCACAAGCATGGTACAAACTGAAAGATCAAGAGAGGTAGAGCTGAACTAGCAAAGATGTAACATACGCAATAGACACTTGAGTGGCCTGGTTGTTGTGGTGAAGATCAGAGGTAGAGTAGCTACTTATAACTTAAATAAATCCTGACATAATCCCCAGTGTTCAGATTCTGTTTGAAATGGAAACCCCTTTTGAAGACATGGGTTGAAAGAGCTGCAGAAGAACCAGCAAGAAGCTTGTGTGACTCTAAACAGAGGGTGAGTGGGATAGGACGAAGGCAGATGGCCACCAAGGCAAGGGCCACAGCCTGCAACAACTACAGGTAATTACTCCCTGAAGAGCATCCAGCTCTGCTTTCAAACTGTTAGAAGATGGTTTGAGCGGGCCCAGACCTCCTGGGCAGGGGTCATGGCAGAGCCATTGCTGCTTGCTGTGGTGTAAGACATGGGTTTGGAGTGGGACACTTAGCAAGAGATGCATTGGGTTACTCCATGGCTAGTGACCGCTGCAGAGCAGCTTCTGGTAGTGCTGGTCTCCAGACCAGATTCACTCTTACATGCGGTCAGTGACGTGAATTTAGGACTCTCTGCCTGGAGTGTAATTGGGTGCTAGAACCAGGGTCATCAAAACAACATTTGTGCTGGGAAGGGCCGAGGGGTGACATGGCCACACCTTAGCCTCCCATGCCAAGGATAGAAGGATGTCTCCAGTGAAATTTATACAGATCCTGGTTCTGCTTCTTCCTGCTCTCCTCTTGTGTGTGAAGTATGAGGCACCCAGACATTGACTTGCCTCCGAACCCTCCAAAACACTTGGAGGTGTGGTTAAGATATGCCATGGGAGCTCAAAACAACTGGTTTATAATCGAATGGTTTATCTCTCAGTCTCATTCAAGAAAACCAGTAATGTTTGTGGTTACTGAGCCTGGCTTCTGCTTCAGTCCTACCCCGTCATTCTGGATGGTGCTTGTAAAGGTTCTGCTGATCTCCCATGCTGGCCCCAGGAGCACATACGTACGGGGCGCAAGGACGGCCAGGACTTCTGGATCTCCAGAGAGCTCATGTCTTCTCCTGACCCTGTTTCTGAGACATGGTGAGCAAGCTACACTGAATCCCAATTTTCCTATTGCTAAAGCAGTGCTAACGCTTATTATCATCTTTGTAAAGTACTTTGAGATTTACTTGTTGTAAGAAGTCGCAAAAGAGCTAAATATTTTTACCCCAAGTAGAATTTAAAGTATTTCAGCACGGGAGTGCCTACAGCCACTATAAATATGTTGCATGGACTTCCCAAGACGAAAGCTGTGCCTGTATTCCAGAAAGGGATTTTGGGCTTGATTGTTTTGTTGGGTTTTGGTTTCTGGTTGTTTGGGGGTTTTTGCTGTTCCTTGATGCTCCGATGACACCCTGTGGACTTTTCCCTGTACTACTGCAGCTGTGCAAAGACCCAAGAATTTCATTCTTTTTCTCGCCAGTGGCTCTTCTACTCTGTTTCCCTACATTTTTCTCTAGTGACTTCTGTTCTTCAGCCTATTAACTCAGTCTTGAATGGCTGTTAGCAGGGGAGCCATGGCACTGATGTTAGTTGGCATACACTGTTCCTGTGCATTGCTGCCTTGCTAACATTTCTTGGTTTGCAACTAGATGGTGGGTGACCTAGAGCCCTCTGTGACCAATCGAGCTCCACAGCACATCCTGAAATGCAGCAGCGGGTTTCAGGTGTTCCAAGTGACTTGTCCACTGAGACTAGGGTGGTTTGAGACCTCCTCCACAATGAATATCCCCAGATTTAGACTCTGTCTGGAAAAATATACTTGTCCTTTGTCCCCTTGGTCCCAAGTTCTATGCCAGAAGAAGGATTTACAGATTATTTGTAGCTGTTCTGCCTTAAAATGTGTTGCCTATACGCTTATTCACATTGTGGGTATCCTCACAATCAAAAGCTGATCGCTGAGCAATGTTGGTGCAGACACACAGCAGCTACTGGCTTCTCATGCCATTCTTGTGTGTACTCTGGAAGTGCTTTCCCTCTTGGTTTCCCTCTGTATCAGAAGAGATATTAAAGGAAGGAAAGAAGTAGGAATTAAACTTTCTTTCTCCTGTGAGCTCTCTGAGTGCTTGTCTCCATTTGAATTCACACTATGAATGTGAGCAGAACCACCCAAAAAACACCACATAGCTGGAAGAGAGGATCACAGTCTTCAGAGGATCATTCTTCCAAACCTGGAGACATCATGAATTGCCGAGGTGAGTATGTATCTCCAGAGAGGACGCCTTTAACACCGGAGCGGGGGGAAGCGCAGCGTCCAGGAGCCTCAGTTCGGAGCGGCCAGAGCCACTGAGGGAGCCTCAAGTCCTCGACAAGACTTGCCCAGGAGCCGGCAGCTCAGCTGACGCGAGCAGCTGACTCACAGGGGGCGGCGCCAGGAGTGACGGCAGCAGCCCTCAGTGGGTAAAAACCCATCCCAGGGAGCGCGAGTGATCAGGAGTGCGGCGAACAGGGCGTGGCACGTCAGTCAGGGCGTGGCGCGGCACTTGGCGCGGCACTTGGCGCGGCACTTGGCGCGGCACTTGGCGCGGCACTTGGCGCGGCACTTGGCGCAGGCAGCGAGCGGGATGGTGAGCACTCGCCTCAGGAGCAGGGCCCGCTCTGGGAGCTCTGCCCCGGCGGTGGCCAGCGTAGGCACCCAGACAGAGCCGATGAGAGGGGAGGCTGCGGCACAGACCTCGGAGTGTAGAAAGTGCCTCGACTGGTCTCTTGAGGTGAGGGTGCACAATGAGCAGGGCTGCACTCGGTGCGCCCTGGTGGAGGTCCTCCTGCAGCAGGTGGCTGAGCTGCGGGAGGCTGTTGGAGAGCTGAAAGATGCCAGGGAAGCTGAGAGGAAGCTGGGCTGCTTGCTCCAGGCCCAAACTCTACAGGGGCTGCAAACGTCCAGCATTGCTCACATAGGAAAGAAGGAGGGCAGCAACTCAGGAAGCTGGGAATTAGTCACGAGAAAAACTAACAAAAAAAGGAGGAAAAGGACAATTAACGACAAGGGGCTTCCTCCTAAATCTGATGTCCCCACCCAGAACTGCTTCGCAGTTCTGCAGGGGGCTAACGAGAAAGCACCCACCACACCTAATGAGCATCCTGCTGATGCACCAGTAAAGAGGATCACTACTGGTGCCTCCAGGAAAAAGAGGAGGGTCATAGTAGTAGGGGACTCTACTTTGAAAGGCACAGAGGCGCTCATCTGCCGGCCTGATCCAGTCTTGAGGGAGGTGTGTTGCCTGCCAGGGGCTCGGATCAGGGATGTTGCTGAGAGGCTGCCTGCTCTGGTAAGTCCTGCTGACTATTACCCCCTTCTAGTGGTCCATGTGGGTGCTAGAGATATAGATAGCAGTAGCCTGGAGAACATTAAGAAGGACTACAGAGCCCTGGGAGAGGTGGTTAGGGGCTCTGGAGCTCAGATAGTTTTTTCATCGATTCTCCAGGACAAAGGGGAGGACCTTAAAAAAGCTAGGTGCATTTGGCAGGTTAATAAATGGTTAGAATGGTGGTGCCATAGTCAGGGGTTTGGCTATTTAGAACATGGGGCTCCGTTTGGGAGGCCAGATCTACTGGAGGCTGGTGGAGCTGGTCTGACAAAGAAGGGGAAGAGCTGTTTTGGTTGGAGGCTTGCCAGGCTGGTCAAGAAGGATTTAAACTAGATGTGTTGGGAGAGGGGAGCATTGATCCATCCCAACACTCCCGGTCAGTTACCAGCACCTGTAATAAGTGCTTGGAGCGATGTAGAGATGTTCCAGCTGCCCCAGCCATTGAGTCGGCTGCATTTGGAGCTCGGCTAAGGTGCCTCTGTACAAACGCCTGTAGTATGGGGAACAAGCAAGAGGAATTAGAGATGTGTGCAAGGCTACGGGAATATGATGTCATTGGTATCACAGAAACATGGTGGGATGGCTCCTATGACTGGAGTGTCGGAATGGAAGGTTACAGGCTGTTTAGAAAAGACAGGCCAGGCAGACGGGGAGGGGGCGTTGCTATCTATGCCAGTGATAGGCTAGAGAGTATGGAACTCTGTCTGGGGATGGGTGATGAGGTAACAGAGTGTTTGTGGGTCAGGATCAAAGGGAAAACAGCAATGGGGGACATTACGGTGGGGATCTGTTACAGGCCGCCTGATCAAGAGGACTCTGTGGATGAAGCGCTCTACAGACAGATAGGAGCAGCCTCACGCTCGCAGGCCCTGGTCCTCATGGGGGACTTCAACCATCCTGACATCTGTTGGAGGGACGGTACGGCCCAGCACAAGCAATCCAGGAGGTTCCTCGATTGTGTGGAAGACAACTTCCTCTTTCAAGCAATAGAGGAGCCGATGAGGAGAGGTGCCATGCTTGACCTCGTGCTCACCAACAGGAAGGGACTGGTTGGAAATGTGGTGCTCCAGGGCAGCCTTGGCTCTAGTGATCACGAGATGGTTGAGTTTGAGATCCTCAGGACAGTGAGAAGAGCATGCAGCAAGCTCACTGCCCTGGACTTCAACAAAGCAGACTTTGGCCTCTTCAGGAACCTCCTTAGTAAGGTTTCATGGGATATAGTCCTAGAGGGCAGGGGGGCCCAAGACTGCTGGTTGATATTCAAGTATCACCTGCTACGTGCTCAAGAGTGTTGCATCCCGACTAGAAGAAAGTGCAGCAGGAGGGCCAGGAGACCTCCATGGATGGACAAGGAGCTGCTGAGGAAACTTAGGGGGAAAAAAGAAGCTTATAGAAGGTGGAAGCAAGGACAGGCGGCCTGGGAAGAATATAGGAGCATTGCCCGGGAAGCTAGGGACCAGGTTAGGAAAGCTAAGGCCCAGCTAGAATTAAGTTTGGCAAGGGATGTAAAAGATAACAGGAAAGGATTCTATAGATACGTAGCAAATAAAAGACAGACTAGGGACAATGTGGGCCCTCTCCGGAAGCTATTAGGAGAACTGGCTACTATGGATTTGGAGAAGGCTGAGGTTCTTAATGACTTCTTTGCCTCCATCTTCACCAGCAAATGCTCTGACCACACCACGAAAGTCTTGGAAAGCAGATGCAGGGACTGTGAGAATGAAGACCTTAGGCCCACTGTAGGAGAGGATCAGGTTCGAGACCATCTTAAGAACCTGAATGTGCACAAGTCCATGGGACCTGATGAAATCCATCCACGGGTCCTGAAGGAGCTGGCGAATGAAGTTGCTAAACCACTGTCCATCATATTTGAAAAATCCTGGCAGTCAGGTGAAGTTCCCGATGACTGGAAGAAGGGTAATATAACCCCCATTTTCAAGAAGGGGAAGGTGGAAGACCCGGGAAACTACAGACCAGTCAGCCTCACCCCTGTGCCTGGCAAAATGTTGGAACAGTTTCTCCTGGAAAACATGCTAAGGCACATGAAAAACAACGAGGTGGTTGGTGACAGCCAACATGGCTTCACTAAGGGGAAATCCTGCCTGACCAATTTGGTGGCCTTCTATGATGGAGCCACAGAACTGATGGACAGGGGCAGAGCAGTTGACATCATCTACCTGGACTTGTGCAAAGCGTTTGACACTGTCCCGCATGACATCCTTGTCTCTAAATTGGAGGGACATCAATTTGATAGATGGACCACTCGGTGGATAAAAAACTGGCTGGATGGCCGCACGCAAAGAGTTGTGGTAAATGGCTCGATGTCCAGTTGGAAACCTGTAACGAGTGGTGTCCCTCAGGGATCGGTGTTGGGACCGGTCCAGTTCAACATCTTTGTTGGTGACATGGACAGTGGGATTGAGTGCGCCCTCCGCAAGTTTGCCGATGACACCAAGCTGTGTGGTTCAGTTGATACGCTGGAGGGAAGGGATGCCATCCAGAGGGACCTTGACACGCTTGTGAGGTGGGCTGTTGCCAACCTTCTGAAGTTTAACCAAGCCAAATGTAAGGTCCTACACCTGGGTCAGGGCAGTCCCAGGCACAGCTACAGGTTGGGCAGAGAAGAGATTCAGAGCAGCCCTGCAGAGAAGGACTTGGGGGTGTTGGTTGACGAGAAGCTTAACATGAGCCGGCAGTGTGCGCTTGCAGCCCAGAAAGCCAACCGTATCCTGGGCTGCATCAAAAGAAGCGTGACCAGCAGGTCAAAGGAGGTGATCCTGCCCCTCTACTGTGCTCTTGTGAGACCTCACTTGGAGTATTGCGTACAGTTCTGGTGTCCTCAACATAAAAAGGACACGGAGCTGTTGGAGCGAGTCCAGAGGAGGGCCACGAGGATGATAAGAGGGCTGGAGCACCTCCCGTATGAAGACAGGCTGAGAGAGTTGGGGCTGTTCAGCCTGGAGAAGAGAAGGCTGCGTGGAGACCTCATAGCAGCCTTCCAGAATCTGAAGGGGGTCTATAAGGATGCTGGGGAGGGACTCTTCGTTAGGGACTGTAGTGGTAGGACAAGGGGTAATGGCTTCAAACTTAAACAGGTGAAGTTTAGATTAGATATAAGGAAGAAGTTCTTTACAGTGAGGGTGGTGAAGCACTGGAATGGGTTGCCCAGGGAGGTTGTGGATGCTCCATCCCTGGCGGTGTTCAGGGCCAGGTTGGACAGAGCCTTGGACCACGTGGTTTAGGGCAAGGTGTCCCTGCCCATGGCAGGGGGGTTGGAACTAGATGATCTTAAGGTCCTTTCCAACCCTTACTGTTCTATGATTCTATGATCCCTCAGCTAAATTTAAAACAGAAGAGAAAAGCAGTACATCAACTTCCCCCACAAAGGAGAAACAACACCCCTGGGAGCCTGTGGAGCCTGGCTCTGGAGGCTGCCCTTCCTCTTTCTGCGCACAACGAAGGCAGACAGGAAAACTCCAGCTCCAGAAGACAGGTCCCGTAATCCAGCTGCACGAAATGACCCATCCGCTAACACGTTCCAGACTCCAAACTGCAGAAAGTTGCACCTGGTGCTTAGTGCATCACTTCCCAAGGAAAGGGAAATGAAGTTTACATCCTTTTTGTGGAAATAGAACAAAGTCATCTTATTGTTTGTTATCACATATTACAATCTTGTGTGCATGAATGAAATGCCAGACCTGCTCTCATCGCTCCTTGGTTTCAAGGATGCTGGTGCATCTTGTATGATAGGTGAGATCACCAGCTCTGAGCTTTTACACCATCAGAAATGAACTCGCACCCAAATGTTAAAGCACATTTCATGGTCATTTCAGATCATGGAAGCACACTGAAAGTCATTCCATCGCATAGCTTGTTCTGCACTTGCGCTCAGCAAAGGCAGCTGTGATTGTCTGAAGGAGCATGTGGTTATTAAATTATATTTAGGCTATTATACAAACAGAGTGAAACTTGCCATAGAAGCACAGAAGCACAGACTCATAGAATAGTTTGGCTTGTAAGGGACCTTAAAGCTCATGTAGTTCTTGGGATTGCTCTGACCCAAATGCAGGACTTTAAACTTGGTCGTGTTGAACTTCATGAGGTTCAGACACAGCTTGGTGCCATCAGCAAACATGCTGAGGGTACACTCAATCCTACTGTCCATGTCACCAACAAAGATGTTAAACAGCACTGGTCCCAACACCAACCCCTGAGGAACACCATTCATCACTGATCTCCACTTGGACATCAAGCCATTGACCATAACTCTTTGAATGCGACCAAACTTGTGGAGATCAGGCAAAGTCTCTCATTAGGAATCACATGGTTACAGGCAGTTCAATGACTCAGGACTCGCAAGCACCTTTTCACCTATAGCCTGTCAGAGCCCCACACTCTTTGAACAGGATCTTATACATATTCCACACATGGAGAGTTTAACGTTTGATACCAAATTTTCTTATTTGAAGGTATTTGATGTTACATGTGATTTTGATTAAGCAGAGTGATACGGCAATGAACTGAAATCACAATGCAAGCTCAAATGATAGCTAGCAGAAAACAGACATTGCAGTATACCACTGAGTCACAACATGAAGGTGATTCCTACTACCAGTCTCCATAATACACTCACCATCATGGCCCTTAACCATCCTTAGTCCCTGCAAATGGGCCCATTGCTCTCTTCAGAACTCTTGTTGCTTGTCATCCGGATTTTATACTCTCTGTGGGGCTGAGCCATGGATACAGTCTGCTGTTGCTGGTTTGGCTAACTCAGGGAAGCATTCAAACCCTTTTGGTTAACTGGGGGACAAACATTTACACAACCACTTGATCCGCTCAGCTGACACAGCCAGTTGATCTAAAACAAAGACTGCCCTCCAGTGCCCTGTGTTGAGATCAGTTCAGGTTTATTTGCAACAGGCAGTCACTCCTTCCCTCCTTCAGGAGCCCTTGCACTCCACCCCTGAGCCTTCTTCGATCGTAGGGGTTTATTGATGGTCCCATCACTAGGTGCACGTCAGATTGAGTCATGATTTCAAACAAACACAGAACAACTGCAGTAGCAAAATCCTGCCCAAGGATGAAACCAGGATAGCAGCTAGAAAGACTTATTTGAGGGAAGAAAATGGAATTTCTATACACTAACCCAGAATGCCACAGCATTCAGGAGATATAGGGTGCATTCCAAAGCATCTGGTGGTCTTGGGTGGGTGTTTTGTTAACCTATTGTCTTGCCTGATGGGGATAATCAATCCCCCTTTCTTAGTTAGGTCACAGTTAATTCCATGACTTTTGTGAAAATCCTCAACACTGAGGACAAAATCACAGGATGTTGTGTCAGCCACAGACTGAAAGGAAGATAAATCCCTAAAGAGGGAGCAGACATCTCCCAGGTCAATAGGTTGTCATAGGCAAAACAGGCTCAACTAAGGGAATTTCACTTTGTTTAACTTTTTGTCAACTAACAAACTTTTCATTACTGGTTTAGGTATTGAGGAAAGCCAGAAGACAAGCAATTCAACAAACACATATGGAGATTCTTTTTCTCCCCCTGCGGCAGGTTAAACTTCAGTCCAACAGCTTTTCTTCCTGCTCATCTGAACTCCCCATCTTTTCACAACGCACTGCACTCACTCTCTTTGGTGAGGCAATGGGCAATGCAGGAGGTTGGGGTCACTGCTTAATGGTTTTTTTCTACCACTCCTTGCTTCTTACTCTTTTCTTCTTTTGCTCCTTGCTTCTTGTACCTTCCCTGCTCTGGTGTGGGAGCTGCAGTGCCTTTGGGGGTGTCCCTGCTCCAGTGTGGCTTATCCACATGCCACAGACCTGACAGTTACCTCCGTTGGCACAAAGTGCCACCTTCCAAGAAGGTGTCTCCAGCTCTGTCCCCAGCAATGTTACCTTCCATGTATTTTCTTTGCTTCTTCCTTTTGCATTTCTTCTCATATGTCTCCTCCTGTGCCCCAGGTTGTGTCAGCCCTCTGCCCTTGAATTTCTAAACAGAGAAGGTCAGTCTCCCTGCAGCCAGAATCAATCTCCAACTGCTGTTCACTGCTGCAGCAGGAAATGGCCTGTAGTACGACTTTTTTCTCCTGAAATAAAGGGACAATAATCCTGTAACTTCTTGGGATAAAATTATCTTCACCTGAAATAGGCATTATGGGAAGAGTTCCTGGAAAGAGGTCAAAGAGGGGTTTGGAGTGGGAGGACTTGTAGGATTTGACGATGTACCCTCAGGTTGGGGAGTCCTGGTACACAGCTGTTCAAGGCAGCAGATTGCCAGGACCTGAAACTTCTTTTTCTGAATAACTGAGCATAGCTGATGGAGGGTAGGAGGGCTGGATCCTCATTGACACCCTTGATGGAACTTCAGATTGTTGCTTCAGAGGAGTTAAGTACCAAAGGGATGGGCCTGTTTGTAGTTACACCACTTGTCAATGGCACAATGTCTTTAGAAGCTCCTGGTGCATGCAAGAGGCAGGGAAAGGTATAGGGACTTTTGTGAACAATGGAGATATGCTAAGATGTATGCAAGGTAAAGGGAGGAGACCAGATCATAAGATAGCTTACAAGTTCAAAGCTGAGTTAACAAACTCTCCCTTATCAGCACTAAACAAAGTCTTTCCTTCAAAGGGAACCATCTCCTTATTTTTGCCTCTATCTCCAGGAAAGGATGAGGAATGAAGCCAAAAAGAGGCTCTAACTACCTTCTAAGGCTGCTCATAGCAGGAAGATACCCTCATACCCTCCATAGGGAGACAGAAAATGCCTCTCTCTGTTTCTGCTGAGGTAGAACAACTGATGGAAAATGAAAAGCTTCTGTTGTTGGCTTTGTGTTTCTTTTTCCTGATGTCTCTGCCAGCAGTGCAAGTTTCAGGAGTGATGATGGACTGAGGACCAGAGCTTCCCCAGCCTCTCACCTCATAGGAAAGGAGGGGAATCTATTGGAAAGAAGTGGCAAAGGAGCCTTAAGGGATACTGCCAGGTGACTGTGACCTACAAAAGTCTCACTGGGTTGAGTTTGGGCACTAGAGGGGGATGCTCTGAAGGCAGTACCAGAGCTGGTCACACATGCCAACATAGTAGTCTGGGATTCGCTGAGCAAACCAAACATAGCGAGGAAAGTCCAGGCTTCAGGAGCTTGTCTTTTGCCCTGCCCTGCTACAGATGGCATATAGGCTGTGCTCACAGCAGTATTTCAGAATCCTGATGAGCCTCTCTCAAAGTGGTTTACAGCCATGTCTGTGGCTAGAGCCATGGGAAAGGCTAAGGACTTCATCTCCCCACCACCTGCAGGCTGAGACAGAAACTTCCTGAAGCAAGAAGTACAATTTGCTGATACAGTTGTATCTGTGATGGGTGTCCTGCAGACATACCTCATATCAATAAGAAGTCATCCTCACTCTCATCACCAACCAACAGAGGAGTGCTGCCAGAAGTCTTTCATTGAGCCTAGTAAGAACAATCAGTTCTTCACCATCAGAAGTAACAGAAGATAAGGATATGAATAGTGAAAAATTCAAAGTAGAAACAGAATCATAGAATCATTTAGGTTGGAAAAGACCTTTAAGATCAAGTCCAACTGTTAACCCAGCACTGCCAAGCCCACCACTAAACACCACTTCTACATATGTAGTACAGCTATGACTTCTCCTGCAGCAAAACTGGCTCCTAAATATTGATCTTGTTTGCCACTGCACCATATTCCCTACTATTTCATTATCCAGAAAATATAAAGTCCAGAAGTAGTACATGCACTGGAGCTACGTGGTGCATCAAATCACACTTATATTGGATTTAATAACACAACTGTTGAGGAGCATGTGAAGATTTCTGAGCTGATTCTGGAACAGGTCTGCTTGGATCTCATGGGGCTAATGCTTTGCCTGACCAAAGAAGACCTGATGGACCCGAGCCTGCTCTGCACAACCCCAGGTCAGGTATCTGTATTCCCAGCAACCCAAGCATCCTGCCAATGGATAACAGGAATAAAGAAGATAATACAGCACTCTCTTGTGAAATGTCCATGTTATATTTCTTGGTTTCATTCAAGGTTGCATTCACTGATTTGCACAAAGAATTGCGTTCCTGGTTTTTGTATCACTTTCAGAACTTAAAATAATTACTGAAAAGCTGTAGTTCCATAACCCTCCCCCTTTAGAAAGGCCATCTGCTCATTGTTTTAGCTCAGCAATCTGGCATTTGCGTGTTCTTTTTCCTGGTTGAAAGCATCAACCTGCAAACAGTTCATTGCCTGCTTTGAATCTGTTTAGAAACAGGGTTTAAACAGGCTTACTCTTTCCAGCTCTGGGGACCTCAGCACAAGAAAGACATAGCCCTGTTGTAGCAAGTCTAGAGGAGTCCACGAAGATGCTCTGAGGGCTGGAGCACCTCTGCTCTGGAGACAGGCGGAGAGAGCTGGGCTTGCTCAGCCTGGAGAACAGAAGGCTCCGGGGAGACCTTAGAGCAGCTTCCAGCGCCTAAAGGAGCCAACAAGAAATCTGGAGAGGGGCTTTTGACAAGGGCCTGTAGGGACAGGACAAGGGGGAATGGCTTTAACCTGACAGAGGGGAGATTTAGATGAGTCATTAGGAAGAAGTTGTTCCCTGTGAGTGTGATGAGGCCCTGGCACAGGTTGCCCAGAGAAGCTGTGGCTGCCCCATCCCTGGCAGTGTTCAAGGCCAGGCTGGATGGGGCTTGGAGCAACCTGGTCTAGTGTGAGGTGTCTGTCCCTGCCCGTGGCAGGGGGTTGCAACTAGATGAGCCCTAAGGTCCCTTCCAACCCAAACTGTCCTGTTATTCCTATGAAAAATGCCCAAAGCATATCTTAGAACTTAAGAAACAATATAGTTTAGCCTTAATTTTTGTCAGATTACTGTTTTTTTTGTCTGTTGGTAGCTTTTTGCAGCTAACTCTGCTGGCATAACGCAGGTGGGGACGCACATGATATTTACTATCTCAACAGGACAACACATTCTAGCACTCACCATTCCTCTTTTCTACTCCATTAGTAATTGGCTGCAAGGTGGGGAAACCCACCATCTTTATCTAAAAAGGTAAGATCTTGATCTGACTGTTTTACACTCAGCTTGGCACCGCTGCAAATCCAGGACAAGTCAAACTTCCAGATGAGAGCATTGTATGTGAAGTTATTAATGACTGCTATTGGATTGGGCTTTTGTAACAGGTAGAACTAAAGTCACCCCATGTGTGTGACACTGAAATCAGGTGGAAGTCCGATAACATATTAGAAGAAAAGCAAGTTGGGTGATTAGTGTGGCTCTTCCTGGAAGAGGCTGTGGGTACCGTTGTGCTGCCCAGGGCACACCAGCCAGCCTGCAGAGCACCGGCTTTCTAGGTAAAAGAAACCAAAATAACTTGTCTCAGTTCTCTGAAATGCAGCATCAAACTGGGCTTCCTGTCATCCTGTATGTGCTGCCTGATGCTCTAATGGACTCTCAGGGAAACATGATACTGATCTTTGGGTAGGAGCAAAGAGAAACAAAATTATTTGGAATAGAATTTGCTTGACTGTAAGATTTGGGGATTCTGAGTACATTTTGAGCACTAGGCTAAAGCAAAGGCAGCTCTCGGCTGGCTGAAAACTATGATCTCCTTCCAGCTGCAGCTGTGGCTCCAGTGCCCAACTCCTGTCAATATTTACCTGGGTGGATAAGGCGGATTTTCTTGCAAGGAATAAAAATGGTGGGTTTCCCCACCTTGCAGCCAATTACTAATGGAGTAGAAAAGAGGAATGGTGAGTGCTAGAATGTGTTGTCCTGTTGAGATAGTAAATATCATGTGCGTCCCCACCAAGATGCCTTGGGGGACAGAATTTTATCTGACAGACTCCAAGTTGAATCAATGCACTGTTTCTTCTAGCCCTCTTGTTTGGTTGGTTGGTTGGTTTGGTTTGTCTTTTTTCCCCTGTAAATGCTTGTGTTAATCTCTTCTGTGTGGGAAGAGTGAGAGGGAAGTTTCACTCTTAAGAAAGCCTCTGGAGCAGATTATTTTCCCCAGGATGAAGGCTCGGGCAGTTTTACTGAAGCCTCAGTGGAAGCATTTGGAAAGCAGACCATTTTCCTACCAACAGCACTCGGTATCAGCTTTGAATGGACACTTCTGCAAAGGTGGTGGAGCATGAGGTCCTCTGAGCAGCTGTAGATGCTGTCTGGGGAGCCGCTGCCCTAATGATGCACAAAGACTGCCTGGACAGCAAGTTCCCTCTCTGCTTGCTGACCAAGAGGCTTGTTTGGGGTTTGGTTTTTTGTTTTTTTGCTTTTTTATTTTTTCTTTACCTCCTCATAACAGCTACTGGCTTTACTTCTAAAACCAGCTTGATGTGTTTTGGCTTTATGTGCTTTATATGCTCCTCTGAACAAGGAAACTGTGGTACAGTAGATGTAGTAGTAATAACAAAATATATGCCTTGGTGAGTCATCCCTGTTTATTTTTACTTTGGAAGATGAGCTTCCAGGCTCCAGAGTGCAACAAAGACTGTGGCTGCTTGAGTTCCTCAGCGGCTTCTCTTCCTGGAGATACGTTCCCAACTTGGATATGAGGCTGAACGAGCATGTTAAATCCCTTCCTGCTTTGCTTTGTCCCTTATGTATCATTAGGTGCTAGTGTGTGTGGGATGCAAACAAGGCAGTATACAAACTTATTCTTGATTTTATACTTTAAAAGAAACAGTGAGGGGAATGTGGTACACAACAGCTGTGGGAATCTGGCTTTTGTGACTTACGAGCATAAAGAGTAGCTTCTGAAAGGAATTTTGATGCCTCATGGTGTCTGTCCTGGTATTTGAAAAATGTAGATTTGTTCCATCACAGGAACTGATTAGGACAAAAGGAAAATCATGTGAACTTTATGGACCTGATTTGGAACTAGAGAAAATCACAGAATCATCAAATCACAGAATTAAAATAGATTTTTAAATTCTATTTACATATCTGGGGTAAGTGCCCCCCTCACTTATCCTCTTAAAAACTTAATATTTCATGTAAAATTTTGCAGAAAATGTTTATGTTCCTAATCTGGCCTTTCCCACAGTCAGTTGCCACCAGACGCGGTTGCTTGCTGCTGTCGCCGTGTCATTTGTCAACTAAAAAGCCAGTGATTAGTATCTTCCAGCTTGTCTGACTTCCAATGTGAAAATTAAACGACCTTCAGATGGTAACTCAAGATTCAGAGCTCCAGGCTTAATGTAAATCCTGAGTGGAAGAACATGATGGCTCACATCCTTAAGATGAATCAACTAATACATGATTATTTTACACCACAAATATTTCCTTATCTCACTGGATGAATGATTTGGTTTTACTTTATCAAAAACTTGCAATTTTTCTTGTTTAAGTCCTGGAAACTGCTGTTGAAGAAGCTGGAGTGAAGTATGGCCAGACAGCAGAATGCACACTAGCACTATCCCCTTTCTTAACTCATCTCCCTTGCAAGTTCAGTTATGGTTAACAATACTGAGCCACAAGAGACGATGAAGGCATCTCACCAGGTACCTGGGAACAAGAGGAAAGGTCAGATAGTTGAGTGTGAGCTGGTGGTGCAACCTCACCACAGATTCACAGAATCATAGAATCCTAGAATGGTTTGGGTTGGAAGGGACCAAAGGCTGTTTTTTCTCCAAAGACTAGTTCAGAATGAGAACCTCCTCCTTTCCCTTGGTGCTCAGTCCAGCATTCTCCTGTATGACCATTTATGCCATACATTTATGCCCATGAATCTGCTTTGGCTTCATGGTCTAGTTGTGCACAAACTTGCAACCCAGTGAGGGTGCTATGAGGATTAAGGTGTAGAAGCACAGGCCTAAACTTTCTTTTGTCCCTGGCAAGGTGTTCCCTGACAGTGGCTTTCCCACACAGACACATACTACGATTTTCCACATTCTCTTCCCATAGAAACAGGAACATATGATGCTGCACACTGTGAGAAGCCGCTCATTTTAATATGAAACCATAATAGGGAAAGAGCAACCATTTGAGATGCTGCACAGACATACACCCTTTGCAGGTAGGTAAGAGGCTTTCAAACAGCATGGTAATTAGCTTTTTTCTACCCAGTCAGTGATATCCCTCCTTCAACAGGAGAGAAGGTGGAAATAGAATGACAGGTCTGGGTGGGAGCATCACCTGGGAGAGCTTTGGTTGAGACAAGATGGATTGCAACTCCAGAGGTGGGATGGTGTGCTGGAAAGGGGATTGGGAACGTATGGAGCAGTATTGCAGAATGGCCAACTGCTGGGACAGCTGCCATGGCAGCACATGGATGGGAGCAGGTAGTAGTGTTGGTGAGGGAGGTGGTTAGCTGGGCAGCAGGAGGGAGCAAAAGGATCTGCAGCCCAGAGCAGCAGCCATGCGAGTGGACGGCAGCAGGGTGAGGTGCCAACGGAGGATGATGACACCTTGGGCGCTGGTTCTGCTGGTTCACCACCCCCGAGTGGAGGGAGCTTGGTGCCAGCGGATGGGGGCACCAGCTCTCACTGCAGGCGCTGGTGACCCAGCGAGGGACACGGATGGAACCAGTCGGCGGCGGCCGGCTGTGAGGTGCATGGATAGAGGGGGTACGCTCTGTAGCCGCTGGTGGCGGCAGGGTGTGGGGAGCCGGAGGCCGCTGCTAGCAGCGGTGGGGGTCAACGGGGGCCGGGTTCGCAGCCGCCGGGGCTAGAGGCGGGGAAGGGCACCCAGACCTGAGGAGAACCCCCCAGCCGCCATCACGCCCCCGCGAGGCGCCGCGCACGGAGCGGACAGAGGCGGGACCGCGGAGCGAGCGGGTGGCCGCGCCCTTTGGCAGGCGCGGCGGGGCGAGCAGTGCGCATGCGCGGGGCTGAGCGGGGAGGGCGGGGCTCACCGCCCGGCTGTCCGTACAGTAGGTGGAGTCACGCGGGTGGGGTCACATGACCGGGGCCCTTTACAGTAGGAGCCCAATATGGCAGCAGCGGCGGCGGGTGCAGGGGCTGCCGCGGTCAGGGCTGTCCGCACTTAGGGCCGCTCTGGCTGCCTCCGCCTGCCCTCCGGCCTCCCGCACGGACAGAACATCCCGGGTACCTCGGAGTCAGCTGCGCCCCGTCACGTCCGACATGAGGGAGAAGGGCCGCAGGAAGAAGGGCAGGACCTGGGCAGAGGCCGCCCGGACGGTACGTGGGGCCTGCGGCTGCGGGGGGGCCGGAGGCCGCTGGGGCGGGTCAGGGGCCTCTCGGCCGCTCTGGGCTATGGTGCGGGCTCCCTCCCGCGGGGGACGGCTGCTCCCGTCGCGTCTGGCTCCGCTCGGGGGGGGGTCGGGGCCGCCTTGGCCTCGGCTGCCTGCGGGGCCCCGGGGTCTGTGCGGTGCCGGCTGCTGGCTTGGGGCGAGGGTCTGTGTGGTGCGGGCTGCCGGCATGCCCCGCTCTGGTTTCGGCTTCCATCCAGCGCCGCGCGCTTGCATGGGCAGGTTTTGATTTTGACCGGCTCTCCGGTTGCTTAACGTGTCTAGGTACAAATTTATATGGGAAGCTCCAGGGTGGCGGGGAGGCATTGCCTTTTCACATTTGCAAATCGTGGGGATTAATGAGGATGTAAATAACGCTGTTATGCACAGTGGGGTTTTTTAAGTCTTCCCAGTGTATCAATGTTTTTCATACAGTAGAACTTGTTGCAGTAGGAGCTCGTTGCCTCTGGTCAGGTAGTGAGTTGCAAAGCCTAAATCTAACTTTTATCTTATAATTTCCCAGCCTGACAGTCTTTGCTACTATGCTGCTTTCAAGATGGACTTATTGTAGTTTCTTTGCTGGGCAGGCACGTTATGGAGTGGATAAAAGAAAAGGGAAGTTGAGTAGTGGGACAAGCATGAGAGAGGAAACTTAAAACAAGTGCAGCCTGCAGGAGCCGAGCAAAAGTGTTGAATTGTGAAAGTACAATGCAGGCTTCTGTGAGATCTGTATTTGCAGTGCGGATTCAAAGCTGCCTAATGGAGGGGGGAGGAGTTCAGGTTCTATCGTAACCATTCTGAGAGAGGTATCTGTTAAAACAAGACTTGGAAAGTCTGCCTGGAAAATAAATGTAAATAGATATCTGCAGCTGAAACTTGCAAGCGCTATTTTAATAAATAGCAATTTATTTGGACCTTGTATTTACAGTTTGAAAGGCATCAAAATAGCTGCTGCTCTTTCAGGAGATAGGATGCGGTTAGCTATTTTAAGAATATAAGCTACTATCTCACAGGTGAACACTTTGGTACTTCTGTGTATGTGTTATCGTGTATAATTCTTAACAATTTATTCTGAAAGAAAGAGTGGAAGAATTCCAGCCAAGGGTGTGTGTGGGACCAGATCTTTTTCAGGCTGTGTGCACTGCTGTTCATCCACTGATCTCTTCCGGAATCCACTTAAAGGCTAAAACACCTATTTAGAAAAGCTGCACTGAAAACTATCAAAACTGAAGGTTACACATTTCCCTGGGTTGCATACCCAGGCTGATGGCAGAGACTGCTCAAACTAGGAAAGGATAAGTAAATGCTTGCCAAAACCTCAGTTTTGGCAAATATTTCTATTTGTGTATTCAGCGGGAATATTAAAATATTCTGGTCAAACTCCAACTCCAATCTTCAAAAAGTTTCTCTGTGTTTTTGGTTTGAAATAATGTTTTTTGATTCTTGCCCTAGCTTGTGTGCTCGTATTGGCTTATCAGCTGCTGGTGGTTCAAGCTTGTAGGATATATAATAAAATCGCATTAAGAAACATGGCAGCTCTCTGGTGACTTAATTCTTCTGCTCCTGAAAGATAGCATAAAACTTTCCTCAAGTTTGAGAAACCTCCTGTTTTGTCTTCAACATAGTGTTGCATCTCTGTGCTCTTTCTGCAAAGTTAGTTTGCTCACTGAGCTCTAACCTGGCTCACTGCAGGGTGGAGTGAGCCCTGACAGTCACAGGTCAGCATGGGGAAGGAGCTTGGGGCTGCAGGTTTGGATGGCAGCTTGTCCTGGCAAACCACCCTGTGGTGATCCCTGAGCAGCAGCATGAGGCTATCACAGCTGATGTTTCTGTGGCAGTTCTGTCCCTGCTCTGCCTCTTCACTTGCTCTATCACCTCAACACTGGTCAGCTTATGTAGTTCAGGAAGCTAAAGCAGCCCAAACTCATTGTTACAATGGTGCTGATCTGGCTTTGTGCCAGTTTAGTCTTCCTAATCGGGTATTATTTGGGGTTAGGGGTCTTCCAGCACAAGGGAGGTGATGGGAATGTGGGAGAGCACCATCTACTTGAATTAGCTTAATCTATTCTAGTAGTTCAGGGTTAGGTGGAAACAGGGTGGTGAGCAACAGAAGGATGGCCTTTGTGTTTTATAGCAGGACCTGGCATAAGTATTTGGATGAGGTGGATTCACTGGGACTCAAGCTATGCTGGTCCTTACATGTACAGACTATTTTTTGGAGCAGAATTGCAGCGTGAAGTAAGGAAAGGGTGCCCTGTGCGGGCAGCCTGCTAAGGGAGGAAGTTACTGTTGATAAACAACCTTTTTCTTATTTCCTGGCTCATTCAGTAAATTTGCAGCTGCAGATGACTGTTAACTTGTGACTTTTCTTGGGACAACAGTTGGGTGTCCCTGCAGTTAAAGTAAAAAGCTTCATTAAGGTATAAGAAGCTGATACTATATAGTACAAATTTAAGATAATAGTGTGCAATTTTAAGATAAATACACTGCATATCATGGAATGGTTTGGGTTGGAAGCAACCTTAAAGCTCATGCAATTCCAACCCCTTGCCACGGGCAGGGACACCTTCCACTAGACCAGTTTGCTCCAAGCCCAGTCCAACCTGGCCTTGAACACTGCCAGGGATGGGGCAGCCACAGCTTCTCTGGGCACCCTGTGCCAGGGCCTCACCACCCTCACAGGGAACAACTTCTGCCTAAGATCTCATCTCAATCTCCCCTCTGTCAGTTTAAAGCCATTCCCCCTTGTCCTGTCCCTACAGGCCCTTGTCAAAAGCCTCTCTCCAGCTTTCTTGTAGCCCCTTTAAGCACTGGAACCTGCTCTAAGGTCTCCCCAGAGTCTTAGAACCTCGAGCCTAGAGATTAGATACTTGGAAGAAGTTGTTCCCTGTGAGGGTGCTGAGGCGCTGGCACAGGTTGCCCAGAGAAGCTGTGGCTGCCGCATCCCTGGCAGTGTTCAAGGCCAGGTTGGACGGGGCTTGGAGCAACCTGGTCTAGTGGAAGGTGTCCCTGCCCTGTGGCATGAGGAGGTTGAACTGGATGAGCTTTGAAGTCCCTTCCTACCCAAACAAATCTGTGATTCCTTTTGACTGCTCACCTCAGAATTGTTGCTCTTCCTTTTGCTCATGTCTAACCCAGTCCTTGTGATACAGCTTTCCAAAGCAGAAAGGGTCCTGAGTACAGCCGAATGCTCCATGCACCTTCCTGTTGTCATCCTCTGTGGTGTGAGGAAGTACAGCAGCGAATGAGTTGTTGTGGTGCATTAGTGGCCTGTTGAGATCCAGTTGAGAAGTCCCGCTGCTGGACAGAAGCCACAGACAGGCTGCCTTTGTGCTTTGTTTGCGTGGAGGAAGGTGTATGTTGTTGTGTGCCAAGTTTGAAGATGTTTGAGTTTGTTTTTCATGGGAAGTCCCCCATGTGTGACCTGACGGAATAGTTTTCTGCTGTACAGCCTCTGAGCACTGAGGCATAGGGGCCGTGTGAATGTGGGCTGGAGATGGTCACTATAAATGCTCCTTGGCTTGGCCGTCTAGGAACACAAACCACAGTCTTTTAAGCTACCTGTTTGTGGGAGGGTGCTGCTGCAGCCATGTTTTTTTCTCCGTGCTGATTTCCTGTTGAATCAAACTGACTTTCTTGGCTCTGGAGGGTGGAAATCCAGTGTGAGAATTCCCTTGGCCAGGCAGACTGAGCCTAAGCACGTTGCAGTGGTCATCTCTGAATATGTGGATATCCAAGGACAAGTCCTGTCATGGTGCTGGCAGTTGTTGTGCAGCTCTTGTGATGTGAGCTCTGCTGCTTTCTTGCTGTAGGGGTTTGTTTGCATCACTTGTGTCAACTGAAGAATTAAAATGAAAAGATATGCCGCCTCTGAATCTGATAGCACTGAACATGCGATCTGATCTGGTGTTCCGGGGCCCATCTGCTGTGTCAAACAGAAGATGATGTAGTAAGGTCAAAAGGTGAAGTCAAATAGAATGCTTGTTTGTTAGGGAAACAAATGTCATGTTTTTGCAAGCTGACTTTATTAAGGCTGTCTGTTTTATATTCATGCCCCATCCCTGGCAGTGTTCAAGGCCTGGCTGGACTGGGCCTTGGACAGCCTTGTCTAGTGGAAGGTGCCCCTGCCCATGGCAGGAACTGGGTGACCTTTAAGGTCCCTTCCAATTCTATTATTCCATTAAGGTTCAATTTTCTGAGGGGTAGTGAGGTAAGAAATCTTGAGTGAGTCCAGAGGAGGCCATGAAGATGCTCTGAAGGCTGGAGCACCTCTGCTCTGGAGACAGGCTGAGAGAGCTGGGCTTGTTCAGCCTGGAGAAGAGAAGGCTGAGAAGGGAGACCTTAGAGCAGCTTCCAGTGCCTAAAGGGGCCAACAAGAAAGCTGGAGAGGGGCTTTTGTCAAGGGCCTGTAGGGACAGGATAAGGGGGAATGGGTTTAAACTGACAGAGGGGAGATTGAGATGAGATCTTAGGAAGAAGTTGTTCCCTGTGAGGGTGGTGAGGCCCTGGCAGAGGTTGCCCAGAGAAGCTGTGGCTGCCCCATCCCTGGCAGTGTTCAAGGCCAGGCTGGACGGGGCTTGGAGCAACCTGCTCTAGTGGAAGGTGTCCCTGCCCGTGGCAGGGGGTTGGGACTAGATGAGCTTTAAGTTCCCTTCCAACACAAACCATTCTGTGGTTCTATGATTCTGATAATCTGGGGGATGCTGTTTTTCCCTGCTTTCTTTCAAGATACATGCAGAAAAGAGGGTGGAAGGATCCAAATTGTAGAAGTTGCCCACTTGTCTGCAAGTACCTGACTGCATTTGTTCAGCCATATACACAAACTTCAAAATCTGCAAAGGTTTCAAGGCTGCTGCAGAAATATGGAGAAATTCAGAGGATTCTGTAAAACATCAATTTGAGGGACTGATCAGCCTAGTAGATGATGCTGTTATTTTTTCCTACTAGATATTTCAAGTGCCCGTGTATAGGCTGGCAGAGCTGAATTGTGTGTATTTGCAGATGTCTTTTGACAGCAGTACTTAGTTTAACGGGGTACAAAATGCACGTGATGTCTGAGACGGATTTCTTCATTTCACTGGTCCTTCAGAGGTCTGATGGCTCAATCGGAAAAAGTCTGGAGAAGAATTTGGAGCACAGCAGGCTCTTCCTGGTGAATCTGAGAACTGGCTTTTCACTTTCCAGCAAGGTATTGAACGAGGTGGTGCTGTAGAAGGTGAAATGATTAATCAAAGTTTGTGAAATGAGCTGACAGTCAAAGCTGGTCAGGTTTCTTTATTTTCTTAGAGCATTGTTTGTTGCTGCGTATTATTGGTGCTATTATGTTTCTTTTTTTAATCTCCTGGGTATTATCACAGCTTCCTTCCCTGTTCTCAGTCCATGTCCAGGTATGAGACCTGTGTCCACTGAAGACAAGAAGCTGTGCCTAAGGCCAGTCTGTTATGTCTGTTAAATGCTTTTGCAGAGACTTCTGTGTGACAGGCTCAGTGCAGTCAGTAGCCACCGCTGTGGTGACCAAGCCATTGTACGGCATCCTCCTGCCACGTGACGTATTGATGTGTCTGGAGCCAGGAAAATACCTTGGCAGGGTTTCTAGAGAAACAGACTCATGGCTGCACAAGACTGCACAAAAGTTGGCACAAGCATTGTCCCATGTTAATAGAGAGCTGCAGTTTCCTTTGCTCCTTACTCATACACATCTTTTATTGACCACAGCACTTGGATGTATTTTTCCTGCAATTTTTAAATTCTTTTTAAAAAGAGGACTTTACTGTGAAGTCAGCAATTGCTCTGCAAATGTAAACTTGTTTTGGCCCAATGTGAGTTGTATCCTCTGATATCTTCTCTTCTGGATGCTAGAACTTATAGTGAACTGAAAGTTGCTTTAAACTCATCTTGGGAATGTAAGAGACAAATGGAGGCTTAAAAAACTGGTTCTGATATGGAAATAGAGAATTTGGAAAGGGTGAGGTGGAAGAGTAATCCACTTTAATTGCTGTAGCAAAGCGGCAGACTATAGAATCTGTCCTTCTTCCAATCACAATAATCAAATTATCTGGCTAGCACTTACAACTAATTTCCAAGTCATAGCCTGTGTTCCAGTTAGAACTTTAACCTCTTTAAAGGCGTCAAAATCCCTGTGAGTTACTACATATACTTGCTGCTTTGGATATGCAGTTGTGCTTATTCTGGCTGTAGTTAGGGTCATCTGCTAGCTTTATAGCTGATCTACAGGGTTGGCAATGCAATGCTGTGTGAAGATGTGGTTAATTTTATTATTAGTAGTACAACTTCTTTAAAAGATACCCAAGGGGATGGTTCTTGGCTTGAGGGTTTTGAAGTCAGTCTGTCCCAAAGCGTCAATGCACTTGGGAAATAACACTCCCAAGATTTTACCGTCTCATAGCAGGGAGGAGGCAGATGTGGGAGCACCCAACTCAGCAGCGCAGCACGGAAGAGGAAGCAGAGAGCAGTGGTGCCAGGCGGGGAATCCCCGCCAGGGCAGAGCATCACAGCCCTGCCTGTGAGTGCCTCTCACAGCAAGGTCAGTATCAGAGGTCCTGGCAATGGTTCACCTTGTTCTGTGTTCCATTAGAAATGCTTAGTGCTACTGAAGGATCTCAAATGTGTTTTCCTTATTTCTGTTCTTACCTAAACTGTATCTATGGTTGTTAAATATTAAAATTAATACAGAGCTTAGATACAGTTTTGCTTGGTTTCTCTCATTAACTTTATTTTAGCATGGAAGGATTTAAAGATATAATGCAGACTTCCTTCAGACAGCTCATCTCTAAAGCAGCAAGAACATTGAAATGAACTTTCTGCAAAAGTTGTGGTCTCCTTTGAAGTCAGCTGAGCAATGCAGATGTGCAAGCATGTCTTGAGCAATTTTTGTGCAAGTCTTTTCCAAGTGAGAATGTTTGAGAACAAAAACCAGTTTTGTTTCCCGGATATGGTCTTTGCAGCATCTGCTGAAGATGGTTTAAATGAACCTAACCGTTGTGTAGCAACCAGCACATTATCTGGTGTCCTAAAGAAATGGAATAATCTTTGCCTAAAATGTAGTTTGATTCTGGGTATCATGCAAGCTTTTCCTATACAAAGAGGGAAATTAAAATACTTTGTGCTTAAACTCCATGTTTCACAGTGTGTGTTATTGTGCACCAAGTGCGATTTGTATTAGCAAGTAACATGGAGTAACAGAATCACTGATTCGGAGACAAATCGGTGGCAAGCAGGAGTTGGTATCAGTGCTGTGGTTTTTGCAGGGTTTTGCATCAGGGCAGATCTGGTTTGACCCACAGGGCTGAGCTTCTGCCTGTCACACACTGGATGTGCTTTGAACAGAATAATTGACTGAAAGGATGGTTGGGGTTGGAAGGGACATTAAAGCTCATCTAGTACCAACCCCCTGCCACAGGCTGGGACACCTTCCACTAGACCAGGTTGCTTCAAGCCCCATCCAACCTGGCCTTGAACACTGCCGGGGATGGGGCAGCCACAGCTTCTCTGGGCTAGGACTTCACCACCCTCACAGGGAACAACTTCTTCCTAAGATCTCATCTAAATCTCCCCTCTGTCAGGTTAAAGCCATTCCTCCTTATCCTGTCCCTACAGACCCTTGTCTAAAGCCCCTCTCCAGCTTTCTTGTCAGCCCCTTTAGGCACTGGAAGCTGCTCTAAGGTCTCCCTGGAGCCTTCTCTTCTCCAGGCTGAACCAGCCCAGCTCTCTCAGCCTGTCTTCATAGCAGAGGTGCTCCAGCCCTCGGAGCATCTTCGTGGCCTCCCCTGGATTTGCTCAACAGCTCCACATCCTTCTTATGCTGCGGGCACCAGAGCTGGGCACAAGTCAGGGGTGTGTGTGTGTTTCACCAGAGCGGAGCAGAGGGGGAGAATCCCCTCCCTTGTCCTGCTGGTCACGCTGCTGGTGATGCAGCCCAGGACACAGTTGGCTGCAAGCATACATGGCTGGGTCATGTTGAGCTTCTTCATCAACCAACACCCCCAAGTCCTCCTCATAAAGGCTGCTCTCCATCCATTCATCCCCCAGCCCGTACTGATACTAGGGGTTGCCTGTCCCAGGTTCAGGACCTTGCACTTGTCCTTGTTGAACCTCATGAGGTTTGCATGGGCCCACCTTTCCAGCCTGAAAGGTGCTGCTCTGGCTTCATCCAAAGAGAATCCATTGTCTTCTCTACTAGCTGCTCCAGAAGGAGAGTTGAAACATGAGAGCCAGCTCATGGACACTCTCCTGAGTTAAAACTATAGTAATGTGAGTGTGACTGCCCGAATATGCCAGTGCTGAATAAAGGTCATCCTGTGGCTTCTTGGCTCAACATTGCGTGTGCACATTGCCTACACTGTGTATTAAAATGCACCAGAAGTAGATGCATGATAGATCCGTTTGATTTTGGTTTGGGTTTTGGGGTTTTTTTTTGGTGGGTTTTTTTTTTTTTTTTTTTTTCCATCTGTGATTGTCAGGTCTTCTGCTGATGTGGTTAGCTTACCCTGTTTGGAGGAGTAAAAATAGATGGCCAAGAACAGCCAAGACATTCAGTCTGATTCTTCCTGTGTATCTAAAACATCTCTGCTATAACTACCTTCTTGGAGGTCTGATCTGAATTCATGTCCTGAATGGCTTTGATTTACACCAAAGCGTGAACAGCCTCAGAGCTCCACTGGCTGATGCATGTCAGTGGTGGTCCTTGGGTTTGGTACTGATGTGTACCAGAGGTTCCTTTTGTAATGGCTAGAAACCTAATATGTTGATTTTCAGGGCTAGAATCCTGATATGTTGATTATCAGGCCTTGGTAAGATAGATAACTATTTGTGGGTGGTCAAGTTTATTGTTCTTCCTCTGCTTTTACAGCAACCAGGAGAGTAGTATGTCCTACGCTGCTAAGTATAGTTTGGATTGAATTGTAGAATCCTGGGTTGGAAGAGACCTCAATGATCATCTGGTCCAACCTTTCTAGGCGCAGCAAGACCTAGGCAAGGTGTCCCAGCACCCAGTTCACCTGAATCTTAACAGTGTCCGATGTTGGAGAGTCACCAGTTCTCTGGGGAGATTATTCCAGCAGCTGATGGTTCGCATCGTGAAAGGTTTTCTTCTAGCATCCAACTAGAATCTCTCCAGGAGTAACTTGTGCCCATCACCCCTTGTCTGTTCCATGTGACTTGTGGTAAAAAAATAGTCTCCATCTTCTTTGTAACCACCCTTTACATGCTGGAATTATCCCTACATGCCCTTGTAAATAGCCCCTCTCCAGCTTTCTTGTTGGCCTCTTTAGGCACTGGAAGCTGCTCTGAGGTCTCCCTTCTCTATTCTCAGCCTTCTCCAGGCTGAACAAGCCCAGCTCTCTCAGCCTGTCTCCATAGGAGAGGTGCTCCAGCCCTTGGAGCATCTTTGTGGCCTCCTCTGGACTTGCTCCAACAGCTCCACAACATCCAAAGGAATCCTTGCTTAAATGCATTATGTTCACCCTAGGCCAAACTGATGTAACTGCCTCTGACTCCAACCAGGAGTCAACCCGCTGATGTCATTGTAGTGATGCAACTTTGGGGCAGGAACTGAACTTCTGGACTTCTCTCTTTGGGACAGATTAAAACTTTATTTTTCAAGAGCACAAATTACTGCAGTGCCTTTGCTGGTAACGGTATGTTCTGCTGAAACTGTTTTCAGTTGTCTCATAGATATTAGACATGGTCTTTCATTCTAATAACTGCACTGACTCTGTGGGAGTTGGGGAGCACTTGTGTTTTACTGGATTCTGAATTCCAAATTGATTTGATAAGATCACTTCATAAAAATGTCCCTGTTCCTTTTCTGGCAAGGCATGCAATTTGTGTTCTGCTGGGAAGAATTCTTTCTTCCCTGCTTTCCATGTGGGGAAATGTGAATTTGTTCTTAAAACTCTTGCAAGAGGCATCAATAAACATTATCTCTTCTGGCTTGCAGTTTTGCTATTTGGAAGCTTTTTCTGAGCTCAGTCTACATTCTGTCCCAGTGCAGCATACCCCCCTGAGATCCACAAAACCCATTTACTCTTTTCCCCTGTGCTTTCTGGCACGCGATCCATAAACAGAGCACGTCAGGGGATTTGTGGCTGCTGAAAAGCTGCAGTAAGCAGGCGTTCCTGGCAGTACAATCTAAAAAGACTAGCAAGTAAATGGTCAGTAATACAGCGCACTGACTGTACTCATCCTGCTTCAACCTGGCAGATGATGCTTCAGTGTGCCGGAGTCTTGTGTGCTGTAGTGTGGTTTGGGGCTTGTGCACTGTCTGTCTATTGGACTACAGGATCCCCAGCCACCTTGGAGGACTCTGCTCTGCTGTCACCCTGGACACCACCTCCAGAGCCTGGGATTCTCTAGCTGTACCTGGAACAAGCCTGTCTGGATTTGGGCATTGCCACAACTCCTTCCAGTAGCTTCTGCAGGAATAATTCACAGAGCAAGGTGAAGGGTTGAAAATGGCTAAACGCTTTCAGCTGAAGATCCCACAGGCTTTTAAGCAAGATTCCTCCAGGGCTGGCTACAGCTGAGTACTTAGTGTATGTAGGCATCACAATTTGTGATGTTCCTTTAGTTGCCAGTGTTTAACTTGTATCTGTCTTCATAGTGTTTTACAATCACAGGATGGTTTGAGTTGGAAGGGTCCTTAAAGCTCATCTAGTCCCAACCCCCTACCACAGGTAGGGACACCTTCCACTAGAGCAGGTTGCTCCAAGCCCAGTCCAACCTGGCCTTGCACACTGCCAGGGATGGGGCATTTCTTCCTTCTCGCCAAGCCACCGTGGGACTGAGTGTTGAGAGGGGTTCCTGTTGCAGTCCTTCCTCAAAAGTATGTGCAGTATAAGTGTAGTTCCACTTTCTCCTATACAGTCTTATTAAATATCAGTGTACCTCTGGAAATACTGAATTCAGAGTTTGCTTTGTCTTTATGTAATGTGGACATAGCTCTTCCAGTGGCAGAGGGTCAGCAAATAAGTTGTTGTGCACTTTGTCCTGGAAATTAAATCATACAATCCTTGCCATTTAATCTTTGCACAGTCTTTTACACAATCTTAGCTCTCCCAAACGTGCCAGTCAGTGTATCAGCCAGAATTAAGTAATCTCTCCTTAACCCCCATTGAAGGTTAGATCCCATCCTTACTGCCATGAAAAAGTCAGTGTTTGTTTCATGGCATTGTCATAACATCACTCAAGTTACCTTTCAGCAGCTGGCAGGCAGGAAAACATGAAACATCTCTGCTGCAGTTTGTATGAATGACTATCTGCCATTAGAATAGTAAGGTTTAGTGGTTTCCACCAACATTTGGTCTTGCTGAGCTAGATAATCTCTGTTTTAAAGTGTTAACATACACCATCACTTGAAAAGTCTGTTTCTCTTTCATGTAAAATCTTTAAAAGGCAGCTATAGGTCTTCAGCATCTCTCTGCTCAGCTCCTTGCAGCCATTTCCATCTGAACTTGCAGATCTCACTTCTTGTTGAAGTCTGAATGCCAGACTTGTTCAGGAAATGGCAAATAAAATTGTCTCATATCAGCAGCATTGTTGCAATAATGAGTTTATCTTTGATCAGCAAGATTTTCATTCAGGCCTGAACTTGGATGGTTTTTCTTCCACTAAATAATCAACATCTGTTTTGTAAAGGCAATTGAAGTAAGGAACACCTGCATCTTTGCATTTGATGTCCTTGCTTTGGGATATACGGTGAGTTAACAACCTGAAAACCACATGGCACGGCACACGTGGAGCTCTAGTTGTTACCAGTGGCTGTCTTAGATCTTGGAGTGCCACTTGAAACATGCTGAAAATGTTTTTCCTCACTTTCCTTATGCTGGAAGTGTTTGCAGGGGGTTTCCTCACCTCAGTTCTGCTGGAGGCTTTCAGCTCTTTACTGTGCAAATACAAATTCTGTAAAAAATGTTACTTTTTCTGACAAAGTATTGGAGTTGTAGATGAGCACTTCAGTAACAAACTGTTCTTACTGATACGGTTCTCCACAAATAGTAGCGTACTTTCCTTAACCAAGCAGATAATGTACTTCAAATACCTTTTATTTTGATATTTCGGGCCGCTGAGGCTTCTTGTCTATCTTTGACCTAATACCTCCTCTAGAGCTGAAATAGTTCAATGTTTTCCAGCCTTAAAAGGAGAGAATGAGCATTAAGGTTTCCTCTTTGCTTTGGGGAGAGGAATGTGGAAAACCAATATCCACTAAAAGACCTGCCCTGGTGCAAGTTACCTACCTGTATTTCCCATGATTACTTGAACGTGGAAATCCGGTGGCTCCAGTTAGCCCTGACCTTCAGGGTCATCTTTATCTTCTCATTTGTGGGTGTTTTGAAAGCTGGAGCTTCTGATTGTCTTACTACCTCTGCAGGGAAGTGAGTGATGGCCCCTTGTCTTCCTCCTCCTGCCTTCTGTCCCTGCAGACTTCCCATCTCTTGACCTTTACAGTGAAGTCCTGAGAGATACTGATGTCTAGCATAAAATCTGCTTATCACTCTATTCCTTTCACCAAGATACCTTTGGTATATCTTGTCCTGAGCTTCCTCTGCATTTGTTACGCTTTCTTTTTCTTTTTTCCTGTGTAACTGGAGGAATATCATAGAATCACAGAATAGTTTGGGTAGGAAGGGGTGTTAAAGACCACCCAGTTCCAACCCCCTCCCACAGCCAGGGCCACCTTCCACTAGAGCAGGTTGCTCCAAGCCCCGTCCAACCTGGCCTTGAACACTGCCAGGGATGGGGCAGCCACAGCTTCTCTCAGCAACCTGTGCCAGGGCCTCATCACACTCACAGGGAACAACTTCTTCCTAAGATCTCATCTAAATCCCCCCTCTTTCTACCACTTCATTTGTGAGCTCTGACTAGTGACTTATGAAAACACAATGTTCATGGTTAATCGGAACTGGGAGTTAGTGACTGGGGAAGAAGTCACCTCCTCTGCTGATGGATTGAGAAGTTTGATGCTACCCCTGTACACCTACTCTTTTTTTTTTTTTTTAATTTATTTTTTATCTAAAATCTATATTTAAACTTCCAGTTTGTTTCAAAGTGTGCTCATCAGTGCTGACACTTAAGGTTTGGTGAAAAGCATTTCTCCTGCTTGCTTTCTCTACCAGTGGCAAAATGGATGAAATGAAATGCAAAGCCTTGGTTGCAGGGTTTCAAACAAAGCACAAACTTGAGTGCAGCTCAGCAGTCTTATCCCTCTCAGTGCTGGCTCTCCCGGCCAGACGGGAAGGTTCACAGTAGTGGTTTGGGGGGAAGATAGACGTGCCTGAGCACTGACTTCAGAGCAGCCACTAAGGCTTTCTGCCAGGCAGCGTGGATGTCTTGCCAGCACTCAGCAACTCTCTCTTACGGTAACAAGAGAGTTTTGCATTTCAAGGTCTGTATTCGAATGAGATGGTGAGGAACTTGTGTAGGAGCTTCTGTTCTTGAGATTTCTCTTCAGGGGAGCAGATTAGCTGGATGAATAGCTTCATCTTCAAATTCAAGTGAAGGCCCATAGTGTTAGTTCTCACTTCAGGTCAGTAGGCAACGAATTTCCCACAGTGTCTTCACTTCAGCTTTCTAGCTAATGTGAAAGCTGAAATAGGAAAGAGAGCCCTTTTCGCAACAAGGGTAAAAGAACATCAAAGGTGGTAACTGTTTTACTGAAGGAAAAAAGGTTGGTAATCCTATCCTGGCTCTAATTATTGAAGGAGAAATTTTAGAAGTTGAAGTAGCATTGATATTCTTCTGATATGAGAGTGGTGAGGCCCGGGCACAGGTTGCCCAGAGAAGCTGTGGCTGCCCCATCCCTGGCAGTGTTCAAGGCCAGGTTGAACGGGGCTTGGAGCAACCTGCTCTAGTGGAAGGTGTCGCTGCCTGTGGCAGGTAGTGGAACTAGATAAGCTTTAAGGTTCCTTCTAACCCAAACTATCCTGTGATTCTATGATTATTAGAACAAGGTGGGGTTTTAAGTAAGGTTTTTCTTATGGTTCGTAATAAATATTACTCAATTGGTTCGTGTTCTGGTTACTTCAGTTAAACTGATGCATCTAAACAATTTTAAGTATTATTAGCATGATGGTGATCATGTCTAAATACACTTTTCAGTTGGAGATTTTATAAATACCTGCCCAGCAGGAACAATCTGTGATGTCTGTTGCCAGCATTCTTGCAAAAAGGCTTGCTATCTCACCCTGGAAACCAAGAGTTTAGGTCATCCTTAACGTGAACGTGTTAACTCCATGCATCGTAGCACAGGCCTCCGAGGCGTAATGCGCAGCATAAAAAGAGCTGCAGTGGTGTTGGCTCATAGAGTGCTCCTCGTGTTTGAAACCAGCCCACAAATGTGCGTGTAAGGTGATCTTGCATCAACCTTATTGCATCAACTGGTAAAAGCTAAAGGGAAGTACAGTCTACTAAGTAAAGGTTAACAAATCCGTAGAACTTGATGATTTTTGTCTGTACCATGTGGTGTCATAAATGTTTCTTTCTTTCCTTTTTGGATTCTCCTTACCTTAGTAGGCAGAGGGCAGGATCCCAGGCTGACACCCACAGGAGATGAAGTGATCTGCTTCCCACAGGCTCCTCTGTGATGTTTGCGAGGCAAAAGCTGATTCGTGAATTGTTCAAGCTGCTGCTGCTGCCAGATGTGTGTCAGTGCTGACCTTATACTGGTCTCTCTTTCTAGTGCCAGAAAAGCGCCTAGAGAAGCTGTGGCTGCTCCATCCCTGGCAGTGTTCAAGACCAGGTTGGATGGGGCTTTGAGCAACCTGGTCTAGTGGAAGGTGTCCCTGCCTATGGCAGGGGGATTGGAACTAGATGAGCTTTGAGTTCCCTTCCAACCCAAATCATTCTGTGAGTGTGTGAAGCTGCTTGGCAAAGTCAGTCATAAAGCCATTCTGTTGTTTTGGTTTATTTAATTAAAATAAAAGGGAGGTAAGCTTATTTTTAGGTCGGATTAGATCCCTGATCTTGTTTACTGCTTTGCCAGCACACGTGGTCTTGTAGCCTGAAGGAAGGGCAGTGTGCCAGAGGTGCAGGACCATCTTTCAGCATCAGAGTGGGCACTTTAGCTAGCAGAAGTTTCGTGTTTTAATAGGGCGTTCAGTCATTTGAGACAAATGCGGTTTCTTGGCAGTGAGTTAAGTCAAATAACTTGCCTAAGTTTAGTAGCTGGTCATGTTGGTTTTAACATGCCCATGCTTTCATATACAAATACTGCAAACTCCTCATTGTAGGCCTGGTATGCCACCTGCTTAAAGCAAGAGCTGGCTGCAGTCTGGCTCTTTGCCCCATGCAGGATGGTGGTCTGAGGACTGTTTGGTTTTGAGGCTTCCTTGTTGGGCTGCTATGTGCAGGTTCTGGGACTCTGACCTCTGGTGTTTGCTCTTAAGTTGTGTTGCCGTTTATTTTCTTGTGACCTGCACCACCTCACTGCCTGTCCCGTGCTCTCCTTTCACTAGCAAAATGTAGGCACTACTACAAGGTTTAAACTCAAATATTAATTTTCTTTCCACAAGTACTTATTGGGAGCTTAGACCACTTATACTTTCAGTATGTATGTGCAAAGATGACAACTTTGTAGTCTTTTGCATCCAAATCCTGAACTCTTGTGCTGTGTATGGGAACCAAAATGTATAGCAAGGAGCAGTTCAGCCAAGTCTTGCTTAATAATTGTCTCTTGCTAATAATTGTGACCTTCTTATGTCCCTTTTGGATCACCACTGTGCAACTCCTGAGCGCCTCAGACATTGAGAGAGGTTCTTTTGGAAAAGGCCACTCTATTAGTCCCCACTGATGGACTTCTTTCCCATCTCATATGCACGTTATTGCTGACTGCATGTTGTGCACAAGCCCTCACCTCAGGGGTGCTATCGCCCTTTGGTTTCTGGTCTCTAAATTCAGAGAGGTAAGCTCTGGGTCCAGAAGCTTTGAGTTGATTTGTAGGGATGGTCACTTTAGGGTTTTCCCCTAAAAAATCTATCCTAGATATCAAACTTCTCCCAGTCTTTGAGGTTGACATAATCCTGTCAAGCTTCTGTCACAGTGCTTGTTCTCCGCTTAAAGCTGAGCTTATTGAGCGTCTGGGTGGGAGTTTTGGAAGTTGGCAGGAGCAGAGTAGTCTACAGAATGGTCATGTTGTATTTTGGTTGGGCAACTTTTTACAGATCCAGAAATGGTTTATTTGAAGCAGCACTTCAGTTTCAGCCATATCCTTGAAATGAAATGGTCACAGATACAGACAATTTCAGCTCTTGCCTCTGCTGAGTAGCGGTGTACAGCTTTAGACCTGTGTCCCTGCTCTGTCTCATCTCTCCAGTGGTGTATCTTGGCAGAAACAAGCAACGAGGATCTGTGGAGCCGCTGCAGCAGCATAGCCTGGTGTCCTCCTGTGTTCTCCTTCAAGCTCATGTGCTCAGAGTATGCAGTTGCCTAACTGGGTCCTTGTGGTGAAACGTGACTCTTTGGTCTTACCTCTTCATGCTACTGTTCAAACAGATTTAAAAATGGTGTGGCATACTATAGTCTTAAATGCTGTGTAAAATGATAAGATGCACTGGCATTCAGTGGTACTTGATTTCTAATAATATGGAGTTGTCCGTTCCTTCTTGACCTTGTTTCTGGTTAAAACCTTGAATAGCATTTGGCTAATTGGATGAGTAGAAAAGATACTGCAATCTAGGTCAAGTCATTCCGTCCCCCTCTTCACTCTCATTACTTGCCAGAGTGAACCGGTATTTCGCGTGCTGCCTCTGCCCAGCACGCTGTTCTGGAGTGACTGACAGAAAAGGAATTCCACATACACTTTGGGCTTTTTATAGCTGACCCACTTCTCTGTAAAAGGTCTGCATTGCATAAAGATTATTTCTTCCTGAAGGAGTGTATATGGAAATATGCAGCTATTGTGGGCTGTTGTAGTTGGAATTCTCCTCCTAGAAAGGAATGGCCAGGAGATAAGAGGTCCATGTTAGATGGACCAAGCTTGAGGTGTAACTCTGAGCAGGTTTTGCTGCCTGGCCCTCCAGAACATGCAGGATATTGCACTGGTAAAACTGCTCAAGCTAGTGTGAATTCATGGCACAGAACACTACAGCAATAAAACCAACCAACCAAAAAACCCTCCACCACTTCAAACACAGGTGTCCGTGAGGCTTTTATCCTATGTAATTTTGAATACTGGCGTGATATACTTGGAGTTACATGGGCAGAACTTACTCTGATCTCTTAGAGCTTTCTTAAATGGAATAGTATAGTCAACTCTTAGTTCTGGCAAAGGATGAGCTATAAAAGAGAACAGCATCACCCAGAAGAGTTATTTTCTGCTGGACACGTCGGGGGGAGGGGCTGTCTTTTTAAAATTCCCTTAACCAGGGTTTCAGCTCCTGTATTCATGAATGATTCATTGCAGCCTTCTAAGGAGCTGCTTGCCTGTGATGTGACTGTGTTTGAGTGATGTGCATGCTAATTTGGTGCCCTGAGAATGCTCTGAAGCTATTAACTAGCCTTGAACCTTGGTATGTATGAATGAAGGTGTTGATTCACTTCATGTGGTAAATGGAGTGTGTTCCCTGTCATGATGTTCATCCTTCTTTGCCTGGTAATCAGCATTAGATGTTTGGTTTTGTTCAGCGATTGCTAAACTTCCTGAAGACCTGGTGTCTAAACTGGAAGGAGCTCATTGCTGGTGTCATCTGCTGGAAAAGACGCAGCAGTGGAAGTGATCAAAGCCTTGTTTCCAGCTTGTAGTTTGACAATATATTTTAGTTTTCTATTAGCTTTTTTTTTTTTTTTTTTTTTTTTTAAATTTGGGGATTTAAAGATGGAAACATAGCAATGTAATGGAGAGGTGGATAACTTGGTGGAGTGGCACTTTTGGGGTGGGGAAGTGGTCATGTGCTTCAACAAAATTGAATATGGCTGCCATTTGTATTTCTAAAAAATAATGTTTCTGTTTTGTCAGTAAAATACCAGACCATAATGAGAACTGAAGAAGTATGGACAAGTGTTGAAAGCTGAGCTGAATTGAGAAAATCCTTTTCTTCCAACTTTCAAGAGCCATGAATAGTCAGGCAAGGCAGTGGGTGTATTAAAAGGCAAGAGGGAAGACTTGCTGACAGATAGATTGAAATGGCTTTGCCAGAACTGCTTTCTTTGCTCCCGCTGCTCCTGCTAGTAGATGGTCAGATTGCCAGATGCTACAATTTTATTCTCAGTAAAATTTAGGGCCTTGCAATGTGAAATAAGTAACAGATAGTTAGAAATCATAGATGGCGTCTGCATGAGGTTTAGAATCATAGAATCCCAAGTTGGAAGAGACCTCAACAATCACCTGGTCTAACCTTTCCAGGCAAAGCATGGCTGAGACTAGATGGCCCAGCACCCTGTGCAGTCAAATCTTAAGTGTCCGGTGTTGGGTATCCACCACTTCCTTGGGGAGATTATTGCAGTGGCTGGTTGTCCTCATGTTGAAAAAAATTTCCTCTAGGGTCCACCTGGAATCTGCCCAGGGGTAACTTGTGCCCATCACTCCTTGTCTTTTCCAGTGTGACTTACAGCATTCCAGGAGTGGTCTGACAAGCGCTAAGCGGAGTGGGACCATGACATCTTTATCTCTGCTGGTGATGCCTGTGTTGATGTTCCCCAGCATCCTGTTGGCTTTCTTTGCTGTAGGCACACACTGTTCACTCCTACTGAGCTTGTGTGCCCCGGGGCAGATCCCGGCCTGTGTCACATTCCAGGATTGTGTTTTCCCAAGTGCAAGACCTGACACTTGTCTGTGTTTGACTTCATAAGGTTCTTGTCAGCCCACTCCTCCAGCCTGTCCAACTCATCCTGCAGGGTGGCTCTCCCCAGTTACAATCCAGTAGCTTTAGAGGGGAGTGAATGCACAGTTGGCATCAGGAACCTTGACCCCTGGCAAGGTCCCCATGCAAATACTGGAAGGATGTTGAGATGGGAATAGGGGCTACTTGGCAGAATTCTGTGCAAATGCTGCACCACAAGGAGATAGGCCTCAACACTGGCCAGTGCATCGTAAGATGCAAGACTTTCCTGATGGACGTGCTTAATTTACCCTCTGATTTTTTTGAGCTTTCCCTTGTGCAGATGAAAGATGAATAGATAGGGTGTACCTAGAAACGCTATTTTCTGCCCTGTGATCTCCATCATGCATTCTGGTAGGATGAAAAACATAGTATTGCATTGTCTGCATCTGCATTGATGGTATGAAGTAAGCTATGAAATGTCATGTGTGCCAGGCAGAGGGGTAGTAGTAGCTCCTCATGTTACAACAGCACTGTAATCTTCACTTGCATGGCTGGCAAGCATGTACAATACAGCAGTAACACCATCTCTCTGATCAGCTCCTGACTGTGTGCAGGAAACCTGTGTTTTGACTATGGAAACAAGTATTGGGCTCAAAACAAGAACACTTCCCTGGGTGACAGCCATGGAATGGGGAAGGGAGGAAGATGCAGGTCTTCATCTCCAAGTTTGTGATCCAGCACAGAGACTGCTGCTGGTGCCAAGACTCTGAAATCTTTTCAGCTAAAGAAAAACCTGTTTGTTCCAGAGCTACTTAGGAGATGGAGATCCTGTCTTACCTCCTGTTTCAAGTAGGCTTGGTTGCCTATGTTCTTTCACACATTCATTTATATTAGCTTTGCAACTTTTACCATCTAGAAGTCTTCCTGCCTCTGAATAATCAATAATTCATCTTTGAGTTCCAAAGCCTTTTGAGTTCCAAAGTAACTTGTCCTCCCTAGAAATACGAGTCGAGAAGATGCTCAGGTTAATATAGTCTTTTGAACAGTGCGAGTTGTAATAAGATGAGTTTACCACAGCTGAGTTTTTCAAATTGAGTTAGAACAATTCTCTCAATTCTTAAAATGTTAAATTCCTACTTTTATCCTTCCCTCCCCACTCATCCTGCTTCAGAAAAAGGAAGGCCATGCTGCATGGATTTGCTTTGAGTCATTCGGGCTTGCTTGCACTTAGTTGTGGAAGCAGGTATGTGTTTCGTGGTGGGCTTTCTTTTGGTCATCATACTGGGGATAGATGTTTGACAAGCATCTATTAGCAGTAATGCTCAGGGATGTACAGTCAAGTGATGTCTTCCAGTATTTCACTGGAAAAAAGTATCCTCTCTGGTCCTCTTTGGAGCGCTATGGTGGTGTATTGAAACTTTAGGAGAGTTTTAGTGGACATTTCTGGATGGAAATCTCTACTCCCTGGAGCCTCGTTCACATGGAGTAGATGGAGATGGGAAGGGGAAGAGCAGTAGTGGGCATAGTTAATTCCCATCTCGTGCTAGCCTAAGGGGGTTTACCTCAGTGTCTAAGCTTTAAAGGAAAAGTGATTTTTCTTTTCCTAGTAAGAAGCTGTAGGAAAATGTAGAATGTAAGAAATCATAAATTTAGTCTACATCTTTTTAGGAAGGATCTAGATCATGGAATCACAGAATGGTTTGGGTTGGAAGGGACCTTAAAGCTCATCCAGTTCCAACCCCTGCCACGGGCAGGGACACCTTCCACTAGAGCAGGTTTGCTCCAAGCCCCGTCCAACCTGGCCTTGAACACTGCCAGGGATGGGGCAGCCACAGCTTCTCTGGGCAACCTGTGCCAGGGCCTCAGCACCCTCACAGGAAAGAAGTTCCTAAGGTCTCATCTAAATCTCCCCTCTGTTAGTTTAAAGCTGTTCCCCTACAGGCCCTTGTAAAAAGCCCCTCTCCAGGTTTCTTGTCGGCCTCTTCAGGTATTGGAAGGCTGAGATAAGATGAAATAATATATGTGAAAATCCCTCCTTAGCTAAGCCTGGATCTTCAGCTTGTAACTGGGTCTCCAAGTTAACAAACTTGCACTTATTGACAGCTGTAGAGTAAACGTAAAGGTGTAGGAGGCGAGGTTCTCATAGCTTTCTTCCTAAGCTGTTTTTAGTTAATTGTCAGTTGATCAGTATAATCGTAGCCCTTTGTCTTGCTCTTGTGCTTTAAGATTATCTTCCTGTGGTTTCCCTCCTCTTCTTCTGTCAAAGGATTGAAGAAAGGAATAAAATCTATAATGGAGGGATTATCTAGCCTGTCTAGTATTGTATGAGAAGATACCGTAATGATTTTAACTCTGTTAAACCAAAGATGCAGCTCTGTAACCAAGGATTTCTACTCAGTAGGGAGGCCTGGGGGGCAGTTCAGAAGCAATAAATGTGACATGCTGGTCCGTGTTTGGTATGTTTTCAGAATTAATCCTTGGCTGTACCAGTGTCCAGTACCAAAAATTCAACTGTATGGACAATCACCCCTCTTAGTCAGTGTTTCTCATTTGCATAAGCGTGTGATCTTGCAGCTCAGCCAGCGCAGCACATGGGAATTGCTGTAGCTTTGGGGAGTTCCCGTTGAGGACAGACTGTTGTTACGTGGGGCTTAGAGTGGGAAGAGTTGTTGATTTCATTTAAAAGGATTTCTAAATATGAGGTGAAAGCTTTGATGTAAAGATGAGATTGTTTTGGGTTTGAGGTTAATAGTGCTGGAGAATGCATGCCGAACTACTCCCAAAGCAGCCAACCCTGGATAGTCATGTTTAGAGGTTAGTTTGGTTTTAACTTCTAAACCCCTCCTATTTGCACTTAAATCTGATACATGGGCACACTGGTTCTTGTACACTTGTTTTATGTGAGCTCTTTGTTTTTCATAGAATTCTAGAATGGTTTGGGTAGGAAGAGACCTTAAAGCTCATCCAGTTCCAACCCCTGCCACGGGCAGGGACACCTTCCACTAGAGCAGGTTGCTCCAAGCCCCGTCCAGCCTGGTCTTGAGCACTGCCAGGGACGGGGCAGCCACAGCTTCTCTGGGCAACCTGTGCCAGGGCCTCACCACCCTCACAGGGAAGAACTTCTGCCTAAGGTCTCATCTAAATCTCCCCTCTGTCAGGTTAAAGCCATTCCCCCTTGTCCTGTCCCTACAGGCCCTTGTCAAAAGCCCCTCTCCAGCTTTCTTGTTGGTCCCTTTAAGTACTAGAAGCTGCTCTAAGGTCTCCCCAGAGCCTCCAGTAAATACTGGAAGAGTAAGAAAGTTGCCTTTCTTCCAAGATGTAAAATTAGGAAAAGCCTTTTCTTTCATGATCATTTTTCTTGGAAACCTTGGCAGAAACCAGGACAGCTTCAGGATGCAAAGCAACGTGTACTGTAAAATAGATGAGTCTGTTAATGGTTTTTGTTAAAAATGAGCCAACTATAGTATTTCAACACCCAAGGTGGCATAATTTGAGCATCAGTGGCACAATCTCGAGTATTTGCTTCACCTATATGAAACCTGACACTTTTAATAGCTAGGCCCATGTAATGAGGCTTTTTCAGTGCCCAGTGTTGGCACTTGCTGGTTTGTTTTTTGGGTTCATCTTGGCTAATGCTGAGCATAGTAGGAAGGTAGCTTATAAATCCTGACTCTTAATTTAAAAATGCTTCTCAAATTCAGTTCTGTGGCAGATAGTAGCAGTAGTTTTTATTTATTTACATACAGTAACTAAAAAAAGAACTTGAGTGAAAGATCTGATACGGGATTAAAAGAGCAGAAGAGAGAAGTGAAGGTACTTAAGGTGTACCTATTTTCTGAAGAGTCTCTTTAATCATTGTTTCTGGTTCTTCTGGGTCAACTTGCAAAGCAGCATGGAGTTAGTACTGCATCTGAAGATGTGAACTGCTTTGCTTATCAGCATAGGCTGAGTTATTATTAAACAAGTTTCTTAAAGATCATGAGATGACAACATTTACCAGGATAGTGCTAATCTATCTTGGTCCTGTGTAGCCAAAGCTAGTAGTTTTAGCAGTTTCACCTGTGGTGGTGGTTGCCCAACACAAGAAACTTTGATCCTACAGTGCAGAATTAGCTAAAGTTAGCAAAACCACAGTGAGACAGAATGGCTGTGGAGCAACACCTGGGTGAACATCATGGGCTGTGTTGGTCTCCGTGCCCCTTCCTTAAAGGCACTTATGGATAATAGAAGTGTGTGAGTTGTGTGTTGATAGACATGAAGCAGCCCTATGGTGGAGTGGTTCATGAGGATTTAGGTGTTCATTACGCTGATTTGGGGTATTTGCAGAGCATGACATGTTGCTTAAAGTTATTTGATGTGGGGCTGCATGCCATTGGAAAGTGTGTGCCTGGCAACTTGGAGTCCCTTGGCCACTTTCAAGGGTGGGTTGTCCAAACTCTTCCCTTGTTGTTTGCTCTTAGATCTGGTCGGGGATCAGGTTGCACAGGAGATTTGTGAGCTTTGGGGTTTCTGGGACCATAAACAAGTCTCTAAATTCTCGTGCAAACTTTCTAGTGTTTGAAGAAGCTGTGGCTGCTCAGCCAGAAAAGTTGTTTTTCCAGATGAGCCTGTCTAGACTGAGTTTAAGTATCAGGCATGTTTCCCAGATCTTGGACCCTTCTCATGGTTTTGTTCTATTTAAACTATACCTAATAGTTTAGTATTCACTGGATAAAACGTTTTCAGTAATCGAAAAGCCTTTAGACAATGACCTGTTCCTCTTCATGCTTTTGCAATAGTGGCAGTGTTTTATTTTTCCTTGTTAGATGTTGTCTTGAACTTGCAGACAATCAAAGAGTTTCCGATGTCTATTTTATGGGTTAGCGGTAGTGAATCAGAGGACACTTCTCTGCAGTTAAGTCTGATATATCAAAGTTACAGGCAGCCATTTGTACTAAAATTCATGAGTCTTGGAATCTGTACTTCTCTTCCTGACCATAACTTTCTTTAAGACTTCCAACTTCATGTGCTAGTTTTCCCAGTGTTTTGAGATCATGAACGAGAATGCTAAGCTGCTCGAGTATTTTGTTTTATCCTTCTGCATCCTTCTTTTCCTCCTTCCCATGTTTCCAGTTATCATAAGTGAAAGTCTGAGATCCCTTCTGTCTGTGTAGCTGGTTAGATTACATGGATAACTACTTCATTAGATACTTTCTGAAGGCTGTTTCTGTCATTTTAGGAATGTCTGTGGTGTCTAATAGAATTCATCTGTCACAAGAGTGTCTTGTCAATAGATATTAAGAGATGGCTAAGGAAAATTCTTAAACATTAAGGCAAGTGTGGAGTGATTCTTGGTTTGGTCTTTTTTCTTCAAAATATTCTCCCAGCAGTCTTTTTGTGAAGTACCTAACCTGAAGGTGTTGACTTTGTATTAATGTCCTCTGTGAGTTTCCTGTTCCTTGTCATGCATAGTTTGGCAGTCATAATAGCCTGTGGAAAGCGGTTCACAGCTTGGCTTGGGAAATGCCTCCTGTGGATTTAACCTGGCCAGCTAGGAAGCAGGAACATGAAAGGGGAGCATAAAATTATGTGGTGATACTTAACCTTGGTCTGTTAGTGACTAAATCAGCTTCTTTTGATCACTCGAGGAAGGTCTGTATCATAGAATCACAGAATAATTGAGGTTAAAATGGACCTCTGGATATCATCTAGTCCAACCACTCTGCTGAAATTGAGGTTCCTAGGACATTTTCCAGTCCAGGGGTGAAGACTCCATTACCCTAGGCAACGTTTTCCAGTGTTTGAGCACTGTCAGAATAACAATCTAAAAAAACCCCCAAAGACCACCATGCTCAACCTGTGCCCATTACCTCGTGTCCTTTGAGTGGATGCCACTGAAGAGGCTGGCTTGGTTTTCTTTACAATGTCCTGTCAAGTGCTTATACACACTAATAAGATTCCTCTAGACCTTCATCATAGAATGGTTTGAGTTAGAAAGGACCTTCTCCAACTTTTTCCTAATACCTCATGTAAATCTCCCCTCTGTCAGTTTAAAGCCATGCCCCCTTGTCTTGTCCCTACAGGCCCTTGTCAAAAGCCCCTCTCCAGATTTCTTGTAGCCCCTTTAGGCACTGGAAGCTGCTCTAAGGTCTCCCTGGAGCCTTCTCTTCTCGAGGCTGAACAAGCTCAGCTCTCTCAGGCTGTTTTCTCCAGGCTAAATAATGCCAGGTCTCTATCTTGCACTCCCTCCCCCCCACCCCCCCTATATAATTTTAAGGGACTTGGAGCATCTTTTATCTTTGTTGTCACTTGCTGGACTTCTTCCAGTCTGTCCGTGACTCTCTTGAACTGGGGAGCCTAGGACTGGACACAGCACTTCAGACAATGACTCACCAGTGCTGAGCAGAGGGGAAGGATCACTTCCATCAGCCCGCTGTCACCATTCTGCCTTGTGTAGCCCAGGGTTGCAGTGGCCTTTAGGTGCTGGTGGCCTATTTTTTTTGCATCAAAGGTACGCTGCTGGCTTATGGTCAACAAGGTGGTGTTCTCTCTGGGTGCTGGGGATTTGGAATTTCCCTGTGGACTTGAGGTTCTGTCTGTCTGTTTCTGCAGCTTGTCAGGGTCCCTCTGAATGGCCACACAGCCGTCTTGCGCATCATCCATTTCCTCCTTGGTATATATCATTTGTGAACCTGTCGTGGGTGTGCTCTGTGCTGTCATCTGGTTGTTAATGGAAAACAGTCATGGACCTAGTACCAACCCTAATGTTTGAAGGTTGTTTGGCTTGTTGGGGTGTTGTGGGGATTTTTTTGGTTTTGTTTTGTTTTTTTAACTATTTATTGCCAAATAGCAGACAATCTGATAGTAGATAATCATGTCAATGAAGGCTTCTCACTACTGAGAAGTCTTTTCTCAGTAGTGATGGCGAGAGTTTGAATTGTTTGGGTTTTGGTAAGCAGAGCAGTACCTTCAAAATCTCAAGCTGTATTGGCAGCAGCTTCAATTTCGTGCTGTTTGTCTTTATTGCTGTATCGTGAGGTGGGGTAAGGGGCAATGTAAACTTTCTCATTCATCTGTTGACCATCTGAGATTGAGAGTCAATGAAAGGTCTAAGTGCTGGGAGCTTAGTCTTCTCTCCCAGCAGACAAACAGCCTTTTTGGATATGTGAGTGTTCCTGAGTAAGTGTCATGAGATAGATTTGCATTACTTTGAAGTCAGCATTAATGGTTAATCTGGAGTTACAAACACTTTTCTTGTGCATTTGAGAACAGGCCATTTCATATTGATCTGTTTTTGCAGTACGCAGACTTGTGGCACTACATTAGTGGCTCTAGCAAAATCCCGCAGTCCTATACTTAGAAGCCACCAGAGATTCATGTCCTCAAGTGAATATTCTTGTACATCCAGCCCAACAGAAAATAAATTGGAGTTTGTGCTGTTATTTGTCAGGTAAAACGAATGTTGTTGTAAGGGACCTTAAAGCTCATCCAGTTCCAACCCCCTGCCACGGGCAGGGACACCTTCCACTAGAGCAGGTTGCTCCAAGCCCCATCCATCCTGGCCTTGAACACTGCCAGAGATAGGGCAGCCACAGCTTCTCTGGGCAACCTGTGCCAGGGCCTCAGCACCCTCACAGGGAACAACTTCTGCCTCAGATCTCATCTAAATCTCCCCTCTGCCAGCTTAAAGCCATTCCCCTTGTTCTAGATCTCCCAAAATCTTGTCCAAGATCTCCCAAAGGAGACCTTGAGCAGGTAAAAGGTCAATGCCAGGCCTTGAGAGCAAATTTCAGAGGCCTTGGGGGTTTGGGTTGCCTCCTAGTTTCTGCTGGTGAATGGCAAAGGCTTAGGCAGGAGACACATGGTGTCTGAGCATCAGCTTCTGCTTGCACAGTTCTTATTTATAGACAGGGTGGGGGTTTTATGACCATGGGACTCTTCAAGGAATGCAGACTGATGGCAAGAGATGGTATCCATCTAATAAAATGGACAAAAGCATATTTGCCAACATGGCTGCTAATAGCAGGGAGGGCTTTAAACTAGGTTTGGTGTGGGATGGAGACTGAAAACCGAAAGAGAAGTATGGGTTGAAGAGAGACGCTTGGGTGTCTGTGACAGGGAAGCCTCTTCCACTTCTCCAGAGGAACTCTTGCACCTCCCCAGCACACTCATGGGACAGCCCAAAACGTTTGTATGTAAATGTGTTCAGCGTGGAACACAAGGAATTGAAGGTCTCTGTGCAGCTTTGATATCTAATAGCTCTGTTCCCTCTTGATCAGCTCTCGTTATGTGCAGAGCCTCATGCTGTTGAGATTAAACTCATGGAGGGCTGGGTGATTGGGGTGCTTAAAGTGGAAGAAGGGACACGGAAAAGGAAGAAGAGCTTGCCTTCTGTGCTGAAGAACAGCTTTAGGAACATGCAGAGCTGTGCCGTGTAGCTGGTGATAACTCAATTGGGAGCTTATCAGTTAAGTTCAGAGGGAAGGATGACACCATAGTGGGTGTTTGCTGCAGACCAGCTCATCAAGAAGAGGAAGCGCATGAACTCTCTTCAGACAACTGGAAGAAGCTTATGAGTGGAGAGTTGGTTCTGACTCTGCCCTGGCATCTGCTGGAAGCACAAAGTGATACAGGGCACAACCGATGTAAGAGATTTTTAGACTTGCTTGAGGGTAGCTTTTGAGACAGGTGCTGGACGAACTGGCTAGAGGAGATCTAGGATCAAGCAGTGTGAAAGAGCTGATGGGAGACTATGAACAGTGGTGCACAGTGACGCCTTTGGTTTCAGTGACAGTGATAAAACGAGAATTTAGGAGCTTATGGGAAATGAAGAAAGCAAGTAGAAGGAAAAAACTGCCTGGCTTCGGCTTGTTCAGGGAACTGATACGTGGGATCCTACAGGAATCTTTCCTGCAGAGCAGAGAAACCCAGGAGAGCTGGTTGATCTTCAAGAGCAGCCTTCTCAGGGACCCAAGAGTGGTCCATCATGATTTGCAGCGAAGCCAATAAGGTGTGGCAGGAGGCCAGATGGGTCATCTTGCTGAGCTCAACTACAGGAAAAAGTCCTATGGGAGGAAGTCGTACGGACAGGTTACCTGGGAGAGATGCACAGATGCATCCTGTGGGCATTCAAGGATATAATTAGAAAAGCTTTTCTTCCTTTCTGCTCTTAATGATGAGATTCTGTGGTCAAACACAGTTTTAGCTTGCACTGTGATTACGCCTAGTGAAAAATTAATGAAATGTGGTGTTGCCACTCTAGGTATGAGCGGGATGGGACTTGTCAACAGCATGTATGTGTAGTGAAAGTCAAGAGGAAAGCACTGCACCAAAGAAGAATGCACGTTTTGATTTCAGTGTATGAGAAATGGCAAATGCCCTGAAGTCCCTCATTAAAGGAATCCTAGTACTGCTTTATTTCTCTCCTAATTTGTTTCGCTAGCTGCCATGAAAAGGTTGACACCACAGATGGAATTCGAGATAACCGTAACTCATCTTGCCCTCTGTAGGCTTTTGGCACACTGTGCAGAACAAGCTTTCAGATTTTGTTCCAGGTTAATGGTATAAAAGTATACTGACTGGCAGTGCTGAGAGAACATGAATTAGGAGCTGATATAAATCTAAAACCTGCAGACTTAAATTACTCTTCAACCACTTTCATTTTGTATCCTGTTGCTGAGGGCATCCTCAGTTCCAGTATAGCTAGAAATGGAATGAGTCACTGAGGCTGGCACCAGAGTGAGAGTAAACAAATCCTACTGAAATCTGTTTTAAAGTCCCTGTTTTTATACATGTGCTGCTCTGCTATTCATTCTGGTGTGAAGAGTATGCTTCACCCTAGCCACCAGCCTCGGAAAAAGTCTTATACCAACCTTTGGAAATAGCTTAAGTTGCTGTGAAAGTCAGGCTTTAACATAACATAAATGAAAAAGAGATTTAGCAGGAGGAGGACATCAGCTAAGGCTTCCAAAGCTAAAGATGGTGCTAAACATAGGTCTTGTAGGTCTTTTGTTTCTCTTAGCAGAGAGATGCTGCAGTTCAGCAAGGTCTTTTCCAAGTCCTTTCCAAACAAAGCTCGATCATCATGCAGCCATCAGGCTAACTTAAATGTTTCTGGGGGGAGTAAGGTGCAGGCATTCAGGAAAAACCATGTACTCTGCACAGCTTTTGAACAGAGACATTATAACTGGCCATTTCCTTCTGCAAAGTCACTTGTAGGTTTTTTACTTAACATACTGATGCTTTCTTTTGTGGTGCTAAGTTGAAACTCAAGGGTTCATGTCATAAATGAACCCTTAGGCATGGGTCAAAAGCAGATGATTAAGAAGGAAACCTCCCCCCTTTTCTTTCCCAGTATTGCTTAAAATATCCGTATGATGTATTTTAACTTGCATCTTTCTTCAGAAGTCTTGAGCATCTCTCTGTCTGTTATGATGTTTTATACTTTAGCATCTTAGTCCCCTTGGAAGGGAGGTTGAGTGGCGCTTAGGTGCTGAGCTGTGCCTGGTGTAGGCTGGGGAAGGGTAGCAGTGTGTCCAGCTGTTGAACGTAGGAAGCATTTTTGTAGACCATATTTACAAACGTTAAACCTGAGTTGTGTGCAGAGATTTTCAAAGAACCCTAACAGTGTTAAATCTCAAATTTCCTTAAATCTGTGTAACACATACAATCAAACTGATAGATATGTGTTTCAACTGCGCAAACTGTAGGGATTTTGGTTTGAGAAGTTTTGTATCTGAGGTACCTCGACAGTTCCGGAAACATTCACAAATGAAGCTGCTGCTTGTGAAGTCACCTTGTTACTGTGGACCATTTAATTCTCAAAGAAGTGTTATCTAGGGTTAGCACATTTGAAATAAAATTTGGGAATTGCACTAAAATAAGCCCTTTAGCTAGTCATCTTGGAATCTCTTTGCTCCTTACACCCTTCGGAAGGAAGGGGTGTTGATGAGATGTGAGAAGTTCTTCCTCAGTTGTAGCTGTGGAGAAATTCAAACCATTAAATGTAGTTTCATGTGCAGTCAAACATTAAAGTGAAAATGCAGATGAGTAACTTCTTCTCAATCTACTTTTGCTTGCCAGGTCCTGGAGAAATACCCTAATACACCTATGAGCCATAAAGAGATCCTGCAGGTTATCCAGAAAGAAGGACTTAAAGAAATCAGGTGAGTTAAGTACCTACACGAGTAAAACGCGTTCATACTTTCATTCCAACTTAATTTACTGTTAACTGTTGTCTTAAAAGTATTTTGGGGACTGAAATGCTACATACCTGCAGAATTGGGGTCCAGGTCCCATTTGCAAACCAGCTCTCAAGTCAGTGGTACTTTTCACAAGAAAACTGTATAGATTCCTGCAGTCCTTCATCCAGCTTTGGGCCCCCAACATAAGGAGGACTTGGAGCTGTTGGAGTGAGTCCAGAGAAGGCCAAGAAGATGCTCTGAGGGCTGGAGCACCTCTGCTCTGGAGACAGGCTGAAAGAGCTGGGCTTCTTCAGCCTGGAGAAGAGAAGGCAGAGAAGGGAGACCTTAGAGCAGCTTCCAGTGCCTAAAGGGGCCAACAAGAAAGCTGGAGAGGGGCTTTGGATAAGGGGCTGTAGGTGCAGGACAAGGGGGAATGGCTTTAACCTGACAGAGGGGAGATTCAGATGAGATCTTAGGCAGAAGTTGTTCCCTGTGAGTGTGATGAGGCCCTGGCACAGGTTGCCCAGAGAAGCTGTGGCTGCCCCATCCCTGGCAGTGTTCAAGGCCAGGTTGGACGGGGCTTGAGCAACCTGCTCTAGTGGAAGGTGTCCCTGCCAGTGGAAGGGGAGGAACTAGTTCTAGATGGAACAGGATGAGCTTTAAGGTCTCTTCCAACCCAAACAATTCTGTGATAAGGGTCATACTTAATTTCCAGGCATGCATGCCTCTGGTCTGTGGCTCTTGTATAAGATAAACTAGAACTGTTCAAGTAGTTCAAACTTCAGGTACTGAAGGAAACTTAACTATTTCTTATTTCTCCATTCCAAACCATTCTAAGTGTTCTATGATTATTTTATATATATAAATTTTTTTATTTTTCTATTTTTTTTAAATGAGAATAGTCAGTTTAATTGAAGCAACCTAAAACAAACCCCAAAGCTGTCCAGGAAGTAGAAAACCAGCCTCACAAATCCTTATTTAGAAAACTTTATGCCTCATGCTATTTTTTTAGTATTATCTGGAGCAGCATGTGGTTCTGCTTTAGAGATCTTCCTGTTCCCACCAAGGAGCAGGCTGGTGTGCTGGGCAAAGGAGATGCCAGCTTGGTGGTACCAATCTGCTTTAGAAATGGAGCAACTCAGATGGTAACTCTTGAACTGCTGTAGCTTAATTCATGAGTCCTTGCTCATATATATTTCCCAGAGATAGAATGGTGTATTTGCTGAGATAGAGAACAATTCTCTGTAGGGAGTACAAAGTACTTACATTTCTGCTTCCTAAGAACAAAGAAAAAGGGAGGGATAAAAGAGCATTGGATGTGCCAGTTCGTCTATTTTGGAATTAAATAGCTGTCTTGAATTTGACTTAATGATGTTTTCCAGTCCACTTTGCCAGTTTAATACAGTAATCTATCTGCTTTGCAAGAAATACTCAAGGGCCCAAGCATAGAAATTTTGCTGTTGGTAACAACATCTTCCAATGAAATTGTGGACAACACAAAGGTGGTTTGCTTTTTGAACCTTTGAGTTTATCCAAAAGTAAGGATTAAAGATACTTACTTAGCTCTTAGGGAGGTGATGAGTGTGGTTTCTGCCCTGGGGATGCACTTCACTTTGGGGCAGTACTGCTTTCAGTCAGATCAAAGGCTTACGAGCTTTGGGGCAGCTTCAACATTGTGTTAAACGCTGTTAATCCATCGAAGGCATGTTCCTAAACATGTGAGCACACTTGTCAGCCTCCTCCTTGTGCCACCCAAGGGTAGAAATGCAGCTGTCTATACCAGTGGTCATGCTGATGGCAAAATGCAAGCCCAGCAGGCATCCAGGTACTTACATTGGTGAACCTTTTTAGCAATTCAGTGTGCCCTTTTTGGGGCAGAGCCTTAGGTAGGAGCTCAGATATGGTGTGAAAGATCCACTCTCTGGCTGGTGAGGCCAGATTTTGGACCAAACAGCCAAAAAAACCCAAACAAACAAACAGAAAAAAAAAACCACAATAGAAATGCCATGGTGCCAAATAATCCCTCTCAGCCCAAGCCCTTCTTTTTAAAATTGATTTGGGGATTTAGCCTGAGCTAATAGTAAGTTGTTTTCCTCTAAACGAGCTGCTGGTGAGCATCAGGACAGTGCAGACTCCTCCTATCTTAAATCCCAAAAGATGTTTGTAGAAGCAGTCAGACATGAAACTCAATTTCTCTAGTTCAACTGCCCACCTTTACAGACTTAGCCACATTGGATGCTGTGTCGTGGCCTTTCCTCTGCAGTGTTAGATTGATGTTATACAGCTTTATTTAGGTTAAGACCTAAAAGGCTTTCAGTTCTTAAGCAATTCAATTCCAGTTGCTGCCAGTAAGTAATGTGTTGTGGCTGAGCTTCTGATACGTCCTTGCCTGTGACAAGATGGGTTTAACATGAATCAATATCCCTGGAAGTGTTCAAGGCCAGGTTGGACGGGGCTTTGAGCAACCTAGTCTGGTGGAAGGTGTCCCTGCCCGTGGTAGGGGGGTTGGAACTAGGTGAGTTTTAAGGTCCCTTCCAACCCAAACTGTACTATGATTTGATTGAAAAAAGAGAAAATGTTTTTGACAGCATGAAAGCTGTCAGAAGAGCATGATGAGTTCAGCGCTTTTTGAGTCCTCTTGTGTGTGGAGGTTCTGGCAGGAAACCACAGCAAAGCCTTTGACAGCAGATTATAGCGATTTCCATGTACTTGAGGCACTGCAAGACTTCAGTTTGGTAAAATGGTGTGTAAGTTTGCAGGCAGGACATGGGCTCCCTGGTTAACATTTATGTTGAGGCTTTTTCAAATTGTTTCTCAATGCAATTTGCTTTTAATAAACAAAATGGCAAATTTCTTTGGTAAATATTTCCACAGTCCACATATCTCTAAACTGTCATTTTGACTTCAGTGTGTGCTTGTTTGGGTTTTTTTATTCACCATCTGCTGCCTCACATCTATAGATATAGCTAACATTTTAGAATCTCTGATGTTCAGAAAGAAGATAATTTTAGAAGTGACAAATGGCTTTCCTACAGATGTGCTGAAATGAGGTGGAGGGAATGGGGAGCCCAGCTAGTGTCCAGCAGTCACCTTCCTGCCTGGCTCTGCTGCCAGTCCATCTTCCTCTTGCTCTGATGATTCCTGCCACGTGCTGCCACTTGGGCCAGCTGCTGAAAAGGAAGCTTGAGGGCATGTTTAAAGTTTAGATGGCTCAAAGTGCTGGTCCTGTTTTAGAGTATTTGGGATTGCAGAGAAGAAGGGTGGCAGTGGAGAGTGGAAAAAACAGTAACAGTGGCTTCTGCTAAGTGGAAGACAATTTGACTATTTTTTTTTTTTTTTTTGGACAAGACTAGGTCTTAAGATGGGGGGAGGGTTTATAGCAGTGCAAAAAACTGGGGTGATACTGGCTGATTATTCTAGCAGTATTTATAACTTTATTCTAATACTCAATTTTAATCATGAGATTTTTAAAGGCCAGCCCAGGACCAGTACTCTGACGCGTCAGTTTTGGAAGCCTAGGGCATCCTGAAGCTGGAACTATACTTCTTGTGTGATCTGTCAGCCTAATTTTCTTGATTTGCCTGTTTTGACAGGCTGCCCTAATCCTGAGATCCTTTCCTATCTACTTGTCACTGCTTGCACATTGCAAAAATAAAATACTTGTGGATAAACACACAACAAATTGGCAGCATAACCTTATCTGGCTTAAGGATTTGTGCAACATCCTATATTGCTTTATCTCTGTTGGCAGTGTAGCTTGGGCAAGCCTGAGCAAGTCATAACACTTACGCTTTCATATGAGACTTTGAAGATGCATGGGGTAATGGTGTTAACCCAAGCAACACCAAAAAGCTTTTGAGCTTTTTGAAGAAAGCTCCCCAAGCTTGAATGCATGGAATAGGTGACACCAAGAGTTAGCAAGAGGCTCACACTTCTTTGATAAGTAGCTTTTAAAATCAAAATTGTTAACTTGTCATTGGATTTTATTAATCTCCTTGCCTATGTTAGAATCAATGTAAGAGTATCGGAGGAGTAAGTAGCTTTGAAAGTTCAACAAGGCCAAGTGCAAGGTCCTGTACCTGGGTTGAGGCAATCCCAAGCACAAATACAGGCTGGGTAGAGAATGGAGAGAAGAGAAGGACTTGGGGGTGTTGGTCGATGAGAAGCTCAACATAGAATCATAGAATGGTTTGGGTTGGAAAGGAGCTTAAGATCATCTAGTTGCAACCCCCTGCCACAAGCAGGGACACCTTCCACTAGAGCAGGTTGCTCCATGCCCTGTCCAACCTGGCCTTGAACACTGCCAGGGATGGGGCAGCCACAGCTTCTCTGGGCACCCTGTGCCAGGGCCTCACCACCCTCACAGGGAACAACTTCTTCCTTATATCTAACCTGAACTTCCCTTGTTTCAGTCTAAACCTATTACCCCTTTTCCTATTACTACAGTCCCTGATGAAGAGTCCTACTCTGGCTTTGTTATAGACCCCCTTTAGATATTGGAAGGCTGGTATGAGGTCTTCATGCATGTTCGGCCTTCTCTTCTCCAGGCTGAACAGCCCCAGTTTTCTCACCCTGTTTTCGTATGGGAGGTTCTCCAGCCCCTGATCATCCCCATGGCCCTCTTTGGGGGATTCAGGCCCGGCAGTGTGCACTTGCAGCCCAGAAACCAACCGTGTCCTGGGCTGCATCACCAGCAGCGTGACCAGCAGGTCGAGAGAGGGGTTTCTTCCCCTCTGCTTCGCTCTGGTGAGACACCCCACCCCCCCCCCTCCCCCCAGCACTCCTGCGTTCAGCTCTGGGGCCCCCAGCATAAGAAGGATGTGGAGCTGTTGAAGTGAGTCCAGAGAAGGCCAAGAAGATGCTCTGAGGGCTGGAGCAGCTCTGCTATGGAGACAGGCTGAGGGAGCTGGGCTTGTTCAGCCTGGAGAAGACTCCAGGGAGATCTCAGAGCAGCTTCCAGTGCCTAAAGGGGCTGACAGGAAATCTGGAGAGCGGCTTTAGACATGGATCTGTAGGGACAGGACAAGGGGGAATGGCTTTAACCTGATAGAGGGGAGATTGAGATGAGATCTGAGGAAGAAGTTTTTCCCTGTGAAGGTGGTGAGGCCCTGGCACACGTTGCCCAGAGAAGCTGTGGCTGCCCCATCCCTGGCAGTGTTCAAGGCCACGTTGGACAGGGCTTATAGCAACCTGGTCTGGTGGAAGGTGTCCGTGGCAGGGGGTTGGAACTTTGATGAGCTTTAAGGTCCCTTCCAACCAAAACCATTCTGTGATTATATTATATCTTTGGTAGCCTTTTCACTTAATAGCCATGAATATTTTGGTTTTTCCAGATTTTATAGAGGGCACTGTGTAAAATACTGGCTTGTGAACCTCTGTCCAAACACAGTAACGTTTTTTTTCCCCAAATACTAATTAAGCAAGGAAATGCATTTAAGCAGTAGCTCCAATCTCAGTGGAAATGAAAACAGACATGGTGCTCTGGTTACTTTTAATTCAAGTATTTATGGAATTTCTAACCAAAACAAACTCTTAAACCACTATGTGGAGGGAAACAGTATAGAAGCCGAAGTCCCCATTTCTCTATTTGTATTTGGGCTAAAGATAAGTGTGTCAAGAACAGTTTCGTTTCAAGTTTTAGCTGTCCTCCAAGTAGTGGCTACTTTATTCTTATCACTGGCAAGTCGATCCTTCCAAGTTCCTTACAAGATGCTCTGAGCATCCAGCTCAGAGAATCCTTCAGGAGGGAACTTGCTTCCAGACAAGGAGATGGTTATGAGAGGAGGGCTGGAGCTGCTCAGTCTGATGCTTGTGTAAATGAGCTGCCAGCACTGAACTTGAGGCTTCTGTAAGTTTCTTAACTGGTTGCCTGTATTTCTCTTCTGTTGCTAGCTGAAGATCAGAAGTCTGCTGTTATTTCTGAGGTTGGCTTGTCCTCTCTGAGTCTGGTAGTGTGAACAGTCTGTCTTCCTGAGTGCTGAGAACTAAAGTGACATGGATTGCCCTCATCTGGAAAGAAAACACAGATTTTTTTACCTCCTCCTGTTTGTGTTACTCCTCCAGTAGCTTGTCTGTTATAAAGTGAGGATCTCATCTGAGTGGGGAGAAATGCTATACTTGGTCACTCTCTTGCAAGAAAAGAGAAGATGAACTTAAAAGGCAAACAGTGCTCTTCTCAGAAATCTGAGCAAGGGTCAGGCTGGAGCCTGGACTAGATGCTGTTTGTTGGAAGAGGGAAGCTGCTTGCTGCTAGTGGATATTCTTGCATCTCAGATTGAATTAAGGACCAATAAAGTGATGTCTCATTCTTGGCAGAAGGCTTTGCCACTAAAATATTTCATAGTTCTTCAGTACTTTGATTTCCTTATCTTCTACTGCAGAGCTAGGAAGTAAGATGGGATTGGGGGCGAAAAGTTGGATGCTTCTCCATCCTCAGGGCAGTTGTTCCTTCAACAGCTTGATGTCAGGAAATTCTTCTTCCAATATAACTCCCCTCCTAAAGCCGAGCAAACCCAACACCCCATCAAGGCAGGAGTGGAAGAGGGGGCTTTTAAAAGGATGCAGGATTCTTAAATTATCTTGAAAAGGATGAAGTTCGTTTTGGATCCCACTGACACTGGGTGTGAGGATAAATAATCTCTTACAAAGTGTTTCCCTGTTAAAAGTTGCCCCTATCAAAACTGTTAGATTGCCCTCTTTGTAAAGGCTGCTCTTTAAAGCCATGACAGTTCTACAATAAAAGGTTCTCCCAGGCCAAGAAATCTCATCTAGATGAAGAAAATTAACTGATAACCAGTGAAAAATGTATTTCTCATTTATCTATCTTAAATATTAGGAAAATGGGAAAACTGAAACTATCTCACAGTGGAAGAGATATGCATCCTGCACCAGGCAGAGAACAGGCATGCCTCTCATCCTTGCTGCTGACCAGCTGTGTTGCACTTGGAATCTGAGCCATGTTCTTCCACCAGCTTGGTAGGGCAGCTGTGCAGAAGTTGGTGTGAAGATCTGCTGGTCTGAGCCTACTGTGAGGTGGCAAGTCTTGGATTTCAGTCCACTAATGTAGTTTTACCTCCCTGAAGCAGATTTTATAATTCACTTCCTCTGTAGATTAGTTCTTTAGTGTTTTTGTAAGTCCAAGGGACTTGTTTGAGGTTGGAACTGTAGGTAATCCTTAAGGTCCCTTCCAACCATTCTATGTTACTAAGCGTAGACTGAATCCTTCAGCCAACTCCATAATGGCTCTGACCACTTTTATTTGCTTTCAAGAAATGAAGCATTTTCATCAGCTCAGTCTGATTCTGGTCATGACCTTATACTTGAGGAACTTGTAGCCATTGTCCACCTTTTGACACCTTTGACTAATACCCAGAATATACAGAATTATCTTGGTAGAATATTTGATAATTTCTTGTGGGGTTAGCATGTCCAGAGTTTTGCTTTCATCCTTGATGTCTGTAGTCAAAATCTGAAGGAAACGTTCTTGCTATGCAGTCTGCTTGCTGTTTCCTTTTAATAAGTATCCGCACATCAGCAGATACTGTCTCTGTTGAAAACTCTGCTTTTACTGATGAGCTGTTACACACAGTTCAAATTTCATGAAGGAACTTGGCATGGATCAGGAGCAACCTTCATGGTATTGCTCTTAAAATGGCTTTGGGCCACTTGACATGCTGATGAGTTCATCTTTAGCATTTCCTCGGTGTCCTCTGATCATCTGAGTTGTTGGTTGAAAAATACCTCGTCAGGCAGGACCTGAGAGGGGATGGGTCCGGAGGCAGTGATGGGACCTGCTGCGGGCTTGTGTTTTGAGCTCACTTGTACTGCCTCCTGACTCCTCGTGGCAGTGGGAAGCTGGGAAACTGGGCATTCATGTGCAGAAGTGAGAAAGGTAATTTGAATCTCATTTTCCTACCACTGCTGTGTAGAGAGCCTGGTGGGAGTTGGGTAGAGGAGGTGGGTACAGGACCTGGCAGGACCTGCCAGAAGTGCTTCTGGATGGCCCTAGTAGTCGAGCATCCTCAAGAGGACTCTTGGGTTCATGTAGCATTCTCTGACCTCTGCTAACCACTCAGCTTCTTGAACACAGATCAAACATACCAATACTTTTTCTTTCTAGTTGCAAAGACTGTAATATGTAGCATCTTCCTGTTTGAACCTGTGTGAACAGGTTTTTCTGTGCGCACATTGTCTTGACCAGCCGGTGCTTCGTATGAGAGGTGTTGGAGGTGTGAGCAGTGAGTGCTGTACACTGTGAGACTTGTCCTTAAGGGAACTGCACAGAAAAATCTGCCAGGGAACAACTTTATGCCACCTGAGCTTGTAGAGCATTCCTTAAAGGCTGCTGTCTCTATCCAAGGCAAGATGAATTAGTGACAGCAGCCTGTGCCTCACAGCCCCTCACTGGCCTGTGCTGCAAGACCCTCTTGGGAGAGGATACTGGAAGGAGTTGTCCTTCCTGGCCATAGAGGGTTTGACTATGGAGCAGATTCAGCATGCTTGGCTTGTTTACAATGTTAATTTATTCAAATAGGGCTTTTTACAACTTCTTAAAATAATATTTGTGTTGCAGTTTGCCTGGTGATAGCTGTGGCATCCCACAGTGAGGAGGTCAGGTAGCACAATGCTTGCCAAAATAATGCCTTTCTGAGTAGAAAGGTGTAGAGTATTTGAAACTACTTATGGCTTGGCAGTCCGTAGGTAACCACACCAGGAAACCTCTCCTGCTTGAGCTCTTTATACAGCAGTACATTTAAAAGCTGCTATATCCAGACCTGCTTTTCATAATCTGCTGGTTGGTGTTTCTGGTGAGCATTCACTTCTGTCAGTAGCTTCCATAAAACGGGGCCAGACTCTTCATGGAGGTACATGGTGCTAAACTGAGAAGCGGTGAATGCAAATTGCAAGATGGGAAATTCTGATTAGAATATGAGGTGAAACATTTTTTCTGTGTAAGAGTGATAAAGCACTAGAGCAGGATCAGGGAGGGTTGTGTGGGCTCCAATTCTGGAGGTACTTAAGGTTGGACAAAGCCCTGAGGCACCTCATGTAGTTGCTCTTGTTTTGAGCTGGAGGTTGGGCTGGTGACCTCCAGAGTTTCCTCCCAGTCTAAATGACTCTGTCACAGTTCCCAGCCTCCTTCCCCAGCGAAGCAGCCTTTTGGCTTCAGTGCGTCTTGTAAGATTGAGCTGCTGCGGTATCTCGAAGCTGTGATAGGCTTATATGTGGACAGGGAGTACAGCTAAAAGGGCTGCTTCTAGTACATGCAGCTGGGGTATAATATATCAAACAGGTCATATACTCTGTTAGTACACAACAGCTTTGCTTTTCACATCTTTCAGGGTGTGAAGTTGTAAATTATGACCTGGCTTGGAAGGTGCTGTAGCCATCAGCTGACAAACAAATAGCTCTACACATTCATTAATCCACAGCTTCTTTAAAGGCAATCTTCAAATGAGCTGTAACACCTTGATTTTATGTCTGATGGATTTGATGTTGATGATAATGAGTGTGTTTGGGGAGACAGGGCAGGGGCATCTACGTTTCTTGTTAAAGAACCACCAGGATTGGGTTACCTCAAGTCTCTCTATTGAGTTGGATTGTTTTCATCCTCTGGGGCAGGACTTATTACTCACAGCTGGGATTCCAGGACTCTTTCCCAATGTTTTACCAATGGGAAAAGGGAATTTGTTGGAAGCAGGTGCCTTAGGGCCACTTATAGGCACACACATTTTAACTGCAACACTCTTCAGTTTTACTGCTCTATCAATTACTCCAAGCCTTCAGGAAGAAGGGGCAGGCAGCAGCAAAGGCCAGTAAATGCTGGTGTACTGAGTTCTTGTAATTTTTTTCCCATTTTTTTCAGCTGTTTCTGGAGAAGATAAATGGTTATTGGCTTACATTTTTAACCAAAGACCACTAGAATAGGGTATTCTTCATGATGCCTTTGTGTCAAGGAGAAATTTGTGTCTAAAGTCTTGGGTAAAAAGTACAGATTAAAGCTATTTTTGGTCAAACAGCTGTCAAGTATTTGTCATAGGACAGTTACAGATTAATATTTAACAAGGTTAGTGCTATGTTTGATGAGTGTCTCTTCAGGACTGTCCCGTTGTTCAGGATTTTTTTGCTCTGAACCAGGCAGGGGCTCCACACCAGGACTGCTCCTGAAGTGTGGAAAAGCTGGAGATGCAACTTCTCCCCCTCGAACACTTTCTCCTGCTACCACCAGCTCTAAGACCACCCTGTCTTTTGGTTCTGTATCATGAACCTCTGTCAGCAGATTGTGCCCATGCTTCATGGGGAGCTTGGTTTGTTCCCCTGCAGACCACAGACCTTGGGAGACACCCTTGGTCAGGCAAACCATCACAGGGCATGTTTCTTTTTTGCTTCGTTAACATTAATTTCCCAAAGAATTGGAGTAGCCTCAAGTTTCTGTGCCACTCAGTGTCTGTGCAAAACATGGAGATAAGGTATTGGGTGCAATAAATAATACATGTAGGGGAAAATGTTGATTTGAAAAACAGTAGTTCAGAGACAATGGTTGTAGAGAAAGGTTTTTGCCACTAGCAGGGTGGGTGAAATAAATTTATTATGAGAAACTCTTGACTAGGCGACTCTTTACATATCTGTTATTTAAAGGTATCAAATCCATAACTAGGAAAATATTTTACTTCTCTCATCCTAACAGACCGTGGTAGTAACAGTTTTTGCTGTCTCAAAATTGCACATAAATGTATTAGCTGTTGCAAGGAGAAATGTGGGGTGTCATACTCTACTGATGAACACTGCAGGGATTTAACAGGTTGACTCTCTTCAAGAAAACGGTAGAGCCAAGGTCTCAAAAAATACTTGGGTTTAGGATTTGTCTTCAGTATGAACTGGCTCGTGGTTCTGTAGCAGAAACACAAAGGCAGGGAAGTCCAAGAACTCTGAAATTTTTAACTGTGCTCTAAAAGGCTTAGAGGAAGGTGGTACTTTCTGGATTCCTCCTTTAGCATCAGAGAATGCTTATTTCTGCATAGTCCCTCAAGGATGTGAACAGCCCACAAACAGTATCTTACCTGTGGCCACTGTGTTAAGGCGGAGCTAAGTGCTATGACCCCAAAGGTATTGCTTACACCTCTAAACCATGTCTAAGAAAGCCAGTCAGCTTCTACAAGGGTGTTTAATCTTATCCAGGACTCGGCACATGGTATCAGTCTATTGATGTTCCTGCAGGTCAGATTCAGTTGTTGTGATAGACCATTAAAGCTATAAATGAAGCCCAACTTCACTGCGTGCCAGAGAGCTTCACAGTGTCCTCCTGGGTAATCCCCATCCAGGAGCGCATCCTGGGCTCTCAGTTATGCTGTGGTCAGAGTGAGGCTTCATCTGAACCTGCTGTGATTGGTGCCTGCACTCGTGTTCTTTTGGTCTTGTACAAATTCCCATGAACTTTGAGTGCTGCTGTGTTAAAATTGGCTTTATAGCATGAAACATTTTACCTGCCCCCAGCCTCACTACTGTGGAAATATTTAAATACATAGTGTATTAGTTTTCATTATTAATGACATGGTGAGCCCGTGGGTAGCCATGAAGGTGATGAAGCAGTTATGGTACAGGAACGAGCACATACAGTTGGCTTCATTAAACTGCTAGAAGCCTGCCTCGCTTCTCTGGGTTGCAGGGCTGCTCTTTTACTCAGAGTTGTGAGCTGTGAGTAGTGCCGAGGGCATGCAAAAGAACAAGTAAATTCCTATTCCGCTGTCTGCCTGCATGTGAGATTTCCAAAGGGTTTCTCTGACTTCTAGAAAATGTTCATTAGCTGGGGAAGGTTGAGAATAACGCATCCAGGGGTTGCCTGTGGTTGGTACCTGTATGCCAGCTTTGCTGAAAGTAGACCAGAAAAATCAGCCAGGTCTACACCTTCCTCCCCCATACCTGTTTGATATAACCTGGTCTTAGTATTACTGCAGGTCTGCCTGAAACGTTTAAGGTTTGGTTCTGGTGGATGGGCGGGAGGGTTCATATTAATGATTAGACAAATTGTTTTGCTCAAGTTTTTAAAGGGGTGTTTCTCTCCTTTTTTTGGGTTGCACTCCAACTCCAGAAGGTAAGAACCACTGCTGATTGTTCTAAAGCTACTCTTCTCTGTTAACGCAAGCTGCAAACCCCATAATTAAAAGAGCAACTGCTTGTTTCACGCAGACTTAAAAACCAAGTAATGGTAGTAATCCTGGTGTTAATGCTTCTGTCCCCATAGTCTACCCTCTCCTGCATGGCGTTTGCATCAGTGCTTTGATGTGATGCAAACTTGAAATCTTAATGTTTGTCGAGTCTGTCGGGCTAATGGCATGTGAACGCTTGGTGTCTCACTAGTTAACCCTGCTGCCTGCAACCCGGGGTTTGGGGGGGGTGGGGTGCTTGATTTGCATGTGTTTTTGTGCACCCTTTGTCTTGGGGACGTTTGGCACTGCATATTGGGCGAAGCAAAACCTAACATGTAAAATAAGCTGCTTTTCTAAATTGTGAATGTGTTTTAACAAGCTTGAAGTTGGTACAGTGGTGTCTGCTTACGGTATCTCTGCTCTGACACTTCTATAGATCTGAAACTATTGTTGTTTAAAATAATCATATTTTAATATACTAATAAACAAAAGCTATATGTGTGAATGTCTGATTCAAATGGAAAGTGGGGAAGAAGGGGATGCTCCAATGAACAAAATGGGAAAACCCCCTCACTCTTAAACACAGTCCTGTTTGGGCATTTTTATCCAGTTACATCCACATGCAGTGATGATGGGACATGAAGACACTTGCTGCTGGATGCACTTTATATGAAGCTTATATTTAGAGCAGGAGGCAATAGTTAACTCTTCTCTGTTGTTGAGGTTGCCGAGTGCCACAGCACTCTGCAGCTCTTCCCTGTAAGGGTGCTGAGGCCCTGGCACAGGGTGCCCAGAGAAGCTGTGGCTGCCCTATCCCTGGCAGTGTTCAAGGCCAGGTTGGACGAGGCTTGGAGCAACCTGGTCTAGTGGAAGGTGTCCCTGCCCGTGGCAGGGTGTTGCAACTAGATGATCTTTAAGGTCTCTTCCAACTCAACCATTCTGTGATTATAGCCTATGATGATCTGCTGGGTCCACTATGCTATTGTGCACACAAGAAATACTGTGAAATCTGCCAACCAAATTAAAAATTGAGTGTTGATATAAAGTAACCATTCGATGGATAAATACACCTTGCGTGATGCTCTGAGGCCAAGGTTTTGCAAAAGTTGAAATGCATCATGACTGCAAATTTCAATCCACATGTGGCCGAACAAAAATGATTTGGTCATGCTCTCTTTTCCAATCGGAATGGCTTGGCTCTGTCCCTGAGGGCTCAGGAGCAAGGCAAATTGGGAAGGATGCTGCAGTGGGACTGGAAGCATGGGCAGGAACACTCCACCTCTCTTGTCCTCTTCAACAGCAACTGCTTGGATTAGAGAGTTCCCACCTTAACCTTGTGTATTTTTACCACTCCTGAACTCCTTTATTCCTGCTCAGTCTGAAGAAGCTTTGAATTTAATGTGGAGTTTAAAATGACATGGTTAATGATGGCTTAAATTTGGTGATTCTCTGAAGGAAAATATGGTATGTAGGTGTCCATCTGAAATTTCAAGTAGCTTGGAAGATGCTTGAGGGGTGGAAGCTCAGAATATGTATTTCTTCTTATTCCATTGACTGGCCTCATAACTCTCTTTTAACTACAGAAATTGCTATCACTGTTTCAGTCCCTTCAGCAGTCCAATAAGTAAAGAATCTGCCGGTTCTGCAGGCAGAGGGACTGTCTTTGCTGGAGACCACACTGAGATCAGTTTTCTAACTCATTAATGAAATTAAAGTGTGGATATGGAAAATGTTAATTTTCAGGATAGACTAAATATTTGGAAGTTACCAAAACCTCTTCATGAGTCAACAGTGTAAGAATTTAGTTTATGTAGCAGTCACAGGTTTCTAAGTTATAAACAGGTTTATAAATTCCAGTAAATCCATTGAATTGGTTGGCTTTAGCTGGCAAGCTAGTGTTTAGAAGGGAATAATTACTAAAACACCATTTTCAGAGGAAGGCAGCACTGCCAAGCGCAGCAATAGCAGCAGAAGGATCGAGAACTGAATTTTTAACTGGAATAGCACTTGCTATTTGCCCCAGCACAGCACGCTGGAGACATTCCAAGCAGGAGTTCGTGCAGCACCTCACTTCTGGCTGACAAAATGAGTATTATTAAGGCCCCGTTGTTGAAGGTGCTGTGTAGCTAAAAGGTTGGTGCCCACTCCAATGATATTGGGGTTTAAGAGCATGGATTTGCTCATCCTGTTCCCTGGGTGGTCAGCTGGTAAGTATTGATGGGTACTTGCTTGTGTTGGACCTCTTTTAAACAGCATCCCTAAATGAAAATATTCACTGTGGTTAAAGCATGCGTCGGCACATGAACCATTTTTGCTTTTGATAAAGGTAGATTTGAATGGGTGGATAAGTTATTCCCTGTTTTTTCTCAACCTGAAACATACTGCGAGTGAGGGTAATGCATAAGTTAAGGGAGAGTAAAATTACTTCTGTCAAGGGCCTGTAGGGACGGGACCAGTGGGAGTGGCTTTAAACTGACAGAGGGGAGATTGAGATGAGATCTTAGGAAGAAGTTGTTCCCTGTGGGGGTGGTGAGGCACTGGCACAGGTTGCCCAGAGAAGCTGTGGCTGCCCCATCCCTGGCAGCGTTCAAGGCCAGTTGGATGGGGCTTAGAGCAGCCTGGTCTCGTGAAAGGTATCTGTGGCAGGGGGTTGGAACTAGATGAGTTTTAAGGTCCCTTCCAACCCAAACCATTCTGTGATTCTATGAAAAAGGAGCAGCATGCTGCTAGCGTTAAAGGCTGAATGCCTTGGCTCCAGGTTGTTCCCCCTGTTGTGTTTGGAGCAGTATTCTTGCTGTCAGGATGAACTGCAGTAGGAATCCTTCTGCTGAAGTTTTTTGTCAAAAATTAGTGTTAGGAGCACTCTGTGAGGCACTGTAACTTTCTGGAGGTGGAGTGTGTTCAAATCAATTACTTTCTATATTGGGAATTTATCCTTTTTTCATCAGGAAAATGCTTTTGTTCTCAGGAAAGTGGCCTGATGAAACAGAAGTACGTTACCAACGTTAACTAATGAAATATCTGAATATATCTGACAAGGGCTTGCATTACTTGACATTTGGATAATGTTGCAGTATCTTGATTGTGCATGTAATTTTTTTCAGTGCATAAATGAGATTTGGGATAGAAACAGTTCAGGTAGACAGAGGGGCATTGGGGATGAGCCCCTATAGTGCTAGCATAAGCTGATGTACATTTATTCCTACCATAGCTAGTTCTTAGAGGACACCCCAGCAGTTCAATAAAATTGTAAGCATGCCCTGTCTAGATGAAGCATCTGAACTTAAGTTTATATATAAAACTTCTAGCTGGGTGCCATGAAACTGAGTTTAGAGTTGTACCCACTGTTGTGTTCAACAGTGTGCATCCCATCCCAGATAAGAACATCATGCACTGAGTTAGGAGAAAATGTCATTTTGATTCGGAAGCCTTCCCTTGTTTCCAAACCTATATGGAACCCCCAAAACCCACACCCTAAGTGTGGTATCAAAGGAAGCTCTGGAGAGGTTGTAGGTGCGCTGCCACTTGCATTGAAACTGCTCAGGTAGGAAATAGCTGCTCTTTTAATGCATTTGCACCAATTTTCCAGCATCTGGGCAAATGTTTTGACCTTGCGTTTAACTACGTGGGATTCCTTCGCTGCCTACTGCCACTCACAGCAGTTGTTAATATTGGGTGAAAACAGGGCAGTTGAGAAGAACAGGGGAGCATGGAAATTTAGCACAGCGGGGAAGGTAGTAATTGGTATTGGCTCATTTTGGAAGATTCTCAATTAACTAATTAAGTGGAAATAGCCAAATGTGGAGAGGGTCAAAGCAACTGCTGGACCCCGAGCATTAGCTGTGGGAAGGTGATGGAGGGGAGCTGGTGGAAGGGATAATGTTTGCTCACCTTGTCTCTGGGAGAACTTGATGTTGATGTGCATGGATATACCCTTCTTGTCTCTCCTCCTGCCCTAGCTGTGTGCGTGCCACCCATCCATGCTGCAGTAAGCTGTCAAGCTAGTTGGCTGCAGAGAACTGGTAGAACAGGAGACTCAAAAGCAGCCATGTAATTCATGCCTCTCGAAACTGAGAAGGTTTGTGCATCTACGCCTCAAACCTCTCCAAGCCAAGAACCACAGCTTGAGCTTATTTAGAGCCCAGGGTGATTGATGACTGTGAGCACAAAGCTGGAGAACATCTCGGTTCAGAAGCTTTAGAAATCAAGTTAAGTGAGCTCTAACAGGTCTGACCCAGCTTCCTCTAAGGGGACACAGAGGGGCACAGTAGTCACAAACTAGTCATGTTGCAGCCCTGCTGAGCTCTACATAATCTTTTCTGAAAGATGAATCCTGTTTTGAGACCTCCACAAGGACTGGTACGTTAGCAGTAACCTTAATTGAAGCTGATGGTCAGCACTGTTGGAGACTGACTGTGGCTCTGCATGTGGAGCAGCACGGATTTAGGTGGGATGGAAGGGATTGACATGAAATAGTATAATGATGAATTTGGAGTGGGCAGGAACTCGTCTTTCAACTGTATCTGCTTCTTAAAGTGCTGTTTTTCAGGTGGAATGATGGGAACTGCCAGCGTGGCTGATGAGCACATGATGTGTGTTCCTGTCAAACGGAGGAGATGGCCTTCATCAATTAAAAAAAAGAAAGGCAATAAAATAAGTGGCATAATAACATCTGGTGCCCAAGGTTATTTTTAGGCAGCTATTGCATTTGAAGTAACAAAGGGTAGGCTGGGTGCAAAACGGGTAGCTGGAAAAAGCGATGAATGAACATTCGGGGATTCTGAGCAAAGGCGCAGCAGAGAACAAGCGAGGGGTGAAACCTTCCTATCCAGAGGAGAACAAGTTTCATATCCAAGAATAAATGTAACCACAGTCTCACTGAATGTTTGTTAACAAACTGCCAGAGCTGTGGGCAACAGCACCTTTTATCAAACACACCCGACGTGCTGCTTTCCCATGGGTTGAAATCAGGTTTGGCACAGCTCTGCTGGTTGGGGCTTCATCCCAGTTCTGGCATGAGCATCTCAGCTCATTTTCAAATATCTTTCTGGGGTTGTTTCACCTGCCCACACCTCCTAGTTTTGAGGTTTATGTGTTAAATCAAGACCTGCATCAGTTGGAAGCTGCTGGCTAGGCAGCTCCTGTAACCCTGCAGCCACAGCCACTCTTCTGCGGCTGCGCTGAGTGGCTGCTCAAAGTCTGACTTGCCACCCTGCACCCAGAGTGTTGGCTTATAAGGGGCACTAGTCAGGAAAGTAAGATGATTTGCATAGAAAGGGCTCAAGTGCTCACAAGTACTCGATCAGAGAGGCAGAAAGGGTCTAATATGACATGAAGACTCTGCACCTTATATCCAGATCAAACCCACTTTTTTGAAAGTTTGGCGGGATTTGTTGGTTGGATTTAACTTTTAAAAATGTTTACAGTAAGCTATGTGAAAGGCTGGGATAATGTTGCATTTGTGCCAGCTTTTCAGAAGAGCCTGTAGAGGAAGGCACATAACTAGAGATGGGTAACCATGAGAAAACAATACAGCAAGAAGAGTGGATTAGCTGTTAAACAATGGAGTCAATTCAGCAGGAGCGGTACAGGTGCCAGATGGGTAAAGATAGTGCCTGCCAATGCTTCATTCCTTGGTGAGCTTCCAAAGCGTAGCTCTGCCTAGACTTTTGTAAAATGCTTGGCTTAGCATTGATATTCTCCTTTGATACAGTTTTTAAGAAGGATGAACTCTGTGAGCTAAAGGTCAGGTACGTGGGCAGAGCTCTCCTCACTCTCTTCAAGCTTCCTGAACATGGGAATGCTTTGGTGTGTTCAGTGCTGCTCAGCCACTAGGAGTGATCTGGAAAAAAGGATGAAATTACTTCTGATAATTTTCTAGATGCAGTGTGAAGGTGGTGAGGCCCTGGCACAGGTTGCCCAGGGAACCTGTGGCTGCCCCATCCCTGGCAGTGTTCAAGGCCAAGTTGGACGGAGCTTGGAGCAACCTGGTCTAGTGGAAGTTGTCCCAGCCTGTGGCAGAGAGGTTGGAATTGGGTGAGCTTTAAGGTGGTCCCTTCCAACCCAAACCATTCTGAGATTTAATGATTCTGGGAGAGATGATGCTGAACAGTGATGGGAGAAGGACAGGTACATGTTTATACTGCCAGATACAGCTGTGCCTGTATGAAACACGCTTGTGTGCGGTTCTTGCATAGTGCTTGTCTGTAGAAACTGAATCCAGGAGCAAAGGTGAGAAGAGGGGATGGGTGTACCCTGGGGAGCAGTGTCTTTGGAAAGAATTTTGGGTTGCTGTAGGAAATCACACTGAATTGTAACTTTCAGAGAGACCCTGTGGAGAAGAGGATTAGCCTTGTGAAGTTAGCACATGGCCTTGGTGAAGCTGGTGAGAGAAGAGTTGCTTCCAGTTGCATTGTTCATGTTTACAGCCAGTGCCTCACCATTGGGGAAGGTGCATGGAAAAGACATGGGGCAGCAAGGATTGATGAGCCAAGAGCTGGTTTCAGTGGGGTTAGTCAACGAAGAGGTGGTCTATAGCATGCAGACGTATTTAGGAGAAACCTAATCACATTGAGTGATTGGAATCCTGGCTGGAACATCAATCTAGATACGCAGTGTCTGAAGATGGGCATGGATTCTTGGCAGGAATCAGAGTGAGGTGCTCACGAGACTGATTTCTCTGTTGTACCACTATTTGCTGTCTCTCCAAAAGACATTTGTTGTCCAGGGGAGTTACTGGGTCAGTGTAAAGGTACCCAAATGAAACCATTGACATGTAAGAACCAAAATACAATGAGTGTGTGGTCCCTGGTGTGCCTGAGACTCAGCTGCTTCCTCCCAGTTAGCTGGTACGTGCTGGGGTGAAGGCCAGACCTGCGTCAGGACATTGGCTTCTGCTTGTGCTAGTCATCAGTAGCTCAGCAGAGCTGTTTTGTAGCTCTTGGGCAGAATTTGGAGCATGCGTGCCCTGCCCAAATGATCAAGGGCTATGATCCTCCTCACTTTTATTTCCTTTTCCTCGCAGGGATTATTTCACCCTCTCGATGTGATTGGTTTGAATGTTCATAGCACAGTTTACTCCAGACAAACAGCTGTACCTCCTGCCCAGGGATTTCAGAGAATCAGTCACAAATTTAGGTTTTTAGTCAGTTTCGTGGTTCTGGTCCAGCCTTTGTGACAGGGTATTGGGAGGTGGAAACTTCTCAATTTCTGTGCAGGGATTGTGCTCGATATCCTTTGCAAGCAGAGGTGCCTGCTTAGTAAAGGGTATGATGCCTGACTGCTGTGGGAACAAGTCACCTGCATCACTGTGTCCTCTTGATTTTGCTTCTGCCTACAGCAGAATGGGTTAAAAAACCCCAAACTGTTAAACAAAGAAACCCCCACCAGCACCAGTGAAAAGGTGGATCTTCTGTCTCCGTTTCCTGGCTGGGATTGAAGATCTCCACTTTTTTTTTTAGGAGAAATGGCATAATTGGTTTCTATTCTTTATCCCACAACCCTCATTTCAGTATGACACAGGGTTTGGGGGGTTGTTTTTTGAAAACAACACAACTTTAAATACGTCCACAGTCAGTCGTTAGCTCACAACAAACCTGCTCTGAGCTTCAGATGAGCAGCATTGAGTACCTAGAGCTTTAAAAATGTGGGATCATTCTGATGTTTGGCAAAGAAGTATTGGAGAGCCTGAACTCGGGGGCTTTTTTGTTTGCTTTTTTCCCTGGCACTGGAGCGTGGGTAGGTGGAGTGGTTTCATTGTTGCTTATTACAACAGCTTCAGCTTATATTCTCCTTGGGAGTAGAAGTTGGATCTGTACTCTTTCTGCCTCTGCATGTGTGATGGTCAGGTGAGGGGCTGCGATTGTCTCCCAGCAGAAGATTAACACTGACCAGATACGTTCAGACATTAACCTCTGGTTTTTTGTTTTCAGTGGGACTTCTCCTCTTGCCTGCTTGAATGCCATGTTACACACAAACTCCCGAGGGGAAGAGGGCATTTTCTATAAGGTCCCGGGGCGCATGGGTGTGTACACTCTGAAGGTAAGTGGCTTGGTGGGGAACCTCATTTGAATGTGCAGCTCACTTTTATCCATTTAAAAATATGGTGGATTAGGATAATGCTGAAGAGGGGACTATGCCTCACTGGCATGAATTGTAGCATATATTTTCCCTCCAAATGCAAATACTTAAGTCTTCATGCTTGCTAGTGAGCACCTGGATGCTGGATATACAACTGGAGGTCTAGATTTCATTCACGGTGGTGTAGTTTGCTGATACTACTATCCCAGAAATGACAGAGTAATTAAAACTTCAATGAAATTTTAGCCCTAAAAGGGTAACTTCATCTTCACTGATCTTATCCTGTGGTTAGAAATGAAAAATTAACTTTCCTCAGTCTACTAATAGTAGTCAGAGAACATCTGTTGTGAGAAAGTGTGGATTCCTTGATTTCTCTGATTGGCATCTTTAAAAATAATCTTCATTTGAAACCTTTTACCCCAGTTAAACTGCTGGAAGGAAGCTGGCTCTCACTCTTCCTCATTTTCTGTAGATTTGACTCTGAAGATTGTGCCTTCAGAGCACACAGGATTCCTCTCCCTACATGTAGACCTGTTTCATGCAGGTGTCTCCACTGAAACTGCTCTCCTCATCTCTCTCCATGCTCAATAGAGAGAAGATGAGATTAACTTCCAAGATGAGATTCATCTCATCTTAAAATATTCAAAACATCTGAGAAACTGGTTTTTCAAGTACCAGTTAGATTGCCAATGGAATCAACTAAGAATTGCCCTGAAAAAGTGACTGCCAGAAATCATCTGGTCCAACCTGCCTGTTTAATGCAGAGTCAGCTACAGCAGGTAGCTCAGGACCATGTCCACCTGGTTTTGAATTCCTTCAAGGATGAAGTCCTTCAGGTTCACTGTTCCAGTGTTTCATCGTTTTTGCAGTAGAGAAGGTTTTCATTATGTGGAAGTGGAATTTGTGTTTCAGTGTGTGCATGTTGCCTCTGTTTCTTTCTTTCTTATCTGAACCTGTAGTTCACTGTGCTAATGGAAGCAATCTGGAGTTAATTACATCGATAACACTTGTATTGTCTTGAGTACTCCTTGGCCTTACATGTGGAAATTACTCAGCTCTAATTTCAGAGAAAGAAAAAGTAATCAACTGTCTCTGGTTAAAGGGAGAGGTGTTTTGATTTGCTTGTTCCAGTGGGTATTAACAGAAGAGTTTTGCCCACCTGATGCACACAGACCTGCCTGCTTGTCCAGGTGTTACGGCCACTGCCCTGTTTCCTTATACAGTAAACATTTAAAGTTTCAGTTACTTTATTAATAGGAATTCAGGATGACAGTGCAGTTTCAGCTATGCCATGTGACTTGCTGAGGTGGTGGGATGGAAGCAGAGCAGATGGGGATGCATGTGGCTGTGTTGGGTGGGGGTGGACCGGTGCCTCTGGCCACTGTCCTGCCTAGCTTGGCTCGGCACCACTGCAAGGTGTCCAGAGCTGTTTTAGGTGGTTGGACAGTGGCAACATTAATGACCACAGCTGAAGACCTCAGCAGCAGCAAACAGTCTGTTGTTGCTAATATAGCACTGATTTCCAATGTAGGTTAAAATGTCAATCTGGCAGAGTAGTAATAAGGTGGGTCTTGGAAGACCTTGGAGCAGCTTCCAGCACCTAAAGGAGCCGACAAGAAATCTGCAGAGGGGCTTTTGACAAGGGCCTGTAGGGACAGGACAAGGGGAATGGCTTTAACCTAACAGAGGGGAGACTTAGATGAGATCTTAGGCAGAAGTTGTTCCCTGTGAGGGTGGTGAGGCCCTGGCACAGGTTGCCCAGAGAAGCTGTGGCTGCCCCATCCCTGGCAGTGCTCAAGACCAGGCTGGACGGGGCTTGGAGCAACCTGGCCTAGTGGAAGGTGTCCCTGCCCCATGGCAGGGGGGCTGGAACTAGAGCTTTAAAGTCTCTTCCCGTGCAAACCATGCTCTAGTCGTATGGCTCTATGAATCACTAGAGGGCAGTCTGGGTTTAGGTGTGGACAGGGTGAAAGCCGCTGGTTCTCTCTGCTGGCCACTCCCAGCCTAAAACCCTGAAGATGAACCCACCACTGCAGCCTATGTCAGTGCAGACGTCTCACCACGCAGAAACACCAGCCAGGCCCGTTTTTGGAAGGACCTGTGTCAGCAGGTCAGGGACTGCTGTAGACCTGGCTCAGAAACATTACTGGTGACCATGGGGCATTGAGTTGTCTAGCTGTTTTTCTATCATGAGTTCAGAAATTGACTGGATTTCTCATGAAGTGGGAGCATATTGGAGCTAGGGATTTGGGATGGAGAAAGGAGTTAAGGAAGAACGTACCTGCAGAGGGGTGACACAGGTGGTGTGAAAGATGTGCCAGCTGGGGCTGCGTTAAGTGTTTCGTATGGGCTCACAGAGACAGTGTGCGTGTTTGAGGGCAGTGACTGAGCAGTTCTGACATTGCTCTGAAGTGTAAAAAAATCCACAGTCAGAGAGGGGTAAATAAAGAAAACTGCTACTTTTAAGAATTTTATTAATTAGTGGAGTGGGTAACTATATTTCTTTCTTCCATTTGCAGAAGGATATTCCAGATGGGTTGAAGGAGCTCTCAGATGGCTCAGAGGAGAGCAGCGATGCGCAATCTGACTCTCAGAGCTCAGAGAACAGCAGCAGCAGCAGTGATGGGTGCAGTAACAAAGACGGGAAGAAAAGCAGATGGAAACGGAAAGGTAATTTTCCTTTTCATAAGCAATGATTTTAACATGGTCTGTGTCTGTGAAGGACTTGGAGGGTTTTATCCATCTCATCTATTGCTTTATAAAGATGGGCTGTTACAAGTTAACAGCCTAAAACCTGCTGTTACCATTGGTGTTCCTGGATTGATCCAAGTGTTGATTTACTATTGTGGGCACCCAAAGGGAGAAGGTATATGTAAATTATATGTGTTTAAGGCCTTGACACAAGTCACAGACCACTGTGCTGTACACCCAGGAACAGGGAATCTGTTTTTCCCAGCTTTTCTCTGCCATCCGCCTGCTTTCCCAAGAAAATTATACATCTTACTTCTGGCCTCTTTTGGTGCTTTTGGGTGGAACACTGACCAGGACTGAGTGCAGAATCTCTGAGGTTAAAGCCTGTGGACTGATGTGTCCTGTCAGGTTTGGGCTGGAGCCACTGTGCTGTTTTCTTCTATCTTTTTTGGACTTCTTTCTCTCATAAACCCAGCATTATTTAGATACTCAGTACTGTTCAACATGAAATCATTTACACCTTAGCTGATAAAGTGCTGGTTTTTGCTCTGCTGCTGTATCTTGGTGGTTGCTGAAGTTGAAGGCTCAGTGATGGTTCTGGGATATCTAGGTTCTGGATTTTCTACAGAAATAAAGTACCAGGCAGAGGAAATAATGGATTTCACTATCTGTGTTGAATCCTGATGCCTTCACCACCCTGAGGAGGCAATGGATCTTGTCAGATACTGCCACATCGTGCTGTCATGCCGCTTGAGGAACAGCGGAAACCAACAGCTCTCATCCAATGAGTTACCATAATTACACCCTGTATTAGTAATAAACCGCGTTCCCACCTTCCCCACCTCTAGTTTCAGCACCCACTCATTTGACTGATGAGTTCTTTCCTCCATCAAAATTCTGCTCTGGTATCTGCTTGTCTGCTTAGATGCTATAAGCTAAATTAATTAAAAAATAAAATAAAATAAAATAAAATCCATAGTAAAATGTGAGGAAGTCCTCCCTTTGGGCAGAGGTAGCAGGCTGCGCCTCTGGGTATTCGTGGAGAGCTGCTGGTACAGCTCCTGATGCTGTAACTTTACCCTTCAATCCAATCTTTTCCTTTTCTCCTCAGTCCTGCACAGAATTTCTTGGCTGAAATAAAACAGGATTTAAAACTTATTTCCCATGCAATAGGATACCTGCATGGAAACGCATGAGAGGTTTTCTGAAGCAGTTAAAGATGTGCAGTAACTGGTGAGGTCTGCCAAAACCCTTCTGTCAGTGTGAAGGTGTGCAGTAGGGAGTCACTGAATGAGAATGTGATATCACTGTACGGGTGTGCGACACCATACAGCATGGCCCATACCCCATCTGGAGCTCTCCCTGGAGACACAATGCAAATAACAGAAGTATTTGGTAGAATTTTAAGCATTTAAAGCACCATCATAGTAGAAAATGTTAAAAAAATCCTTTTAAAAGTAAGACTTGACTCTAAATTTCTCCTTTGAAAGGAAAGCTATAAATAGTCTGAGTAAAATATTTTCATTTCTAACAAATCCTCTCAAAATATTTGGTCAGTAAGGGTTTTGTTCTGGGTTTTTTGGCTGCTTTACGATATTATGTAAAAACCTGCGAAGGAACTTAGTTATCTTTCACAGAGACCTTTATGTAGAAATACATGTATACATCTTGTATAGGAGATGGATCCTTATATAGGAGAGGATCAGGTTCGAGGCCATCTTAAGAGCCTGAACATGCACAAGTCCATGGGACCTGATGAAATCCATCCGCGGGTCCTGAAGGAGCTGGCGAATGAAGTTACTAAACCACTGTCCATCATATTTGAAAAATCCTGGCAGTCAGGTGAAGTTCCCGATGACTGGAAGAAGGGTAATATAACCCCCATTTTCAAGAAGGGGAAACTGGAAGACCCAGGGAACTACAGACCAGTCAGTCTCACCTCTGTGCCTGGCAAAATCTTGGAGCAGATTCTCCTGAAAAGCATGCTAAGGCACATGAAAAACAATGAGGTGGTTGGTGACAGCCAACATGGTTTTACCAAGGGGAAATCCTGCCTGACCAATTTGGTGGCCTTCTGTGATGGGTGGGGCTACGGAACTGATGGGCAGGAGCAGAGCAGTTGACGTCGTCTACCCGGACTTGTGCAAAGCATTCGATGCTGTCCCGCATGACATCCTTGTCTCTAAATTGGAGAGACATCAATTTGATGGATGGACCACTCAGTGGATAAAGAACTGGCTGGATGGCCTCACGCAAAGAGTTGTGGTAAACAGCTCGATGTCCAGTTGGAAACCAGTAACAAGTGGTGTCCCTCAAGGATCAGTGTTGGGACCGATCTTGTTCAACATCTTTGTTGGTGACATGGACAGTGGGATTGAGTGCACCCTCAGCAAGTTTGCCGACAACACCAAGCTGTGTGGTTCAGTTGATACGCTGGAGGGAAGGGATGCCATCCAGAGGGACCTTGACATGCTTGTGAGGTGGGCTGACGCCAACCTTCTGAAGTTTAACCAAGCCAAGTGCAAGGTCCTACACCTGGGTCAGGGCAATCCCAGGCACAGCTACAGGTTGGGCAGAGAAGAGATTCAGAGCAGCCCTGCAGAGAAGGACTTGGGGGTGTTGGTTGATGAGAAGCTTGACATGAGCCGGCAGTGTGCGCTCGCAGCCCAGAAAGCCAACCGTATCCTGGGCTGCATCAAAAGAAGCGTGACCAGCAGGTCAAAGGAGGTGATCCTGCCCCTCTACTGTGCTCTCGTGAGACCTCACTTGGAGTATTGTGTACAGTTCTGGTGTCCTCAACATCAAAAGGACATGGAGCTGTTGGAGCAAGTCCAGAGGAGGCCACAAGGGTGATAAGGGGGCTGGAGCACCTCCCATATGAAGACAGGCTGAGAGAGTTGGGGCTGTTCAGCCTGGAGAAGAGAAGCTGCATGGAGACCTCATAGCAGCCTTCCAGTACCTGAAGGGAGCCTACAGGGATGCTGGGGAGGGACTCTTCATGAAGGACTGTAGTGATAGGACAAGGGGTAATGGATTCAAACTTAAACACGGAAGTTTAGGTTAGATATAAGGAAGAAGTTCTTTACAGTGAGGGTGGTGAGGCACTGGAATGGATTGCCCAAGGAAGTTGTGAATGCTCCATCCCTGGAAGTGTTCAAGGCCAGGTTGGATGGAGTCTTGGGTGACACGGTTTAGTGCGAGGTGTCCCTGCCCATGACAGGGGAGTTGGAACTAGATGATCTTAAGGTCCTTTCCAACCCTTACTATTCTATAATTTTATATTGAAGTTTTGTATACTCTGTTACCGAATGGCTGAAAGGCAGAAGGATGTGTTGTTTAGGAACTGAAGTGAGAAGAGAGGGAAATCACCCTGAACTGGCCGGTGAGAGGTACCCAAAACTCAAAAGCACGCTGTGTGAAGATAATGTTTTCAGTATGAATACAAAAAAAGAATTTTGCTCCTCTTCATTGTCTGGTACTGATGGGTTTTCCTAGGAGTGGCATTTTGACTTTTAGTATAAAATTCCTATTTTCATAGGTTTCAATGCACTGAAAGTTACGAATTTCCAGTGATGAGTAACTCATAGAATCATAGAATCGTAAGGGTTGGAAAGGACCTTAAGATCATCTAGTTCCAACCCCCCTGCCATGGGCAGGGACACCTTGCCCTAAACCACGTGGTTCAAGGCTCTGTCCAACCTGGCCTTGAACACCGCCAGGGATGGAGCATCCACAACCTTCCTGGGCAACCCATTCCAGTGCTTCACCACCCTCACTGTAAAGAACTTCTTCCTTATATCTAATCTAAACTTCCTCTGTTTAAGTTTGAACCCATTACCCCTTGTCCTACCACTACAGTCCCTAAGGAAGAAATTATTGCTGAATTAGAATAGTAGTTTTGGTCAGTGGTGTTACTGGGTGTTTTCCTGTTGTTGAAATGCCCTCCCTCGAGGGTTGTGTTACTTTGTGTGAGCAACTCTGACTTATTAATGGACGTACCAGTTAATGTCACACCAAGGCATTACTGGGTTGTGTAGGGAAATGGCTTTCTCCTTATGCTTTCCTTTAAGAAACGTGTGAAAAGCACCATACCTGTTTGTTAAGGCAGGGACGGCTTTTCTGTGCAGTGAATCTTGGAGCTGCAGATGTTCAAATCTGTTTCTGAACTAAGAGAGGTTCAGAGGAGCCATCAGGTGTCTGGGATTCACTGGTGCTGGTGGGGTACAGCAGGAATGACAGCCGAAGCATGTCCTTTTGATATTTGTAACAGCTTCAATCCTGCAAGCTGGCTGGCAACATACTGCAACTGTAGGTGAATCTCTCCCAGTCTGTGCGTGCCACCAACCACTGCCTGGGAAGCGCCTCAGTACATTGGCCACAAGCAGAGCTGCTCCGCCTCACTAGGCAATTTTATTGCCTCTCTGCTTCGTTTCTTACAGTTATCATAGAATCTCAGACTGGTTTGGGTTGGAAGGGACCTTAAAACTCATCTAGTTCCAACCCCCTGCCACGGGGCAAGGGCACCTTCCAGTAGACCAGGTTGCTCCAAGCCTCGTCTGACCTGGCCTTGAACACTGCCAGGGATGGGGCAGCCACAGCTTCTCTGGGCAACCTGTGCAAGGGCCTCACCACCCTCACAGGAAACAACTTCTTCCTCATATCTCATCTTAATCTCCCCTCTGTCAAGTTAAAGCCATTCCCCTTTGTCCTGTCCCTACAGGCCCTTGTCAAAAGCCCTTCTCCAGCTTTCTTGTCATCCCCTTTAGGCGCTAGAAGCTGCTCTAAGTTCCCCCCAGTGCCTTCTCCAGGCTAAACAAGCCCAGCTCTCTCAGCCTGTCTCCAGAGCAGAGGTGCTCCAGTCCTCAGAACATCTTCTTGGCCTCCTCTGGACTCACTCCAACAGCTCCAAGTCCTCCTTATGTTGGGGCCCCAGAGCTGGATGCAGGGTTGCAGGGAGCGTCTCACCAGAGTGGAGTAAAGTTTGATTTGTTATTCCTTTTGGTCATGTTGCCTTCTATCTTCTTTGAGTTACACCTGCTGTTTTGTGCCCCTTCAGGAGGTGTGTGAAATACTCTTGCTGTTCTTTGCAATCTGGTTTAATCTTTGTTATGCAGAATAACTTCTTATCATATGCCTGCACGCTGTGTTTCGGTGCAGATCGTGTAGGTTGCTTGGCATGGGTTGTAACATGCTGCCTTGGACACCCCACTGGTCCCTCACCACAGGGCAGCCTCACTGGTTCTATCTTCTGTTATATTTAATCGGTTATTAATCTGCAGGATGTCAAGATCCGCAAAATTGAAAGCAGACTCCTTTACTCTGTTCCTAAACCAGACCAGTTTACTTCTAAATCTTGAGTCATCTTTGATCTGTGATAAGTTCTTCCTCTAGGAATCTGTTCTGGTTTATTTAAGTGATGTCTTTGCCAGTGGCATGTGTTTTACCCTTAGAACTTTGCTTGTTTTCTTTATTAAAACACAAAACAAAACCCCAAAACAAAAAAAAAAAAAACCAAACCTAAAACTACTTCAGCTAGAAATCAACAGCTTCATGCAAGAATATAATTTTCTGACCTATATTACACGTAAGAACTTTTGAAGGCATAAATAAGTTCCCTGGTACTTTGCTCTTTAAAAGGTTTTGATATGGGGGGTTGTTTTTTAAGCAATTTGCATAACATTAAAGTTGTAAGTACACTGTACAATTACATTATGAGAGGAGGTGAGCAAACTTTTGCTTTTATGGGGTGTTGAAGGATGATGACAATACCCTGTCCTACTGAAACCTGTGTGCACGGATTCTGATGTGACCTTCATATGTGTCATGCAAGAGATTCTGATGTTGCTTTGGGGTTGGGAGGACAGGAACAGGAACATATGTTTCTTTGCATAGATCCTAGCTACATGACCTGCTCTTATCTAAAATAGTCTTTTGCTTCTCTGAACCTGTGGATGGCAGTTTTTGCACTGTACACATGCAGAGCTTGGTTTTTGGGTTGGAATATTACCTGAATTTCACTAAGAAAAGGTCAGGTCCTGCCGGTTCTAGACACCCCTCCTCCTGCTGTGGATCGGAGCCTGGTTGGGCTGGGGCGAGCCTGCTCCAGCAGGCAGGAGCCCCCCAAAGCCATGGAAGTGGCCTCAATTTGAGGAACGCTGCTTATCATTCCTGACAAGCTCCCTCTTACAGCAAAACAAGAACACGGAGCTGTGCAGTGTGCCATGCATTATTCTTTTGCCCTGTGCGATGCTGGTTGATGCTGCTGTGTCAGTGATCTGCTGTAGGAAGAGAGCGACCACACTGGGGCTTCCCCCAAGGGCCTTTTTGCTGTGCTGGCAGATTCTTGAGGTTTTGTTTTGCAGTGTGTGTTTCCTTTTTCTGTTATTCTCCCTTTTCTCTGTCTCATCCTGCTCTGGCAGTTGTGACAGTGAGGATGGAGGGCAGCAGTGCCACACCACTTTGACTGTCCCTAGGTGCCACCTCTGCCACCCTGCTTGCTGGGAGGCTGCCAAGCACATCAGGGAGCCCTGGGGACTCCTGCAGCGCTTCGTGCTGATGAGCATATCGTTTGGGATCCAAGAAGATAGCAGTTTGTTTATTTTTCTTTAAAGCTAGGTACTTTAGACTTGCTGGCACTCACATGCCTGTTAAGTTCTAGTATGTTGAAGCATTCCAGGGATAGGGCATTCACAGCTTCTCCTGGCAACGTGTGCCAGGGCCTCAGCACCCTCACAGGGAAGAACTTACTAAGATGTCATCTCATCTTAGTCTTCCCTCTGTCAGTTTAAAGCCATTTCCCTTTGTCCTGTCCCTACAAACCCTTGTCAAAAGCCCCTCTCCAGGTTTCTTGTTGGCTCCTTTAGGCACTGGAAGCTGCTCTAAGGTCTCCCTGGAGCCTTCTCTTCTCCAGACTGAACAAGCCCAGCTCCCTCAGCTTGTCTCCATAGCAGAGGTGCTCCAGCCCTCAGAGCATCTTCGTTGCCTCCTCTGGACTCACTCCAACAGCTCCACATCCTGCTTATGTTGGGGCCCCAGAGCTGGACGCAGGACTGAAGGGGGGTCTCACTGGAGTGGAGCATAGGGGAAAAATCCCCTCCCTTGACCTGCTGGCCTTGTTGAGCTCAATGAGGTTCATCTCTCAAGCTTGTTAAGGTCCCAAAGAGTAAAATAGTTTCTACTTCAAAACGAGTTTTATTTTTTGTTGGTACATTTGTTTGCTCTTTAAAATAACCAGAAAATCATTAAATTCCAATTAGAAATATTCCTCAGTGCTGGGCTGTGTAGCATCAACTCTGGAATGTGCACTCCTACACGGCTGCTTCCTGGATTGTTTGTGCAACAAAAAACCACAGAGAATCCTCCTTCCTTGCTAAAAAAAAAAAAAACCAGAACAAAACAAATAAAAAAAAAAATTAAATATCTAGTCACTTAATTTAAATAATAGCCCAGTTTCAGCCAGAATTGCCTTGAGGCATTGCCTAGCTTTGGTTGTGTTTTCACCTTTGTGATGTTTGCGGTTGGTCTGTCAGCACCCTGTGAGCCCCTTGTAGATCGACTGATCCTGGGAGTTTCAGTAGAAAGCTGTGCAGGGCACAGCTGCTGGGTTTGCAAGGATTGGGGATGATAGTTTATTGTGAGAGTACGGAATTGTGATAAAGATCAACCAAGTGAATGCAAACTGGGGTAGACAGCAAACAGATGAGCTGCACGCATATTATTTTGCTTCAAGGCTTTGACTTGAGCTCTTTGAGACTTCACTTTAGCTTAACGTGACATTATTTTCGCTCATATACATATAAAACAGGAAGTACATTCAGATAACATCAACAGCCACTTCCTTATATGTACAAAAATAAAGTACTCTGACAGCAGCAAAACTGACACTTTGATTTTAGAAAGGATGGAAACCTTTGTGCGTTTGTAGACCCACATGGGCATTACACGGCACCAGTCAGCAGCACAGGGGGAGAGGTTTAAAAAGAAGCACTGCACGTTTTCACCTGCACCTCTGCGCCTGAGCCAGAGGCAGAGGAAACCAGTAGCAGCATTGACTGCGGAGCTGAAGCAGCAGCGATGTTCATGGAGCAGCTTTGTGCAGTTCCCCTTGCAGGTAAGTTGCAGTTGTTTCGGCAGTAACTACAGCAGATGCTCACTTTTGGGTTCAAAGGAGGTTTTTTTCTGGCTGGGGTTCCTCTATGCTGACCAGGGGCAAGGCAGACAGCTTTTCTTAAGCGTTGAAGTGAAACGGGTGTTGTCTTTTGAGTTTGATAATAAATCAAAGCTTTTTCTGGAAAAAAGATACCAACAAGGCTCCTTGGGCTCTGTGTTGTTTTAAATCATCTTCAAACTTCAAATCTAAGTGCCTCATTACAGTTGCTTTTATCACCAGTACGTTTTGCAGGACAACTCGCAAGTGGTTTGTTGCAGTGCACGCCATGAATGTGAAAATACAGTCTGTGTACACTTCATTTGTACACCAAAGGTTGTGCCTGAGCTCAAGTTTACTAAGATGGTCTGTCCTTAAGGTGTCTGAAAATAAACATGTATAACTTAGTTGTGTTCCTGTGATCAGCTGCAAAGCTTTGGTTGACTGGAGTGGAACCGCAGTCGGCACCTACAGCTGGCTTCGCAGGTGGGTACAAATAATTAAAAGGCGTTTGGCTCCAGTATAGAGTTGCCTGGACTTTCATGGCTTCTGGCAATGAAAATGGCTGTCAAAATGAGATTTTCCTAGAATTTCTGACATGTCTGTGGTGTGCCTTTTCTAATCAGAGTCCTTCTGAAACAGAAGGATCTTGTTTAGCTTCTGTAACTGCTACTGTCTGTGCGAGCTGTTGCAGTAGCAGGTCTCTCCTCTAGCAAAACCCAACTGAAGTTTGCTGCATTAAAAAGGGGTAAAAAACCAGGTGGTAAAGCGAACTTTATGGGGAAAAGGGGAAACAAACCGTGTAATGTTATTGATGATCCTTCTCCATTAGCCAGCAATCGGCTTGACTTGCATTTTTTTACAGGAGACACATACCAGTGGATCTCCTGGGGCTCCCAGGCAGTCAGAATTTTGTTTGACGAGATTAGTGTTCAAAGTGCAAAGTAACTATATTTGGCAAAATGTCATTTCCTGAAAATAGAAGATTTTAGTAAGGTTAAAATAGGGCGTCACCCTAAATTCTTCTTAAATAGGATAGTGAAGGAAAATAGGTGGAGTAATTAAATTTCTATGTTGTGTTCACTGCCAATGGCGTATACTTGGGAAAACAGGAATAAGAAATAAAAAAACTATATATAGAATTTACTATATGCTATAGCTGAAAGTCTGTGCATTATCTTTTAGTACAAAGGAACACCTTGGGCATCTGGAGGCAGAGAAGTACCAGTTTGCAGAGGCATGACCTCGTTTTACTCTTTGAGCTCTGCTGTGGTGATGGCGGCTCTCAGCTTCCTTAACTAGCACCCGGGGCCTGATCCCATGTGCCCCTAACAGCTGCCAAAAATGATTTAAAAAAAGAATTCTGTTTGGGTTATGTCATTTTGTTTCTTCCTGCTAAAGATTTGGTAGAAATATCAGCTTTTCTAAATACAACCGATTCCTACTTCTGCTCGTGACTCATGAGGAAGCTGTTTCCCAAGTATCACATTATGCAATTTACCAAGGAATCTACAGACATGAAGCAAAAAATATTCCTTTTTCCTTTATGTAGGTTAGTGTATCCTCTCTTTAGGCTAGCATATCACAGTATCTAGATTTTGAGTTAGGTGTAGTTTCTCATAGTGGGCTGTACAGCCTCTGAGGTCTCGCTCTCTAGCAGTCAAAAATCACAGAAGCATAGAATGGTTGGAAGGGACCTCAAAGCTCATCCAGTTCCAACCCGCTGCCATGAGCAGGGACACCTTCCACTAGAGCAGGTTGCTCCAAGCGCCATCCAACCTGGCCTTGAACACTGCCAGGGATGGGGCAGCCACAGCTTCTCTGGGCACCCTGTGCCAGGGCCTCACCACCCTCACAGGGAACAACTTCTTCCTTAGATCTTACCTAAATTTCCCCTCTGTCAGTTTAAAGCCATTTCCCCTTGTCCTGTCCCTACAGGCCCTTATCAAAAGCCCCTCTCCAGCTTTCTCGTCATCCCCTTTAGGCACTGGAAGATGCTCTAAGTTCTCCCCAAAGCCTTCTCCAGGCTGAAGTTGTGTTTCTGTCAGACTTCACAGCAGTTTTTTAAGTTGTTTCAGCACCAGTCATCCAGCTGCAGTCACAGGCACTTAACGTGCGGCGCTGTGTTTGGTGGGCATTTTAGACATGTAGAAAAATGGGTTATAGACATAAGAATCTGCAGTAGAAGATTTTTTGCGTGAATTCCCGTGCATGAATTTTCCTCAGCCTCTAAAAACCCAAAGGCTTAATGAAGAAACAGTAGGTCAGTTTTCTGCAGGACACCTTCAGTCTGTGCTTTACCAAGTGAACTTTTGCGGTGCTTTCCCAGCACTTTAACAAATCCCCAGCTCACGGTCTTGGCCTGACTAAGCTATGCTCTCTGTCTGCATTCGCTCTCTGCAGAGCTCATCCCAGCTTCTGATCCTCTTCCCTAAGGAGAAGAGCCAGCCAGAAGCTGTAGGCCCTGTTATATTATCAGGAGTCGGTGGCATAGTCCTGAACTGGAGAAGTCTTAGGCATCACTCCTGCCCTCTGTCTCTAACTGATGTGGGGAGGATGGCTGGTTTGGGGTGATTATTCTAATCATCTGTTTAGGTGCTGTCTGGGATGGCAGCATGGGCCCTGGTGGGAGCTTGGCCACTTGGCTGTGGTAGCTGGGAAGGGTGCATGGTCCTCAGCAGTGTCCCCACACCCTCAGGCATATCTGCTGCCACTGGGGGTGTAATGGATGGCGGCTGGAAGGATTCAGCCAAAGACCTGAAGAGCAAAGAGGAATCGAAAGCTGCTGCTTGTGGCTGCAGCTGCATAGGACCAGTGGAGAAGCAGTAAAACTGCTTCTGTCTCTGTCCTGAGCTTTGCTGTGCTAATGCATTTTGATTGTGCTCAGCAGGTTTCTCTGGTGCTTTTCTGAACCAGAGGCTTAGAAAAAACCCGGTGCCTGTGCGTTTGTTGAGTTGCCGAGTATCAATGTTGTTCCGTGTAATTCAGATCAGACCTTCCAGTGACACTGCAATACAATTCGAAATAACTCTTGCTTCTGATCCTGGCAGCAGGCTCTGTAGTGAGGGACGCAGCAGGAACATGTCCAAGGGTTTCTTTCTGCTGAGTAGGTTTCCACGTGATAGGAGATGGAACACCAACAGTCTTTGAGGGGCACTCCAGCCTCAGAAGCCCCAGAGTGATGTAAATGTTCTTGTTCAAAGCAATGAAGTCTCCTCTCAGTTGACAGTCTGTCAGGATATACAGGAGTTGGTTGTACAAGTTTTTATATGGAGCAGGGAAGGTTTTGCCATGTGGTACCTGACAGGACAAGCTCACATCCCACCTTCTGTCACCAGCAGTACGTGGGTACATGAATCAGAGCACATGCAGCCCTGTCTGAGAGAGCAGGGGCTGCTTTGGGAATGAGCTTTCTCATCTGGGATTTTTTTTTTTTCCCCTTGTATCACATCAGTTTCTCTGACTTGCCCTGCAGATTTTTGCAGTTTGTTCTGTCATTCCATGTCAAACAAGATCTTAGTGGGTTTGACTTTCAGCCTCACATACTGTGTCATGTTCAATTTTCACCCACAAAACCATATGCTGGGTGCATTTCATCTTTACAAGAAAGGTTGTCTGTGACCTGCCACTCTAGGCTCTGTGTTGTAGGAGAAAAAGGGGTGCAAACTTGAAAATACTGTGTTCTATTTTGGTTCCCGCTATGTAAAAAAGATGTGGATGGCTAGAGAGGGTCCAGGGTCTTCTTATTCCTCACTTAATGGCCATTCCGTCCTTGTTTGGATTTTCTAGCTCGTCTGAATATATTTAGAGCCAGTATAAAAAGAGTACGTGGTCTTCAAGAAGTAGGTGCGTATATGTTTTATTTCTGTTCTGTATTTCCTCCCTGGTGATTCCTGGTGTTCTGCTTGCTTGGACCACTGTTGACCTGAGGCTTTTGTACCGTACTTTATTATAACACTAAGATAACATTCCTCCATGGTCATTTTGCCCTCTCTTACAAGTCGTCCATCAGCCCATGGGTTTTCCTTTGAGTAACTTGGTGTCATCAGTAAATTTTGCCACTTCACTATTTACTTATTTTTTCCACACAATTTATGAATATGATACTTGGATATCTTGACATCCTCCTGGTGGTGTTTGCTGTCAGACACATTTTTGTTCTACACAGGTAATACTTGGCTGCTGGACAGGTCCTCTGAGGAGCCGCCAGGACAAACAGGACACACCAGTTGGGTCTGGCAGCTTTTAGCCAGGCAGGTTGGCCGTGGCATCTTCCCTCTTTCACTATTGCCGAAATCATTAAAAAAGCAAACTTTGCAGAGACATGTGCTAAGGAGATGTGTCACTTCGCAATTTGTCACTGTGCAATTCAGAAATGCTGGAGGGAAACCAGGCTACGTGTTATTGATCGGAGGACCCCATCCCTGGCAGTGTTCAAGGCCAGGTTGGACAAGGTTTGGAGCAACCTGGTCTAGTGAAAGGTGTTCCTGCCCGGGGCAGAGGGGTGGAACTAGATGAGCTTTAAGGTCCCTTGCAACCCAAGCCATTCTGTGATTCTATGACCAGGTCAGCTTTTCAAGATGAACCATCTCACATGGTAGAATTGCTTGAGCCTGTCAAAACCATGTTGATGGAGCAATGCACTGTCTTCTGTTAGGGGCAGAACCTGCCAACCTTTTGGAACGCTGTTTATTACACAGACCCAAGTGTATTTTAGGCAGCTGAGAGCATTTGTATTTCAGTGAGGCGTTACAGCAGGGAAACGTGCTGCCACATGCATGTCAAGCTTTGGTGGCAGCGCCAGCTCCATGCAAATGGGGTATCTCTAATGGGACTTGACCACGTTATGGTGTTTGTCATTCATGTTCTGAATTTGGTTGAATGTCCTGTCCAACCATTATTTAAAGTAGGAGCACTATGTATAGGCTCCTATATATATATACATATATATATACATATATATATATACATATATATATACATATATATATGTACGTACACACTATTGAAATGTAGAGATGAGAGGAGTCTTTGTTGATGAGTATTGCATAGTGTTTACCCTGAGTGACCAAAAACATTGTGTTTTACCAATAGAGGAGAAAAACATTTTTAGCCTTACCAAAATTTAGTTTTTAAGAAATGGTTAACATGTTCTGAAAGTCCTGGTTATGTAGCACTGCCCTGTGCTTACCACAGAGGAACTGGCATTTCTCCTGCACTCCAGCACTTCGCTTTTCAAATAAATATTGGCCACATAACTGTCTCTTTGCATTTTTAGCATCAATAGTAGCAAAGTTCAAACTTGCAGTGATTACTGCCATCTTCAACTGTGAAGGAGACATAGTGATGTATAATACATTTTTTATTTTAGTTGTTTCCCTTGCTTCTCCTTTAAGAGAAGAATGTTCCTATTCCATGTTTCCAATGAGTGATGTGATTATCTGTGAGTTACTGATGGTCTAATGAATGTCTCTCTAATTACCTGTGGTTTTCACTTGCGCTTTCTGGCAATGTTCTTCTTTCCAGTCAGATTTACTCAAGTTTTCATCACTGTGGGAAATTAAATAATTAAATCCTTTAAAATGAAGTACTAATGAAGTATTAATATTAGTGCTTCAAACCGTCTCTGGCATTTCAGACCACAGCATGGCCATACTCCCTGTGCCCTCAGAACTTTGCCATCTTCTAGTCCAGTAGTCAACTCTTTTCCCCTCAAAACATGTCTCACGGTAATATCCTGACTTTTATAAGTGTTAAAGCTTTTGCTGGTGACCACATAAGGCTGCGTGAACTGATGTTTTTAAGACTTTGCAGTTTATTTCCATATGTTATAGCCAGATGCTTGAGATCTGGGGCCCCCAACATAAAAAGGGTGTGGAGCTGTTGGAGTGAGTCCAGAGAAGGCCAAGAAGATGCTCCGTGGGCTGGAACACCGCTGAGAGAGCTGGGCTTGTTAAGCCTGGAGAAGAGAAGGCTCCAGGGAGACCTTAGAGCAGCTTCCAGTGCCTAAAGGGGCTGACAAGAAAGCTGGAGAGGGTCTTCTGACAAGGGCCTGTAGGGACACGACAAGGGAGAATGGCTTTAACCTGACAGAGGGGAGATTGAGATGAGGTCTTAGGCAGAAGTTCTTCCCTGTGAGGGTGATAAGGCCCTGGCACAGGGTGCCCAGAGAAGCTGTGGCTGCCCCATCCCTGGCAGTGCTCAAGGCCAGGTTGGACGGGGCTTGGAGCAACCTGGTCTAGTGGAAGGTGTCCCTGCCCATGGTAGAGGGTTGGAACTAGATGAGCTTTAAAGTCCCTTCCAACCCACACCATTCTGTGATATGAATCTGTGATTTACTGTGCTGGTTACCACATTGATTCAGAAGCAGCTGATAGCTCTGAATAAAAGGATCTCATTAAGTGTGAAGCAAATGGCCTTGTGTGATGAGGATTCTTTCCCCGCATTTGTTCTGCCCTCCTGGTAGTGCTGTGGCAGTTGGGGGGTGCAGGGAAACTCCACCATTCCTGCTGTGAGCAGCATATTCTCCTCAATGGTGTTGGGAGGCAATGGAAGTGGGAGTGCCTGTAGCAAAGGCTGCCCAGCAATCTTCTTTTACAGACCTTTTTCACTTGCCAAACTTTAATTTTGCAGCTTGGTTGTCTGTCTGTCTGGGTAAGGGGGAGTGTCTTTTAACATCAGCAGGATCTCTTCAACTGCTGCTGAGAATAAAGTGTAGGGAAATGGATTTTTTTGTCCACTTAAAAGCCTTATTTTACCAGTGTAATACACTGCCATGGCAGTGCCTCAGCCCAGGACTTGAAATTTGACTGCGTAGTTTCTTGCTGAAAGAAAAAAAAGAAAATATCAGTTTTGTTTCCCTGACATCGTGCCTGCGCTTTGGAGCAGCTCTCGGTTCGCAGCCATGGAGAAGGGCACAGGTCAAAGAAGCAACAGGCACAGGGAGCGCAGTCCGGGGGTCGTCAGGGAGGCAAGTTTCTAAGTGCTGTTTGTTTTTCACCAGAACCGTAAGTACCTCAGCTTGGCTTTTCCTTTGTTTTCAGTTCCAAGTCATGGAATCCATTGTCAAACTGCAGGACGAGCATTTTTTTGGCCAGCCCCTTCGCAGCAGCCATTGAGTGCCTGTGCTGCAGCTGCCTATAGGCCTGATGTGCGCTCCGGTTGCAGCTGACAGGATTGAATGTTTCTCTGCTATTTTTAATGTACGTTTGCAAATTAATGAAAATTAGTTTGGGGTGTGAGTTGGAAGTGCTGCTGACAATGAATTCCACATGTGGACCTTGCTGATCAATCCCTGTTCCTGAGCGATCTCTCCCATATGGACAGAATCAGGAAGAGTTAATCACAAACAACTGTGTGGGGAAGAGCTATAATAGCTCTATTCTGATATTTTTTTGACAGTGCTCTCTAGAAACTGGTCTCTTAACAGCAGTGAATTTTCCTGCTCTCCGACAGCAAACTCTTAGTTGGACATGTCTCAACTTCAGTTTAGTATGGCTTATGGATCAGAGGCTGCTGTGCTGGATGCTGTACACAGGTTTCTTGCCTGGGGAGATGTAGCCATGTCACTGAAGTGACAGTAGGTAAAAGCAGAGGAGGGAATACAGGGAAACAGTTTAAGTTCATCTGTACTGACTGTGTTTTGACCCCTGATTTAGGACTCCAAGCCACAGGCTTATATTTCAGCTAGGCACCTAGAGCTGGTGTTAAATGCAATCATTGGCATTGTATTATCTTTGTCAGTTTCTCTGCATAAAAGTTATTTGGAGAACTCCTGAATTGTCTAAATCGACTGTTTCCATGTCAGCTGTGTGGTTTCACCAGTGAACAAAAATGCTACTTCATGGGGTGAAAATCAGGAGGCTTCAGTGTAGTGGGTAATTCATGGCTCTTCTCCAAAAAACGAAATACTTGTGTAAGTGCCATCTCAGCAGTAAATGTGTCAGCATCAGTGTTGCTACAGTCCAGGCATCACTGCTTATCAGTGTCATGAAACACACAATAACTAAATTATCCCCTCGCAGGCACTTGTGCTGTCCCTAAGGTTTGTATTCAGGCTTGTGTATTTGACAACAAACCCTCATTAAGGGAATTAGTTTGTGAGAGACAAAATACAATGATACCAGTCATGCCAGTCAACAGAAGTTCCCTTGAGCTTTATGGACATTTCATGCTTGACACCATGAGGTAAAGCTTTCGGTTCTGACAAGCTCTTCAGGGAGGTGACACTTTGTTTGTGTGTGCTGCAATTTCTGTTGTAGTTTTTTAAAACCAATTGTTCCTAGGAACAGTGATGAATGCACACAGATGCACTGGTGCAGTTTCATATGAGCACATGGATGCCTTGGTTTTCTCTTGGTGTTAATTTGGTGTTGCCATTGCCAAGCCAAACTGTTGCAAGGTAGATGTTTTAGACAGTTGCTGTATTTGTGCTGCTCATGCTTCTCAGTAGATCATAGAATCACAGAATCAACTAGGCTGGAAAAGACCTTTAAGATCATCAAGTCTAACCTGTACCCCAGGACTGCCAAGTCCACCACTAAATCATGCCTCAGCTTCTGCTTCCACAGGGCCTTATCAATGCTGTGCTTAAATTCACATCCTTGCTTTTTAGTACATATTGGAAGCAGTCTTACTGAAGCCTGTATGTAGTGTGGACAGGATGCTGGGTTTCAAATGACTGTGTCTGTAGAGCTTCATGCACCAGCAGAGCGGTGGCTGTGACCTGCCCTCATTTCCTCTCGCAGGCCATGACAGCCAGAGCAAACCCGCTGAGTGGGTGTACTGTTGCACGATTAATCTCCTTCTTCACACGTGTGATACAGAAATATTTTCATGCTCCTTTTCTTGATCAGAATGCCTGAAAAGTGGAGGAGAAAAGATGCGGTGCTGCTTCTGCCGCTGTACGTGTCCCTGCGTGACAGCAGGAGATGCTGGCATGGCAAGGGTCATGTCCCGCCTGACCCAACTCAATGTCTGTTCTGTAGGTTGCAAATTTTGCTCCTAAAGGACTCGGAACTTGAGGAACAACCTATTGAAATGGCACCTCGTTCTCTGGCTATTGCACATCAGCTGAGATCCAGAGAAAGAGAATACCTGCAAGGAATGACAAGGGTCGATATTGAGGCTTCTTGGAGCAGGGGCCGTGTTCAAGCTGAGCAACAAAAGGATAGCGGGAAAGTTGAACACCATCAGTTGGGTATTTGTCACATCAAAACTGGCTGCTTTAGTAGTTGAATGTTAGGGCTAGAAGCTTTTCTGGCATGAGAACATCAAGATATTGGCCTTTTTCAAATTAATTCTTGCACTAGTATGCTCAGAGGGAGATTTTCCTGTTTTCCCTTGCTTCAGTGTAGACATTCTCCCTACTTTATATCATTATATAGAACCATCCACCTAACAAGGTTTTTCCTTTGTGGGGCATCACATCCTCCTCCCTCTCCCATTGGCCATTAGTACCCAGCATGCTTGTGGGGCACAGACATCTCTGATGCCTGTGCCTCACAGCAGGAATCATCTGGCTGCCTCTGACCATCAGATGGGTGGCTATGAAGAAGACACCTCTTCTACCACACAAGGGTAGCTCTTCTTCATCAGTGCTAATATTCACAGCCTGTGTTTCTATCTTTTGTTCTCATCATGAAGTGGTACAGGTATTGTTTAGGAATTTGGGATGGGTTTTCTCTACTGCCTTTATGGTGAACTGTAGGGATAGACCTGAAGTACACACATGCTGTCACTAGAAACGTGAGCACCTGAATTTGTCATTAAGTGTTGACAGGATGGACTCTTGAAATTCAATTCTTGGTTTTACACAAGTCCTTGACCTGAATAATTTCACTTCAGCTTCTCAGCATCCAAGAGGAGAGAAGTTTAGGTGAAGTGCTAAGTGCTTTGAGCTCTAAAGGTATTTTTTAGGAAAGAGGGAAGTGTTCTTGACAGGGAAACTTGTATTTTAGGGAAAGTAAAAAGCAAATACTGAAATCTTTGCTGTAATGTACTGACACCAGACATGGCAGCTGCCAAGGTTGGTTGTCAAATGACTTTCAGGAAGTGTTGGGTATTTATCAGCAGCGGGAATAAATGATTGGGGATGAGTGACTGCTTCTGTCAACTACGTGGGCTGTCATAGTGTGTATCGTGGATAACTCAGGTTTATCACTCACCCGTATAGCCTTGACTTTTTCCTAAAGGCACACATCTGCTGTAATGTTTGGTTTTTAACAAAAAGCCCCAACCAACTCAACAACTCATTGATGTTGGCTAATTGGATGTCAGCTGAGGTTATTAGCACTTACTGCTGTAATTTTTTTAATGAGTGTGTGTAAAATACTGTAGTTCTCTTCTTTCTTCCAGTACAACAGCTGAAAAAATGTTTGGATCAGTAAAATAGCTCTAAATTCAGAACATATTGATGATCATGATTTGACATTTTGAACATCCAGGGAGCTGTGCCTTTGTGATTGCTGTGTGTCCTCCAGAAAACTTGAAAGTGCTTGATCTTAGGAAGTGATAAGGATACAAATTACTGAGCCTTTTTTTTTTTTTTTCCACTGTTTCTTTTAGTTTCATTTGTTTTATAATTAGATTCTCAGCGTGCTGGGCTGGGGACTTCTCATTCCTTCTGCCCGCATTCTGTCTGCAGCGAGGCCTTCCAGTCTGTGGCTGGTGTTCTAGAGGTGCTGCACACTGTGAATAACAACCATAATCATGTGCTCTCCCCATGCCTGGACTGATACAGGGACTAAATTTGTGTCATTTAGATAAGCCTGGGGTTTATTAACTGGGATATCTCCAGGCTTTATGACAGAGATGTTGCCCGAGAGGTTTATAATGCTGATGGATGTCCCCATGCCCAGACTGGAGAGTGCTGCAGCCAGTCTGAAGGGTTTTGCTTGGTCCTGCATCCCAAAGAGCTCCTCAGTGACCCGTCCCTCTGATGAAGAGCCATCACAGATGCATGGAATACGTTTTAGTGGCAGTGCCTCGAGTATTTTATGTTGAGTCTGGTTACTATTGGCAGCTTCGGTTGTCAGATCTTTCTCTAGGTGATCCAGTACTATCCTCTTCGTGGCATTAAACTACTTAGGCAGAGCTGCTTGGTGCCAACTTCATTTCTTCACCAAAGCAGAGAGCTGTAGAGCTATGTCTTTCCTTCTCTCATTCGCCCTCTTCCATAACATGTTTGTCAGTGTTTGAGATGTCCTTTCCTAGAGCAGAGGAGTTGCCCAGTGTATCCAAGAAAGCACATATTAATAAATTTAAAAGAAAGCTTTAAACTGGGAGAGGAGATGGCATGTGGAGACACATGAGTGATCAGACCCAGACTTGTTGAGTACTTAAGAGCTGCAAGTGCAAGACACACTCCAGTCCCTCCATGCAAAGCAAGCAGTTGATCTCTTGTATGTTTATAAACCCTTAATCTGATAAGAGGAATATGGGATCCCTGTCCAAGCAGTCCAAGTTCCAGCTCTACCCAGGGTGAGAGCAGGAGGGGGAGTCCTGGAAAGTCGCAATTGGACATTATTTCTTCCTTCATTTTATCAGGAACAGTCATGTGGAGGAGAACTCTTTTTAAATGGCTATCTCACTTGTAAGTATGATGATGTTCTGATATGAATTCAAGGTCGAGTTCCCGTTCTCATTCTGGTAAATGGCGTACCTGTAAAAAAGAAGGGCACCGGATTAAGCGGAGACATTTCTGTGCTTCTCAAAGCATGTTTTAGTGGCTTTCACTAGAGTTTTTCATGTAAGACATCTGGATCCCATTAGCTGTTTAAAATTGGGTTATTTTAAGCTTATGACTGCACATAGGTGGGGGGGAGTATTGTATTTTTAGTTCAGCTCAACTGTACTTTCTTCCCAAATGAGTAAAGTGCAGCCTTTTCTTTCTGAATGTGTAGATTTGGAGGCAGACAACCCCATGGAAATACATGCAACCCCTTGAGCAGGAGCTCTGAATCTACTATTTTAATTTTGTTTCCTATTATCCTCTCCCAAGCCCAAACAAAATCAGAGACAAAACCCCAGCAGAGCTCCTGCTTCTGAGCTCCAGCAGAGGTGAGCACCTCATCTGTGTGCCCACGTGGCTTTGCACTGACCTCTGCTGCCAGAGCGAGGAGAGCAGGCGCAGGGCTGGCTGGTGGGACATGATCATGCAGCGGTTTGGTCCTTTTAAAGGCAAAGATTAAATATGTCATGCCTGAAGAGCGTACAGAAGAGCGCCACTTCTGTGACAAATAATAAATCAAATTTACCCTGGCAGCGGGATTACACATGTTGGACTCCTCATGGGTGGAATGAATTACCAGGATGCATTCGCCATTCATAAGGTGGCATTGATTTCTGCAGCCCATGCAGCCAGAGCATTTGGTGAGGCTTGTGAAGCAGTTACCCAGCAAAAAAGTTTTTATTCCTGGTAGAATTTTTACCTAATGCTCCTGAATATAAATTTAGCAGAACAGTTTCATGACTCCAGAATAGATTGATTCCCTTGCCCAGAGATGAGTTTCCTCTATTACATATTGTATTTGAAACCATAATTAGATCTGAGCTTTAAAAAAGGTTAGAGATGCAGTAAACCCCCGCTCTTCCAGGAACCACTGCCGTGCCCTTTGCCTGCATCATTGAGCCTATTCCAGTGTCAAAATACAGGGTCTGTGTGGTGTTTTTACACTAGCGGCATTTGGGTAGGTTGCTTTTGGTTGTCTTCAGCCATAACTCAAGCAAAAGACTCTTCCTGTCAGATTAATTTTGGTTTAGCAAACTGTTATATCTTTTTTCCTTCTTACTTGAAAGTATTTTGATTCCCAGATTCTGCCAACAATTGAAGTTGTATTTCTCCTTCACTTCTAGCGCATTTCACCACCCTCACAGGGAAGAACTTCTTCCTTAAAATCTCATGTAATTCTTCCCTCCTAGCCCTAAAGTCCCTTGTAAAAAAAAAAAAAACAACCAAAAACAAACAAACAAAAAAAAAAAAAAAACGTACCTCTCCAGAGCCTGAGAAGCCCAGCAGTCATCTCTGCTACATGAGTTTAAGAAAATCTTAATCTTTATTTAGGAGTTGCTTGAGTGCCTGCCAAAAAAGTCCCAAGTTCTGTCATCATCCCTGCTCTTTCACTGTTAAGATCTCCTTCTGCTTTCCTGTTCCCTCCTCTCTGGCTCAGCGCTGCTCCAGGTGTTTTCCTGCACTGGCTTAACCCACTGTCCTGCAGCCAGCTGCGCTCCACACAGGGACAGGGATGATAAGGCAATAAATCAAAAAGGAAATTGCTGGTTGAGTGAGCAGAGATCTCTATAGTTCTGCCTAATAGCCGTGTGAGCTCACAGGGATGTTACACTTGTAGGCAATTTTGCTGCCCCAGAGCAGGATCAGCTATGTCTGTGTATTTTCTCAGGGTTGTTTACTTGACACTCTTTGTGAAAGACAGACATTAGCCAGAATATTATTAAGTATCCAAGGCAAGTGAGCAGGTGTATGGTGGAAGCCAGTGTGATTTCAAACAAATATCCTGCTATTTCACACCCTGAAAGGTAAATAACCTATGCAAGGCAAGACATCCAAGGAACCAAAAAAAGTAATATTTTGAGCATCTTCCCCTTTCTGTTATTTTCAGTTTTGTGCTGAACCATGCTGGTACCTGACACCCTGAGAATTAGGAGTTGTAGTGCTTCCTTGGTGATAGCATAGTTTCAGTGCACTGGTCGTGTTCTGGGTGGTGACAGCAGGGAGGGCATGGTGGGATCTGAGTTCCTTCATCCAACAGGGCCAAGCAGAAAGTCCTTATTGTTGGCTGAACTGGGATCCTACAAAGGAAAGGCACGAGGCAGCATCTGGATAAAACTGCGCAGTCGGACTCTTTCTGTTAGAAGGGATCCCTGGCCTACATCCTGTGTTTGATAGTTGCAGCAATTTACTGCAACTTTTCTAAAAGAGCCACTCATCTTTGGTAAATTATTGTTAAATAATTCTTACTCCTTCTTTTTGCTGCTGTTAGCAGTTTCTTTATAAATATATACAATCGATTGACCAATGGTTTAGGATTTGCAAATCTTAAGACAACCAAATACCTTGTAAAATGTTTTGCCAGAGTGAAATTTCTAATTTAATTGATCTTTAACATAATTAAAGTTGTGTTATAATTTCATTTATTAGAAGGAATGCTCTTGTGTTAGTTACATTTCAAGGAAGAAGTCTAAACATGTAAAAGAGTCTCTGTCCCACAAATTACAGCTGTAATTGGTTGTGGATGGATCTTCCTCTGGTATTTATTCCTGCAGCTGGGACATGGGACTATATTGGATCCATTCTGAGTTTGTCTAATGAGTCAGGGTTCATGAGGCTTGGCTGACACACGTTCCGCTCTATCTCATCTGCTTTCATCTTAGAGAACTGTTAACATTTCACCTGGCAAACTCCTCTCCCAGCCAAACCAACAGCAGGAAGCAATGAAACCTCGTGATGGAGCAGCTGGCGCAGTGACTTTCGGGCCAAGTGTGTGGAGTTGGCTGGTTTGGAGCTCTTCTGGCTATGGATGCATATGTTTAATTGCCTCTCCAAGCCAGCACCCTCAAACATAAGAGGCTTTTTGTCACTGCCCTTTAAGCACATTTCTGTCCTTACCACTTAATATCAAGGGACGTTGCCATCCTGTCTCTTGTGTGCCTCTTTGGGATGAGGGGATTCTGTTTACTGTTCCTAATTCACAAAATCTACTGAAATTTGTTTGCCACATACTGGCCCACCATCTTCCCTAATCGTAAGCTGATCAAGGAAATCCTTATTTACAAGAAATAGTGCAAAGCAACTCATGGAGTAGTTTAATATCAGAGTGCCTCACTGGAAGCACTGCTTTCCTGGTGTTCCTCTACATTTGATAATTATTTCTGCAGCTTCCCTCCAAGAGTGCTCTTAAGATTTAAGGGCATCAATCTCAGCTGCACATATTTTTCAAATTATAAGAAAACCCGAAGTGAAGACAGAACTAACTGAATTCTGTTTAAATCTAAAGGAAACAAAACTCAGCTTGTCAAGCCTCTTCCTTACGGGAGTCGTCTTCTACACGTGCATGTCTTTATTGTACCTCCACTTGGCTGTGTGCAAAGTTCTTAAAAGGATGTGACCTCCCTGAGAGCTTTTGGGTCCGAGGATGCAGGGGTATATTCTCACAGGTTTATCCTCCCATCCATCCCCCCTTCACTTCAGGGGCCCACAGATGAGCTCAAGCACCTGGAACATGGTTGGCTTTCTCCAGTTCTCCAGTTTGTTCTTGAGACTCTGTTGTGGTTGCAGCTGTCAGTCCAGCACAGCAGCCATTGTGGCACCAAGGGCTCTTACCCAGTCAGAGGATGTGCAAAATATCATAATGCAGCTTTATTGTCTCATCTCCAGTTGAGTTTTCTTCTCAGATGTGGGCTTTAGCCTGTGCTGCCATTCCTGATTTGAAAAATTAGTTTTCTTTGTCCAGAGGCAGCATAAAAATTAAAATGTGAATAGAATATGAGGCTGGCAAAGAGTAGCCTGTATTTGGCTTACTGTTTCTATTTCACACAGAACTTGTAGTTTCAGCAGTGATGGGCTTCAGAGAGGATGTGGTTTATATTCCCGCTATTCAGATGTCTCAATGCCAGTAACAGTCAATCTGTTTCTGGGCCTGGGTTTTGAAATGTTAAACCAAACTTTTTTCTTCGTAGTTTAACAACAAGGATTAGTTTTACAAGGATGGGGCCACCATGTTTGCGCAGCCAAGGGTGGTATTCCCAAAGGTGCCTGGTATTACAGGGGATGTGCCTAGTTAGTGCAGGAGAGAGGCTGATGGCTCTGCTGTGCCCAGGCTCTCCATGACCTTGACTGTTTTCTTTACTTCCCTGAATCCCATCAGATTTTGTTGATGATGTGTTGTGCAAGACTGTCAATATGAGCATGCGGTAAGAATTGTATGTACTTCATCTTCTCATCCTTACATGGCTGGCCATTTTCATCCACCATAGTGAATGTCAGCTGTAGTGGATCCCCTTCTGAGATGACACAGTTTGTTTAGATTTACTACAGGTTCTATGAGGATCTTGAGTTTTTCTCTCCAAAAATTTACGTACTCCTTTTCTGATGTTTTACTTTGTATTTTTGGTCTTTCATTCTCTGGGTTATATTTCTCTGAATTTCCACACAAATCTCTCTGACCTTAACTAAACATTTCATATTTTACTGTTTCCTTACGGTCTATCACTAAGCACTAAACTGCTTCCTACTTAGTACATGACCTTGTGGAATTTCTGCTGGTTTCTTGCCTGATTACCATTTGATTCTGTTCTTTGCCTTCTGTCCCATCCAGCATCAGAGTTGTGCCAATTCTTTGTTTTTTCAACAATAGCCAAATAATTTTTAGAAGCCTTTTGTTGAAAATCTCTAAAAGTACGAGTGGACTCTTAGCAACAAACTTTCTTTTCTTCCCATTCTCTTGATCATTGTATTCAGAGAGTCTCAACGAGTTTGAGATGTGCTTTTCCTCTCCAGGTACTGATCAGATTTGGATCTTTTCCAGCATCATCTTACTCTTCTTGAACTGCAGGCTCAACCAAATTGAGTGACAACTGCAAATTTACAACCATTCCTTTACTTTCCAGGTCTTGGTATAACATCAAGGTTGGGGTTTTTTATCCTTTTAAGTGGTAATTCTGCTTGCTGTGTGACTCTGTCATCTTTTATTGTGTGCATGTATCAGTTGGATATGGTATTCTTGTCAGTTACTTCTAAATTACTGGTTCCTTACCATACCTTTTTGTTGTTGTTGTTTGTAGTGACATTTCCAAGTCTGGTATCACCTCATCTGTGTTGTATACCCTGTCTAAAAACCATGGCTTTTTTCATTTACTGTCCATGCCACATGTGGGAAGTTTACTTTTTATAATTTGTTGTTAGTAATTCTATGCATTTTATTGAAGTGTTCTTTTCTGAAGCTTATTGCCACTGCATTATTTTTGGGAGCTTGCCTTCTCTGTGGATACAGAGTGGGATCCTGCTGTGGCTATTGTTAATGAAGAGCTGTGGTCCTAATCTCTTAAATCCTTTCTGTTGCAGAAGGATACTAGCTTAGCCCTCTGTTTTCTATAGCTAATTGCTTCAGGAAGCAGTAATTTAAATGTGAATCTGTTTATTAGCCTTTATGGTAGGGGTCAACTCCATGCGATCAAACTTTCTTCTCTTCTTTGTTTTGCTTCCTTGATCTTACAGTGGGCATTGTTATCTACAAAAAAATCACATGCAGATATATAGACAGACCATGAATTTGTGAACTTATGTTGTTTTTTTTACTCGGTTGCTTCCACACCTGGTCTCACAGGTTTAACTTTAGTGTTCATTGCAGGAACCACTGTATCTCACTGATGTTCTTGGCTCTGCATCCATAGTGCATGTTTTGTTACGGTCATTGTGAAGTGGAAGGCATTCCACATAACATCATTTTGTTTTGGCTTTTTTGGTTGTACTATTTCAGTCTCAGCGGCTAAACGCATTCGAGCAACCTGATCTAGTGGAAGGTGTCCCTGCCCATGGCAGGGGGTTGGAACTAGATGAGCTTGAAGGTCCCTTCCAACCCAAACCGTTCTGTGGTTCTATGACTAGCCCTACTGTGCAGATTTCCTGGCTTTTTCTATACATGGGGTGGGCTCACCTTGGTTGCTAGCCGGTACAGTAGATATTTGCCAAGACAACAGAGGCAAACCTGCGATTATGGGAGACTAGAAGCAACTAGTTTCCCTGGCTGGCCATGTATCTTGTCACCCCTCTGCTGCCAGAGCAGAGTGTTTTGAGTAGCCGGTGCCAAACAGGTACATTGGAGCTACATGACCAGCTGTTCTTTAATTCTCATCACTGTTTTTTTGGTTGTAATGAGATCATTTAAAAGTTTAAACCACCTGAAACTAGGAGCCTTGCTGTAGGACTCTACATGGTGAGGAAGACATTTCTTTTGAGTGTCTAGGGTTATCCACTGAAAAGATACATTCATGTACTGGGATATCCTGTGTATTTCCATATTTCTTTTTAAAAAGGAGCAAGTGATAGTCAAATTCCACTTCCTTTGCATGTTATTTGTCTTCCCACTCTTGTACAGAATTCATATTGAATCTGATCAGAAATTAGTCTGATCATTAAGTGTCTGACCACAGGTCATTCCAGATGAAGACAGCTGTTGCCTGTGCCTGTATTTCCTGTTAGATGTGAACTGGCTAAACCTGTGTAAACCCGGTGCTTTCTCAAGCTGCGGCGTTGCTTGATAGCAGCTGTTTACAAGATTAATAAAAAAGAAGTGGACAAGAGATGAAAAATGTGAAGTTGGTCATAGAAATCGCTGTTGGCTTTCAGAGGCAAACAGCTGCCCTTGGTGGTGGGGAGGAAACAGAAATGATTCTTCATGCAAAAGGTAACATTTGCTAGAGGTGCAGTTTTTACAAGCCTCATGAGATGATCTGAAATGGTGAGGACTGGCTAACGTGCTGCAGACAAATGTATAAAGGTCAAGTTATGTGTACATATATATTTATTTTTTCTTGTAGTGTCATCTAGACTGTCACAGACATCCTCTCCTCAGTCAGGCTGCCCGTCCCCTTCCATCCAGGCAGGCAAAGTCATCTCCTCATCCCAGAAGCACAGCAAGAAGGCACTCAAACAGGTAAGTAGCTTTTCCTGGAGCCTAGTTTAGGTATTGCTGCAGTAAAATTGTTTCTCTGATAAATCACCTTTCTTGATGAGACTGTGCTCTGCAGGGAAGTAACACAGGACTTCTTGGCTGTCTCATAGTAAACAGGGGTTTGCTAAAACACCCCTCTCTCTTAAAAGTGATTCAAAATACTGTGCTCTCTAATATAAAATACTAGTTCTTTTGCTTTTTCCCTAAATAAGCCTCTGGACTTTTTAAAATTATTATTTTAGAGGATGGATATGTTATTTCTTTTCACCAAACCTTTTGATGAGTGTGCTTAGCTTTCTGCAGTCTTTTTTATTAAATTGAAGGTCTTCTGGGGAAAAGAATTAAATCCACTGATTTCTTCCCCTGACTAGCAGCATACTTTCCCTTCCCGGGAGTTCTGTGGATACGCTGTGTATGTATCTAGAGGTAAGGGGAAGGAGAGCGCACTGGCTTTGCATTTCACCTCTACTGGGTTTAATGAAAGAAGGAGGAGGACCAATTATTTTCTGTGCTTGGAGAATGACTGTCGTGTAGATGGTGTTAATTGTGTGCATGCAGGATGGGATGGGTGAGTGTCTGCACTTCAAATGATTTGTTTCTCCTAAAGAAACATGCAAGATGAATTAGTCCCCCAAGTGTCTTATTTGCAGGTGTTTCCCCAACTGCATTGTTTAATTTTCCCTGATCCTTAGAAAGGAAATGCTTTATCAAAGTTAAATTTACTCCTTGGTAAAGCAAAAATCTGTAAGGAGTTCTGAATCAAGCTGCAGAGGAGATGCTAGTCCAGGGATTACAGAAGCTTGTCACAGACAGATGAAATCATGATGTGTTCCAGATAGGATTTACCTTTTCTAGGCCAGCCTGTTTTCCTGAGTTTTACCAGCTGAGAAGCAACACTTGGGATGGCATTCAGCTGACAGAGCTGCCTGTGGCCTTGGGAAAGGATCTGCAGTGAGAGAGAAGGATTGAACTAGGGCACATTATTGAGGAGAGTATTACAGTGGGAGATGAGGCAACTGGATAAACTGGAGCTTTGTTTCTAGCAAGAGGGAGTTGAGTTGATGTCAAACTGAGATGTTGGCTTTAGGGAATCTTTCTTTTCCCACCTGGCTGTTTCTTGACAGTGTTCCGTTGATGTCGCTTGCTGCTGATGGCTGCAATAAAGGAGTGAGACTGTGTTCTCACTTTAGGCAGATTTTTTTTCCACTTCCATTTAAATCCTCACAAAATAGCTTCTCATTAATTCAGCAAGATATTAATTACACTCTCTGCTTTCCCCTCCTCATCCATCCTTCTTTAAGCCTGGCTGGCAATCACATCTCTCCAACATCCGCAAAGACTCTTCTCTTTCAAGAGAGTGATCAAACAGACTCTCGGTTTGTTATAAACACTCTTTCCCCTCCCGCGCTCAGCAGTTCCTCTTCATTTTCTCTGGTCTCTAGGTCCCTGTTTCACAGAATGGGAAGGGACCTCTGCGTAAACCCAAACTACATTTCCAAACCTACGCTCTTTCCAAATCTACATTCCATCTAATTTTTTCCTCTCTTTCCAGCCCCTCTCCTTACATGCCTAATAATTTTCTGCTTTTTATCTCCAAATTCCCCTTGCTATTGCTCCCACCAGCTTTCCCTTAGCTTTTTATTCATTCCCCTCTCTCTGCTCTCTCTCTCCTCTCTCTCTCCTCTGCTGTCCAGCTTTCATACTGTGATATATCTACTTCCTGAGCATCCTTATTCCAGTGCTGCCTCTGAATGTAATGAAATATGTCAGAGTTAGTGAGTTCCAAAATTTAGATGGTGTTCTCAGTTTCACTGTTAATCTCCTTGATTTGGGGAATCAAGGAGAAACCCTGAAAGAGAAATGAGGAGCCACACAGAGGCCTTGATGTCTACATAGCATATCTATTTGTACTTAACACTTGTGCACCTGTCTGCAGGGCAGAAAGCTATTTCTGGTGGTCATAGAATCACAGAATGGTTTGGGTTGGAAGGGACCTTAAAGCTCATCTAGTTCCACCCCCCTGCCACGGGCAGGGACACCTTCCACTAGAGCAGGTTGCTCCAAGCCCCGTCCAGCCTGGCCTTGAACGCTGCCAGGGATGGGGCAGCCACAGCTTCTTCTGGGCAACCTGTGCCACGGCCTCACCACCCTCACAGGGAAGATGTTAAACAGCACCGACCCCTGCGGAACAGTGCTTGTCACTGGTCATCATCTTCTAAAGTTTGCTCTAGCTTTGGGTCAAATTAAAAACACTGCATGCCTAAACCATTGCTTAATTTCAGTTCCAGTGGAATTCTGCCATTTTGACGATATTTCATATGGTCATATAATTTGACATATTTCACCTCTTCCTATCCATGGTTGCCACTGTGGTCAAGAAAAGTTATAAAGAGTAGATAAAATGAGGAAATACAGATTGCAGGAAGGAGACAGGCATTAGAGTAGTAGGAAAAACACAAGATACTGAGTGAAACAATTATTCAGGAAAGCTTTCATATTTTTAATTTTGTCTGAGGCCTTAGCTTATTTGCTGGTGTGCACTGGAGAAGATGGCTGGTTGGGTTCAGCCCTCCTGTCTTGAGTGCTAAGTAATTATAATTTTACTGGAGGGAAGAGAGAGCAGATTTCTGAGAACTTTTAACCCTGGAACACCTGCTGTTGCTATACTGATAGTGAGTACATCAGGTTCTTGAAGAAATAAGGGTTAGAATTTAGCTCATAAACATATCAGGGTTAAAACTGTAAAATACAGATAAATAACATGGCATACACTGGTGTGCCATCACCATAAAGTGTAACAAGTAAGTGGATGGCTGCATTCCTTATACTCGTTTGGAAAAATCCTGAGTTAGAGGTTTGCAGTACCTGAATCTAAATTGGCAGACACATCAGTGCTCATCCTGCTGGAAAGATGAAACGATGGAGAGAAACCCCCTTTGCTACTCTATCACCTTTTTCATGAAGGAGGGAGCTGTACAGTACAGTTTCTTCCCTGCTAGGTGGATTCCCCCTTTCCAATGGGTTTTCAACACTGTTGTCAGATACTGTGGGCAGGTGCAAAGCAAGAGGCTCAGGAGCAGCTTCTCGTCCTGCTGCTGTCACCGCTGTCATCCTTAGTGGAGCTGATGAGGAGGAGTGCGCTGGGAACACCAGGTTTCTGTTTAAATTGCAATTAAAGGAGGTGCTGATGATACTAAACAGTGCTGTTTTGAAATACACTCTTTTTGAATTTACTCTTTTTAGTGTAAGTAGTGGTTTCCGCCCTCGACAGCGGGGTTTACCTCAGAACTGCCCTTTGTGCAAACACACCTGTGTGCTGAGGAACATCTGCCCTCCACCGCGGGCGGCACAGTGAGAACAAAGGACAACCTGAAGGCAAACAGAAGGAAAATAACAAGCCCCTGATTGGGGCAGAGGGGGCATATGGGGCAGTGCGGGTCGGCTGAAGGAGAGTGGAGGGCTGGTGCTGGTAGAGGGTTTGTTGTGCTGGGGGCCCTGTGGGACACCCTGCTGTTCCAGGTGTCCCTGTCCATGGCAGGGGGTTGGAACTAGATGAAGTTTAAGATCCTTTCCAACCCAAACCATTCCATGATTCTAAGTATACATTTCAAAATGGGAAGTAACAGGAAATGTTGTGTCGTATATATACAAATGAGTTGGCATGTTAACTAGAGATCGTCACTATCTTAATACAGTTCGATCTAGGAGAGAGAATGCTTGATCTGTTGTAACTTATTCTGCTGTTAAGTTTATTTGGGTTTGGATTTAATTTTTTGAGAACAGACACTTTGGTTTGGGTAGATGCTGCAGTCTAACCCAATGCCTTTATACTTCCTTGTCGTTTGTGCCTTTTCAGCTGTATCATGGTTGCCTTAACAGTCTTTTCTAAAACAAAGGATTTTATTTTCTTACCTCTAGTGTTTCAATTTTTGTTACTCCCTAAATTATAAAAGTCTTTTCTAATGGCCTGTTTTTTTAGTAAGGTACCACTTACTCCTTCAGGAGACAGAAATTAATTACATGATGGTACCTTTACTTTGAAGTTACTTATATAATTACTTCTTGAACCACCTCCAGATTTGGAATCCCCTAGAGAATGAAACAACTCAACCTAGATATTCTACAATCATTAACTTTTTCCTTTAGATGCCAAAGGTAGGAAATCTGTTTGCCTATAATAGTGTATTTAAATAGCCAGTATCATATTTAAACAGATGGTATTGGTGTCCCATGCGAACTGAATGTGTTTGGGAAGTTGTTTTTCACTTTTGACATAGTTAGAATCAGAATCCAGCTATCAGTTGCTGTAAAACAAGCAGCTTGTACTGTATACTAATAATTTCTAAGACTATTTTTAATTTCATTTTGGTCCTGTTCTTCTGTCCTCTTCCACAGGCTTTGAAGCAGCAGCAGCAGAAGCAGCAGCAGCAGCAGCAATGCAGAGCAGGCATGCCTGTGTCGTCTAACCAGCACATCCTTCTGAAGGCCGTCAAGGCAGCCAGTGACTCCACACCTGCAAAATCTGGTACGTGCAACGACACCTCTGTGTGCTCTTTTACTGCTGGGTCTCTTCAGCTGGCCTTTTATTGTTTGTAGGGGATGAGAGAAGAAAGTGCTTTTCTTACAGCATCCTTTTTGTTTCTGAAATAGTCTAGCTTCTAATTTCCTGGCTTTGATTTTATTAGGAATGTGTCCAGTAAAGAATCGATCCTGAATAGAATTTACTCTGCCATTGTCTGGTTAAAAGCTTCTTTCTGTGATAAATGTCTTCCCCGTAGCTGCCTGTATGCTGTAGTCAGGTAATTCCCATGGCTAAGCAAATGAGGTAGTTTTTGTCTTGGTATTTATGTTTTTCAAAAGTGGCTTCTCATTCTGTAGCATGTCTTTCATGTCTTGTTCCAAAGATGAATGCTCTGCTCAGAAAGCTCCGCAAGAGGTTTCCAGCATTTATGCTGCATTAGAAATTGAGATCACTGCTCTTGTTCATTCAGGAGCGTTAGCTCTTTTTCCAGCAGCAGCATTTCACTAGTTATCATAAATTGTTGGCAATTGCTTCCAGCTAGCTTTCTCTAGAGGCTTTTCAGGGTAACTGATTGCCATAATCTTCTGGTTCTGTAAGCCTGAATCAAGTTGTTTTCTTTCAGATGCAAAGAAGTGCCTCTGTGTTTGTATAGGGCAATTTTTGTGTTGTACAAGTGAATGACTTAGTAGACTAATGCCGTCATCATTTTATCAGGCCACAATTTGTCAAGTCATCTGTAAGCATTGCCTATAGTGGCCCTGAACCACCTCCCAGATCACTGAGCACCAAAGCAGAACCAGGGGCCTTTGAAATCCAGCACGTTTGGCCTGGTGACCTGTGTCCGACAGTGCTCATGTTGAGAAGTGTGTAAAAGCAGGGTAGGCTCTAGCAGGACCTCCAAATCAAGAGGAGGTGTCTTTGTGTTCCTTGGACTGCGTGGGATTTTTTTCACTGGTTTTGCCTAACCTGGTGGGTGGGAAAGTTGACTTTGTAAATGCCTTGTGGCAGACAACATGCTGTGAAAACAACCCATTTTTGTTTGTTTTTGAGCCAGGCTTCTTATACCTTTATTTCATTTCTTCTAATTATCAAACAGGCAATGAACAACTGTCGTTTATTCAGTAATTTTGCCACTCGTGACTTCTGTAGACATCTCTTCTTTGGTCTGAGGAGTCTCACTGTAATTTCTTATTCCTCATATACAAAGCTATGTGCTTTTTGCAGTAGAGAATGAAAACTGTACACACTGTTCAGGGTGCAAGACACATTCTGAATTTGTATAGCATCATTTTGGCAGTCTACATTTTGTTCATCTGTTTTTCTTAACAATTCCTAGCATTCAATTTTCCCTTTTTGACCCCATCAAAAGCAGGAATTTTCCTACAAGGGTTACAATTCTCAGACTCTTTCCTGAGTTGCCATTTTCGATTGTAGAACCTGACAGTGTGTATGTAAGGTTAGGGAGCTCTTTTTTACATCACTTCATGTTTCTGTACAGTCAAGTTGGCCTTCTGGGCTGCAAGCACATACTGCTGGGTCGTGTTGAGCTTAAAATATTTTTCTTAGTCTGTAATCAGAATCTTCTCTTGCTTCCTTGGCTTGAAACTCAAGATTTCGTGTCCTATCCACTATGGACATAGAGCACAGGTTATTTGATTTCTTCTCCCTGCCGCCTTTTACATAATTAGAGACATTTCCTCATCTCATGCTGATTTTCTTTAGGATAAAATTCTGTCTGTGTTTTAGCGTGTTTGTTTATTCTCTCTTTCCAAATAGCTCTAAACAAATCCAAACCAAAACTAGACCAATCTGTGTGCTGGTTTTGTACGGCTGGAATGTTTCTGTAACATCTGTTCAGACATATGCATGGCTGCAGCTGGGCGCCATATATCTGATCAAAAGGAACAGGCGTGTTTGTCAGCTATACTTCATGCAGCATTTAATAGCAGAGCGAGTGTCTAACAGTTGATGAGGTTGCCTGTTGCTCCCAGGTCAGACCCTGTCAAAAAGGTTAAGGTGGAAAAGGTAAATATCATCTTGCATGGTTGAAACTCGGTCCTAAGCTGCTCTTGTGCCCTTTTCACCTTGGGTGGTGTGGCCTGAGAAGGAGGCCAAGAGGAAAACTGTATGTTTCTCATGACAGTATGAAGACAATGCAGTGCCAGGTGTATGAGGTCTTCAGCATAAAATTACAGTTTAAAACCCTCCTGCAGTTTCTCAGCTAACCAGGATTAATCCTGAATGGTTGATCAGCACAAGAGGCAGATACCGGTCCAGAGGACCCGCTCTCCAAAGCTCTCTGCTCCCAGAGGAATTGGATCTCTGCTTGGGGAAGTAGGGACAGCAGAGACCTGAGAGGGACTGAAGCAGGATATTTTGTTAGCTTGTTAGCTAACATAGAGTAATCATTAGAATAGACTAATGGAGGAAGTAATCCAAACTCTTGTACGTAGAGTACTTCAGGTATTGTTTGGTGTCTTTATTTTTTGTGATTCTAATGAGGCTTTTGCCTTTCCTGGCTCTGTGTGATGCTGGCAGCCTGCCATTTGCCCCTTCCCAGGCACGGAGTGGCAGACCATTGGGATAGGAGGCACATCACCTTCTCTGCTTATTTTGGTTTCACATTTCCCAAACTATTGCCACATCCACATCAGTCACAGCTGAACTGTGACTGAGGGTGGTCTGAATATCTAAATAGATATTTTCTTCCAGCATATCTATTTAATTTTTGTTACTGGGGATTTCATTCTTTTCTTTCTCTCAGACTTTCCCATTTTTGCTGCTACACCACAGTTGCAAGGTATTGTACATTGTGCATGTCAACTCATCCAGTCTTTCTAATAGTACTCTGAAAATACGTTCGAATCATAGGACTGTTCATGTTGGTTGGGACCTTGGGAGGTCTCTTGCAGCTGGACGTCCAGCATTTCTAGGGGCCAGTCAGATCTTTGAAAACCTCCAAGGACAGGGGTGGCACAACCTCTCTGGGTCCCTGCTCCACTGCAGGCTGTCCTCACAGGGATACATTCTTTTCTTTATATCCTGGCTGATTCTTGCCTTGTTTTTCATGTTCTCCTTCCAGGCGCCACCGTGACAAGCCTGGCTCTATCTTCCTGCTGTTCGCTGGGTAGGAATAGTAGCGACTACCAGGTCTCCTGTAATCTTTTTTCTTCTCCAGCCTGAAGAAGCCCCAAGCCCTCAGCCTTTTCTCACAGGCAGAGAGGAGAATGAGAGATACAGACTGGGTGAAGGAATGATTAGTGCAAGTTGTTAGTGAAAGCCAGCATTTGTTCCATTTGTGAATTAATCACCTGTATTGTGGAGTTTGTCTTTCAAGGTGTGGCACTCCAGTGTTGTCTTCCCTTACTTGAGTGGGTGATGTTACTGTAACATAAGCCTAGAGAGTGCAGAGGGGAGACCAGCTCATGTTCTTAATTCATCTCACTTAGGAGGAGGGAAAGGAAGTCAGAGAGAATCTTGGGAAGAACCTCTTCCCACTGGCATTAAAAATCCTGTTGTACAAAAGAGAACGTGGGTGGCAGTGGATTGTGAGGGGAAGTCACAGTGATGAAATCTATCCAGTTGGGCCAGTAGTGACTTAGGAGGAGGACATGAAAATAGCTGTTAAGTATTGGAAAGAGGAGGAGGAATTCCTGAGGGTGGTCTGAAAGAACAAAAGCTACACTGGTAGTTTAAAATTTAGAAAGGACACATGCAGTATGAAGAGATTTTTCCTGACTGAACTCTTAACAGAAGCTAAAGCTGCCTCTGAAAGGAAGTTTTAACAAGATCGTTACTGGACTAGATATAAATGAGAAGTAAGATGGGACAAACTGGGAAATAGACTTAACATAAACAAAGTGGTTGTCCTGCCCTTTATTTTGTGATAGTCTGATAGCTACAAAGGGCACTTCTATTTCCAGCCTGTTGGGAAGCAAGTGCTACAAGAAAAAAGGAGTGTAAGTATCCTCGAAGTGCTTGTTCTTGAGCTGCTAGGGCACGCACATTAAAGAATCTTTATTTCAGCCCAAACAGATGTCTTGTGTAATATTTCTTTGTACATCGCTGTGTTTAAATGTTTCTATTTCCTGTGCAGCTTGGGAAGGAAAGCAGTCAGATGGACAGTCGAGCAGCCCTCAGAACTCCACCTCTGGTTCCTCTCCCTCTGTTAAGCTTGATAACTCCTTGCCAGGGTTGGGAAAGAAACCATTCCAGAGATCTGACAGGCTCCACGCAAGTAAGATACTTATTTTTCTGCTTACAGAGATTTGGTTGCTCTGATGACAGAACAAAAGCCTAAATAACAAAATTGAGTAAAATGTGTAATTAATTGCATTGCTGAAGTGACTTCTGGACAACTCTGGATGGTACTGCTAGTATGCTGTGTGAATTGGGATAAATAATTCAAACTGTACATATGCAAATAAGCCTTTTCTCATTTCTTACCATCAGGGGTTTCTACCTGTGAATTTGCAGCTTGCTGTTTGAGAAGTTAAAAAGGACTTGCATTATTTAGCAGGCTTGTTAATGCATTTAAGAGACTTTGATAACATTAAAAAGAAAAAAGAAATTCCTTCCCAGATCTTTATGCTTCAGACTCCCCTATTACTTGACTTCCTTCCCATTCACTGAGGTTAGGTCCTTCTCAGCGCTCCAGACTTTTTTGTGGTTTCTTTTATATACACCAGTGATGGACTCAACCTTGGTGAACCTAAGGATATTCTGAGGTCTCTATCTATGCTAGTCATGCTAGATTGTCTTTGTCATTGGTGAAAACAGACACTTTTCAGAGCATGTTTCATTCGTCCCATGTAATTAGGAAATTCTGCAACTTAAGTAGATTATAAATCTGCAGAGCTGTTTTCTGAATGACTTCTGATGGAGAACACTTCCCCTAGTGAAATAAGCCTCCATGGCACACACTTTGTTAGGTTGTGTTACCTTAAAAGTAATTGCTGTCATCCTTGATGTCAGGGGAGCAGGGTAGTACTACCCATTGTGCTAACAATGTGCTTTTAATCTAAGCTTCGTAGTATGTCGTATTTCACCCGTTACAGACAGCAGATGCATCCAAAGGAAATAGAGCACACAGTACAAACACTGCCTTTTGCAGCACATGCATGATGCTGGCTGTAGCATAAGGGTTAATGCTTGACTTCATGGCTTTCAAACACAGAAAAGGAAAGAGAATAGTTACTCATTGTTACTGCTTTGTCTTTCCACCCAAGTACAACGAGCTAATGAATTTTTCTGAAATGCTTTTGCTAAGAGCAAAGCAGAAATGTCCAAGAAGAACTCCCAAGGAACAAACTGACCTTAGTGAGAGACTTAAAATAGAAAATCAATGTGGCTAAAAGCAGTTCTAGAAACCCTTCTAAAAAAGACTCCTTGTCACTCCCCAGATAGTGGGATTCTACAAGACTTCGGTCAGCTGACACAGGCTACAATGGATGAGGTATGGAGATTGTGCTGGAAAGGACCTGCCATGTTTTGTTTTGAACTGTATGTGCAAAGGTAAATGTGTTTTTCAAGTCAGAGTATGAAATGGATTATGAAGGTGGCATTCTGGAAATCTCAGGGACAGTGAACTCCAAAAGGAGCCTTGAATCCTCTCTCAGGTACAGTGTTACTCACATCTTGGTGGTTTGTTGCAGGGCAGCTGAAGAGAACAAAGTGTGCTGAAATTGATGTGGAAACTCCCGACTCCATTCTTGTGAACACCAACCTGCGGGCGCTGATCAACAAGCATACGTTCTCCGTCCTGCCTACAGAATGCCAGCAGCGCCTGCTGCTGCTGCTGCCCGAGGTGGACAGGCAGGTAGGTCTTCTGTGTTCTGCTTCTTCTAGGTTCTGCTGTGGAGGGAAGTAGCTCTTCTCTGTCAGCAGGGAGCATCTCCAGAGGAAATTCAGACTAGCCACCCAAACACTGTGTTTATAGCTAATGAGGTAGGCTGCTGCTTCTGATGCTGCGCAGAGTGCGGAAGAAAATTGGAAAATTCTTCAGTGATTTGTTTAGGTGTTTGTTGCTACCAGAAAAAAAGAATGTGGCTTGATTCTGCTAAATCAGTCCACACTCCCAGCTACAGCAAGAGCAATGTTTCTGTTACACTGGACTTGCAGAGGGCCAGGAGTGATGGGCTTGCAGCAGTTTCCACATCTTCCTTTCTCCTGTACTCAGCCGGACTATTCAGTACAGGATTGACTCTGCAGCCTCTTAGGCTGGTGCCTTCCCACAGAACATCAATACCGATGCTGCCATCTAGTTCCAAGCTCTTCTGCTTCTCTGGCATCACTGCTATCAAATTCTGAATTTGGTAAAGTGAAAACTGAACGAGTTTTCTGTGGCACATTCACACTGTCCAGAATGCAGAGCAGGCCTGACCTGTGCCACAGAGCTTGTGCCCTGACCCAAAACACATGGTTAAAGGTACCAACACAGTGTGTGGCAGCTGAAGAGGCAGCTTAGGCTGTGGATTGTCTGTTTGCTTGAAGAGAGGAATTTGGAAAGGCAGAGGAGTATTTAGTGGGGAGGAGTAGGTTCCTTTGCTCTGAGGGAGACACAGAAGAAATGGTGAAGTTTTTCACCAAGCTCTTCACTAAACAGTTGGTGATAACAGGAACAATTAACATGAGTGACAAGGGGGTAAGGACTCAGCCTTCAGGACTGAAAATCCTCTTACTTAGAAAGTACCTCTTACTTAGGTAAGAGAATCTTTTGGTAAGACAGTTACTTCAGCTCAGCTGGACCTGATGAATTTCCTCTGAAGCATGAAGCAATCTCAACATTGCAGCAGTTTTCTTCAGCAGCTTGGAGAAGGCAGGGATGATACTGAGAGATGAGAAAAGAGTAAATATCGTACTTGCATGTAAAAAGAGGAAAAAACAGTTGAGGAAGTGAAGTTCAATCTGTTTATGTTCAATACCATAAAAGTTGCAGCTAGAACAAGGATGCTTCCTTCCTTTTACCTTACTCATGTTACGTTTGTCTTCAGTATTCCTACCCCAGCTGGCTGGGGGCTTCTGAGCAAAGCAGGAATCTGTGCTATGCTACTCAGTTGTAGGAGTGTCAGTTCAGATGCCTTAACATATGTGCCTAGAGCCATTTTAAATGTTCTCTAGATAGCAAAGCTGGCTTCAAGATGCCACTCCAGATGGAAATCTTCCATATGTCCTGTCTCAGGTTTGCAAGTCCCTTTAAGATACTTTGCTGTGTGATGCTCAGATCAGCACTAGATGCCTGCATTTATGCATTTCAGTCACTTCCTCGGAGTCTGTCTCAGCTGCTTACTCAGGGCTTCTCTTATAGAAAGTGGAACTCCAGTTGGTACACTCAAGAGCCTGTGAGTGCATGCAGGTGTCTGCCTCAGGCTGAGGTGAACCGAGTCCCCACCTCCATACACCCAGTTGACTAGATCACTATAGACTGTGAAGGGACACCAGCCTAGATGGAGGTGCTAGATGGAGCTGAGACATCCATGTGCAGTGAAGTGTTACCTATCTGTGGCCATGCTGCTCTCCTGGCTCTCACACAGTGTTAATAGTGTGTGCGGTCTGGCAGCTGCACCGTGGTCTGCTTTACAGAGGATGCTGCCCTGAGCAGGCAGTGTTCTTTGGAGCTAGGAGGAGTTCTGACTTTTTATGTTGTCTCATAAATTCTGATCTTCAGTCAGCATTCATCAGGGACTTGTTAGTCCAAGGCTGATCCAATAAATATTTGAAGCAATTGTTTTTTAAGTCCTGTTGCCTTTGTAATAATTAGGTATGTGTCAAAATATGATGTGATAGAGCTTGCAGCTGGAGTTTACTGGCAAAAACCTTACAGCAGATGGTAGGACATTTCTGCCCTGGCTTTTAAGTTTAATTGTCCTTAAATTGAATTAGAATTTGACTGAGAACAAATTTTGACTAACCCTATAATATTGCTTAGCTCCTGAAAGGCCAGATCTTACATTTTGCTGTAGCAAATCTCCCAGAGCAGCCCACCACATCAAGTGGTGCTGCGTGCTTTATCGCACATCAGTCTTCACTGTAGTAAACAGGAGAAGAGGCGAAGGCGTTGGACATGCCAGTTGTGAAATGTCGCCTGTCTGCTGCGTGTTTCTTGGCAGGGACTCAGTCTGAGCTGCTACAGCTGATGCTTCTGCAGAAGGGAAAGGCACTGAGGCTTGACTCCATCAGCCCCATGGCAGTTGACTGCCCTCCAGCACAAGGAATGGGCAACCCCATATGAGCAGCAGAGGATAATCATGTCAATTCTGCTCACTCAAGTCAACCAATGGGGACTGGGACTAGAAAATAAATCCCTGCTTTTGTAATCCCTATAACGGCAGCTCCTAACTTAAAAATCTACCAACTAAATCTTACCTATAAAACCTTCTATTAGGTCAATTCCATCATTTTCATTACCTGCACCACAGCACTGGCTCAGGGAGAGCAGAGTTTCTCTGTCAGTCCTGCACTGGTGAAGGTTTCCTGCACAGTCTCCCAGTGTAATCGGATGTAGCCTGCATCGGGACAGCTGGATTTTGCTTATTTATTCTGATTTATTAGACAAGAAACGGAAGCATATCAGTTTTTCCCACTGCAAGTTTTTGGCTCTTACTGAACCATACATGTATTTTTGTGTTTCTAGTGGAGAAATTCCACATTTACTTCTGTGGGATAAAGAGCAACAGCAAACTTCATGTGTGTTTTACTACCCTGGTTATCATTTCCCACTGCAATTGTTCCAGCCTTGGCCTCATGCTTTCTCATTTATGTCCTACTCCATAGCATGACTGCCCTATTTGGTTAACCATATTTCAAAGACAGAATGGGTTTTGAGCCTCATTTGTCCATTTTTCCTGAAGCATCTGTGGTTATGATTACACACATTTCAAAGTTACTTTATGTCACACCTGTTCTGTGCTTGCTTTTCCCTCACACACTTTCTTATGTTCATGAGAAGGCAGCAGAGCTGGTGCTTTGGGTGGTAGGCAGGTCATTCATTCTGCAGGGGAAAGGGCAGCTGAAGGAGCTTCTCAGAGGCTGTGCTGTTCCGTTTCTCCTTGCCACCTGTACCATCTGCTGCTCATGTGTGTTTGTGCAGCTATAGAGGATTGGGGTGAGGATGAGAAAAACCTACCACAGCCTCCTGGATCCCAGCCTTGGCTAAGCACAGCCTTAAAAGGCTGTGGGTTTTCTTCTGAGTGAGTTAAAGGCAGTTTCCAGAGATCTGTGGCAATGTTGGGACTTTTTCTCTGTTTTCAGATCTCAATACACATGTGAGATGCAGGCATCTAATGCCAAAATGTGGCATTTGCCTTTCCAGCTAGTCAATACTGTTTGCCTTTTCATGTGTTCCAGGTTGGGGCAGATGGTTTGATGAAGCTCAGTGGCTCTGCACTCAACAACGAGTTCTTCACCTCAGCTGCCCAAGGCTGGAAGGAGAGGTTGTCAGAAGGTAAAACTTCCCCAGACAATGATGCAGAACTCTAGAAGGCTTTCAGCTAGTGAATGTTTTGGGGAATGTGTGAAAAGGATTTCACAGAGAGGTTGAAGCACTGGACGGAGTTCCTAGGTAAACGCAGCTGTAGTCAACACAAGCTGAGATAGCACATGCAAGCCCAGAACTACATCGTCTCACGGTCATAGAGGGGCTGCAGTAAGAAGTTCACATTTGAACTTAACATATGCAAAAATTATAGAATCACAGAATGATTTTGGTTTGAAGGGACCTTAAAGATCATCTAGTTCCACCCCCCTGCCACAGGCAGGGACACCTTCCAATGGACCAGGTTGCTCAAAGCCCTGTCCAACCTGGCCTTGAAAAATGAGCAAGTCTCTGAAAAGAGATGAGAAAAGAGGGAAAAATGTGTTTAAAATCGTGTTGAGATGACAGAGCTGTGTTATTGTCAAGTGGTGGTAACTAAATATAGCCCACTGCTGAGCTCAGTGGAGAAGGTAAATTGCATTCTCCAAGTAACACACTTGGTCATCAGTGAAGTCGACTGTGGTGTGGTCAAGTCTTTTGAGCCAGTATTTTTTATATAACATAACATCAGATATTTACTAATCGGTAGGACTCCTGCACCTTCAACAGTTGTTTGCATCTTGATCTTAGAGGTACTTAATTCCATAATTTGATCAAATCACATCACCAGAAGTGTGCTCATGCACTGTGGGCAGGGACCATCTCCTCCACAGCATGCAACTGACTGCAGGCTACCAGGGAAGTTCTCATGTGCTTTGTGCTCAGGACACACCTGGGCTTACGACAGCATGTGCTTTTAGCTGAACTCTCCCAACTGGGGGACAAAGGATCACCACAACACTGGAAATCCAGGAATTCACTGCTGCTACAGACTGTTTCAAAGGACTGAATTTTGAACCCTGTTGCTATATTACTCTAAGTAAAGGTGTGTGTTCTGCTGGTTTTGATGCAACTGACTTTCTATATTTATTCACCTGACCAAGTTTATACAAAAATACAAAAGGAAGTCGATGTACCAGAGATTCTTTTTGGGCCCTCTGTACTTCTGCAATGAAAAGATGAGTGTCCTGATTTAATACTGACAGGTACCAGTGTGCTGAAAAGGGAGCCACTCTTCTCAAGCTGTTGTCTGAGACAGCATGAGCGGGAAGGCTCCTGTGCTTACATGGCTTCATTTCGTCCATAGCTTTTCTTGAAGATACCCATTACTGCTTTTTGCAGGTGAATTTACACCAGAAATGCAGCTAAGAATACGACAAGAAATAGAAAAGGAAAAGAAGGTCGAGTTGTGGAAGGAACATTTTTTTGAGAGCTACTATGGCCAGAGGTAAGACCCTCGACTGTCTTTTCTACCCTTGCGTTGCCTATCCAGGTGTACCTGTTGCTCCATTTGTAGCATGTGTCCACCAATAAACACCATTTTTCATTAGTCCTGAAAGCTGGAAAAGGCCTCCAGCTTAATCCAGCTGCTGCAGAACTGAGAAAACGCCTGAGCGACTTAGGTCAGAAGTGATGTGTTTGCTGTTGTGATTTCTAACGCTTTAATAACCAGCGTAGAAGTGGTTTCCTCAGGCAAGGCTGTCCTTTAGACTTGACATCTTAACTTTTCCCACTCCTTACTACAGTACTTTTCGATGCTCCCTTTGTAGGGTTCTTCCCGTGTCAGGATCCCCAGGTATGGTGGTGGAGCATACTCTACTCTGCAGCAAGTTACCTGCTATGCAACATCTTGTGTGTTTCCCCACATCCAGTTGGACACATATTTGGTTAAATTCCCAAATTATCCAGTCTTTTATTCTGTGTTTCTTTTTGCTTCACGATCTTCCCATCCTTTTGGGCTATGGAGAGGATCTCAGATTTCTGTGCAAGTAACTATACTAAGAAACTTGAAAACAGACAGACACATCTAAATAAGTAATAAGGAATTTCTTATCCTGCACCTTGCCAGTCAGCTGTTGTGCTTGTCCTTGGATGGCCAGCCAGTTGGCCTCCCATTCATCTATGATGTGTTAACCCTCTAGAGCACTTAGATTCCTACAAGCCCTATTCCCACAAGCCTTATTCCCACAAGACCTGCCATTCCATGGTCTGATAGTTTAGGGTTTCATGGGTGAGTGGGAAGCTGGGTGGACGCATGGGCATACACCAGGCTGCAGGACTAAGTAAAGGAATACACCAGGCTGAGAAGTGATCTCATGACATTAGCAAAGAGCTTTCTTCAGCTGCCTCACCCAGGTGTCTTAGTGTTGAAAAACAGGATGTAAACACACATGTTGCTCTGTGCTGGGTGGTGAAAGGTGATGGCCACATATTTGAAGCTTTAGGGGGACAGCAGGACAGCATGGAGGTGACATGCATGGCAGCAGGACTTCAGTTCTCTCTAGTCCCAAAAACTTGGCTGATAGAAATCGATCCCACAGATTGATCAGGCTGCCTTCATCCGACTTCATGGGTTCATGTTTGGGCAGAAATCCCAGATTTGATAGTTTAAGAGGGATGGATTAAGTTAATTCTAAATCATCTGTCACTCTGGGAATTAGTCCTATCTTGTTAATTTCTGTCACAAATAAAGATGGAGGAATAATACAGGGAAATACTCCCATGTCTTTGATGATGGAGAAAGGCAGCAGTGTTGGGTCTAAGCTAAGGGAACGCCAGTGGTTCCAGCACTAGCCATGTTCCTCTAGGGAATGCTTTTCAGTGTCCCTTTCCACAAACATCACTGTATGAGCTGAAGTCAGATGGAAGCTGCATGAGCTTGTTCGCATGCTGCAGCGATGTGCCTGAGGTGGCTAATAATGAGGGCATTTCTTGTTGGCCAGATTAATTTGCTTTGCAGCCTAGAGAATTGGTATCGGGATAGAGGACTAGATCTAACCTGTGTTCTAGGTTAGTTGGGTTTAAACTTTGCTGTTAAGTTCTGCTTCATGTGGAAATACCAAAAGTACAGAAGATTTTCAAGGATTCTGGCACAGAATTAGATGTGTGAGACTCATTTATTTAGGGTGTGGTATGTAGAGAATCCTCACAGATTTTGTAAGGATAATATGCTTTTTGCAAGAATGTTTCACAAAATAAAAGATATTTTTCTTGACAGTTCTGGGCTAAGTCCTGAAGAGTCCAGGAGACTGATAGCAAACACCGGCCCTGCTGAGACAGAGACTGAAAATCTAGTAGCTGAGCCACCAAAATGCCCACCAGCCTCTCTTGTCCCACTCAAGGAGGAGATGACCTCTCCATTAGAGTCTAAAGCACAAGCAGTCCAGGAAGCACCAGCGATGAAAAAAGGAGGGGAAGAAGGAAGGGAGGACGTGCAGCTGAAACCAGCCAAACCCACAGAGGCCTCGGTCTCCCCTGGTGGGTGTGCAGTGAAACCCAGTGACCATTCCTTCCCTTTAAAAGAGAGAGTCCACGGAGAGTCCGTTCAAGAGAAACCACAAACTGCCACCAGTCAAAAGGCAGACGTAGAGAGAAAGCACCCTGCCTCAAAGGAGGTGCTGGGCAGAGAGACTGTCAGTGCCTCAGGTGTGGCCCCAAGTAAACCAAAAAGCCCCGAAACAGGTGAATTAGTAGCAAACATGAAAAGCCCAGTGATGACTTCAGAAACACCAGAAAAGAAGCCCCCTGTAAATGAAGACATGGAAGTCAGTGTGGAAGCCCTTAAGAGGAAGTCAGAGAGTTGGGAAGAAGCTCCAACCACTCCCGAAAAAAAGCCGCGCATCATGGAGACCTGTCAGCACCACCAGGCGTTTCGGAGCCAGGCACAGCCCTTTCCTGCTGCAGGGACCCCAGTGCCGCGTGTACCCCCACTCAAGGTAAAGGGAAACAAAGGCATCTCCACGGAGCAGCTCACGTGGGTCAGCTCACCTGGTGGCTTTGTCAGTTCAGTTCCAGTTACATGTGTAAATTGTGTTACCCACTTACAGCGATGGAAATACTTGATCCAAAGTTGTCTCAGTGGTTTGCTAAAAGGGATCTGCTGGCTGGGTAATCAGCATGACTTAAGTATGTTTTGTACATGTGCATCTGTTGAAAGATCTCTTGGGCCAGAAGCTCAAAGAGTGGTGCAAAAGCCCAGGGCAAAGTGTAACAGGGAGTACTGCAGTTCCTGCTGGAAACTGGGCAGGAACTGCAAGACCACAATAACAAAGCAGGTTGTAGCCCAGAGGTGCACAGAACTTGGCAGGTGTGTGACTATCCCCAGTACAGTCCACAAAGACTGTCAGCTGTCAACAGCTTCCTCTGACCTGACAAGTCCAGGAACTAACTTACTTACCTGTGTTTAAAGAAAGACCACCTAGCAGTAGTGCAGTTATCATTTATACCAGCCAGACATGGCATAGAATCAGACTAGGTTGCAGGGAAAGACCATTTCAGGGAACACCTCCATTCCAAAAGCCCTTTAGCTGCTGAGTCTTAATGAGAAACCTACATGGGAGAGGAATCAGGCAGTTGTTCACCATGGGGATAGGGCAGGGGGAAGAAAGCATGAAAGAACCGCTCCAGCCCATGGCCTGCACCATGCAGTCCTCTGGCATCTGAGACCCGGGTGGTGGGAGCACACACCTGCATCTGCACTGCCAGATGCCCTGCTGGTAAGTACCTCATCCACTCAATCTCGGTGTTCCATCCTCTTCCAGAAAATTCTCACAAGATTGCACGGCACAGATAATCCTGATTCTTTCTTGGTATTATTTGTAGTCAACAGTGGATGGTAAATGGATGAAACGTCACAGAAAAAATTTTGCAGTCATGTGTGACTGTGTGACAGGAGAAGTTTGGTTTCTGCAGAATAGGGCCTCTGCTATTTCTACCAGAATGTGCTCTAGTTACAGTTCAGGTCCCTCGTCTGGGGCTTTAGGCAGACGTTGTAAATGGAAAACTGCTTAGTTGCTATATTTCTTGATGTCCTAAGAATTCTGCTCTCGTAGTAAGAGTCTTTTATACTGGGAAGTACACAAACACACATTTTACAAATGGTCTGTCGTTCTCACCATGTTAATAAGTATAGCACAGGGGCAGGAAAGCATTACTGAATGCTTTCACTTGTTAGTGAAACCAAAACTGGGGGAAACTGTCAATAAAAGGTATTTGGAATTTCATACAGGAAGCACAGTTGATCTGCCAGTGTATAAAAATGGGATTTAATTTAACAATGGAGTGAATTGAAGGGTGGTTGCAAATAGTTTCCCCTGTGAGTTAGAAAAGACAGATGTGGTGAAGTGGTTACTCAGAGAAGGAGGGGAGTCAGCAGATACATGGGAACAAAGGTAACCATAAAACATCCTTGCTTAAGCCTTCACCCGGGAGACAGCAGAGCACTAACACAAGTGTGCTGTTATCATCACCTCCAGTAGAAGGAATGTACTTTCAGAAAGTAAACTGGAATGAGGGGAGCGGAGGACATACTTTGGCAGAAAGGACTAAACCCCTGTCATTTTACCACCTACTGATAACATGGTAGAGAGATTACTATGACTTTGTACAAAGACGCTGAGGAGACAAGTGCAAATCTGCAGGGGTGGAAGAGCAGTGCAGAATCAAGCAGAATGTTGACACAAACCTTTAAAAGGATATAGATTACATATGAATAAAGTATTAAATGCAGAATAAGGGATGATAGGTGTTGAGTTTTGGGACACTCTTACACTTTTTCTGTTTTAGAGTAACGGTGTACAGTGTAGTAGCTCACAACAGCAAGGGCTGAGCTTCCAGTCTGAGTTACCAAGATTGTAAAGACTTAAAATAGGGGTGTCAGGCATCAACAGATCATGCATGTCTCTTAGTATTTATCTCAAGTGAGGGAGAGAAGGGACTTCTCCAAAGGGGTTTCTCAAAAACTACAACTGTTTCTTTAAGACCAAACTGTAAATACTTCTTAAACACAGGTTAAATGGTCCCCGTGTCTCAGCTGTGCTTTTCTCTTCCTCTGTTTCAGATTCCCGTTTCCAGAATCTCCCCAATGCCATTTCCTGCGGGCCAGGTCTCTCCCAGGGCACGTTTCCCAATCTCACTTACCAGTCCGGGAAGAAGAGGAGCCAGAACTTTGGCAGACATCAAGGCAAAAGCCCAGCAAGCCAAGGCTCAGAGGGCAGCAGCCGCTGCCGCCGCCGCCACCGCTGCTGCTGCTGCTGCCGCCTCGACAGGGGGGGCTGTCCCAGGGCCCGGACCAGGTGGTGGTGGGGGTCCACCGGGTGGTGGAGGAGAGAAGAGTAACACAGCAGCAAGCGGAACCACCCAAACTGGAACTCAAGGAAATGCACTGGAACTGGCAGGAACTGGAAGTGGGGGAAGTTCGAGAAGGTTTCTTACCCATTGCCCAGGGACCTGTCCCCAGGTGGAGACCCAGGCCACAGACCAGGCACCCCCTCACCATCCTTCTAGAGCACAACTACAGCAAACTCCCGCCCTGCAGTCCAGAGCTCCAACCAGCAATACAGGCACCGGCTCCTCCTCACCAGCGGCACCGGCACTAGAGAATATCAACAGAACAAAACCGAGCCCCCACGGTGCAACCATAAATCAGGTGTCAGGCTCCCTGTATGCAGGCAGCAGGGAAAAACAAGAGAAAGCACCCACTGCTCCAGCATGCCCAATCCAGGGCTGTGGGACAGCAGCGGTCCGGGATGGAGCAGCCTGTATCGCTACGGCTGCAGCAGATGCCAACACAAGCGTAACTAAGGTAGCACCTACAGCCTTAGGAGGGACCAGCTTAGATGTTTCTAAAAGCAAGTCTCCTTCCCCTCTTGTGTCTTCGCTGATATCCATGAGCTCAGAAGCACAGGCTGGAGGTGTGGTCACATCCACAACATCCGTCCCACCCTCTAATGCATCGTCAACGGCACCTAGCCTTAAAACTCATGCAAGTTCAGGCTCAAGTGGGGCCCTCCCAAAGCCAAGCTCCAGTATTCCTGCTAACAACCCTTTAGTCACTCAGCTTCTTCAAGGAAAGAACGTCCCTCTGGAGCAAATCCTGCCGAAGGCTCTCACCAAAGTAGAAATGAAAACTGTCCCTTTAGCTTGCCATGAAGAAAAAGGGGCAGCAGCAGCCAGTAGTGCAGGTGTAGCTGGGAGCGGCACTGGAGCTGAGGGTGGTGAAAGGCAATCGAGTCTACCCACACAACAGCTTGGGAAGGTGTTCTGCCAGAACAGGCCTCTGCCTCACATTCCAAGGACCTTTCCACTCCCCTCAGGAAAGGACCCCAGTGTTGATCAGCACCAGTTCCACGAGGCGCTCAGTAAAACCACCCAAGAGCAGATCCTCCAGACTCTCATCAAGAGGGTCCAGAGGCAGAATTTGTTGCCAGTCCTTCAGCCCTCACAACTGAACCTCCCTCCCTCAGGTTTCCAGTTAGAAAACAGCTCCGCCAGCCAGAGGTTTATGTTGGGCTTCATGGGCAGAAGGACATCCAAGCCTGCCATGTCTGGTCATTATCTGCTCAACATTTCCACCTATGGTCGCGGCTCAGAGAGTTTGAGGAGAAGCTTCTCCTTGAACCCTGAAAACCGCTTGTATCTAAACAGTCCTGCTGATGCTCCAAAACCGGAATTTGGGGAATGTGAGGAGGCTGGCCTTGGCAGCAGCAGTGATGAAGGAGATGCAGATGATGAGAGTACTGGTGATGAACATGAACAGACCAGCGTGAAAGAGGAGCCCCAGGCCTCGCAGGTGTCTGGTCAGTGTGAAAAAGAGCAGGTCTCACATGGCATAAATTCTTCAGATTACAGCACCCTTCCTAAAAAGGGTGTAAAGGCAGAAGCAGCCATGTCCCAGCAGGCAGCAGGCAACAAGGAGAACGTTCAGGCATTTGATGGAACTATGCTAGCACGAGATTTCATTCAGGCCGCTCACGAGCAAGTGGCACATGCGATGAGGGGGAAAATGCACAGCAATCCGGAGCTGTTCAATAGTTCTGTGCCGTCCTCGGACTCTGCGCCGCAGCAGCCTCCGCTGCTTTCTCCGCCACACCCTCCAAAGCTGTCTGGGAGTGCTGCAGCGCAGCTCATTGGGCCCAGTTACAGTGGCACAATAAACGTCTCCACCTCCCCGGATGTGAACCAGGGGTCTCTCATGACCGGGCTGTCTGACTGCAACCAGTTGTCCAGTAGCATGGGGAATGTCATGTCCTTCTCCGTGACTGTAACCACCATCCCCACCAGCCAAGCTGTGAACTCTGGCAACCACAGTCAGACCATCCCTGTTCAAGCCTTCGCTGAAGACAGCAGCATGGAGGATTCCCCTTCCAAATGTTACTGCAGGTTGAAAGCCATGATCATGTGCAAGGGCTGCGGGGCCTTCTGCCATGATGACTGCATCGGCCCCTCTAAGCTCTGTGTCTCCTGCCTTGTCGTGCGGTAACCGGAACGGGAAGTGGGGAGGAGGAGGATGGCTTGATTTTGGTTTTGCTTTTGGAAGTATGTGGGGAAGAAACAGGAAATTTACTGCCTTGCACAAGAGACACGTTACTGAATCAGGAATACAGAGTAGAGTTCTTCTTTCATTAAAGAAAGAGCACCTTCTTGTACAGTGAGTCTAAATTGAGCTCAACTACGTGAATTGTGACAAGAGTTTGCACTTAAGGAATTATGTAAATATGTCACATTATTTTGTTTAAAAATATTTTTTCAATCTTTTAGGAGATAAGTGTTTGACTTGTACTGCAGTTTCATTAACCCCAGCCTGCTCTCCAGCATGTTTGCTGAGCTCTGCTCTAGATGGGGGAACGACCACCCCCGGCAAAACCTTAGCCTGTTGTTGGTCTTCTCTTGACAAAGAGAAGACCAGGATAATCAAGAAACACAATGTTTGTACTGACTGATGACAGAGCACCGAAGCAGGAGCTCTGAACGGGCTCGCTCACTGGCTCTAAATCCAAGTTCAAATTTTTCAGATGTGGAAGGCGTTAACATTGTGCCAGCCTTTCACTTCTGACCTGGCTGTTTCTGGAAGGCATACTGGGTTGTGCAATATTGGCTGATGGGTTTGATTGGCATATCCTCTCCTCTTCAAGGGGTCAGTTGCAGTAACCTTGTTTGAAGGAAGGTAGTGTCTGATTTGCTACTGGTAAGTACTGAAAAAAAGCAACTGTACTAACCATAGGATTCAAGAATTTCAATCACTAAAACAACTCAGTGACCATGATTAGTGGTAGATCCCAGGAACCATTTAAAGCAGAGATCACAAATATGTGCTGAACTGCCTTTCATTTCGGGCTGTCGGGACTCGGCAGAAACGCGCTCTCTGAGGCGTTTCGAGTGAACTGGCAAGAGCTGTCCCACAGTCAAGAGCTGTGTCGGCGCGTGATGTGAGTGAGGTGCCCCAAGCTCGGTCCTGCTGCTTTCTGGGAAGCTTGCTGGCTCCTCCAGACCTCCACCACAGTCAGACGTCTTTCATTTCTATAGAGGATTTTATATTTAGCTACATATAGGGAAAGGAAAACAAGTGTCTTGTTGGGCCTCACTGTTGCCTGCTGTGGGTGTCTCTTTGTGTTTTAACATACCAAATCAGGCTCGACTCGGCGCAGATTTGCTCAGTTGAGGTTTGGGGTTGTGTGGGGCTTGGGAGGGGGCTGTGCCCCCCGCCTCAACCCCGGTCGTGGGATATTGCTAGTGATGCTCATCCTCATTTCCAGTGTTCAGGAATTCATTCAGTTTGATTAATTGAAATTAAAGCCGTTACAAATGGTACTCTGTTCTCAACAATTGGCGCCAGGCTGGCTAATGAAGCACATGCCAACCTGCATTTTGATGTATCGCAACACGCCCACATCACATTGAGGACCTGTGTGGTGTTTCTCTTCCGAAACGCAGAACATCAGGTTCACTGATCACATCCAGTCCCATGTTGTCACTGTTGGGGGCGGGAGGGGGCCATACTGCATCTTGGTCAGGTAACAGATCTGTGTATGTTTTTGATGGAAAAGCACTGAATTCACTTTTAATCCAAAGGCCTTTTTAAGATGAAGCAATACTAACAAAATAGATGGGACAGCTGTTTTGTGAGCGGGGTCCTCAGCCTGCCTTTCCTCTCCCCATTTGACTTATACTACTGCTTTCCCCTTTCCCTTCTCTCACGCTGTTGGTAGAGCCCAGAGATACTCCCCTGTGAAGCAGTGTGTTTTTCCAAGGAGCAGGTGGTGATTTATTTAGTAATGATAAAGAATAGCAAGTTGCAGATTTAATCATAACAGAAGCGTTTCCTTCCCTGCCCAGCAGAGTGTGGCCCCCCTGGAGCAGGATTAGTGGGTGTGAGGTAGCAGGAGCTGCAGCATATCTTGATCTCCATTTTGCTCTTATATGTAGTGGGGAGCAGCAACCCTCCTTTCTAATTACACATCACTGCTCAGACATCCAGTGGCACAGAGGATTGAAGTATTAGAAATAAAGTCCATGTTTTTACTTCCAAACTTAAATCTCAGAAAATCACACAAAAATTGCTGTTGTGTGCATGCTGCACATGCGCTGGCAGTGCCTGTAGGCCAAGAAACACCCCCCTGCTTTGTGTGTGCACGTGTGAAGGGGCAGAGCAGCAAATGTGGGTCCCTTCTCCTGTTGTTATCCTGTTGTTACCCTATTGCTACCCTGTTTCTACCCTGTTTTGCTGTAATGGGGATGACTCTTTCCCTGGGTGGCCATGTCCATCGGCACCAATTCAGAGGGCAGCCATCACTGCCTGCTTCTATCACCTCTTCTGTAACGGGAATTTCTGCCACTTTAAATCTCAGATGCAGTGTTGAATGGTTTCAAGCTGCCTGCCCTGGGCAGTGCAGGACTGAGAGCAGGGTCTGTCTCTTATTAGTGCCTCGTCTAGGCATGAAAGAAGTTACAGCAGTGTAATCCTTGGGCAGACACATCCATTCCTGTTGAAGACAGATCTCCCACTATAACCTAATCTAAAAACTGTTGCTAGTTACAAATAAAGTGATGAAGTCATTTTTGCCTCAAATAAGAGTAAAGAGGTTTTGCTGGCGTAATTGGGTCAATTCTGCTCATACCTTGGCTTTTATCAGTGTGATTTTTCAAGGCTGCTTAAGAGGGGAAGGAGGAGAAGATGCTGGAGCAGTAAGCTGCAATCTGCCGCCTTGCCCTTGGTGCTCATGGGCTTTTTCAACCCGCAGCAGCTGCTGCTGGTGGGCCTGTTCCATTCTCCAACACAGTCACCGACCCTGGCTGAGGTTCCGGCTTGTTTCTCCCTTTAAATTTTCCAGGTGTCCCCTGTAGCATGAGGGTTCAGATGGCTCCTGTGGCCCTGGCAGTGGGGGAAGCTGCCCCTTCCTAAGCAGCCCTGTGGGAAGTGCAGCAGCTTGGCTCTGGTGGGCCTCAGTTGGGATGTGTGGTGAAGATCCTGGTGGCTCCAGACTCATGTTGGGCAGCGTAGGCATCCTGTGTGATGACTTGGATGTTTACAACTGTTCAGTGCCTTAGTTATCTTTTAATGGATCTGCACTTTCCTTGGGCTACTTCTATTTCTTTTTAAGAAAATAAATTCTTTTAACTGCATGTCTTTGATTTTAATATATGCTACGAGCTACTAGGTGCAACTTGATGGAACGATCTCCACGGGTTTGTGAGAGGGCATTAAGTATTTAAGAAATCATAGAAATAGTGGGGCTCAGTGTAATAGTCTCTGCAAGTACAGGTCGCCATAACACCTTGAAGTCTTTGCATGTTTTACAGTGCTGGTTGTTGAAGCATGTATTTTAGAAGGGGGAAATCCAGCAGCCAGTTTGGGAGTGTTCCCCGCATGGCATCAGCCCCTGCTGCTGCCACATCAGTGCTGAGCTCCTCCTGGCACTCCCCACTCCTCCCATCATCTGATCTTCCTACTGTTCCGTCCAGATGGACAACAAACCTGCCTTCACATGAAGTTTATAAATAAAACTACTGTCATGACATAGTGAAAAATATTAGTTCCCCCCCACCAGGTATTAATAGCACTATAGTAAATGCCATCATCAAAAAAATATGAGATAAAATGTTTTCAAAGCCTAATGTCGAACTATGTTTGTGGCAGTAAAAGCAACTAGAGTAAGAAAAGATACTTGGATTTAAATTCTTCCTTTCAAGCCACATCCAAGTCTTGCAGCGTGAGAACAAGAAATACAGTGTGAGCCACGGAGTTGAACTTTCCAACGCAAACCCCACACAAACACATTATTGCAGTGGAACAGCGAAGGCAGCTCTAAATGAATTCGGGTGTTGAGGCAGATTGGCAGCACAGGGATGGGGTTTTGAGTGAAATTTTCATGTCCCCTCTTAGATCAAAAGGAAGGACCAAGATGCTGGGTGGTCATGCTGCTTGGCAGAGTTTATGGTAGTAAGGAATAGCTGATGGGCAGCAAGTTCCTGGTGAAGTCACAGCCAGGAGGTATCCTCAGGTCGTAACTTTAGATGAGTCTCGTTCAGGTGCGGAGACCATTTTGGGCCTGGTGTGTGCAGTGGTAGGTTGGAAGTGGGCTGAGGCATCTCTGGTGGGGAGATCCCAGAAGGGTGAGTGCCAGCCCTGCCCAGACATTCTCCTCCCTCCCCGGAGGTAGATGGTCTTCAGCCCAGTGCAGCAAGGGCAGGAGAAGCACGTGGCCTGTGGAAGGGCTGAGGCAGAGCCCACCACTGCTCCAGGGGCAGGCTGTGTCTGGCACCCATAAGCACTAGAGTGTGGAAAAAAGGAAGGGGCTGGAGTGTTTCCATTGGAAGGCCAGCGGCTTTCTTCACTGGAACCACCTCACCGGGGGGCTCTTGGAGTCTTGGGGAAACCTTTCAGTCTCACTTGGGAGTTTTGCTTAGGCTCAGTTGTTTGAAGGCCCCAAGGCTGGCCCTCAGCGCCTGCCTTTGCCTCCGTGGCTCTCATGGTTTTGGGAGGGGAAGGCAGGCAGGTACAAGCTGAATTATCTCTGGCAATGAGCACAGATGAGTTGTGTCATTGGGGCATGCAGGAGGAGGCTGTTCTAGGCCACTGCTGCCTCTGGCTGACCCATGGTCTGGTGGTTGATGTCCTGGCAGCCCTCGTGTCGCATGGGGAGAGCAGTCGAGCGCGTGGTAGGAGGGTGACAGCCAGAATTCTCGTTGTTACCTAGTGTTGGTTTCTTTTTTTAATGCTATACATTTGATATAACTGAAGATCAATTTTAAGAGCTTACAGTAATATATTTTAAGTAATATATATTTTAGTATCTGTAAAAAAAATGGACAAAGGAAGATTTATGAACTAAATGCACAGGGTATTGGGAGTCAGCAGTTTCCCAGCAAGGCCAGGAATAGTTTTACTAGCAGGAAAACTGACAAGATTCATTTTTTTTTTCCACTAATGCAATAAAAATGGGAATTCTTAAAAAGAAGAACTCCAATGCTGTTTACCACATGCGTTTCTTGTTTTGACAACAGGCCTGTAAACGCAGAAGATACTAAACCTTTGTCTCTCTTTTGCCTTTTTAAAAGGGACTTAAATTGGAATAGAGGGTATGTACAGAAAAATCAAGTTGACACCATTTTAAAATGTATTTTTACACAAATAATATAGAAAAAATCATATTTTACATAAGAATTTTAAGTATTTGAAATATGTATATATATACTGTATGTACTTCATATATTCTTTATTTTACATTTTCAATGTATTAAAAAGTATTTGAGCTGTTGGATTTGAGCATGTAGTAATGTTTAAAAAACAAAGGAAAAGCAGAAAAGAGGGAGAGAGGAGGGACATGCTGCCCTGCGCAGCAGCAGCCACGGGGTAGCGCAGGAACCAGGAGTGCCTGAGCAACTGAGTTTTGGAAGAGTTTGGCAGTTCTGGATCGAGCACACAGACCAGTTTTCAGTCCTGTGTCCTGTTTGCATTCATTTTGCCCCATAACCACCCCAAATGACCTATGGGGAGAAGACAAGGTGTTGAGGTGGATCTTTTACCCAAGCAATGCTACTGTTCTAGCCAAAGAGGCGTACTGCTACAGAAGCTACTCAACCAAAACAAAATCAAAGCTATTCAGTTTTGCTCTGCCACCGAGATTTTAACAAACAGCTTGATTTCTGATGCGAGCATCTTATGATGCTTATGGGAAATTCAAGCAATATACCAAAAGTCCAACGATTTCAAGGAAACACTATCAAAGCAGATGTAGTTATTTTCTTAGTTTGTAGGAATTTGGGTGAGAATCTCCCTGTAGAGGATGCAGCATCTTTGCAGCTATTAGAAATGGAGGGGATTCTCATCACGAGTGGGATCCTCGAGCCACTGCCCTTGTGTAGCAATGCAGAGGGCAGCTGGAGAGCAGGTCAGGCAGACCAGCAGCTCATGGAGCTGTCAGGATTGGGCCCAGATACACAGTGCCACGTATTGCCAGTGATGCAGCGGTTTCCCGGCCTCCTGGTACTCTGTTAAACAGCAGATACCGCTTGTTCTCTACGTACCGTTTCTGACAGATGAGGAGAGCTGCAGTCCTGTGGTTGCTGGCCCAGTTCTGCAGCTCCAGAGACAAAGAGTACAGATCCCTGCTGAGGGAAAGGGGGAAGCGGCTCATCAGCACAGGCAGTGCAGCGCACTTGACTCATCCCTTTTCCGTAATGCCTTTTGGCTTAGATAAATCTCAAATTACATTTACTTCCACTTTCTCCAGCAAACAACTGCAGGAATCCTGTGTATAAACTGGAGATGTTGATAGCAGTCCTGTATTGCTGGGACTGACAGGGAAGGAAACTGGATCTGGGAAAAGAAAAGGTGTTAACCAGTCAAGTTTTAAAAGTACAAATCTGAAACCTGAAAAGGCAGGCAACTGGGATTTTTATACTGCTTCAGTTATTATTGGAACCTTTTTAAAAGCAAACCACGGCACCCAGTGCTTTGTCAAAACTTGCTCTGGACACACAGAGGGGCCTTCCACTCTAGAACAGTTGCACTATAAGAAAGTCCCGCTGTTTAGGGGGTGTATATATGCGGAGTTGGGGGGGGCTGTGCAGGTGTGTCCATAGTACACACAGCTATGTTTTAGCTAGGTGTACCTGGTCAGACCAGCTTCATCTCAGTCTTCTGGTGACATCATACCTTGCAAAGTCACCACAGACCTGAGACAGAATTACAGCTTTTGTATTTGTTTTCGTATTTAAGATATATGAGTTAGAAAGAATATATAATAGCAATGTGTTTTGATCTGCTGCACTTTTGAAAAAAAAAACAACATTCCTTATTCCCCTGGTACTGCTGCATCTCCCATCCCTTCCCCAATTTAAACCAATTTAAACTTTAAACAATTTAAACTTAAACCCAACTGGTCTCCTGTACCTTTCAGTTAAGACCTCTCAGCTGCTGCATTATTGGAAAAGCTGGGCCAAGAGTGTCCCTTTGGGAGGACAGGCCTCTGGGATCCTTGGGGCCAATTCCAGGGCCATCACCAGGAATGCAAACCACCAGGAAATGAATACGCCTGGTGAAACACTCCCGCTGCAGTGTGTGCAGTGGAGTGTTTCCCAGGATTTTAACCCTACCGGTAGCTGAGACAGGACAGGCATTACCTTGAACCTCAGGGACAGAGGTTTCAGTAACGATTTTTTCCTCTGATGTCTAGAGGTGCACCAAGGATGCACCCACAAACACCCGACTTCGCTGGATTTACAGCACTTTCTGTTGCCGTAAATCTCCTGTGCAATTGTATCACAGTCCGTTTGTAAAGTCAGGTTTGAGTAAGACAGGTTTGTGTGGAAAAAAGAAAGCAATCGTAGTTCAGTACGGTAACTTCCAGGCATTGAAAATCAGCACGGGCCAGTTCCAGCGAAGGAGCAATGCATCAGGGACAAAGATGGTCTGTCATGCTGCAGCTATGCATTTTGGCAAAGGTTGTTTTGTCAAGGTTTTCACTCATTTTGCTGTATGATTCCACCTTAGCTTCTCACCAGCATTAAGAGGGATCTGAAGAGTGCTAGAAACAGCTTCTGTCTAACCTGTCACTTGAAGATCTGCGTGCCCTTAGGAGGCAGCACTTTGACAAGCAACAGCCTGCCCTGTGGCTTACGTCTTAACTGCGATTCTGTTCCTCTCACTTCTTTTTGTCATGTAAAACTACCTGCTTTATAAATGAATGTAAAATACAGTAGTTCTTCAGCACATGGACAAACGTGTATTTTATCTTAATGTTTCATTTTATGTTAAATAAAAAGCATATGATTTTATGGTCGTTAGTACTGCTCATGTTGATTGTTTGGTGACAACCATCTGTCTTTCAAGGGACCCTGATGAATGATAGTGAACTACACTTCTCTGGCTTTGTAAGCTGTGAACATCTGCAAAAGGTTTTTGACACTTTTAAAGGGGAAAACTTTGGTTTAATACTAAGCCTTAACAAACCCTTTGCAGTTCCCTCAAGCCTTACTTCCTGTCTCCATACAAAAGTTGCTCCAGCCCTCAGAGCATCTCCATGGCCTCCTCTGGACTCACTCCAACAGCTCCACATCTTATGTTGGGACCCCAGAGCTGGACACAAGACTGCGGGGGGGGGTGGGGGGTGGGGGTGGGGGGTGTGTCTCACCAGAGCAGAGCAGAGCAGAGGGGGAGAATCCCCTCCCTCGACCCACTGGTCACGCTGCTGGTGATGCAGCCCAGGACACAGTTGGTTTCTGGGCTACAAGAGCACACTGCCAGGTCATGCTGGGCTTCTCATCGACCAACATGCCCAAGTCCTTCTCAGCAGGGCTGCTCTCAATCCTTTCATCCCTCAGTCCATACGGATACCAGGGGTGCAGGACCTTGCACTTGGCCTTGTTGAACTTCAGGAGGTTCCCATGGACCCACTTCTCAAGCTTGTCCAGGTCCCTCTGGATGGCATCCTGTCCCTCAGCTGCACCAACCACTCCACTCAGCTTGGTGTCATCACTGGACTTTATTTTCTTCTTTAGTTTTATTATTTATTTTTTTAATTCATGTAACTCATTACTTTCCGTATCTTGTTGTTAAATAAATAATAAGACTCTAAGCTTCTGTTAGCCCCATAGAACTCCCCTGTGGCCCCTGGAAGAACAAGAATGGGCACAACCCACAGTTATGAAACAGAGAAGCCTGTACTCTTAAGAGTCAAAGGCATAAATAAATAAAGCCAGGTTACCATCTGTTGTTTTCCTAGGTTTCAGAACTTCTCCCTACAGAACACATGGCAAACTGATTTTAAAAATTATAATTTGCCTATACACTGCTAAGAAGACAGGGTGATGATAGGAAGGGTGCATGCCCTCCACTGCATCTAGTTTGGAGCCTACATCTTCTTAGTAAATGGTAGATACGGGCATAGAATCACAGAATCATGGAATTTTTTAGGCTGGAAAGGACCTTTAACCTCATTGAGTCCAACCATTAACCGAGCACTGCCAAGCCCACCACTAACACATGTCACTAAGTTCCACATCTACACGTCTTTTAAATACCTCCAGGGATGATGACTCCACCACTGCCCTGGGCAGTCTGTTCCAGTGCTTGACAACCGTTTTGGGGAAGAAGTTTTTCCTAATATCCAATCTAAACCTCCCCTGATGCAACTTGAGACTATTTCCTCTTGTCCTATCACTTGTGACTTGGGAGAGGAGACCAACCTCCACCTCACTACAACCTCCTTGCACATGGCACCATCTGAGAAAGTGCTCAGAGGTCTGAGGGCTCTGAGCTTAAATTCTTATGTCAACTTCCCTCAACTTTTACATGAAGTTACGCTGCACATGGTTGTAAATAGCACAGTTAAGTCCAAAACACGTAACTAAAAAGGCAAGATTGAGAATGTTCTGATTGAGAAATTAGAATGGTTTTGCTCTCCTCCTATTTTTATTTACATAATTATTTCAGAATTTTAAGTTCTGAATGTAAAATTTTGCACTTTAGCAGCTATCTTAAGTACCAAAGAAGGACGTTATAGCCTCTATATATATCTTATGTAGTTAACTGCATGTGACAAGCTCCTCTTCCATCCCACAGGTATTCCCAGTTAGCAGCCAACATGAGATAAAGCAGAAGCTGAGCTCAGGAGAGAGAAACAATCTCGTCTTTTGCTCCTCTTCTGTGTGACAAGATAATTACCTTGCTTGAGCCATAAGCGTGCTCCTTATCTATATTTAGAAACTTTTCTTTCACTTGGAATTTTTTTAATTGCAATTTGGCAGAGAACAAAACAAGCCAGATGATGATGCATGTACAATTGAAGCAGATCCTGTTCAAATACAGGTGAATTGTCTAATTCTCATAGGACATCCTCTGTATGGCTCCCTCCCAGGGCACAGAACTTACCACAGCTGACTCACTCATTACTGAAAAGGTGTTTGGAGAGCTGGAAAAAACCAGACACCATACCTTCCATATTATTCAGGAATCCAACAAAGGAATACAGACCACAAGACAGACTGGGACCTACACAAACAGTGTAGAGAATTACTATTATTTTTAATTAAAAAAACCCAAACAAACAAAACAAAACCCAACTAAAAGTGCTATTTTCTTTACTTAGGCCTGGTAACCAGCCATAATTTCTAACATCAATGGGATACAGTGTAAAATTAAAAGTGAGCCAGTGTTCAAACAGGAAAGTCACCTTCATCTGGAGAAATTAAAACTTACAGAAGGAATTCAGAAAGTATAAACTATTTGAGGCCAACACTACAAAGGAATGTCAAATAGATGAGTCCAGGTTGAGGACAACATTTCAAAATATAGATGCTTAATGTCAAGAAAAGTTAATGGAAGGAGACGTACTCGTTTGGCAGGCAGTTACTACCTCAAGAAGTACATAAGAAATGAGGACCCAAGTAAGCTGAGTTGGCAATACCACATAACCACAGGGCATTTTAAAAGCCCCTGGTCACTCAAGCCCTAGAGAGTCAACTGGATGCAGCAGAAGCAGGGCTTCTACCATCCCAGGGGATGAAGTCTGTGTCTTCTGTCTTGTCAGAGCATTGAACCTCTCACTTATGTTTAAGTGCTCGTAACTACACAGTAATCATCACATTCAGCCAAAAAAAAGCCACTGACTTGGCATATACCAGCAAAGTGGCAAGACAGGATGCTATATACGTTTATAGGGTTTGGGGTGGTATATCTATTTTTTAATAGAGAATAAAGAAAAACAAACCTGAGAAAAGGTTGGTTTAAGCCATCTGGAAAAAGAAATAAGCTCTGCACTGTCCAATCCGTGGATGACAGAAGAATGCTATAGAGGTCCTTACTGCAGAGGCTATTGCTCTTCATAAACAAACAAACGAGATAAAATAACTATTGGCATAGGATTGGAGTGCTCTGATCAGTGAATAAATTCAAATGAAAATGAGAAAATGGCTTCCATCTGCACAAAAGTAGGATTTTGGAATATCTTCCAACATGTGGGCAGGTGAAAAATCCAACAGTTTAAATCTTACAAAGTTATGAAGTGAATTATAGACATGTTGCCAGTGACATCAAGGAGCTGTTCTTGCTGATACAAGAGATTCTTTCCAATTCTACATTTCTAATCACAAACAAGCTTTGTGCACTGTGTCACATTGGAGATATCATATGAGTAAACGGGTCCAATTCACCCAACAGTGGAACGTGCTGCTTTTGAGTCACCCCTCGCCAACATCTTTCTTCACCATCAATTTCACCACAGGTTTAAACAGAAAGGCACTTTGCACTCAATGGCTGGACTGAAAACAAGTATCTGCTGAAGATCTTAAATTCACTGGTTATCTCCTGAATCATCTCTGTTTAAAGACATGAGAAACTGCAAGTGAATTTTAAGCAAATTTTGCCACATTTTGCCACTTTGCTCAGAAAGCAAAGGAAATAAAAGGAGGACATGGAAGACTGTGCCACTGTCTCTTCCCCACCTCCACAATTTTTTCCATATTTTACACAACTTTTCTTTGAGAAAACATTTGCCCTTGCAGTGACTCTGGTTTGCATTTGCTGCCTCAGCAGCAGTTGAGCTTTCACTGCTGATTACTCGCACGGTTGTAGTGGGCAGGTCTTGCTGCCCTCCTTGTCTTGTTTCTTTTAGACAGAAGTCTTAATACTCTTGTACTGCTGAGAAAAACCACACAGAAGAAAAATACAGTCTGTGGAAAACACTTTCTTTTTATTTCAGAATAATGGAAAATGAAAGCTATTTACACTGCTATGCAACTTTTGTTTTTACTGATGTTGCACATCTTTCTCCATACAAAGCTTAACCCACTCCAATGCCTGTTTCTGTTTTCAATTCTTCTTCACCTCTACTAAATTTGGTTTAGCCCTCTCCTATCACACCTCCTGAAAACCTTTTCCTGTCTTGCCTGAAACTGGTCCAAAACGCAGCTTCTTAAATTGTTAAGAGTAGGGAGACTGAGTTGAATAGTTCTAATGATTTTTTTGAATGCTGAATATTTAGTAATGGAAAATAAAATGAACAGCTGATTCTCTGCTGGAGGTCTCCAAATACAGAAACTTGTAAATTCAGGTTATGGCAATGTTCCAAAACATATGGGGACACTGAATTTGAGCAAAGAGGTACAGATGAATTACATCTTCTCATTCGCTTTCAGATCTGGGCTGAGCAGTTTTTAAAGGAATAGTGAAGAAAAGATCCTAATACTGTGCTGCATAAAGAGAAGCATTATTTGTGAGTCTGGTGAAGGGGATCTTTCCTGAGCACAATAATTACCTTTAGTGCTGAATCTTGTTTTGGGAACCAAAGTTCAAGGATGAGTGGAACAACTAGACAGGATTCCAGAGAAGAGCAACTGAATATCTCCGCGGAGAAAACATGCCCTACAAGGAAGGCTGCTGTTGAAATCTGAGCAGAGAAAGCTTCAGGAACATCACAGCAACCTAGAAATAACTGTAAAGAGGAAGGGAGTCAAGTCACTCAATATCCAATGGAGGAAGGACAAAGAGTAGCACCGAAGTAACTCTGGAATGGCAAGGCTACTTTCACACTGCAATAGATTGCTTAGGAAGAATATGATTTATCCATTGCCAGAAGTTTTTTCAAGCCACATTTGACAAATGGGTATAGGTGCATATTCCATTTTATGAGATGAACATGATGGGCACGTTTGTCGAGGACAGAAAGAGATCCATTCAAGAGTTACTTTTGTGCACCATGAACACTCTATTCCAAGCAAGTAGGATGATCTCCTATCAGAACAGAAAAATAAAGAATATTATAAACCTTCTACATCTACAATCATCTACTTTGGGGTTTGCTTTTGTTCCTCTTAATGCCTTTGTGACAGCCCCAAAATGCAAATTCAATCTTATGCTCAGATCTGAGGGGACATCATTGGAGGTTTCCTTTCTTTTTTGTGTTTTATTCACAATTGGGTGAAATGACATATGATGACACTGAAGCTGAAGATCTCAACAAGAAGGAAAATATTTCCTGTGCCAAATTTCATGTTATTTTTAAAGTAGTACCACTACTCTGGAATGCTAAGTACATTCTTGTGTCAGAATTGTATCATCAAAGCTTACTCCTACAGAAGGATGTCTCCAGTCTCTTTTTCTGCCTTTGGATGTAGCTGTTGCTGCATGCACAAGAGGAACGCTGTGGGCTTGCAAGAGCTTGTTGATATCACAAGCTCCAATACACTTATTCACCATTTAAAGAAAATGACATTTTGAATTCAGAAGTATCTGTAGGGCTTCACTCTCCTTTTGATGCACACATTTGTTGCTCACAAAGGCAAAGAGGATTTGTATGTACACAAACAGGGAGGGAAGAGAAAATGTTTTTAATGTCTAGCTTCTGCACACAGGTACTTCTAAACTGTAACAATGGAAAGCAGTTGAAAATGACAGTGGGACATTTCTAAGCATTGCTACTTTCTTCAGATTTATTTCTTGAGTGTGGCAATTTCTGTCTCTCACAAATTCAGACCAGTAAGCTAGTACACAGGTATGAGGTAAACAGGATCTCCAAATATGTGTTATCCCTCATACAGAAAACAAAGCAGCAGCAGCAGGAAAAATCAATTTACTGAAAAATCCTAAATTTTACGTTAGTAGTGATAACTTTAGTTCTCAGTCATAGTGGACGGGTTTTAAATGTATTTCACTAAGTGTAAATGCTAACACTAGATTCCATTTACTCCGGGTTACCAGCACCTTTCCCAGAGAAAAACAAAGGAGTACGTTTGTACTTAACTACTACTCGCATGCACGGGATAGATTCTGCACATGCTGAGGTTACCAAGTGTCTGTTTTCCTAGGCATGGCAAAAGACACTTTAACACTACATATTATGTCAGAACCCACAAATTAATCTAATTTTCTAGCACTACACTTAAAAATGGGAATATGTTCCTGTTCCTATTTTTTCCTAAGGAAGCAGGAAATTAGATTTCATTATAAGAACATGAAACAGAAAGATATGTCACTGGCAAACAATATCTCCTTCAATTACGAATGAGAGATGACCAGATTGCTTTATTACTGAAAGAAGCCAGATGTTTCTTATTAAAGAAGGAGGGTGGTAGCTACCAGGCCCCCCTTTTCTTCTCTGGCCTGAAGAAGCCCTGGTCCCTCAGCCTCTCCTCACAGGGGAAGCACTACTGCCTGCTCATCTTGGTGGCCCTCAGCTGAGCTCACTCCTCAGCTTTGACGTCTTCCGTGTATTAGAGGCACAGGGACAGGATACAGAATCAATGGGTGGTACAATGAGCGCTGAGCAGAGGGGGATAACCGCTTCCCTTGATCCGCTGGCTGCAGTCCTGTGGTCCTGCAGCCCAGGGTGCTGTTGGCCTTTGGTACTGGGGCTCAAGTTCAGCTTGCATCTGCCAAGACTCCCAGGTCCTTCCCAGCAGAGCTGCCCCAGCCTGCACTGTGTGGTCGGGGACCTCTTTTCCTGGGGCAAGACAGGATGGCCTCTTGCATGGACCTTGAACTTCATTCTTGCATTGCCTGGGACTGCTGATGGATGCTGTTGAGCACCTTGCTCTGATTGCCATGTCCTGTCCTGTGGGACTATGCTCTGGTCAGTGAGGTGCTGCCTGGGCTATGGTCATCCTCAGCTTCCAGCCTGTGCCCTCGTTGATCAGCTGGGTATTGCTAGCCCTGCCCACAGCATCTAAATAGAAAGTAAGGAGTTTCTTCAAGCTCCTATCTTTCCTCTATTTTCAAACACAGTGGTACACTTCTTGGGCTTTACTCTGTCTAAATCCATTTTAAAAGCAATAGTATTCCTTTTCAAATGCCATTGCTTCATGGGACTGAATGTACCACTGCACTATGCAACGTTTTACAAAGCACTTCAATTAATTGCAGGTGGTTGATTCTGAAATTCAAAACAGCAAGGAAAAAAGGTATGTTGATTGTGGTTCTCTTACTTCAGGAAGCCATGACAGTACCTGCTGCACTCCTTTAGATATTGTTACCTGTAAGGGTGAGGCTATGGAGTGCACTGATACTGTGCCCACGACACGAGATGGGATTCATTAGCCTTAATTTCAGCATCTTTAATTTAGATGTCTAAATCTGAACAAGTTATAATTTCCCTTACAGTCAATGCAGACAGAATTCAAAGGGCGAGTCCTGTCACTTTAAGAGAGGTGCTTATTGCAGGTGATACAAATTGCTGTCCCAACCTATTCACTTGACTGTGAAGGATCCCAGGGTGTCGGGATCAGACTTTTATCTCATTTTTAGATTTCTCAAGTTAGATGATATGAACCCCACTCAGGGGGCTAGATTCACAAAGAAGATGCAGGCATCTAAATGCCTCTTTATCCACCAAAGTCCCACATGAGGGCACACAGAAAACCCCTATCTAGCCCTGGAGATGCTTAAATTTTAATCACATATAATAGAATAATTTCTTTCTAATCCATGCTAAAAAGTGGCTCCTCATCTCCAGGTGAAGCAGAAGAAAATGCTTTGTGTCCATAGTGTTCTAAGTCCAAGATCCTACCCAGCACATCAGCTGGGGTGCTCTGGAGAATGACAGCAGTTGCTTTAGCCCTTGTACCTCCATAACACAAGACCTCCTCACATTATTAATACTCTCAGCTCATTTTCTTGAGACTACATCAACATACTCTACACAAGGAAGTACCTTCTCTGCACACTTTCTGCTGCTGTTTTGCAGTAGCTGCATAAACAGCATGTGTGCTTTTGCTGCAGTTCCTCCTTTTTTTTTTCCTTCCCCTGAAATAGCCTGGAGAGGCTGTGACTTAGAATGGAGCAATACTGGGCAGATGGATGTTGGCATCTTGAAGGCAACTGCACTGCAAGACCACAAGGGAACGGAAAGAGTTTTGTGAAAACCATGTCCATTAATCTCCCCTCTCAGGCAGTGACTTTGGTTTGGGTCACAGCCCAGGCTTGGTTTCCCCTTTGCCAAGGAAAGATTTTAAGCCAAGGGACTAACTACACACTAGTGTGACCATATTGTCCTACTTACTCTGAGCAACCCACAGCCCTTCGGAAGGGATGAGAACAGTCTGTTCTGCCTCTGCTGGGAGCTGGTGCCCACTCAGGAGGAGGGAGAGCCAGCTATGCCATTGGAGGCCATTCCCAGCTATGTTTGAAAGATCACAGCGACTGGGGGACGTTCCTGAAGGCTGGGCAAAAGCAAATGTCATTTCTACCATTAGGGCAAGGCAGATCCAGCCTCATCTCAATCCCTGGGAAAGTGATACAGCAAATAAGTCTGGGAACCATTCTGAAACACATGAAGGGCAAGCAGGTGATTAGGAGTAGTCAGTGAAGACAGTCATGCCTGGCCAATATCACAGCAGGGAAATAATCCACCTGCAAGCCATCTCTGATGAGGGAAGAGCAGTGGATGTTTCCCTGGACTTCAGCACAGCTTTTCAAGTTCTTTCCCATAATATACAGAGAAACTGGTGAAGTGCAAACTAGCTGAGGGGGCAGTGAGGTGGGCTGAACTGCCAGGCTCAGTGGGTTGTGATCAGTGGCACAGTCCTGCTGGAGGCCAGTCACTAATGGTGTTCCCTGAGCTTGGAACTGGGTCCAGTTATTTGGTATCTCCGTTACTGATGGGACTTACAACCTCAGCAAGTCTGAGGACACAAAAACTGGGAGGAGTGGGGGAGCCTCCAGATGATCGTGCCACAATTTAGAGGGACCTTGGCAGACTGGAAAAGTAGGCATAGAAGAACCTCATCAAGTTCAAAGGAAAATGACGAGTCCTGTACTCGGGAAGAACAACCCCATGTACCAGTATGAGCTGTTGGGTGACTGGCTGGAAGATAGTATGACAAAAAAGGACCTGGGTCCTGGTGGCCAGCAGCATTCCCTAGGGACAAAGAGGTCAGCAGTGTCCCAGGCTATGTTAAGCAGAGTGCTGTCAGCAGGCTGAGGGAGGTGATCCTTCCCTCTCAGCACTGGCTTATCACGGCTGGTGGAACGTGATCAGTTCTGGGCTCCCTGGTATAAGAGCGAGCTGATTTACTACTGTCAGTCCAACAAAAAGCTGCAAAGATAAGGCACTGTGATACAAGGAGAGGTTATGATCCCTGTGCAAAAACCCTCAGGCAAGACATTCCATATCAAGCGAGTTCAGCAGCTGCAATTAGACCAGTGTGTGAAACCCGCCCAAGGGTTATTCACAGGCATGAGACTGCATGGCACAGAATGGGCTGTGGCCATGCTACCAAGAACTGTCAGACTGAACAAAATGGTGATTCTGCCCACACTGCCGACCAGGAATGGCCCCTATCCCACGCAAGATGCCCAGTACATGGGACAACAAGCTCCGTATGAGTGAAGAGTGTACGGCTGTGGCAAAGAAATCCAACAGGATGCTCGGGACCATCAACAAGGGCATCACTAGCAGAGATAAAGAAGTCATCATCTCACTCTACTCAGCACTTGTCAGGCCACACCTGTGTGAAATGTGTTCAGTTTTGGTCCCCACTGTACAAAAAAGATGTGGATGGGCTGGAGAAGGTCCAGAGAAGGGCTACAAAGATGATCCAAGGACTGGGCAGCCATGTGAGGAAAGGCTGAGAGAGCTGGGCTTGTTCAGCCTGAAGAAAACAAGGCTCAGGGGAGACCTTATCCCCACATTCCAGTATTTAAACAGTGGCTACAAACAAGACAGAGATTCCCAAGTTACTCCTGGGAAATTCTGAACGGACACAAGAGGAAAATTTTTCACAGTGAGAACAACCAGCCATTGGAATAATATCCCCAGGGAAGTGGTGGACTCCACAACGTTGGACACTTAAGATTTGACTGCACAGAGTGCTGGGCCATCTAGTCTAGGTCATGCTTTGCCTAGAAAGGTTGGACCAGATGATCCCTGAAGTCCCTTCCAACGTGGGATTCTAGGATTCTGTGATTCTATGATTCCATAATGTTTGGAAGGATAGTTAATTGGACTGAAGCTCATATATATACACTACCAAATTCCAGTGCCAATGCCTACATCCTGCTGCTACTTAATTTACTAGTATAGATGCAGCCAGCAGAAAAACCCTCCACACCACCTCTGCCTAATCTGGTTCCACTGCTGCTAGTGGGCCTGACTCCAGGATTCGGGAAAAAACACTTACTATCATGTGCACATGTATAGCCCAGAATAAACACTAACACAGCACCAGCTAAAACATCTAAGCAGGGCTTTTTTTCCTCTCATTTTCCTATTCGCTCATGACAAAGTATCTCCCTCCCACATAGGCAAAATGTTAGTAGTCCTTCCTCTCCACACACACTGTAAGAATCCTGCCTTTCCCACAGGCACAGAAAACGTTTTGCAGAAGGAACCATGGCATCTCCACACAGCGAGACTGATCAGCGGGAGACCACACGCACAGCCTGGAACAGATGCCTGTCGCATCCAACCTTCCTTAGAAAACACTGTTGTAACAGTCATTGCTGTGACTGTTTGTACTACAACTGGTTGCCAGCAAGCCAAGCTGTAATGTAGCTGATTGCTATGCAATAGCATCATTCAGCCTGACACAGATGGCCAAAGAATGGAGCAGGGGAGATTGTCATGTGAAAAGCTTGCCATTCCTTTGGTGGGGAACACTGGAAGACACAGCAGGGTGCTTTTAGAAGACTCCCATTGTGCGCAAGTGACACGTCTTTGAAGTGCACAGTTCCTTTCAAGCCCTCCCAACCTGGGATGACTGTTGAAGGTATAGTCCAAGCAAGAGCTAAGGCACTACTTCAGTGTCTGACCTTCACCTGAGGAACCTGCAGACTGCCATGGCGACGGCTGCTGAGGGGCTGGCTGTGGGCTGACTGCTGAACGTTCTATCCCGCACCCTGACCTCAGCCCCTGGGCCCTTCCTGACGCAGGGACCAGCCTGATCCTGACACTTGCCAAAGCTCCTGTGGCCACAGCTCAGCACACGGGAGCACCCCAACGACTGGCTCTGTGGGGCTTGACATATATGTATGTATACACACACACTACTCTCGGTTGTGTGGGGTCACAGCAGCACCATGAGTGCTCTACCAGAGCCCACCCGTGCCGGGCTTCTCCCTGTCCCACCGACAGGTTGCTCTCGGGCTCACAGAAGCGTTTCCACAGTTACCTCCCGGTATTTAAACGCCGTTAAGAAGCCGCCTCCTCGCTCCGCACAGCTCTAGAGGCACCGCAGGGTGCGCCAGACCCGGCAACAGATCCCGCCCCCGCCCCCGCTCCCGCCCCCGCTCCCGCTCCCGTCTCCTCAGCCGCGGCGCCTGCGCTCTGCGCGGGGCACACACGTTGCGCCGAGAAGCCGGCGCCGCGCGCTGTGGGGGAGACGGGAGCGCGCGAGGCGCCGCTGGCCGCTGATTGGCTGGAGCGCGCGAGCGCTCCGAGGGGCCTGTCTGCGCAAGGGGAGCGCGCGCTGTCCTTGGCCGCCGATTGGTCGAGGGACACTGGGGAGCGCGCGGGGTGAGCGCACGCACGAACGTCCGCCGCCGCAGCCAGAGAAGCGTCTTGCCTCGTGATTGGCCGCCGGGCGGTGTCGCACGGAGCGGGAGGGGATGGGGAGGCTCGCTGATTGGCTGAGAGAGGTGGAGGGGGTGAGGCGGGTGCGGGCTCAGATTGGCGAGAGTGCGCGCGCCCTTGCGGAGGCGTGCTCGGATTGGTTGGGCGCCGCGAGGCGGCCGGGGACCGTTGGAGCGGGGAGGCTGAGGCGCTCGGCCGCCTGTGCCCGCAGAGCCGGCGGCGTGGCGGCGAGCGGCGGAGCGAGACCGGGCAGCCCCGGGACTCCCCTACCCCTGACCGCCGCCCCCGGGAGAGGTGCGTGCTTGGCGGGACGCAGGCAGGCGCCGGCGGGCCAGGCGGGCCCGCTCCGGGCACCGCTACCGCCCGCGGGGTAGGAGGGTGCGGGGCCTTGCAGGGCGGAGGGTGCCCTGCTCTGCCGCTAACCGGGCACGGTGCAAGGACCGGCGGGCGGGCAAGTCGGGGGCGCGCCCCTCCTGCCTGCGAGGTCCTAGTGGCAGCGCAAGCCGGAGCCCCTCGCCTCAGCCCCGGCAGCTGCGGGTGCGGTAGCGGGGCTTGCCGGGCTCCGGGCCTGGCGCGGAGGAAGTGCCGAGCGAGCGCCCTGCGGGAGGCCTGGGACGGAGAAGAGCTGAGCTGGCGCTCGTAAGCGCGCCCCGGATACCTTGGAGGGAGCCCGCGAGTTTACCTGCCCCGCGCTCCGCGCCGCAGCTCCCCGCGGGGAGGCTGCTGGCTGGCAGCGGGAGCGTCCTGGCGCCCGAGCGGTGCTGGCTGCGCCTCACTGTTCGTCTTGGAGCAGGCAGATGCTCGCGTAGACGCAGAATCTGCGGGCTTCGTTTCTTTGTAATTAACGAGAGACGCAATCAGGGCAAATGTAGCATAATCATAGCTGTAACTGCAAAATAGCAAGAGGAGATGTTATTTTCCTGTGTAAAACCACGGCTTTCTCGGGAAAAAAAAACAAAAAAACCCCCACCCAACTTGGTTTTTTCTTCTCTTCCACCCCCCCCCCCTCCCCCCCAATCTTTTTAGATTGTCTTTAAATGTTCGAAGAAGGAACTGAGCCCAGGAAAGTGAAAGTTGCCCTGAGAGACTTCTCAGTGTAATCCAGGTAATGTGATCTGTCGTGACTACCTTGGGTATTGAGCTTAAAAACTTGTATTATTTAACTAATTTCAAGTGCCTGTTTCTCACACTTGCATAACTGATGTTGAAACTTTTTCATTTATGACAAACTTCTGGTATGAAGTAGTGATTTCTGCAGTTTATGTGAAGTATTGCACATGTAAAAGTATTCCCATGTGAGGTGCAATCCTGTATTTAAAAAACCCCACGCAATGGCATTCTTGTGCAATAGATCCCTCAGCTGGGGATGGTGAAACCACTGGATATTCTTATGGAGACCTAAGGGAACCTCAGTGGTGGCAGAGCATCAGCGAAGTACTTCTTTTGGAGGGGCTTGGTGAACCACTGAAAATGGGCTGGATAGCACAAGGATACTTTGAAAGTTGTTTCTGTGTTGCTTGATATAATGTGTCTAATAGATTTGAGTTGTTAGAGTTTGGTTAATAGTTGTGCATTACTGCCTTTTAAAAATGCTTTGTACTGTTGGTTTTCTTTTCTTACTCTGATTCCTGGAGCTGACTGTGTTGCCTGAGGGCCACAAAGATGCTCTGAGAGCTGGAGCACCTCTCCTATGGAGCCAGGCTGAGAGAGCTGGGCTTATTCAGCCTGGGGAAGAGAAGGCTCTGTGAGACCTTAGAGCAGCTTCCAGTGCCTAAAGGGGCTGACAAGAAATTGGAGAGGTGCTTTTGACAAGGGCCGGTAGAGACAGGACAAGGGACAATGGCTTTAAACTGACAGAGGGGAGATTTAGATTAGATATTAGGAAGAAGGTGGGGCCCTGGCACAGGTTGCCCAGAGAAGCTGTGGCTGCCCCATCCCTGGCAGTGTTGAAGGCCAGGTTGGACGGGGCTTGGAGCAACCTGCTCTAGTGGAAGGTGTCCCTGCCTGTGGCAGAGGGTTGGAACTGGATGAGCTTTAAGGTCCCTTCCTACCCCAAACCATTCTGTGATTCTGTGATGCTGTGATTCTGTTTGGTGTGGCTGCCCAGTGACAAAACATTCTATATGCCTGCACCAGTGGGTCAAAAAGTCAGAAGTCTCAGGTTTTAAAAGTTGGCAAATGCTGGATTGAAGAATCGAGTTTTTTCTCTCCCACTTTCTTTTCCCTGGTAAGTATATATGATCCTCTGCTCCTGAATGGTATCATAAAGTATACGGAAAGGAAAGGCGGTAACCCAAAAGCATTGCTTTAAGGCTCTTGCTTTTTTTGTTTCCTCTTCTCCAAAGGATATTTTAGATTCATGGGTAGTTTAGATAAAAGGACTGACCTGAAGACTGCCCTTTTAGGGAAGGGGGAAGAGAAGAATCAATCACTGTAGACAGTGTAGGGCAGACTGAGCGGTAATTTCTCTCCCCAGAACATGGACACTTTGCAAAGGCTCTCCACGGGGAGTGGTACAGTCTTTTCTGAAGTTCTTTTCCAGATTAATCAATTCATGTCATGTTTCCAGCAGCATCATTCACTTGACCCTTAAATTCTTGCTATGCTTTATCTGACCAGGATTCTACTCCACAGGTAGCTTGCTTAGGTCATTGCCTTCAGCATATTATCCTCCTTGAATCCTCTGGGTTTCTGCTTCATGTCATTATCATACATGGGATTCTTGTCTTTGGTTTGAAGCTGTTTGATATATTCCCAGTCTGCTACTGACGTCTTGCTCAGTACTAAGAAGGGTGCTCCCTGCTCTGGTGTTTGGGATGCCAGTTTCACTACTTGCTACGTGAGTTTGCATTTATGAGGGCACATCCAGCAGACCTCTGTGTAAGTGCCTCATGACACCCACCTCATTGTTCATTAAAGTTCTTGTGATGAATTGTCTCAAAGTTGCTGTTTTTTTGCAGCAGACTTCTTGTGTTAGGCTGTGGGTTATTTTCCTTTATATGCTGTCTGTGTTGCAGCAAATACATTCAGGCGTCTGGTTTAGCACAGAACCTAGATGTTTCAATAATAATATGAATTTTAAGAAGTGATGAATGGTATAGAAAACTTAGGGAGAAGCCGTAATGAAAGAACAAGGGCTTTTGCAATATCATAAAGGCATAATTTTTCTATCAGTTTAATTACATTACGTACCAGTACCACAGGGTGGCATTAGGACTGACAACTACAGTTCTTTGTAGCCGTGAACATGTGTTATCTATTGTAGGTTGTGCCAGCTGACAGGTTTGGAAGAGGAAGAAAATGAAGTCTTGAGGTTTAAACCAAGGACTCTGGGATTAATTGGTGCATTAACCAGAATGCACTGCATGTGCTCTGGCTACATGCTTTGGAGGGCCTGGCTTCATCTGCCTGATCTGTTACAGGCTTCCACAGAACTCAGCTGATGTATTCAGATACAGCACTTTTTGCAAATAATTCCCTAGAACTCCTTTTGAAAGGAAAGGTAAATAATTCTCTTAGGTCAGACATGGTAGTGTGTAGACACTACCCTGTAGTTATGGAATGCATCACGTGGGAGTCACAAAGACAGTTCCCCAGCAGGTGTGAAGGGCTGGCTGTCAGCATTCCACAGACAGCACAGCCTCGTTCTCTGACCATTTTCTATCTCTGCTGCTTTCTTTTACTTTGTGGTTTCAGGGTTAGGTTATCTGGTGATAAGGGTTTGAATTCACAATGTTCGTATTAAGTTAATATTTCTGGTTTTTTTCCTCTTGAGTACCAGGGAGAAGAAATTGTGACTGTATTGTGTATGTTTGGTTTAGTGTTTCAACAGGTTTCTACTGATAAACTGTGATTAAATTTAAATGGTTTCATGGGCCTTTTCCATTCTTGTGGCGTTCAAGGGCTACTGGAAGGAATTAAAGTATTTTAACAGCTTAGCTGTGCTAAAGTAATACATATTTATAAAAATACTTGCACCAATGAAGGTTAATTTTAAAATGATTGGATGTGTAAAGTGCGTACTCTAGTTACAAAACACTTAAGATCTTAGTAACTCTACTGTAAGTAGTTACTGTCTGCCTGCAAGTGTGAGTTGTTTTTTAGACTTTGAGTCCTGCTGCTTTCAAGTGCAGCTTTTTACTTCATTTAAGAAATGAAGGAGTGAAGAGGGTGTTCTGCCGTAACACAAATGGTGAGGGAGCCTAGTCCCTAAACACAGGGAAAGTGACAAAGCTAAAGGAGAAAAGCTCTTAGTTTTATGGAAGACCATGGTAAGAATGATGAATTCAAATTTTACACTTGACTTACTTTGCTTTTCCTTTCTTAAAGAAAGAAAACATTACATTTGGTCAGAGATTTGGAATGTTGAATTACAGTTGAGCAGAAAAGAAGCTGTCAGTTATGCACGTGTTACAGATGGCAACAGCAATAAAGACCACGTAGAGCTGAACGTTCAGGACTGAATATTCTGAAAGGGATTTTATGGAGTATGGTCTGCAAAGAGCAGTTAGATGGGAGGCAGGGAAGGGGTGAAGTTTCCAGTTCTACTGTAATGTGTTCTGTGTTACTGCTTGTAGGTCAGGTTTTTATAACAGCAAAACAGATGTTGAGAATAAACTTATGGCAACAGTAAACAATAAGAAAAATGGACTGGGTAATAGTATTGTTTAACTTGCTGTGTGATTGTGATCCTACAGGTTGTATAGGAGAGTGGACAGCAAATTAGTTGGAAGTAGGTGTGCTATGAAGTACACACATCAAATATTTCTTTCCCTGGTTACCTATGGATGCGACCACAGTATAGTTTGGGTTTGTTTTTTTTTAATACATTGCCAGATGACAAGCCTGCAAGTCTTGAGAGGCTTAACAGTGGAACAGCCTGGCTGTGCAGGCATGGAAGAGTTATCTACAGGGAGAGAGGTGCCTTAGGGACAGGCAGAATCCAGGTGAAAAGCACAACAGTATTCTTTGAGGTTGTTTATTTATATTATTTTTTGCAGTGCTTATGGAATCTTATCTTTTAATTACTGTTATTCTTTTATTTATGTTTCATAGAATGATCACATCAAAGGAAATATCTGGGCAGAAGGGAGGCACCAGTGGTTTCGACAACTATTTTGGGTACAGCCAAATTTTTGAAGAAGGTATCATGTTTCTGGCAGCTCAGACAAAGTTAAGGCTCCTGGGACTATATATGTGTTCACTTTCCCATTGACTGCAGCAAACGGCAGCTACACTGTTAAATTTAGATTAATGTAAAGTCCTTATTCTGTACTTTCACACCCTTTTAATAATGTCTAACACTCAAAAAAAACTTTGTAGACTGTGAAGTTTACATTTTAAGTTAATATAGGCAATAAAATCATTATGTAAAGAATTAAAATTGGGAAGCTTCCCTGCTCTCTCCCCCCCTTCCCCCCCCAATTCAGTTGTGATCATGGAAGCAGTTCATGTTTACTGGTGTTTGTCACAGTCCCTTTGACTGGAATTTACCATCTCTGCAGGTGTGCCAAAGGAGCAGGCTGTGAACTTTTTCTGATGTGCTAAAACTTTTCATCTAAGGTGATGACATCTGAAACGAGGCAGGAAGGGAAGGTCTTGCATGGATTACTATTGCTTGGTGAAGATGGTAGCGAGTGATAGGGATCTAGAGGTGATGAAAGATACTGAAAATGGTATTATCTTCTTCTGGCGTGGCTGATTTGGGAGGAAGGCAGTGTTTATGCTCTGTACTGTTGTCTGCCAGCTTGAGACCTGCATTAGTTTGCATTCTGTCAGTGTTCATGTACATGTGTTTCTCTGTTGGTGGTTCAGTCCTTATACTGTTCGGGCTCCATCTGTTGGTCTAGGTTAATGGAAAAAAGGGCAAAAATGTAACTCAAAACACTTCCTCATAAATACTCCATTTTGGTGAAGAGGCAATTTGGGAATTCTCTCTTGCGTGCTAGTAAGCAGTTCTGGGAACCTGCAGATTAAAATGGCTAGAAAGGGGATTGTAAGATTCACACTGGAAGTGCAGATTGCACAGAAACCCCCTGCAGTGTTATAAAGAAGATGAGTCTTCCCTTCCTGAGAGGGAGAAGTAAGCTGCTAATTAGTGTATTTACAACTTCTTATTGCTTGAAAATCCTGGTGTAATATTTCATTTATCTAACATTAACATTGCATTATTTAAAGAAAACAATTTTAACTACTACATTTGCTCATTTGGAGGCTCGTGGTAGATCTTATGTATAGACATTGCTCTTAACTTCAGCCTCAAAATCAACAGGGCAGGTTGTTAAAAATCTGTTTCTGTTCCTCAGGCTTTTGGGCAATAAAGGAAAATAAGAGTTTGTGATGGCTCTCCAGTTATTCAAGAAAAGCATTTTTGTATTCTAGGCACTTCTTGTCCTTCCTTCTATGCATACTCTCTTTAGTTTGCTGAAAAAGAGATCTGACTGTGCTGTATGTCTTTTAAACACACAACATTGTCCCTAATAGCTTGCAAGGTTTTTTTTGTTTCCCATTCTTAACAGTTTCCTGTTTACTAAAAATGGATATATATTGCTATGTACCTAAAATAATACCTTGTGGTATTCTTTTAAAGCTCTCTTTGGTTTTGTTATTTTAAACTTCACAAGAAGTAGGCTGCTAGCATTGCAGTGCCTGCTGTTGATCTCACCAGCCCCTCTGTATTATGAGTCCTGAGCCATAAATTCTTTAGGTCAGGGATTTCCTTGTGCTCTGGGCATTGAACAGTTACATCCATGAAGTGAAATCTTGTGGGGTTACAGTAACTCAGGTGTTTTGGAGCTCTATCTGGATTTGAATTTTTTCTATTTTGTCGTGAGGTAATCTGGAGCTTCTTTTTAAAATAGTGTTAAAAGCTCTCAAAGGTTTTGAAAGAAACCCATGGTTAAATATTGTTGCTTGTTCCATCTTTGTTTAATTTGTATCTAGTAAATTCTTTATCAGTTTCTTACTAGCTGGGAAGATAAGATTGCTGGTCTTGTATTGGGGCTTAGACCAGTGCTAAGATTGTTTACTGTATCAGAAAATTAAAGCACTAAGGACTGGCTGAGGATGTATGGCTGTGTGCAATGTCCTGTACAAACAAAACGGATGGCATTTTATGCCTTGAAAAGAATCTTACAGTATAAGCAGAAGTGGCAAGGCGTGCAATAGGGAAATATTTAGTTCTTAGTACTAAATCTTTTTTTCCTAGACTTCTTGATTGCCCATTAATTTTCAAGATAGTTTACTGTATAATATGTGCATGTTTTTGCAAAATCTTGTATAAGAGTATTATAGTCCACTGTATTTATTAAAAAAAAAAAAAAAAAGAAAAGGAACCATTGACTTGTATAGAATTTCACTGCAAAGTTATAATCCATTCTCTTGGTCTTAGTCTAGTGTTTTTGGGGTTTTTTCCCCTTATGCCCTCTCCTAGACTGAAGTCAGTTTTTAATGCTTCCATAAGATCTTTACAAGTCAAGTCCAATACTTGTAAGAAAGCTTTCTCTTAAAAATCTGTGAGAGATCCAGACCTTCAAGTTTTTAGGAAACCGTGACACTAGGAGATGCATTTTCTTTCTCAAAGATGCTCTGTTTCTCCTGTTGCTGTAGATGCAGAAGTAATGTCTTAAAGTAATTTTAGTACTTTTGTGCACTATTTTTTATGCTTCAATTTCTTACTCCATACAGTGATGGGAACATAGTTTGAAATGTTAAGTTAAACTAGGAGAATTATCAGAAATGGTTAGAATATTCATTAAAAGAAGATGTTGCCAGTCTACTTGAGTAAGTATAACGGGCTTGTCTTTTTGTTTTCCTGGGTTTTGGTCTAAGTGTGTTACATGTGTCCCCCAAAATAACTTCTAGATTGCGTTCCTTTTCCTAGTAAGAGGCATAGGGGGATGAAGGAATACTTTTCATCAATTACATATATTAACGTTTGACTGCTGATAAAAGGGAGATCGGAATATGAACCAAGAAAGGATGAAGAACAAAGGAATGAGTAAGACAGCACCAGATATTTTGGATAGAGAGGGAGATAAGGAGATGAAATCAATCTTTGTGGGATTTTTGTTCAAGTTATTAAGAAAAAGTAAAAATGCTTCAGCATCTTTTTACTGAAATCTAAGATTGTTATTGTTAATCAAATTTTTTATGACACTTTAGAAATTGCTTAAAATTGTTTAAATCAAATGTCAGCTGAAGTCATACAAGTTCAGAAGCCCAAAACAAATGCCTGAAGTGCTAAACCAGATGTGACAGCAATAATATTTTTTGCAAGTACAGATGTGCCCTGAAGTTTTATTCAGTATCTTCATCCCAATGACAGATTCATTCAAATTTTTAGAAGTGAATGAACTGACAAGGAGTGAAAGCTTTTCTGTAAACCACCCATGAAGATGTGTTCCTTCTCATTGGAAAATCAGCAGACAGTTACAAAACTTCCTTCACTGGGTGTCAAGTATATTTAAGATCAATATATTCCCCAAATTAGTAGTCTGATTATTTTATTTTTAATTACAGATTATTTCTGAACATAAATAGGTATAAGCACAATTTTACCCTCACAGCATTATCGGTGATAATAATCAGAAATATTATTTCTGCTAGTGAAATGCAACATCAAAAATCTGAACAAACTCAAATTTCACAATTCATAAATTAGCTTGTATTTCTGTGGCCTTCTGTTTGGCTGATGGGGCTGCACTTCAGTGGTTTTCTGGAAATGGTTATCAAATCATGAAGATCCGAATCTCCTTTGGAGTGTATCTTAAGAGTGGAAATACAAAATAAACCAAAATTGACTTTACAGCAAAAAAAAAAAAAGGCCAAACAACTCTCTAGTTAATTAACCTATTTAGTGACTAAATTACAGTAATAAAAAAGCAATGAGGAAGCACCTGAAATTGCAGAGATGGAATCCAAACAATGAAATTTCAGTTTATAGTCTCTAAGGGAGTAGGAAGTCAATACAATAGCAGGGAATGACAGATGTGTGACTCCTTAAATGGTGGCCATAGTTAGGGCAAGATCACAAGGGCTGCTCTCTTAGCTAAGATTAATTACATAGTCTGTCTCCCTCCCTTAGATTTGAAGAGGAAAAGCTGCTTCTTTAGGCCGTTACCTACAGCTGATGAGCTCCAAGAAGAGCGAAACCTTTTAAGATAGGTCCTGTAGTATTGGCCTAACAACCATCATCAGGGTTTGCTCGTGTTCCTGTTTGCGCATAAGCTACAAGTGCAATCAGGAACCACAGAAAAAGGTGGTCCAGAGGCATCCTGGCTAAGCCCATTACAGCGAGTCAAGGGGAAAACAGATGTCAGGTTCTACTTCTTATTTATATGTCAGTTTTTGTGCAGCCAGGAGTATATGTATAATGCATGCGTGTGGTGTGGGAAGATCTTTTAAAGGTACGGAGAGAACTGTGAAACAGAAGAATGGAATATAAACAGGAAAAGAAAAAAAACCTGAGCAAATTAAGAAAAATGGCTGTGTTTATGGTGCTATTGAAGATATTTTGGATAGTGACTTACTGTAGAATTCTCCACATTTATTGATAAGGAATTTATAAATTGACTGTCAGATTGTCACAGAGGTTACCCCTGAGGCAAAAGAACAGGGTTATTTGACCTATTTAAAGAAGGTGAATGGATGAAGGGAAATGTCAGATTTTTTGAAGGTTGGCATCAAACATACTGAGCTGTAGCTTTAAGGTACTAACCTGGCACAGTTTTTTTGTGTTTTAAGGTGAATATTACCTCGTAACAAGTATATACAAATAACTGTTAGCATTTAATGAGTTTTTTCTAGTATTATTTAATAATAATGAAACTATGTTTCTCCAGTGAGTATTTTATTGCAGTGCAGATAACTCCCTGCTGATTCTCAACATTATGAATTTAAATAATAGCCATCTTGAACTAGAATCTCCCATGGGATTTGAGGCCAGTCTTCCCATTACAGTAAAAAACCCCAGCCCTTTTTTATATGTGTATGTAGACATATAGATACATACACACGGTTATGTATGAGTAAATCATCATTATAATATTACCATGTCTCAATAATTTCCAGCAGCCTCAGCCTCTGACTGGCTGAAATCAGAGCAGGTTGTGGCCTACCTGGAGTATCTAAAGTTTAAAAAGCAAGTGCAACTGCGTGGTGTCAGGCTCTGGCTGCAGCAGTTGCTTCAACTCTTACACTTTGGTTTCTGATTTCAGCTTAAGTGTATTTGACTTCAGACCCGAAGGCTGAAGTCGGTGTTAGTACCGATACCCACTTCCCTGGCACGTCAAAGCAAAACTCTGCCAATACTGGGCTCGTATCACTGATTTCAGATTTTCTTTCCTAAAGTTGCTGCCTCTTAAAGCAGACCATATTCTGTGGAACCAGCACCATCCTTACTGTAAATTCAAGCACTGTTCTGTCGCTGCAGGGAGGAAATTCTGTATTTTACCGCATCAGACTCAAGCAGAGCACTTGAGCGCTCTGTTGCAAGTTTTCTGTACTTCCGCCTTAGGTGATGAGTGTAAATTTAGCCCCTGTGGTCAGAGCAAGAACTGACATGAAAACCAAAACCTGTGGAACTAACTTTTACTTCCAGCTCTCCACACTTACAAGAATTCTTGGAACTTTGGGAGACATCCAGCCAGAAGATACTGGCTCTGGCGTGAAAATTCAACTGCAGTTGGTTTTAACAGCCTTTAAGGAAAAAGCACAGTGGGTTGAACCTACTCCTAGTCCTATCCTTAAGTGAACCAAGAGCTGTCATAGTGCAAGTGTCCTCTCCAGATTGCCAAAGATTACAAAAAGCTTTTTGAGGAACAAATACCTGTGGAAATCACCCAGGACTGACCACGTAGCTTCACTGTCACATCAGCATGAGTGGAAGCGGAGTAAGTTATTTGATGATACTGCTTTTGCAAGAATAGCAAACCAGGATGTTCATCATGAGACACCTCTGTGTGTGCACCTCACACCTTTATTGTGCTTTAGGTTTTCCCTTCTAAAGGGGCTGGTGGCGATACAGATGGTTTGTGTTTAGGCATATTTCTTTAAGTACTGGAAGTTTCAGCCTTTGGTTGAATTGAGTGTTATTAAAGATAAGGAGTTAAATTCATAGAACCATAGAATCACAGAATGGTGTTTGTTGGAAGGGATCTTAAATCTTATCCAGTTCCAACCCCCTGCCATGGACCGATGCACCTTCCACTAGACCAGGTTGCTTCAAGCCCCTGTGTCCAACCTGACCTTGAACACTGCCAGGGATGGGGCAGCCACAGCTTCTCTGGGCAACCTGTGACAGTGTCTCACTACCCTTGTAGTGAATAACTTTTTCCTAATGTCTAATTTCAGTGTTGTTAATCCATTTTTTATATGTACACCAATTCTGTAAGTTTTGAAAATCTCCTAGTCCCACTTAGCACGTAAGCAACCTGTAGACCTCTGATTTTTCTTGTGACTTGGTTGTACCGTATTTACTTTGCCCATGATTTCTGTTTCTTTTTAGCAGTAAGAGAGAAAATGGGTTTGGTTTATATCATACAATAGAGATTTCTAATTTGGAGTGAGAAAAGGGGAAGCTAAACAAAACTAGACTAACACATTATCTTACTGCTAAGAATGCCTCAGTGTAGGGTAGAGGTAAGAAAAATGCATCTTTCCACTCTAAGAGTAAGGTTACATTTTGGGGCAGACAAAAGACAAATACAGCTGAAGAGTCAGAGATCAATTAAATCCTTATAGTCATATGGTGCCCAGGTTAACTGTCACCGTCACAAACAGCAGGGTATAATCACACATGGTGAGTAACCGGAGGTGAATAGCAAGGTGTCTGCTGAAGTAAGTCATGTTAAAAATGCAAGCCAGTTGAATTTCATCTCCTCTGTTACTGGCCACAGTAGAGGCATATAAAGTTATGCACATAAGGGGGTACGAGAGGGGAGAGGAGAAACAGTCATAGGTTTATACATCCGCTCCTAACTGTCCCTGAGGAATAGTGTCCCACTGCTTTAGTATAGTTCCGTGCAAACTTCAGACCAATGCTCAGTCATGCTCAAAACAAAAAAAAACAAAAAAACCCCAAACAAACAAACAAACAAACAAAAAACCCACAAAAAAACCCAAAACAAACAAAAAAAACCAAACCCAACCCCCCCCAAAAATAGCTTAATAAATAATCTTTACATATATTCTTTATGCTCTGTTAAGACTATAAAGCGTCTCTTAAAAAAGAATCTTGTTATTCCTGCTGTCTAAAGTGTGTGTCTAAAGTGGCGTGCCTACATATTGAATGCTCTGTCCTGTTTCTTATTCATCTCTGAAAGCAGATGATGAAGTAGCAAAGGGGTAGTAGAAAATTATAAAGACCTGATGTGAGTGATCTCTGTGCAAGCAACAGCTAGCCTCCAGATTCTTCTGCTTAGAAAAGGGACGATATCTGAGGATTGTTCATGCCTCGTCCAATGCAGAAACGGGTATGGAGGCAGGAAGAAGTGGAATTAGCCAGTGAAGAGTCTAAAAGCAGCAGAAAGATGATGAGGAACCATTCTGGTCTGACACAGTATGGCTATTCTTACATTCTTGCTTAAAATAAACAGAACCCATGCCCCTACACATTTCCAAGAGTGCAGAATGGAGTGTTACAGGTTTCTTGGTCTTACACAAGAACCATAGAAAAGATGACACAGTGCTACAGTTTTAACCCTGACCTTTAAAGGAGAATCCAGCTTTTCCAGAATAATCAAAGTATAACAACTCTGAGCCCAATGAGAAATAATCTTAGATTTTTTTTGTGAAATTCAGAGGTGTTTGATTTCTAGCTTTATATAAATAGCAGGAAATACTACCTGGATCTCAAAGTACTTGGCTTTCAAGAAGTTGAACTATCTCTGCTGGCAAGTGAGACTTTTTTTGATGCAAGGACCTTCGGGGAACCTCACTTGTCTGCGTAATTTTCCCGAGATTCAGTGGCAATGTAGAGTGAGGGAAGGAAGAGAGCAGATTCTTTCTTTAATTAAACACTGCTAATCCCAAGTTGTGACATCTTAATGCATAGGCTCTTTTGAAAAACTTTACCTTTGAGGCACTCAGAGGGTAGAAGGCAGGAAGTATAAGGGAAGAAATGAGAAATCATTAGGCCTAGTCTGTAGGAAACAATTGTACTGTCTAACATTAGAAAGCCTCAGACTGGATGGAGGTTGAGCATGTTGTATTATGGCCAAACCACAGAAAGCTGCCTGGTATCTTTGGTATTTGTGTATGCAGTTTAAGATGGTGCTTAAAGAAACACTGAGGTTAGGATTTAACATTTCCCTTTCAGTCTTGGCCATTCCCCTTCAAATACATCTACTAAGATACAGTATTTACTATTGTTTTTATAAAAGTCTGATTAATTCTTAGGGTAGATTTTATTAAAACTCCTTCCTAATTTCATCTTCTGAATCTGTATTGATTATTGCATGAGTTCTTCGTCTATGAGTTCTAATGTTTGTAGGTATTTGCACCTTCAGGTAGCATGTAGCCACATGTTCCAGAAGGCACAGAAAAATGAAATGCATTTTATTACTGTGTTTCATGGGTAGAGGAAGATTAAAATTCACAGTTACTTTATTTTGGAAAAGCTGTTTTTTCTGCTTTCTGCAGCAGTTTTGGTCCTTACCTCTCATCTCTCAGTTTGCCCAAGTCAAATAACTGTCCTGCACTACTGCTCATGGCCATCCAGTCATTCCTGTGCAACGCTGCCATCCGCTGTTGATCTTTACATGTCACCTCCTGATTCCTCTGTTGTGGTTTTCTGAATGGAGAAGGCTTCATTTGACCTTCCCTTGGCTGCTCAGCTTTGTTGACATGCCTGTGTTGATTTGGGCGCACAGGAGCACAGGGAGCGTTTGGTACAAGGCATGATTACATAAGCTGAGGTCCCTCAGTGTGGAAGACCAGCAGCTAGGGAGGAGGTAAGTTGAAGATCTATAAAGTCATGAATGTCGTGGAGAGGGTGGATAGTGATTGACTGTTCTGTACCTCTCACTAGATGAACTGTGAGGTTTGTGAATCTGGTAGGAGGAAGGAGGTGACTTGTTGTGCTGTGGGTTTCACACTTGGGAATTCTTGCTGGAGAGTGTTGTGAATGTCAGAAGTTTATGGGCAGTAAAGGGACAAGCATAGGCTTGTGGGGGGAAAAAGCTGGTGGTGGTTACTGAACACAGAGAATCACTCTGGCTCAGGATGTCTTGGCATGGCAAACTTTAGGAACTTGAAAGGAAGTCCTTAGGAGGTTTTTCTGTATGCTTGCCATATCCTTTGTATTCTTGCCTGCACATCTGGTTTGGGTTCCTCTTGGAGACATGATATTCCCTTGGCAAGCTGGATTTGGCCCAGCAGTGTGCTGTTATTCTCTCTCTTAGTAGAACTTAGCAATAAAATAATTCAGGCTTTTAATCATGACCAAGCACGTTTCTTCTAAATCCTTCTTTAGCATTTTATCTGAATTCTTTTTATGACTAGAGTCCAACAAACTTGATCTGGGTTCCTGTTACGGAAATCTTTGGGTGCAAAGCTGCTGTTTTGATGGTTTTTTGATGTGTAAGAACTTCTGTTGCAGTGTAAATGACAGTTCTAGATGCGTGTTGCCGCTGTCCTTTTTGTAGCAATATAGTGCATGGTTACTGTAGGCATGGTCTTGGGACTTCTTCAGCATAGCGTGATCATATAGCGTATGCTAGGTAGTTAGCGCATACTAAAGTGGTAGCGTATGCTAAAGACAGAACAGAAATGCAGCACGGTTGTCCCAGGCAGGTGTTGGTGCATGTGTACTCCTTATCCCAGGCATTGCGGATCTGTCGGAGGTTGAGGAATGATGAAGTAGATACCAGGTGTTCAGAAGAAGCTCATCCCAAAATGTGAAGGATAAAATGGAATGGAACAACGTGTTTGAACATTTTGTGTGATACTGGAGAATCCCCAGTGCATTCACGTTGTCCTTTGTTGCTACTTAAATATATTTGAGTGTTTTTTCTCCACATGTCCATTTGAAGGTGATTGTCCATCTTGAGAATTTTTGTCTGTCTTGTTATTTCAATCTATGCATATTTCTTGGCACTTTGCTCACGTGTTGTGCCACAAATGTTAAAAACCCCCGGCAAAAAAAACAAACAACAATGCACAACCAGCCAAAAAAAAACCAACCACCCAGCAAAAAAATCCCCACCAAAACCCCAACCAAACACCCCCACCCCCTTCAAGTAAAGCAAACCAACCAAACCAAAACCCAATGCAGAACAAACTGCAGTTTACTTTTCCTATTTTCTGATGTGAGCAACTGCAATTTCCATCCTTAGCATAACTGCAGTTATTCTTGTTTGAGCTCATTCCTGATTTGAACTTGAGAGAGATTTAGAGTGTAAAGGTGAATATAGACTTTACATCTTTCTTCTTCCCAGCTTCATCAGTAAGGGACCCTTCTGTGTCTGATAGTTCAGGCTTTAATATTGGGGTTGTGAATTATTCTAATAGATCACATATGACTAATGTAATTTTCACAGTTTTTGCAAATACCTGTCGCCTGGTCTCTTCTCTCTCCACTTGGACTGTTTGTCTTCAGAATGTGTAACTCTGGCCCAGAAAGATCATTTCCCAGATGTTTACCCCTTCTCGGATAATAGCTGGAAAGAATCAGCAGTGAGAACTTGGAAATCTAAGTAGTGGTTTTGTGGGTTTTTTGTTGGGTTTTTTTTTTTTTTGGTTGGTTGTTTTTGTTGGGTTTTTTTGTGAGCAGGTACCTGACTGTTGAGCTGTTCACCTAATGAAAATTTCCAATCTTTTGCTCCTTTCAGGAAAGGCAAGAGACTTGGAGGAGGTCCTGAGGCAACATTCCTTAGGACATGATTCTCCTGAGAACCATACCTGAAAAATCTGTACAAGACAATTCCCGAGCTTTGGTCAGTCAGGCTTTGTCTGTGTTGTTGATGTGTCCCTGCAGCACTTCATAATCATGGAGAGACCAGTTTCCTTTTCAGATCTCATTTCAAGGACATTGCTGAACAGATAATTCACCCATTTGCTTTGCAGAGAGCATGAAGGGTAATGCTAGCTCCTTTAAAACTTTGGAAGTATATATCTTGGTCAATTAAACTTACGTAGCTGTGAATTATGTATGATAGCATTCTATAACCGCAGTCCATGCAGCTTGAATGACCTCTAAAAAACACTCAAATCCTGACACCTGCAAGGCGTAAGGTGTCTGTAGGGATTGATGTCGTGATAATATGACTTTAAATGTATCTTACCAGACAGCAATGCAGGCCTTAATGTACAGTATTATATGTATAACAAAATATACTTACTGCTTCACTGCTGTAGGTATATTGTATATATGTAGGCATATATACATACCCTGCTTCACTGCTGCCTTCAGGCCTTTCCTTAGCCCCATCTGTGCTACTTGCCCACCCTCTCAAGCGGTGGTGGGGAACAGGAGCATTGGACATTGCTGTATGTTTTCTCTTGCTGGTTGGTAGCACATCTTTGCATCTCCCGTGAAAGCACAGTAGGTGGCTGTTCTCATGGGTTTGGCTGGAACCCATAGGCTTTGGAAGGTAATTGATAAGAGAAATGATGGTTATGGTGTCTCTAGTATCACTCTGTTTTGCCGCTCTGATGTGAGGCAGGTTCCCCAGGTGTTGGACATCACAGGGACTGGTTCCAGCTTTGCAGAGAGATGAGATTTGCTTGGAAGCAGGGGGTTAGGCAGGTGGGATGAGGGACACATGCACCCAAAGCCCAAGGACAAGAAGATCTAGTATTACTGATTTTTTTGGTGCTGCAGAAGATTCAAGTGCCATTGTCTCTTATGTCTTGATAAAATAGACTTTACTAAAAACAATTTAAAAGCTCAAATAACTAATCTACCCCTTGGAGTCCGTCTGTTGTGCAATTTAGAGGGCGCTAGCACTTGAAATAAAGCTGGTACAGTATCTGGCATCATTCAAGATGACAAGCATGTCTTATGTAATGAGGAAACAGAGCACAATAGTTCCAAAAACTCTTCAGCTTGGGCCAGTGTATGAGGATAACTGGAAATTGTGAGTGAACAACATGAATCACACAGGCAGTTTCCCCATGCCCAGCTCTTTGAACACCTGCTGCAGTTTGCAGTGAAGTACAGCTCAAGATAATGCATTGTGAAGAACCTTGGTTGAGAAAATAAGACACTCAATTTGCCTATATTTATTTAATTTTAATTTGAATTTGAGGAAGCTGGAAAAAAAAATCCAGCTTTTACATATCTGAAAAATTGCCATTGAGGTTTATCCATGTTAAAAAAAATAAAATGCAGAAGCGCGTTCATTGAGAGTCTATGGTTTTCTAACATAGGAAAAAATAAGGAAATAAGCCATATTTGCAGATTACTTTATGCAACCATACCTTTATTTTCCTTTTATCAACAGTTAAGGAATAAGGCTTTTTGTGGCTTTTCAGATTAATTTGTTGAGAGATCTTCACCAGGGAATAATTAGTAGGCAATGGACAACTGCTGATCGAAACTGTTAATCACAGAGTGTATATTAAGTGCCAAGACACGACTTTCTTTCCCTTGGTTGACATTTAAGCCTAATGAAATCCTGCCATGTTGCATGAGCGTGAGCTGACTAACTTCCTGCTGTAATTGTAGAATAAATGTTTGGTATTTTTGCCCCCTCTCCACCCTTTTTTTTTCTTTTTTTTTTTTTTTTTAACTTTAAAAAACATATTGAATAAGTTGGTGAATCTGGTGCCAAAAGAATAATATATCATGGTAGTTTTAAGTGAAATTTTACACTGATACTGAATTAAGTTCCTTTCCGCCCCCCCCCCCCCCCCCCCCCCCCCCGGAGTTGACTGAAATTTAGCATCTATCATTAGGACTACATAGTGAAGTAAGGTACTAAATTGTCCTTGAGCCTTCTTACCTTGGGGTGTTAAGTTCCACTATGTTGCTGTCCCTTCTTTATTCTGTTTTATCAAAGGGAGGCCTGTGTAACCAAACTGTGGGGTTTTTTTTCTTTCCACCTTAATTATATTGAAGATCTTTTCTTCTACAACAAATACAATTTGACCTGGAGCATCAGGTTTCAAAGGTAAATGAATTCTTACGGGTTTTATTTAAAGACAACACAACCCCATGCCCCCAGAACCAACATCCCCACAAAAACCCTGGGCAGGAAAAAGGAGCATTATGAATCTGTCAGCCAGCGAAGGAATGCCATATGCTTTCTCCTTCTGAACAAAGAAGTCTTCATTGCCTCAATTGCTCATGGAAAGGTCTTGCTTACTTTGTGTTTTGCAAACAAAATCTCTTTGAATGGAAATGAATTATTTACATGATATTGCTATACATATGTATGTGGCTCTGAGTTTTGCAAACTGAAGGTTGTAGAGTAAAATGTTTAGAATTAATGTTTCCTGTGCTGTGCACCTCTTTAAAAGGTATTGTTAAGTCTAAAGTGTACCTCTCCCTTATGGAATACACTTGTTATGAACAAAAGTCTAACTACTGGTCTTCTAATTTACCAAATATAATCAAACTGTTTCAATTGAAAGATAAAATAATGTTGTTCACAGTAAGTTGCTCTTGTAACAGAAATTCTAGCACAAACAGTGTTTGCCATTTTTGTCTTCAGAATGATTGAGGAGAGTGGGAAGAGGAGGAGGACAATGGCAGAGAAGAGACAGCTGTTCATGGAAATGAGTAAGTAAGAAATGTGAAGATATAATGTCAGTTATTCTTTACTGAGAGCTTCACTTTGATAGTTTTAACAAATCATTTGCATCTTGTTTCTACAAAGCCATTGCCTCATCTAGTGAAAAGCATCCTGGGTGCTCCTGAGCACTGCTCAGGAGGAAAAAACAAGAGGTGGGTCACATTCATTTCTAGGTTTTGTGATGCTCCTTTTTTTAAGGAACATTCACATTCCTCATATATGGCAATATCTGAAGTTTGTGGACAACTATTAAAATAAATAATGATAACAGACAGATCACCTTTTACCTTACAAATAAGAAAGGCACCACAATGCTGGTGTGACTCAGGAGAGAAACAGTTTGAGGGGCTTGGGGGTTTGTTTTTTGCATAGGACCATTCTCTGAAAGAGAGGCTGTCATTGTTACAAAAATCAAATGCCTGTCCAGAGATATAATAGTTTAAAGGAATGAGACACAGCCTTTTACAAAGGTACGTGCAGTTCCTGTCATGCGAGAGCAGTCTTGGATACTATTTCTCCCCAGCTTTGCAGCTTGCTCTGTGTTTGAGTTCATAGCTGGGTCCCTTTGGGCTTGTTCAACATATGGCAGAAGTGAACTCCCATAGTCTGCCTGCCATACACCTTCTCTCCCCTTCTTCTCTGCCTTCTCAGTTTCACTTGAGCAAAGGTGACTGAATTGTGTGTGATATCCTGGGTGAAACCTCATTAGAACCTTTTAAAATGACAATAGTACTTCTCCACTAGAAATGCTTTGAATGATGCATCAGTGTATTATGTTTGTCTCATCACTTTCAAGTGTTCTAGTCATCTTGTGGTCATTTAGTGCAGAGATTGACTTGCTAGTTTTTAGCTTTGGCTAAATCATCAAAAATGTTCAGAATTCTTCTGATTATCTTTATACAAGGTGTCTCTGCAGCTGTGGTCTTGCTGTTCATTATCAGGGAAAGTGCTGGTGCACAGACATTCTGAATCACCTTTCTCTGTGAGGCTCTTCAGCATATCAGTATGAGAAATCTAAGGGCTTCAAGCTTCACCTGTCCTGGGGTGGAATATCTCACTGCAAAGTAGACACACAAATGTTTGCCTTTCTAGGTGAGCTTCATACGCAGAGTTGTGTGATGTGTAAAATCAATGCTTTCAGTGACCATTTGTTGCTGGTCAACATACAAATTTGCTGAAGTGTTTAGATAATTCTTCATGCAAGATAAGAGTAGACCTTGGCATTCCCACGTGCTGGACTTGTTACCCACAGGGATGTGTGTGTTGGTTTTGCGGTACTTATGGAGTGGTCTTATGGGCAAGAATCCTGTGCAAGCTGTTCAAATTTCTCTGAAGTGCAGAATGCATACTGAGTTTACCTTATGGAAGGGTATAAAGAAGATGGAGCTGGACTTTTCTCAGTTCAGTGGCAGGATACCAGGCAGTGTGCACAAACCGAAACACTGCAAATTCCGTCTAATGTGAGAACAAACATTTTTACTGGGAAAGGTTGCTGAGCGAAGTTGTGGAGTCCCCATTGTTGCAGGTACTCAAAACTTGACTAAATACAGTCTTGGGCAGATTGCCGTAGCTGATGCTGGTTGAGCAGGGAGGTTGCGCCAGGCTGATCTCCAGTCATTCTTTCCAGCCTCCACCATTCTGTGATTCTGAGCTACATAGATTGTCTTGAAAACAGACCCCACTTCAGATAGTTTAGAAGAAAGACCTTGTTGAAGCTTTTGTGGTAATGTCATACAGGAAGACAAGAACAGAAGGTTTTGCATGTAGCTGTTAAATGACCTTTTAGATATGTATAAATATATGTATATTTTGTATACATATATTTTACATAGGCTAAGCATTTTGTGAAGTCTCATGGTGTCTGGAAATGCCTTCTGTGGTTTGAAAGACAGAAGTATGCACCCTAACTAAGAGTTCTGAAAAAATGTTGCACAGAAAATACAAAATTACCTATTTTGTGTAGCCTTGGGTCTGAATACTTCAGCTTATGTTACCTGGCCAAGTACATTCCTGAAATATATCTGAGACTAGTTCTCTAAAGATGTTACCGGAAAATAATCCACTTAGGTTTGTTGTACCATACTATCAAGCAAAATGCTTCTTGGATGTTAGCTAGTCTAGTGCCACTCTTAGGTCAGCTGTTGTGGGGAGCCTTTGGAAGTTGGTCAGCCTCCTTGCTGGTCTTGAGAGCATTTTCACCTCCCCTTCTGCATCAGAAATGAAGAGGGATAATCCTTGTACATCTCTTTAGAGACACAGTACCTAGGTCTCTAAGAACAAGCAGATGCTTTGGCACATGTGCAAATGCTTTGGTGTTGTATTTGTGAAATTGCAATGAAATATCTCAGGCAGGAATACTTTCTTAAATTTGCATCAGTGAGTCAGTGGGTGCATACATAAAGGTAATTCAAATTTGGTATTTGCAAGTTGGTTTCTGAATTCAGAATGTAGGAGGGAATAAGTTATCACCTTTGAGCAAGACCCCACCCCCCCGAGTACAGTAATCTGATATCTTCTTTGGAAGGTTGTGGGTTTTGGGTTTTTTTAGGTATCTTTTGGAAGTCTGAATTCTTTAAGTCACAGTCATCCCTGCTTCTCAGTTCCCCATTCATTGAGGCTCTGGCTTTTGAGGGAAAGACAGAGTGCTGCAGATCCTACTTCTGGGCATTCCAGTGAGAATACAAGAGGCACAGGAACCATGTGCATTAATGCCATTGCCCATGTGCGACTGGATGATTTCAGTCTACACCTCAGAGATACGTTGGTAGTAGGTCACAGCCACTGATGCTGTTGAAATGTGAGCCATTTAAAATGCATTTTGGTTTATGATTAATGGGATTGACTTGTTGGCTCCTTCCAAATTAAAATGATCAATACTGGACTTTAAACCAGTGTCATTTATCATCCCCACATGATTTATCATTTCCTCTGGTCAGTTTAGGAGGAACACAGGTCTGTTTGTCAGGGAGTTAACATAACTTTCTGAAATTGCTAAAGTTTGCAATGCTCAGAGTAATTGCTGGAACTGGCAGGTGTGGTACAGACTGGTGACAGCTAATAGCATTCACCTATTCTGCAATGTGGCATTGTCCACATTGTACATCTTGAAGCAGGAGTTTGTTGGTGAAGATATGTTTTTCTTTTATGCTTTTTCTTCTGCTTCTTACCTGATTTGGATCTATTTGGGAAACCCCCCTTTGTCTCTTATCTTCCATGTGCATGTCTTCCAACAGCAGAGCAATCCTCTTCCTTACCTGCTCACCCTTGCTTTTGATTAAGATACTCATACCAGTGTCAAACTAAGGTCAGTTTATAATATGCTGCTGAAAATCACTTTACTGTGAGATATCTAGTGAAAATCTTTGTCAGGCTCATATGACAAAGACGATGTATGTGAAGAAACACTTATACCAGTTTTGAAGTCATTCTCTCAGATAAGCTGACTGTTACAGAGGAAAGAAACACACAAACTTTTTTTTATCCATAGGAGCACAGAATTTTGATGTCATCAGACTTTCAACGTATCGAACAGCCTGTAAACTGCGGTTTGTACAAAAAAGATGTAATCGTAAGTTATAATTACTCTTTACCTTCAAAAATTTCTCATGCATGATTGTTTCAAATATTCTACCCCTGTGAATTTTAAGTGTAGCAAGAGAAAGCAAATGTTTTATTAGACAATGGTAGTTGTTACTTAAACTAAACAGAGATTAAAAAATATAACTAAAAAGAGACAGCAATCTTGGTCCAATACTCTCTAACATCTTCAGTTTTATTCTTTAAAGTTTCAAAAACTTAAAATATGTGGGCCAGCTTGACATTCTTTGGTTGCCCTAAGTATTTGGTGCAGGCAGTCTCGAGCTGTTTGAGGTCCTGTTCCATCACCGTGTACCACAAAGCACCTGACAAGTAGGCACAGGAATGGGTTTGGTGATGCATTAGTCCTGTCACTAGCATTAAAGTGTCTGGATCTGGTCATGGTGCCTTATGTGAAATGTATCAGCTGTGAAGAATTCTTTAAATTTCATACCACACTAGTCAGTGTAAGTTTTGTCATTCTCTTCCACGGGCCTTTGGCCTTGAGTAGCTCACCAAAGCAAAGATATGTATCAAGGGTGAGTAGGTGACACAACTTTGCATTCTGCTACCAGAGTTGAATTGGATACAGCAAAAAGCAGAGCAGAGGAATGTACACAGGAATTGGTCCCTCCTCGCGGAAAAGTGGAGTTAGTGTATGTCTGGTGTGGAGGAGGACAGAACAGTTGAGGAGCCCTGCAGAGGACATGGGCAACTGCACACCGCAAACTGTAGCTCCTCTGTAGCGCCGCTGTCCTCCGCGGGGGTTTGTGTCTTGGAGCTGTGTGGCAGTGCCTGCAGTGTCTTTAGTGTGATGGATGGATTACAGCTTTTTCATTCCTGTGGAGAAGTTTTAGTCTATGTCTGTAATTCATGCTTTTGAATTAAAAATCTCTCTTAATCAGTAGAGAGGTTATCAAGCAATGCTAATTATAGTACACTGCACACTTTGAGCCCAATTTGCTGATGCAATGCATATGCCTCGAGTAACCTTTACCATACACGTAGGTGTAGATGAGGCTGTGCATTTATGGTCTTTGTCTGGACCACAGGGTGATCTGGGGCATATGCTTGGTGTAAATAGCTACCTTGTCTTTTATCATTGTGTGGTATTTATGTGAAAAATGTAAGGACAAGTTTTATTTAAGAAATGTTAAAGGTCACACCTTACTTCAGACCCTTTCTGATGAGTTAAGGAAGTTAACAAAACTTGTGAAGTTAGCAAATCAGTCTGTCCTTTGTAACTGGTGGCTCATGCTCAGTTTGGACTGATGGATTACTGTTGATCCTTAGATGTCTTCTCCCACTATCACGCATACCTTTCAAGCTTTGAAACATTAAAAAATATTATTTAATGTGGTTCTGCAGATTGCTTACTGTGGGTTTGGAAAACATTCTCTCTATGTTGTTAACGCTTCTTAGATAGGTGCTAAGATACGGCAGGGTAATTTAGGGAAATTTGCAGTTCTAGGCCTATGTTTACAAAGTATTATGCTCTGGACTTGGCAACTGGATCAACTGGAAACAGTCACTGGAACATCAAGTTCCTCCTTCAGTACTCAACTACTAGTTAGCATACGGATGTTCAAAATTATTGTAACCAATCTGTAGTGGATTTAGAATGTGGCTGATGTCCTCAAATGACGCTACCTAATTCTGCTAAAACACACTGCATAATGATGGAAAATCGCTTTTCTCCTTTATGAAGTTTTTCTGTCAGAGCACCCAGACCTTGAAGGGTGGAGTAACAGTCCCACAAGGTATCTGGGTACAGCTCTATTATTTTAAACTAGCTGACACAAAATACGAGTATGAATATCAAGAGTCTGTCTCTCACTTTGAATACAAATAAGTAACTGTTCATTCCAAAATAAAAGCTAACGTAGTAATCAGAAATAGTACCATAGAAGTAAGCTTGCATGCTTTACAGTATAGAAGTTAATTTTTTTTCCTTTGTTTTTAGTTCATCTTGTTGATATCTGGAATATGATTGAAGCCTTCCGAGATAATGGCCTTAACACTTTGGATCATAACACAGAGATCAACGTGTCTCGACTAGAAACAATCATTTCATCCATCTACTACCAGCTAAACAAACGCCTTCCTTCTACTCACCAAATCAGTGTAGAGCAATCCATCAGCATCCTCCTCAACTTCATGATAGCAGCATATGACAGGCTAGTAACTCCTCTAGTTGTATTCTTAAACTAATTTTCTCTTTAAGCTAGATGAATGCAGCCAACAACTGCATGTGTCTCTGGCAAACTGTCTGCATGCTGTTTCTCAAGTTCATGGAATTGTGTGTTGTGCACACATACAGATATATTTAATATCATAGTAGTGCCTGCAGAGATTTATGTTGTCACAGCAGTGATGCTTTGTCTTTAAAAACTGCTTTATTAAGAAAGATAGGTTAGTGCCTTCTGGACCTTGCAGACTGCTGTAAGCTGTGTATCTGAACTGAAGACAAAGTAAAACTGTGCTCTGCAGACTATAATAGAACATAATGTTAACCTCATGGTGGTATAGCACTGTTTTAAAAAGCGAATGTGTTTTATTGAACCCTGATCAACAAGACTGTTTTATAATGCTACCTTGTCTTGGCAGTCAGCTTACATCCCCTTCTAACATCCTGTGAGCCCATAAAGGCTAACTCTCATTTCTTGGCTGGAAGAAGCCTGATTCCTTGTTCAGGATCCTGTCTAGGTTTCTCCTTGTATCCAGGTTTATGAGTTTCTTTCTCAGCCTCTTTCTTCAGGGTTTGATCTGCTAATCTTCCTGAGGAGATGTGTCTCTCGGGGTTCTCTGAGTAGCAACTGCAAATCTTCCACTGTCAGTTAGCACTTCTTACTTTTCATCTTAACCTTTCTCACAGCCAGCTATTATTTCAGTCTTATCTTTCTTCTCCCTTTGCCCTCCTGCAGTAGAGAACTGCTTGTGGCCAGGACACTGTGTCACAGAGACTGAGGAGTTTCACCCAAGACAATTTGCAGTGCTGAATATGCCCAATAGTTGTTCTGTTGTGATGTCCAGCCTTTGATCCTTTCCTAATGTAACTTCTTATTGTCACCAAAGGGAACTAGGTTTTCCCCAAATTAGTCCAAGAATTCAGAATAGTCCCCGTCTCACTAAGGAAAGATAAAAACAACACAAAGCTTAGAGCAGGAAGACTGCTATGACAACAGGATTAAATGTGTATTTCCCTGTTGAGTTCTCATCTTCTATTAGCTGTGAGACAAGTTGTAAGGGTTAGCTGATGGTTCTGGTTATTCTGAGACAGGTCACACTAGAAAATACAGAATTTAAGAATAGAAATGGTTATGTTTTGGGGAGGTGGCTCAAAAGATTGAGGCTTTAGTTGAGATATGTTTTTCTCCCTCACTGCCTCCAACCCTGTAAGTTCTGCCTCTTCTGGAACCCAAGCAGCATGCTGGATCTCAGCACAGTACAACAGCTGCTTTTTAGCTTCCTCCAGCTGGCACGTGGGGCTGAGAGAGAAGCTAGGATGCTGCGCTGTTGTGCAGTGAGAGAATCGGGAATAAGCAGAGAGGCAGGGCTGGGGCTCCCCCTCCAGGAGTTCCTCAACATGGCAGACGTTAATTTGAAAAACCCAGAAGTACCCATCTGCACGGGAATGGCAGCGCTGGGGTAGCGATGTGATGGCTTGAATGCGCATAGTGCATTCAGCTTCTTACAACACGGTGCTGTTGGTAACATCACCAACATTCCACCAAATAGGTGCAGGAATCAAAGATTTGACTAGCCTCTTCCCCATGGAAATCTTTGAGTTACAGCTTCTAAGTATGAAAACACCCACAGTGAACACTTAACTGGGACCCATAGAACAACCCTGACCATAGTGCAGAAATGGATTGTACTGCATCATTGGTGCGTTAGGGACGAACAGCTGTGGTATGATGTTCTTCCCTGCTTTCTCCTGGAGAGCTCTGCATGGGTGTTTGACAGTTTGTTCCTGGTCTGCTTTTCCCAATAGCCTCTCAAGGCTTTCCAAGGTCCCTGACCCATTACTGGCACCCCAGAGCTCTTTCTCTGACCCCGTTTGGCTGTGTCAGAGCCGTATTTGTTATTTCATCATTTCTAGAAATGGCATTTAATTTGTCAAACTTCTTTTTTCATTTTAAATTGCAGCTATCGTACCACACTGTGTGCTGGTAGTAAAGCAGTGTGCAGTAAGGGGGAGGGAGAGGATGAACAACAAAAAAGTGGGGAAGTGAGTTGGCGAGCAAGGTGTGTGGAGGAATGTGGTTAGGAGGAGCCTCATAGTCAGCACAGCATAGCTGGAAGGGGCTCACTTCAAGCATATGTAAGGAAATGCCTGCAGATCAGTGCTGAGCAGAAAGCTCTTGTGCCTTTTCTGGGCAATCAGCATGACTGGGTGCCTCTCTGAAGTGGCTGTACATTGTGTGCAGCGTGGAGAACAAACAGGAGGAAATAGAAGTCTGATTCCTCTTGAGAGGACATGGTGGGAGAGCTGACGCCACTGGAGTGCTGCAGTGGTTTCTTTCAGAGGGACAGACGAGGCGGGGAGTTGCCCTTTACATTGGAGATTGGCTGGAGTGTGTGGAACTCTGCCTGGAGATGAATGATGAGCCAGCTGGGAGCTGGAGTCTGGATCAGTGGGAAGAGTGACGTGGACATTGTTCCTGTGGGTGTCTGCTACAGACCACCTGGTCAGGAAGATATAGAGGACGATGCTTCCTTCAGGCAACTTGAAGAAGCCTCACAGGCCCAGTCTTTTTTAAACAAGTCTCTCAGTTCTGTTTCAAATCCTCAGAACTCCTAATTGTTCTAGGAGTTTCAAAATCATATTGAAAGTTTTGCCCTTTTTCATTTCCATGGGGAATTCAGCAGATTGAATAGCATTGGTACAAAAATCAATTTTTGGCATGTTGCTTATAACACCTCTACCAGATTGCAGAGGGAGGAGTTTTGGGGTTTTTCTTGATTTATAAGCGGAATGTCAGCAGAAGCAGGCCTAATATCCGAAGGCACCATATAATACCTTTGCAAGGGTAAGTCTGTGTCCTGAGAGGAGATACTGATGACTTCAGTAACTTCTTTTTCCTGGAAATGAATTCAAAACTGAACTTTCATTTGGAAGAAAACGAATGTCTATTAAAAAGAAAAGGAGGGGGCTGAGACTATAACTTAAGGAGATTTGAATTAACTAGTAAGATTTGCTTAGATAAAAGTGGAGGTCAAGGATTGAAGAATGATTAAAAGGGGACTGGATACCAACAAAGTTTAGGCCTTTCAATCACTATTCCTCTCCACAGCTTTTCCTGCAATTTTAGCTCTAGGAGGTTGCCTGTCCTCTGCAGAGGGAATATTGGAAAGATACTTTGAGTCTGTATTAGAGAAATAGTATGTTATATTTCAGGCACTTCTCAGCCTGAGAAGGGTTGAGAGCCTTTCCCTCACCATGGAGTGTGAATTGTTAGCAGAAGATAATATTTGCATATTAACTTTGAGTGTGAAAGGGGGAAAAATGTTGTTTGGTTGCTTCCTGATGTCTCCATCTGGTTGCTCATCTGTCACTGACATTAGACCTTGTCACTACTTCAGTACCAGGAGCCAATATTTACTTTGAATAATTCTAATTGTAACCCTTTCCAAGTGCTAGTCGTCCAAGTGCAAATGTTAAATATGCATTTCATTTCTACTGAGAAGTAGTCTGGAGTTTTTCTACATCCCTTCTAACACCCATCATGTATTTTTCCTATCATCATATTTTCCATGATAGTACAAATTATCCATCCAATACAGTTAATTACAGTTCATTATAGAATCACAGACTGGTTTGGGTTGGAAGGTACCTTAAAGCTCATCCAGTTCCAACCCCCTGCCATGGGGCAGGAGCACCTTCCACTAGACCAGGTTGCTCCAAGCCCAGTCCAACCTGACCTTGAACGCTGCCAGGGATGGGGCAGCAACAGCTTCTCTGGGCATGCTGTGCCAGGGCCTCACCACCCTCACAGGGAAGAAGTAGTTACTTGAACCTATTTTAATTCTTTTTCTCCTTTTACACATGACTTTAACTTTCTTGGTGGTTCATCAGTCTGCCCCGCTGTTGCTATTTATGGTTAAGGATAATGACAGCATGTTTCTCTGGCACTAAGTTGTTCAGAATTCCAACAGCTCTTACCCATGTTTACACTCATTTTTTTTGCCCTACGCACCACTAAACCAATGTTCAGCTGGCTTCACAGTAACAGTGGATTTACACCAAGATCACCACTCTGTGGCTGTTGCAATATCATAGAGTGGAGTTTTTCTGACTCCTATCTTTAATACTGTGAACGTCAGTAGTTCAGGAGATAGGGAGGGAGGATGCACACTTCCTGGGCCAGCACTGAGCATCGACTGTGCTGTGCTTCACTCCAGCAAGCCTCCTTCTGTGATTCATGTGGCTTAATGCGCTCATAATTTCATCCTCATCTTCCTTCCTGTTAACAGGAAGAATACATGTTCCTGTTTTACATATCGTACCGTGCTGAATGGGCTTTTGCATACTTTCCATAGAGACAAATTCATTTTCTCTTGCTGATACTAGAAGATGATTCTCCCAAATGTGCCATCTGTTCTGATAGCACAGCAGCTTTATTAAATTAAAACAAAGCAATGTTCACATTATTCCTGTTCTACGTGGTATAGGATTCAGGATATCATATGACTTCTCCATTAGCTATCAATTACTGGACTATTTTTAGAATGAAATGTGTATTTGAACATCAGAGTTTAGATCAAGGAGAGAAAATTTAAAGCAACTAACAAAGGGTAACAGAGGAAATGGAGATGTTTTACAGTGAACAAGTGTGTTTTATTGAAAAAAAAAAAGTTAGCTTTTTCAGAGGTCAGGTAGGAGATGCACAAGACCAACACTAGTCTCTATCCATGCATTTTTCATAATCCTGCAAGAAAACTTGATTTTTGATTAGACACTTGTTAACTGTTCCAATCTATTAAAAATGCTAGTGTGGTCACTGTTTTAAAGTTATATTAAACAGTTTTGGCATATCTTAGTAGTTAATGGAGGACATTTATGCATTTCCTTCCTAGAAGTCAAGTATTTTTGTTACTTCTCATTCTCTGTAGCAATTACTTACCATGGTTTATTTTTTTCCACAGCGAGGGCCATGGGAAACTGACGGTATTTTTGGTGAAAGCCATGTTAGCAACTATGTGTGGTGGGAAAATACTGGACAAACTCAGATGTAAGTATTCTAAAGAAAATAAAACCGATTATGAAATATTTTGTTTCCATGACTGCCCACGTTTTATTGTATTAAGCTTTGAAAGGTAACTGGGTTTTCTTACTCAGCAGTCTTTATACTGAAATTAGCTTGCTGTAGTAATGATTTTGTCACACATGCCATCTGCTGGCCACAGAACATACCGAGTTACTGAGTAGGCTTTACACGTACATTTGGTTATTTTAGGTTGCTTGAGCACTTCTGTAAGTGTAAAACTTCAGGTCTCATTTTTCTGATAGTAATGTCAAATTTGTTGCTGTTTACACAGTTTTGAGGATGCTGATTTCTGTATATCTTCTGCTTCACCTTAGGCACTTTCTGCATCTTCTCATTCTGTAACTCCAGCTTCTTAGCTCTTTTTTAACTCTTTTTTTAATTCTTCTTTCATCAATCTTTCTTCTTTTTTTTTTTTTTTCATGTTCCACGAGCCTTCTGCTCTATCAGTAGAGAATCAGTGATATCCATAAACATGGGGTTTGTCCTTTAGGAGTAGTTCTTGTTCTTTCTTTCCAGTGGTAAGGTATATTGTGGTTCTGGGTCGTTTTTGCTTTTCGTTTCCACCCTGAAAAGCTGGGATGTTAATCTCGCTGTCAGTGCCAGATTTTACTCTTCAGGTCTTGTCATTTTCACTTCACCCTAAATTCCCTTCATGAAAGTTGTCTTGTATTAATTTGTTCCTCCTAATCTCTATGGCTGTCATTTACTGTAAATAAGTCTTCAGAGTTTTCTGCACTATTAAGCTTCTTTATTATATTTGCTTTAAAACTAGCAAATGTGAAATAGTAGTGTGCTGAATGAAACTACATGACAGGGTCTGAAAAATAGTGAGAAACTGCATGCACATATTTAAAAAGCTGCAGGTGACTAGACATTAGTGTTAAAAAAAGGGGGCAGGCATATATGACAGAGGATATTTAAGACTACTTAAGCATTTGTAACAAATGCATTACCTCTGTAAAATATGCAAGATCAAATACTGAGGAAAAAGACAGAGACTGCATTTCCTCAGTGAAAGATTACATTTTTGATTCAATTAGGATGAGATTTGAGGAGCTGACAGTAGATAAACAATTCAGGCCTGGGACAGAAAAGGGGCATTATTGCTAGAATTAGCAAGATGGTACTGAAACACATCAAGAAAAGGGCAGTGTTACCTTTTAGTGGAAAAGACAATTAACCACTGGAATGAAATGTTACACAAATTGGCAAAGTTTTGATGTTTTTGGACAAAGACCTAGATATTGTTCTGGAAGTTACATTAAGCCTCAAGTAAATGATTCAAAAGGTAGCTTAAGGACACCTCATTTAATAGTGACACCTATTTAACGGTTGTGTCTAGTTTTAGAATTTGTGCATTTAATGTACTGTTCTCTGTCTTTTCATAATGTCTTCTTTTCTTCAAAGCATTTGAAACTTCCTTTTTTTCTTTCTTTCTTGTTCTGTTGGCTCCCATTTCCTTTGCCGCTGTAACTTTCTTCCTTAGAAAAATTCCCAACTGGTGTTCATACGCATTGGAGGAAAGGCTTGTGACTACTTTCACTGAACAGTGCTGCTTCTTACAGCTTTGTTCTGTTCTGGTTGTTGTGCCTGTTACTTATTCTTTCTTGCATCTTACCAGCTAACCTTTAGTTTCCAGTGTACTTCTGGGATCTTTCCCTCAGTATCAGCCATCTCTTTTTTCTTGGCGCACTTCTCTTTGGATGTGCAGCATCATTTTCAAAGAGCATGTGGCTTCAATGTGTTTTGGCCTGTAACACTCCCACTCATTGCCCTGCGGCATACATTGGTGTATGACCAATGGTGAGCATTCTCAGGTGCTTCCATGGTTTCTAATACATCCATAACCCTTGCATCTTTCCTGCCACATGGATCTCCATACTCTATCTCCACAGAGACAGCAGACTGTAGGATCTTGCCTAGCACACTCAAACACTGGTGTGCTGCCCCCAGGCTTATCTCTAGTGAGGCTGGTTTTATCCCTTTCCCCCTTCAAATCTAGTTTAAAGCTCTTTCAGGGAGTCCTGCTAAATCCTTTTCCCCCTTGGAGACAGCAGGACTGGTATTGGGTAAACTGACCCATGATCAAACCCCCAAATTCTGCCAAGCAGCTAGATAGAGCAGGATTCCTCAACCTGGAAAGAAAAATGGTGCTGGAAGGATAGTGTTCTATAAAATCGTGAGCAGCGTGTTGGTGAAGAGAAAACAGCTGTTCCGTTCTCCTTCCAGTACAAGAACTAAAGGGCAAATCAGCAGTGACAAATTGAAACAGCAAAAGCCCTTCTTTAAACTTTACCAAAGCAGGTTGTCAGTATCAGAGATTTACCCTGCTCGCTTACTGCTTAAACTGATTTCACTGATGGCAAATTCATTTAAAGTTGCTGAATGCAAGTACTCAGTGAGTGGAGGAATGTTCTGGGAAATGTGCTTGCCTGAGCTATCTGCTGTTGGGATAAACAGGTTTTTGATCTGCTCTGCCTCAGCTGTCCTCATTCTTTATTTCTTCTGATCATTATGAATATGCTGTCTTGTTGTTTTCCCTTTTCTGTCTTTCCCACCTCTCTCTGATTGCTGACCCATTTCATCACCAGACTCCTTCTGTTTCCAGTTTACTTGTTCCCCTGATTCCACCCCCGCTCCTGCGCTTGCTTCCACTCCTTTTCCCAAGCACGCTGCAGCTCCAGCTCAGCTGGAGCGTGAGGCTTTCTGGAAATTGTAATTTTTTTTTTTTTCTCATCTCATCATTTATGAGTGATAGTAACTTGGTCCCTGTACTTGCATATGTACAGGCTTGGGTTTTTTTAAATTCTAGAAATGTGAACAAATGGAGTGTTTTTCAGTCCACACAGTGTCTGACAGCACATATGAAAAGGGAGTTGTTCAATGCAACCACTTTGCTGTCTCTGGAAAAGATTATTTCCCATGACATGGTACTCCTTGCAAATTTCCTTCATGTGGCATGCAAGGTAGGAGTTGTAAAGCCAGCCTGTTGCTGTGGACTTCATGATTTTTACCAGAGGCTTTTCAGCCTGAGAAGTGCCGCGTAAAAATGTCAGATTTTATGGCTTCAAATGACTTCATTTTGGCATGCAAGTAGATTCATTGTGAAATAATTAGTGCTTCCTTCTGTGTCATTTCTGCAAATAAATTGCAAACAGAACTTTCCATAAATCAGGACTCCGTCCTGCTCATTTTGAGGGCTGTCTGACTTCTCTAATGACTGGCTCTACCTGTGGAGTGCTCCTGGGCTCCCTTGCCTCACCAGCTTCTATTTCCCACTCGCCATCTAGTGCTAGATCAGCCTTTAGTGTTTACTGAAGTTCACCAAAAAATTCATACAACAAAATATGCTAAATACTAGGTTTCACATAATAAAGGTCCTGAAAGCTAATCTGCTGTAGGTGAATTAGCCCGATTGTGGGGTTTTGATTTTGAAGAGAGAGTATTTTGTTTGGAGGAGTGAGGTGAAAGAGGATTTATTTGTTTTGGTCCTAATCAGTGGACCAAAGTAGTAGGAGTAGTAATAATATGTGGTCTGTTGTGGTATCACATCTATTCAAAGAAAAGCAGCTCAGCACATGATTTTGTACTATTGGAGCAAGTCCAGAGAAGGCCACAAAGATGCTCTGAGGGCTTGAGCACCTCTGACACAGGCTGAGAGAGCTGCGCTTGTTCAGCCTGGAGAAGAGAAGGCTCCAGGGAGACCTTTGAGCAGCTTCCAGTGCCTAAAGGGGCTGACAAGAAAACTGGAGAGGTGCTTTTGACAAAGGCCTGTAGGGATAGGACAGGAGGGAATGGCTTTAAACTGACAGAGGGGAGATTAAGAAGAGATCTTAGGCAGAAGTTGTTCCCTGTGAGGGTGGTGTGGCCCTGGCACAGGGTGCCCAGAGAAGCTGTGGCTGCCCCATCCCTGGCAGTGTTCAAGGCCAGGTTGGATGGGGCTTGGAGCAACCTGCTCTAGTGGAAGGTGTCCCTGCCTGTGGCAGTGGGGTTGGAACTAGATGAACTTTAAGGTCCTTTCCAACCCAAACTATTCTACGATTCTATGGTTTTATACAGGATTTCTTACATCTCATTTTGTTACAACGAATTTTAGGAGTTGCCACCACACCTGCTGATCTGGTAGAGGTAAGGCTGTTGCAGCCCACCAGTGGCCAGGGTGGGTATGAGTTTCCAGTTGGAACACGCACATGCAGCCATACGGATTAACAGACAGAAAATACCCATGTGAACACAAACAGGACCAGAGACCTGGTTCTGTTCCCCCCTCTGTCTGGTCAGGATGAAAGCTTGTCAGTGGCATAAATATATACATACCTGTACATGCCTGTAGAATATGGATCCCTTCAATGACTGGCCACAGATGCTCATCTATCTAGTAGCCAATCCTTGGAGCCTCTTGTGTCCTCTGGTCTCTCCAGTGTCTGTCCCAGACTTCTGAGCTCTCTGATACCTAGCTCTCCAATTCTGATTGTGCAATTTTCCTCTAAAAGCATCTTCATTATCTCCTTAGAAGTGTTTGGGTGGTGTTATTCTCAGTGTCTTATCTTCTATAGGCTGAACAGTTGCTGTTTCCTTAGGCTGTCCTCGGAGGACAAGTACTCCAGCATGCTGACCATCCTTGTAGCCCTCTACAGAGCTCACTTCAGTTGGTATTTCATATTCTGTGTCTTTCATATTCTGTGATTCTCAACAATTCTCTGATGCTGGGGGATTTCTGAACTGGACACAGTGCCTAAAACGGGTCTAACACGTGCTGCATGGAGGAGAATAATCACTTCCCTCTACTAGCTGAGCTCCTGTTCATACAGCCAAGGATGTTGTTAGCCACCTTTGCTGCTCGTTATCACTGCTGGCTCATGGTCAGGTTGTGACCTCAAAACCCACAAGGACCTTTACAGCAGAGCTGCTCCCCAGCCTGGATTGCTGCCAGAGTCCCTTCCTTCCCACCAGCAGGGCTCTCTGTTTGTCCTTTTGGACTTCACACAGTCCCTGCCGGCCCATTCCTCCAGCCGTTCCAGGTCCTGCTGGTTGGCAGCCTTCATTCTCAAGGGTATATCACCTGCTCTTCCGAGTTTGGCACCATTTGTGAGCTCAACAAGCATGCACAGATGTTACTGACAGACATGGGGAGCAGGACATGTCCCAGGACAGATTCTAGCAGTAGTCCATTTGTTATTGGCCTCCATGTAGAATCTGGCCCATTGTCCACTACTCTCCAAATCTGATCATCCAGTGAGCTACTTGCCCATGCAGACTGTGACATCCCAGGTTGGATACTGGAATATTGTGGGGAATAGAAAGTAAAAAGCCTTACTCAAGTTGAGATGAATGATATCTACAAATTCAGGTATCGCAGAAGACAATGGATTTGGTCAGGTGTCATTTAGCCTCGGTAGATCCATACCGACAGATCCCGGGCAGCTTTTCTTTCGTGCACACAGGAATGTGCACCAAGATTTGGTCCATAATTTTCCTAGGAACTGAAGCAGGGCTGACTGGCCTCTGTTTCCTAAGATTGTCCTTTTGACCTTAATACATGCTTGGATTAATGCCAGTAAAACTGCACACACACCACACGCCCCCCAAAAAGCACAGTCGAATTGATTCATCTCTTAAGTATATTTTCTTGGCTTTTGCTGATATTAAACCTAGTATTTAACAAGTATTTTATGAATTTGTATGACAAACATGGACAACTTCATAGGAATTTTGTGACACAGGATACACTCATGGTTAAGATCCTGGAAGATGAGGGTGCCAGGGTGTTGTCACTTTGTTTTTGGTGGAGCCATGACCGGAAACCTCTGAAAGCATCAGGCAAATGCCTTGACTGTAAAGCACAGACAGTCAACTTTGGTGGTTATGAGCAGCTGAGGAGAGGTTCTGGAGGGAACTGCTGGGCAGGTTTGACATGGTATTGTGAGCTCTGTGTTTAGCATAAAAGTTTTACTACAAGCATTTGAAAAAAGGAAATAGTTGCACAAGTGCAATTTTACATTTGTATTTTGGGGACTGAGCAGTGGGGTTTGTAATTCTAAATTTATTATTCTCTCCATTTAAAAAAAATTTTTATATCATAATAGGATTCAACTGAAATTGTATATGAGAATTGTAGTACCTCATCATTGGGAAACTCTGTTAGCACCTACCTGTTGCAACCCTGAAGGAGCTCTTGAGAAATGACGCTGTTACTCTCTGGATTGCTTCAGGTTTTCTATTTGAGGGTAATTTACTGCCCCTTTAAAGGGCAGATGACTTTATAGCCTACTAATCTTTATCTTTTCCAATTTCCCTGCTAATTTCCCATGTGGAAGTGCCCCACGTAGATTAGTTTAACTTCACTTTGACTATAAAACCACTTTTTTATGACTGTGAGATATAGGTTAGTGGGCTTTGGTTTGGTTTTTTCTTTTTAATTTAGCCTTGATAAAGCTTGTTCTATTTTATCTCATTTTCAGTTTGTTTCCATAGCTTTAATTTTCCATAGCTTTCTTTTTAAAATCATTTAAATTTTGCATTCTGCTCAGTCCACATTAATAGACCGTGAATACCCAGCAGATTTCTGTCCTTTGCTAAACACAAGTGCTGTCAGGTTCCAGTCTGGATCTACCAGTCTCACCTTGACTGATTCATTACCAGACCTTCAGATTTTGGGGTTGGGGTTGTCTCATCTGGAACGGATTGGGATTTGGGAAGTTTGCCTTGCTGATCAGGTTTAGTTGCTGCCATAGTTTTCATGTGTGTGCATTTTGAGCCTGACTTTTCTTTCACATTCAGTTTTTGGGTTAAATTTAACTTTTCTGCCTGGCCTAATTTTTTAAAATACAGTGTTCCCCTCCTGACACCCTTTTTTCCTTTTTTTTTTCCTGTTTTTCTTTTTCCTTTTTCCCCCTACCTTTTTCCCTACTGTTTTCCCCTTCCCTTTTTCCTTTCTCCCTGTCCCTCCCCCCATTATTTCTAATATGGCTCATCAGATTATTCTACAAGATTATTCAAACCCTCACTTCAGGCTTGTCTGTTTAGCCAGTGATACCAATTCCAGATAGCTTTAACAACCTTAACTTGGATATTGTAGGCTTCTTTGTGAGCTCATTCATTCAGGAGACTGGAATACTTTCTCTAGTTCACTAGAAATTGTTTCTGAAATAGTTGGGTTTTTTTACGGACCTAGTTTTGATCACTTAAATTAAGCTTATTTTCTGTCAACATCCCTTTTTTGATGTGTAATTACTGCTGGTGTGTCAAATAACCTCAGAGATGATTCAGTGCTAGTGAAGAATTCTGGTATCTGTCACATCTTGGAAAAATTTAGGTCTTACTAATATTAGTGCTGCTATTAGAGAAATCTTCCTTTATAGCATAATATGACTCCAAGGTGTATCAGTTTTGCTGTTTGAGAGATCTGTCTTTTCCAAAGAGATTTTTGATCCCAGGACAGTTAGGCTGTATCTATAGGCAGCTGTCCCAATATTTTATGTGACATAATTTTCTTATCATGCTATCTGCACACCTTGTTCTGTATTTTTGCCTTTGCTGGGGGCTTTGGGCTGGTCATGTGGAGCAGAGGGGCTGGAGGAGCTGAGCTCTGTGCAGTCAGGGACGGCTCAGGGACTCCCTCCATCCCCATGCCCACAGCTGGAACATGGCATGGGGGGGAAACTTGCCAAACCCCCTCCTCCCTGCTGCTGGATGTGACTGCTCTCCCTCTCTTTTTTTTCCATATATGCACAAGACTGCCGAACACCTTGCTCAACCCTTTTTCTGGTTTCAGAAATATGTTTAGCCCCATAGAGCTAATTAAAAAGCATACCTTGTCTCATACCACCCATTCTTCTTGTCACAGAGTCATAGAATCACAGAATAGTTTGGTCTGGATGGGAACTTAAAGACCATCTTGTTCCAACTCCCCTGCCATGGGCAGGGGCAACTTCCACTAGACCAGGTTGCTCCAAGCCCCATCCAGCCTGGCTTTGAATGTTTCCAGGGATGGGGCAGCCACAGCTTCCCTGGGCAACCTTTGCCAGGGTCTCACCACCCTCACAGGGAAGAACTTCTTCCTAAGATCTAATTTAAATCTACCCTCTTTCAGCTTAATTCTTGTGTAAGAACAGAAGTTCTTGTTCTAGCTCTCCAGTGTGCTCAGTGTCTCTGGTACAAAACTCAACCCAATTTCCTCTCTCCCTGGCTCAGGCACCTTGCTGGGGTCTCTCAGCTGGGGATGGAGGTCAGGGTACCCCAGTTCTCACCACATCTGTCCCACACTGCAGCACTGGAACTCAGCCTGGCAGTGGCATGCACCCAGCTTACCAGGGGCTTTGCCAGTTTGGACTTTGTAATTCTCACTACTTCTTTTAATTCTATGAGAGCTCTAGGAGGATTTTTAGTTTTATTTTGAAGGTGTAAGCTTGAAGATACCGTGTTCTGTAACTTTTATACTGCCTCCTCGCTTCTGCTTACTTTTTTTCTTTTTCTTCTTTTTTTCTTTCTTTCCTTGCTGTTATTGTTAATGTAACAGCAGAATCTTGTCTCAAACTGGGTGGGATGGGATGGAGGAAAGAGATTTATATCACAGCATGTTTGAATATGTTCATTTTATAAATTTCATCTTGATAGCAATTCATAAGAAATTATATTCAGAATAAACCAAAAAGAAATTTCTTGGGGTTTAAATGGATTGAAATAATTATCTTTTTCTGTAGTAAGCATGTATTTACTGTGGGGTTTTATTATATTTTCTTACAGATATTTTCTCTCAAATATCAGATTCAAATGGACTAATGATATTTACAAAGTTTGATCAGTTTTTGAAAGAAGTTCTAAAACTTCCAACCGCTGTGTTTGAGGGGCCTTCTTTTGGATACACAGAGCATTCTGTTCGGACCTGTTTCCCACAACAAGTAAGCATTAACCACCCAGGATTTCAGTATTGTGCATTAAGCTGGAGCTTTAAAGGCCACTGCCTGGGTGATTTGGATGGGAGGTTTGGAGGGAGAGGGTGGTAATACATACTGTATCACCTGAGCAATTTTAAGACAGTCCGAGTAATGAAAAGTAGGATGTCTGAGTGTTAGACAACTAAATGATTTTGCATAATTTTGGTTGTTCCCCCTCCTTGAAGGGACACTTCAGTTCCGCATCAGAACAGCAAGAGTGATCGCTTTCTTTTCTAAAACATGAAACACAGCATTTTTACTATTTTCCCTTGATTATTTAATAAGCTTTCTTAGTGTTTTAAGAGTGTTAGTTTCAACAAATCACTTGCTATGTGGTTGGGTACAACATAAATACATTGTGTACATATAGTTTATTTTTAAATCAATTTTACTGTTATTGGTATAGCTGTTTTTTCCAAAATATTTCCATTACAGCTGATGTTTGGAGTAGATGTTATAGTAATGATCTTAAAGAGCTTTTTAGTTCTTTGTTCATTCATTGTAATTTAATCATTCCAAGGATTTGTTTCTAATTTGAAATAATGTAAATAGTATAAATAATCCTTAAATCAACTTTAAGCATGAACCTACATAATCGTAAGCCTAAAATGTTTAGATTCTGGTCATGGTTATGTTCTGGAAGAAATATTTCTGAAGTATTTAGATTCAGAGTTTATAGTCACTTTTGTGAAACTTAAGTTAATCAGTAATTAGAATATTTGAAATACAACACAGTAGGGAACAGCTTTGATTTAGGAAATGATGAGGACTGGGAGTTACTGAGTTGAGAGTTTTGTTTTATCAATAGTGCAATTAATAAATACTTATTTCTGTTTCCATATTGGCTGAGGGATTTGTGGGCCATACTTGTTCGCATGGGTATGCCACCCTTTCTGATCTGATCAAATGAAGTTTCACGTAAGTGGCACTGCTTTTGAATGTAGAGCCTCAGCCTCACTATGTGGCTATAGAAGTCAGACATTGGATTCTAAGCCCTACATGGTCTGTCCATGTCTGCAAAAGGAACGGGGATGGCATTTTGTTTTGTTCAGAAGCCTGGATTCTGGAAGTGACATTTCTTACCCCTAAAGAAAGGCTGGTATAGCTCCCTAGGCTTGGACAGTTGGCTAAGATGTCTAAGATAGTTGATGCAAATCTCGCTACTGTAGCCAAGTAAGGTATAGTAAGTGCCCGTGAACATGAGCCAGCAGTGTGCCCAGGTGGCCAAGAAGGCCAAGAGCATCCTGGCCTGTATCAGCAATAGTGTGGCAGCAGGGCCAGGGGAGTGATCATCCCCCTGTACTGAGCACTGGTGAGGCCGTACCTCAAATCCTGTGTTCAGTTCTGAGCCCCTCACTACAAGAGAGACATTGAGGTGCTGGTGCAGGTCCAGAGAAGGGCAATGAAACTGGTGAAGGGTCTGGAGAACAAATGTGATGAAGAATGGCTGAGGGAACTGGGGGTGCTCAGCCTGGAGAATTGGAGGCTCAGGGGAGAGCTTATTGCTCTCTACAACTACCTGAAAGGAGGTTGTAGTGAGGTGGGGGTCGGTCTCCTCTCCCAAGTCACAAGTGATAGAATGAGAGGAAAGTTGCACCAGGGAAGGTTTAGATTGGATATGAGGAAAAATTTCTTCCCCAAAAGGGTTGTCAAGTACTGGAACAGGCTGCCCAGGGAAGTGTTGGAGTCCCTGGAGCTATTTAACAGACGTGTAAATGTGGCACTTATGGGCATGGTTTAGTGGTGGGCTTGGCAGTGCTGGATTAATGGTTGGGCTTGATGATCTTAAAGGTCTTTTCCAACCTAAACAGTTATACAATTCTGATTTGCATGTGGCTTGCCGTGTCTTGGCATGTCTTGGCACGCTTTGTCTCCCACGAACAATAAAGCTAATTCTTCATATTGATTTCCTTCTAGAAATTCCTCTGCTCTAATTTTATTCAGCAAAACAAAATCCCCCATGTAAGGCCAGGTTTGTAGAGAGTGGTAATGTTGTTATTTTTTTAATTAATCCAGATATACACTGTACCCCAAGACAATTCTTTCATTTATTGGAAAACTTTGAAACAAGTCCTGGGAAGTAGATGGATAATCTGTCTTAGAATTAATTAGAATTAGAATTTTTTTATGCCTCCCAGATCTGAAAACAAGCTTCCCAGAGGTACTTTTGTGTTATTCTCCTTTTACAGTCTATGATTTTGCTCCAGATGGCATTGGTAAAGCTGTGGGGTTTCAGACTTCAGCATGTACATGACAAACATATAAGCTACATTTGCAGCAGTGACTAAACACTGCCTTGAGCTGTCCTGTGGTGCTAAGGCCAATTGGAATTGTCTAACCACATCCATGTTACTAAACTCTCTTATTCCCTCAAGCAGGGTGGTTACATGGAAACTGTTTATTAAAAATGATTCCTATCTGATACTAACACCTGATCTGGATACTGGAATCATTTGGGAGAATGAGTGGTTAAGCTAGGTACAGGGTTAATAACATCAAAGTGTGCAAGATTTGAGTTTCAGTGCCAGGAATATTCCCTAGTGTTACTTAAGCTACCAAGAGGCAAATCCTTCCTGGCCAGCTGTGGTTCCTGGCTACCCATGGAGGTCTTGGTTCTGGGAGATGCTTTTTCCAGGTGCCAAAGGCTAATAATTTTCTGCTGTCTGAGTGGTGAAAGGGCAGATAGGCGAAGAAATGTTGGTGATTGTATACCCTACACAACCGTTTTGTTTCTTGGGTCACAGACGGAATAATTCCAACTTGTTGCCCACGCAAAATGGAGTTTGTTGGGATGCTTTTGGCAAGAGCTGCATTCTTTGTGATGGCTTCCAGATGTATAAAGAGCTTCCAGTAATAATTTGCTATTCTATGTCAAGTGGGGGATTCCACAGATGTAAGGTATCATGTCATATTTTTCTTAAGACTTTTGTTCACTTGGCCACAGCCCCTGTATTTGTCAGAGATGTATCACCATGACATTCCCTGCCTTAGTCAAAATCCCTCTGTGTTAATGACACAGCCTGTCTTATTGTTGCAGAGGTGTGTCCACTTTACATGTCATTTACAGAGCCGTTTAATTGCAGTGTTCCTACTGAGCTGAGACATTCACTTTCAACACTCGGGAGCCAGGAGCTTGGCTGCTGTACAGTCCAACTGCACATCATTCTATTGAAACTCAGCAGCACAAGCTATACAAGCAGGCCTAGGTAGGCAGTGATTTGTGCATGCCTTAGATGAAAGCTTTGCTAAAGTATTGGCTGACTTAGGCTTTGCTAATGGCATGGCTGATAGTTAAACTAGTCAGATCACAAACTTAACAGTGTCAGAAGGATGTACAGTTGCTAAAGTGAGTAATAAGGATATATTAAGGGCAGGATGGTCTTGTGTATAAGGAATAGAATCATAGAGTCATAGAATAGTAAGGGTTGGAAAGGACCTTAAGATCATCCAGTTCCAACCCCCCTGCCATGGGCAGGGACACCTTGCACTAAACCATGTGGTCCAAGGCTCTGTCCAACCTGGCCTTGAACACCGCCAGGGATGGAGCATCCACAACCTCCCTGGGCAACCCATTCCAGTGCTTCACCACCCTCACTGTAAAGAACTTCTTCCTTATATCTAATCTAAACTTCCCTTGTTTAAGTTTGAACCCATTACCCCTTGTCCTACCACTACAGTCCCTAAGGAAGAGTCCCTCCAGCATACTCCTCTGATAGAGCACAAGACACAGAATGGTTAGAGATACAGGTGGGGTCTAATACACGGCTCCTTAGATCAGTATAATTTGTTTTGAGTGCTGTAGAGTTATAAATCACATATCTTCGTGCAGGCTCAGGGGATGTGGTTTTGTGCCACTTTTTGTGGGGAAATATAAGCATTAACATCTTGTTGAAACAAGCATGTTGGCAGTGTAACAATAAAACTGGCTGATTTTTTTGCTATTGAAGCAAGCCTATGGTGTTCTTCTAAATACAAGAATAGCATTGGCATAACCTGCCTCTGCACCCACCTGCAGGAAGATCTGAGGCTACAGAGCTATTAAGACAAGTAGGTATGCTAACAGCAATTGGTAAAAACAGTTATTAAAATGGGGTAGAGTCAGCAGGTGTTTACAGAGGTTATGTATGCAGAATTGCATTTGTTCTCTGGGGGAGCATTTGACCCCCATGACTGGTTGTGCCTTCACATTTACTAATTTTCCATCTATGTTTTTGGAGTTTGGGACCTGCTGGCAGATTATTTGATTGCTGTTGCATCACAAATGGTGGCTGAGTGATGTTTTGTGGTTACTCCATGGCTGGATTTTGAACCCAGTAGGAAGTGTTAAACCAGCTACAAGAAAGGGCTTTGTCTAGGCTCCTTCTCTGACACATAATTTCTAGGCGGAGATTGCTGTTTGCCTTCTCATCAACTCAGCCATTATTGAGAACACCTCTGCCCAGACAGACAAAATGTAGCAATGATAATATTGTGTGATTCTTTTTGGTCAATTGGTTGCAAAACATCCTACCTGTATTGGTGAAAAAAACCCCAAAGCCTGTGTCCTGACAGCCCTCTTTTGAGTTACATGGAAGTTGCATCACTATACACAGGCTCTGACAATTCATACGGTTCACACTGCACAACGGGAACTCTTTTTTTGGAGGAATATCCTTGTATATAGCAGAAGGAAGCTCTCCTGCTACGTTTAGGTGGTTCTGCCACTGTGCATAGCATATATCACTGTCTAATCATAGCTTGGTTTGGTTGGAAAGTACCTTAAAGCTCTGTAGTTCCAACCCCCTGCCATGGGCAGGGACACCTTTCACTAGACCAGGTTGCTCCAAGCACCGTCCAACCTGGCCTTGAACACTACCAGGGATGGGGCAGCCACAGCTCCTCCAGGCAACCTGTGCCAGTGTCTCACCCCCATCACAGGGAAGACCCTCTTCCTAATATGTAGTGTAAATCTACCCTCTGTAAGTTTAAAGCCATTAATTTTTGGCATCATAATTGCAAGTGAAAGCTACAGTTGATTTCACAGCCCCTAGAAACCCAGCCTGGCTTTTCCTCCAGGCTTCCTTGGTGCTCTTTGGAGTAGCACTGCCATATGCTAAGGTGAGATAAAAGTACCGCCTGACCTGCTAGCCACCTGCCTGTGAGAGGTTCTTGCACATCTCTCTGCTTGTGTGCAAAAGCCAACATATTCTTTCTTTGTATCCACAATATTCTTCACTGGTTTTCTTACCCATTGTCTCCATCTGCTTGTGTTTACAGCAGCTCTTTTCTTTTGCTCACTTGAATTCAAAACCTTAGGAAATATTACTCGTCGCATGCCTGACTTCCCTCTCCTAATGACTTCATTTCAGTTTCATTCTTAGTCACATTGCTTAAAATCTTAGCCTGGTTCTCCCCTTGCTTCTCTTTTTTTCTTCTTTTGCCTTTAAAAAAAATCATTTACTGTATGGATCCTATATGAATATTCATTGTAATTACTCTTTTATGTGTGTCTACTTCTTTTCAGTGCTGTCTGTATGTTTGAAATACCATTTTCTGCGTTGTTAAGTAACCTCCGCGCGCATTTGTTGTATTCCTCTTCAAAATAAGAATCCTTAACTGCAACTGGGGAACTAATCCAGACCAACCAGCCTTCCATTTCTTGGAGTTTTCTGTTCATTTGCTTATCATTTATTTTTGTATTATTATATCATGTCTACACTAAAACCTTGTTTGTGGTGTTACTGGTTGCCTAGCATAGATTGAAACTCCCTCAGCAAAGAAGTTGTGATTTTTGTCTCTTTCTAGCATACGAAATGTTTCTGCCAGACAGAAGTTGAGTCATAGAAAGATTTTAAGGCTGAAGTAGTTCGGCATATATATATTTTTTCTTATAATTAAGTTCTATTTCTCTTTTCTTTGCAGAAAAAGATCATGATAAACATGTTTTTAGACACATTGATGGCTGATCCACCTCCTCAGTGCCTTGTGTGGCTGCCTCTCATGCACAGACTTGCCCATGTTGAAAATGGTAAATAGAATATTTTCTTGTTTGAAACATGTGGCCAGAGCAGGGTTTCTGTTCAAAGTATGTAAATGTGCTGTCCTTTCTCAGGTAACAAAGCACATATGCCTTTGTTGTTCGTACTGTAATGGTCTTAGTCCCAGAGCATTTAAGCCCAGACTTTTGTTGGAGAGAAAAAGAATGAAGACTGATCCTTCATGAAATCACCAGCACCAATGTAGAACAAGTTTAGTTTCAGAGTTCCAGCATCACTTGTAGCGGAAGATGAAAAAACAAGTAGCAGAGAAACAATATTCTCTAAATGTTCCTGTTCTGAAGCTCTTAAAACCCTTCATTTGAACTATGCTGTACCATATGTTTTCAAGTGCTGACTCCCCAAGATTTTGGTTACCATTCAACTGTCTGTCTTAAGTAGCATTTGAGCACGAGTCACTTCAGTGCTCACTACTGGAGGTAAATCCTGAGCTCCTGTGACTTCCAGGCCTTTTCTTAGCTAAAATTCCCTGGCTTTACAGCCTATGGAAAGTATTTAAGGAGCAATAAAGGATGGAAAACTGGAGACTTAACAGTGAGAAAGAGTAATGAAAGAGTCACTGGCTGCAAGGGCTTTATGGAGTTTAGGGAAGCAAAAAGGTTTCCTGCAGAAAGTTGTGCAAGTGTATTGAAAGTATTTGTTGTTTATACTGGACAAAAGGTTTAATTTCTTGTACAGTTGCACCCAGCATGTATGTATGATGTTTTTTATGTGAATTCTAGAAAAAAACCCACAACTTTTCTTTTTCTTCAGCCATAAACTCCATCTTCCTACTGTCCATCAAAACCCCTGCAGTACTAGTTGTTACCTCTTCTTCTATTTAATGTGCTCATAGTCATTTGAAGGTGTATAGACTTCTTCCTTTTATGACAGGTAGATAAACTCCAGCCGCTGGTTTTGCCTAGCAGTTTACAGGCAAGGCTCAGCAGGCTGTCTTTAGCAAAGTTTTCATGATCTGTATTCCATTCTCTGTTTCTTGACATTTACGCATGGTTAAGTGTTGCTGCGATTTTGATATGCTGGGTTTTGGCATTTGTTTTGTTGTCTTCTCTTGATCCTCTTGCAAAGCATACCTGGTTGTGAATCTAATCTGCATTTATTCAGCAGTAAAGACGACTGGATTTGTGATGCTCAATGGGCCTTTTCTTCTTTATTGCAAAAGAAGGTGAATTTCCCAGTTGCTCTATGTATTTATGGACATTTCCCAATAATTGGGGGTCTCATCAAAAAACTGACTTTTTTTTTTTTTAAGAATTTGGAGAGGAGCAATTTCACAGAGACAGATCTTATGGGAAAACTTACCAAAAAAGCGAAGAGGTTGACTTGTTAAAATATTAGGTAAACTACCATACTGCAGAGTCTTTCCCATTCTCGTGTGACAGCTTGCATTAATAGAAAGGCAGCTTGCTTTCTTCTTCTGTTCTCTTACCCTTGTAAACTTGTGCTGCAAGAAAAGCACACGGGGTGGAATAAATATGGTAAAAAAACAGACAATGAGATTGTTTATATGAGTTACAAGTCAGAATAGAATTGCACAGAGCTTAGGCAGGAGTGAAATGCTTAAACATAAAGTTTGGACAGAAGTGACATGGTGGAAAGAACTGGAGATAATCCATAGACTGATCTTTTTTCTGCTTGAAAGTGCCTGGAGAAATTATTAGTTACTGAGAATAAAATCATCCTTACAGATTAGTACATGCATTCCTGCATGTACTATCTGGCAGCTTCTATGGCCCTCACGGTGTGATGGGGCAGCTCTATAACATGCCGTCTTCCTTGGGAGCAGTTGCATAAGCGCCCCTGTTGCTGATTCTTTCTTCCAAGCAGCAAGAGATTCTCATCACTCGTCTCTTCTGCCAGCAAGTCCCTGGATTTAATCCTGTGTTACACATAGGAGTCTTGTTACATTTAGGCTTAGCATTCAGATTTCTTCATAGAATAACTTCTAATGTTTGGGGCATTGAAATTATGTTTCTAATTCTTATCAGCCTTTTCTACAGCTATCTCCCAAGCTGCTTGCTGAATTATGTTGCCATCAATAATTCCTGCCACTGTTGTTGCTCTCTAATTTACTACAATTTTAGCTTCCTCAAAAACTTTTATTCTGTTGCAAGTGGTATTTTTGCTCCAGAGCCAGCAGCAGTTCCTCTGCTGAAACGTGCTGATTAGAAGTCATTGCAGCTGATGTACAGAGGTATGTGGCAAGCCACAGCAGGCTCAGCAGGTGGGATCAAGTCGGGATTATGTCTCTACAGTAAAAGAAGTTAAGGGAGGCTTGGTGTTGGGGGCCTGACGGTGGGAAGGTACAAATAGCAGATTTGAAGGATTGAGACAGTAGAAGAAATGAGCTTGGGATTGCGGGGACGCATGATAGGAAGAGAAATGTTGAGGGAAAGCACACCTCTGATTACAGATGTGCCCACTAAGGAAAAAGCAAGGCAGAAACTTTTTTAGTTTAAAGTCTGGGATGGGACATACACACGAAGTCATTTTTGCTATGGATCTGGATTGAGTATCTCCTATTAAATGGTCATTTTCAATGATTAAAAATCATAGAATCATAGAATAGTTAGGGTTGGAAAGGACCTTAAGATCATCTAGTTCCAAGCCCTCTGCCATGGGCAGGGGCGCCTCACACTAGAACATGTTGACCAAGGCTCTGTCCAACCTGGCCTTGAACACTGCCAGGGATGGAACATTTACCACTTCTTTGGACAACCGGTTCCAGTGCCTCACCACCCTCACAGTAAAGAACTTCTTCCTTATATCTAACCTGAACTTCTCCTGTTTAAAACTATTCCCCCTTGTCCCATCGCTACAGTCTCTGATGAAGAGAAGTCCTGAAGTGACCTGAACAGGAGAGAAGAGAAATACATTTTGCAACACCATGTTTTATGGCATTCAGAAATGAACAAAAAAATGTAATATCTACATTGGATTATACCACCTGCTGTTAAGGCAGGAAGGGGAAGCTGGCAGGTTAGGACTGGAGGAAGCTTGCTGTTCCACTTCATTTATTTGTGTCCCAACCATAGCTAAACTTTGTCACTTTCAGAAAAAGGAAATAAAAGCAAAAACTGAACAAAAAAGACCACCCACAAACAAACAAAAAAGTGCACCTCTTTGGTTTCTGTCTTGATGGCCAGACACCTTGCCCATGATCTAATAATCTCTGATACTGATTGTTCCAATCTTCTCTTCACTAGTCCTTTTGAGAGCGTGCTTCTTGCAGTACATTGAGTGCTGTCACCATTATTATTTTGCCTCATGTTTTATCTTATCAGAATGTTGTTATTGCTTTCTTAAATCAAGCATGTCAATTTCAAGTGTTTGATTCTTTGGTTCAGGACACTGTAGTACTGTTGTCCCCTTTTCATCAATAGTAATCTCTTCTAAATGCATGGAGTCAGAGAAGATAAGAGACAATTTTGAAAAGGTGGGGAAGAAGAGACAAGATAAAGTGGCACTCAGAGGTAAATGAACATGGGTGATGAGCTGATATCAGTATATTGGCTTTTATTAAGGTAGTGACCTCGTGCTCTGGCTTGGCGGGAGACAGCAGCCCTGCCCCAAGCAGAAAGGATATTACAGGAGAGTGTGTGTGGGGAGGCATCTGTCTGTGCAAGAAGAGGCTTTAGGAACCTGTGACTTCACCGATCTTTCTTTCCAAAGGCAAATTCAAATGTGTGTAAAGGTTCTTGAAAGATTTGCTTCATTGCTTCTTAAATTCCACCATCAAAAAGTTCCAACACCTTCTTGGACTTGAAGCTGGGGTTAGATCAGTGTTTAAATATTCTTAGGGTGAGAAAGTTTTTTCCTAATGTTCTAGCATGAGTTTTTTCTTATTGCAGTTTAAACCTGTAAGTACCTGGGTTTTGGCCACTGGCTCTGGAGAATGTATTGCTATTTTGTAAGTACCTCTTGCCTGTTTGATGATACCTTCTCACAGTCTACTCCTAGCAAAGATGTCTACCAGATATCATTCAGACAATTCTATTGCTTTCTCCTGTACATTTAATTAACCCAAATCTTCCTTGAAAGGTGATACCCCAAATCAGACATTTTTGATGATCGTTCAGGGTGTTTAGGAAAAGTATTGACCAGTGTGTGACCTGGAATAAAGCCCTTTGCTCATTAGATCTTTCCATTTTGGCAGTTGACTGCTCTGTGGTCTTTTTCCTATGAGATTCGCATCCAGGTTACAGTTCTTTCATCTACTGTCTATTTCCATCCATTGTGAGAATACCATGGGGGACCAATTTAGTAAGAATTACTGAAATACAATTAAAAGCTGATGACATTTGATGCCCGTTTCCTATTTTCAAGGTCAGTTACTCTGTCATGGAAAAACATTAGGTTGATGTGGCAAACGTTATCCATGGCTCATTTCTCTGTTGTTCTTCAGGTGCTTACAGTACTTGGCTTTATTATTTGTTCCAGAGTGTATTCTGCAAGTTAAAACAACATGGGAAGTCAGTAGTTACATAGATATAATTTCATACCTTTTTAAGGATCATAATTACAATTCATGTAATGTCCCTTTTAAATCCCCTGCTAGTTTTCTCTCATTCTGTTTTTCTAACTTTGCTTCTGAATATTTTAACCCTCGTTAATAATTTTTTCCCAGTTTTCACTTCTGTAAGCTTCCTTCTGAATTTTAGGGTATTGAGGAGGTCTTACACTTTAGCTGTATTGGTCTTTTACTGCAGCCTAGTCTTTCTCTGCACTGAGGTATCTTACGCTTGTTTCTTTAACATAACTTTTTTAAGGAACTGAGAATTCTCCTAACTCCAGCTTCCTGTTGAATTGTTTCTTCTTGTAGCCTACTTCCTAAGTGCCATGAGTTTACTGAAATCTGCTGCGCTGAAGTCACATTTTTCTCTCCTTCACTTCCCAAAATTCACAAAATCACTCTGTTGTCATATTAATTTAAGGTCACTTGTAATCTTTTTTTCAAGCAGTTTCTTTTCTACCGTTTGATACAAATCTAGAAGTCTTCCTTTCCATTGCTTTCTCTACTTTTTCATTGAAAAAAAAAAAAATTCACCAGTTCCTCTACAGTCCATTCCCAAGGGGTATTTGTATATTGAAGTCCCCTACCAGAATCAAGTCCTTCGCTTTATGTGGTGTTGCTACATGCTGCAATAAAGCATTGTGCACCTGATCTTGGCTTAATTATCCATGTCAATTCATGATCAGGTTAATGCTCAGGTTGACTTTGCTTTGATTGTTAACCATGTGCTTTCCATAGTTTTGACATATGCATCCACTCTTGAGGTAGCAGGCACTTGAGCACTGTTTAACTGGCCAGACCTTTCCAGATACCACCAGAAGTGGTATCTCCCTATGTTAACTTCATTGTCCTGTGCAGTATTGCACCAAGTCTCAGCTAGAACAGCTAAGTCGTCATTTTAATCATAAATCAAAACTTCAGGCTCTTTCTAATTCTCTTACATCCTTCAGTAGTTTGTAATAGATATATCTCTGATTACTTATGCTCTTAGACACACAGCAATGCGAAATCATTTGCTTCTGTAGTTCACCTCCACTTTCACCCTTCCGTTCTATCATCTCCAGTGCCTCATCTTCTAAGATGCATTTCATGTAGTAAGATATTGCCTTTACCTCATTCTCACACTCCTCTTTTTTTTGAACTGAAGACTTCTCTCCTAAATGGAGCAAGTGTGTGATTGCTTGTTCATGGGTAGAAGAACAGGGAAGAAGCATTTATTTGTTCTTTTTTAGCCTGCTTCTGATGGTGACTCTGCATGTCATACCTAATTTAATTTTCCAATTCTCAAGATGTTAAGATTTAGAGGCACATTGGGCATTACTTCAGTTTAAGCTGTAGAGGTACAAGAGGCAGCTCACAGTTGGGGAATAGCGAGGGAAGTTGCTCAGTGAGAAGTGATTCAGAGCAGAAGCCCATCGTGGTGCTCTGAAATTGTCTCTCCTGTGAAAAGCGCTCTCAGCTGGCTCTGGGGCAAAGGGATCTCCTTTGGCAGCAATTAACCTTTGCGATTGTAGCCTTTCTTCCTTTCCTGTCCACTGACATGTATTCTTAGTGTTGTGGGCTTCCGTGGAGACCTCTGGGGCTGAGTATATCCAAGGATGGAGAAATCTGCAGACAAAATATTGAACTTGTTAGGTGGAACTGCTATGTTATGATTGACTTAAGTTAATGGTTAATCTCACTGAAATTACCTGCTCTGCACTCAAAATCTATGACCTGCCCAGAAGAAGCTGGTTTAGTGGTTAAAAACCAGGGGGGGAGTGGGCACGTTTGGAAACTCCAGTAAAATTTGATGGTCAAGGTTCTCCTAAAGTTCACTTACTACTTTTTTTTTTTCTTTTTTTTTCTTTTTTTTTTTTTAATTTTTCCCCTCCTCCTTCCCCATCTCTACCAAGTCTTCCATCCTGTGGAATGTTCCTACTGCCGGTGTGAGAGCATGATGGGCTTCCGGTACCGATGCCAGCAGTGCCACAACTACCAGCTCTGTCAAAACTGTTTTTGGCGCGGCCATGCAAATGGTCCTCATAGCAACCAGCATCAGATGAAGGAGCATTCATCTTGGGTAACTCACCTTTCTTTGTCATGCTGAACCAACTGCCTCCATACTAACTTACTCTGAAAGTTAACATTTTATAGTAGAACTGCGCAGTAGGACTTGTAAAGGTTTTTACATAGAGAAAGCATATAAATAGGTAAAACTATACTGGTTTTGTTACAAGTAACATCAATTTATTGATCGTTGTCATGGTATTCAGTGCTGTTCAAAGTACACAAGACAGCACCATCCTCCTCAGGGCCTTACCACCTATGTTCTCTTCCCCTCTGCACAGCAGTCCTACTTTTCTTTTATTTTCCTCTGTTCTAGCTTAAAAAGACTTAAAGGTTGCAATTGCCTTTCCTCCCCAGAAAAGTAAAGCAGTTAGCATGAATGGTGTGCTCCAAAAGGAACTTCATCCAAGTGGCATCTTTAAATATAGTATTTCTTTTAGTGAAAAACTCAGTGTTGTCATTGTCCTGACAACTGTAAATATATGCATTGAAAACTCTTAACTAAAAAGCCTTAAAGAAATTATATGAGAAATAATATTCAGTTGGATAACTATGTGATAATCACATCTCAAGAAATAATAGACAATTTTAGATATAAACCCCTATTTTATGGTGAAAGATTGAGCCCAACCTTTTACTAATTCAAAGAAAAGTTCAGATGATGATTGGATTATAATTAGTAATTATCTTCATGAGGAAGAGTCATTATAGTATTACTGTTTAATTTAGAAAATTGGGGCTTAGAACCATTCAGTAGTTGGAAAGCGAAGACAGGAAAATTCAGTCTTAAATATTGTCCCTTTTTTAACTGCATGGGTAATAAACTTCTGGAATGCTTAATCTCAACTACCAGTAGATTATTATCCCCTTAAGTACACATAAATCCAGTCTGTATTTTTTAATACAAATACCTAACTAAATAGTGGCTCCAACTCTAATGTAGAGATTTCTTTCTGAAGCCATATGTTTGCTGCAAGTCAGGCTGGATGGACGTGCCCCATTCTGGTATCAGGAGCTGTGAACCTGCCGTCCTGCTTTGTTTCAGTATTAACTTTTGAGGCATTTGATTCTTTGTAGGCTGTACAGAATGAGTTGATTTTAAGCTATAATGTGAATTGGAGGAGGAGGAAGTTACATAAATGGAAAACGAGGATATGCAGACTTCTATCACTCTTCTGGTAAATTAAACAGTACAGATTGTTGTGTGAACGGAATCTCTGGACTGTCAGAACAATCCCTAGTGTTAGCGTGGACCAAGAGGCTCCCAAGGTAAGGATTAGGAGTAGCTCAGGTGAGGAACCATGCCTACTAGACATCCTGGCTGCATCCAGCTTGCTTTCAAGATCAGGAATTCACATTATCTGCCATCAGGACCAGGTAGTGTCTCTGGAGTGGTTTCCTTCCATACGCTTCCTCTAGCAGGAGAAGAGGGAGTTACACATATAGAAGCAACATTAGACAAAATGCAGAACTGGAAGTAGATCACTGGAAACAGCAGAAGATACTAGGAATTTTGCAGAACAAAAGGAAAGGGTAAGAAAATAGTGGTAGTTGGGAACCTTGAAAGAGGCTAGATTTTAATAGCCAATAAAAATATTGATACATTTGGTATTGAAAACAATTGGTCTAAAAGTCTGTAGAAGGAAATTTAGCAGCAGCAAATTTGGCTGTCCTTTACAGAAACAATATGCAACTCCTACTAGTAAGAAATTGCAGCAGTAGGTGAAATGGAGCGAACACTTTTCAAAGATGTACTTGTGTAAATCTGTTTGTACGAGGTTTGTATAGCACAACTACAGAGTTATGCCGGGACATGAGCCAAAAGAATAAAAGGCACAAAGAGTGAAGGAGATACTTACATTTCTTGTTCAGTGTAGGCAGAATCGAAATCAAAGAAAGATGAAATTAAAAGGCTAAAGGTTGTATCAAGGTGAAGCAAAGACAAAAGATGGAAATAGAGGACAAAAACGGAGAAGTTTGAATGAAATCTATCAGCTGGTGAGCTCAGGGAATCTGAAGTGTCTTCTCCACGTCAGTCTTCAGTAGGACACTTCTGCCTTCATTAGCTGGTGACTAGTACTGCTGGGAGAAGGGCAAAGCTGAACCTGATAAAAAGATGAAGAACATCCAGCAAACGGAATGCATTTGAAGGCATCTATTCTGGATGTTTTAAAAAAAGATGCAGTTCAGTACAAAAATGGCAAAGGTCTCGGGTGGGACTAAGCAGACGCAAAGTTTTGTGAAGGATGCACAGCTGAGGAATGATTCTGCAGAAAACATGTTGAGGAACACGATTGCTCACGAATGGAGCTTTCATCAGCAGTGTCGGACTTGTGGAAGCAGTATATTGGTGTCTAGAAAGGGAGACGCAACTGCAAACTACGCATCGTATCTTGGCACTGGCACAGCTTCAGCTGAAATAGCATGACCTACTTGTGTGTCTACTCAACAGTAGTATCTCAAAGGAAGCCTCAAAGACCCCTCCTGAGCAGAGCTGCAGAGATTAGCTGGCACTCTGATACCATAAAATAAGTTTATTTTTCCTGGGCTTTCAATCCCACCAGATCTAGCACCATCTTGTATGGTGTATTTTCAGAGTTTTGGAGCCCTAAGAGCCAGAAAAAGCGCTAGTAATAGGTATTTTCATAAGGTTCTTTTTCCTGAAATTCAAATGTGCCTTTGATAATTTTTCTGTACTATAAATCACACAGTATAGTGAGGTGTGTATATATATATCTGTAAATATAGGTATAAATATATATATTACTATAGTAATTACATAAGGTCAGGTAGAAACCTTGTTTTGAAGGAAGGGTTTTGCTGCATGAGCACACTGCTTGTTGAGGCCTGTTTGGGGGGAAGGAAAAAAACTTCAAACACGTTTTCCTTCTGGGCTATTTCAATTTTGTTTTATTAAATAGCCTTAAACACTGATTCGTTTAGTTATGTACGTGCAGCAGAACAGAAAATCAAATTGTTCATCTTGAAAGCGTGTAGATTAGTCATTGTTCGTTCTGTTTGTTTATTTTTGTAGTCTGCTAAGCTTAAGCAGTCTCTGTCGTCTGTAAATTTCAGGTAAAATGTTAAACCAGCCAAGTTACCCTCGAGGCTTCCACCCTTGGGTGTATGGTTTGATGGCTTATTATCAAGGATAGTTGACTTAGAATGCTCTTCCTGCTATAAATAATGGAATATTTGTTATTTATACCCACCCTTAACATGTTGGAGTGTGTATCAACAAATCAACCCAGTGTTTAGTTGTTTCTATAGTGATAATATCTATGGCTTCCGTTGGGAAGTCATTACACCCGGTACTAATCAAATCTAAACCAAAAGACAGACCCTTTTATCTACCGAGGTAAAGGCTAGCAATACTGTAAGTAGCTGTTAATAAGATTTTGCTCTCAGAATTGCATCTCTTGTATTTCTGGTTCATTTAATTTCCCATTTAAACTACCTTAAAGTTATTAAAACTTTTTGAACATGTTTTTATTCAATCCCCCATAAACAAGCTGAGAGGGAACACGGCGTTAAACAGTGTGCTTTGCATCCCCGTCTTGTTGCTGTCTGTGTGGGAACTTCCACCATCACATGGGCTCCTATTTTCAAGCGCCGTGAAAAAACCTTTTATAATTCTACATTTTCCAGCAGAGGGCATGCTGCTCCCGCGCACACAGGAAGAGCCCGGGACATCTGAGGCCACCACGTACCTGTTTTGCCACAGTAGGAGGCAGGGGTGGGCACCTCAGCTTCCTCCAACCTGCTCTAGTGGAAGGTGTCCCTGCCCATGGCAGGGGGTTGGAACTGGATGAGCTTTAAGGTCACTTCCGACCCAAACCATTCTGTGATTCTATGATTCTAAGCTATTGGAAAGGGAGGGAAGAGAGAGAGAAATTGGTAACTTTAAAACCCGCCCAATTTTCAAACAAATGTTCTTGCCAACCAAGTTTCAATTAATTTTTTATTACCTATGAATTTCTAAGCCTATAGTAACGATTGTTTACTAGACCCTTTTTATAGAGGTGGACATGATTTATACATAGACATTAGAAGGTAGAAAGACAACTTTTGGTAATGTAGTTTGTAGTTTCCAGCTTTTTAATTCCATGATGGAAGTATTATTTTTTTAAGAGATGTAACCTTGATAGGAAGGCAGGGGGACAGAGACAAGATCTATAAACCATTCTGAAATGACAAGGGTCTGGCAGCACGCAGTACAGGTGCAAGGGGGGTTCAAAGACATGAAACATCACCGTTGCATTGTACTGATAATTTCTCATGACTTTTGCACATAGAAAACAGTTTTCGGGGATATCTGTCAAGAACATCTTAGTTTTCCCAGCAGAAGGGGCCAGTCCATTTTTTATTTGATGCACATACCTTTGTGTGGATCAAGGCAGCTCCAAGACTGATGTTCATCCTGATGCAGGCACAGCTCAGTTTTGTCTAAACTTGATTAAGAACATACACACTCAGCACTTGCCATGTGTTTTATGGGAGGTCTCATCATAGTATGTTCCTGATCTCTCAGGACAGCAAGCTGATAAAAACATGATTTTTTATTAAATAAAGTGTAGAATCCAGGACAGTTCTTGCCTGATGTACCGATGATACTTTTGCTAAAATAACCAAATCCTAAGTGTTTAGTTTGCATTTGATTCTAAGGCTGAGCGCCATAAGAAGAATGCTTCAGTGGTTAATAGGAAAGGTATTTTAACCTTACTTGTGGCTCTACAAGTGGAATGTGAAATTGCCTGAAGAGTGTACTGTGCAGAGCCATGGTCTTTAACTTTTTATGTTAAAAAAGGGAACAAACATTCCAGCCTCTCTGAAGTTTTTTGTTGGTTTGGTTTTGGTTTTTTTTTTGAGCTTCCTCTGGACCTGGAGAAGCCAGATGTTATGGCTGGTAGGTAGACACTGTTTGGGATCATGACAACTCTGTGTGACTGTTGCTACTTAGGAACCTCAGTAGCATTGCTGAGGAATGTGGTTCTGCAGCTCACCACTGTGATAGCTGTGCAAGGCGTGTGTACCAACCAGCTCTGTGCCCGCAGAAATGCAGCTTTTATCATATCTACGTGGCCTGTTCCAGCCTTGGCTTCCTGATCAGCTGAAAAATGTATTAAATGTATCATCTAGAAAGTGGTGGTGGAAGTGATGTTCCAGACACAGGTCTGGCTATCTGGATTCATACCTAATCGAGTAGTCCGCCTCTGACTCCAAACTTCACTGGTGTTTCAGGAGACAGGAAACCTGGAGATGTACATCTCAAATAACCAGCTCAAGAAGGGAACATCTAGTAACTGCATGCTGAATTGTGACTGTTTAGAAGATTCATTGATTCCTTAAACACGGTAGCTGGTGGCTCTCGCAAGTTCTGTTATCCTATGCATGATGAAAAAGAAGCCGAAACTGTTTCTTTTGAATATTTATTGATCAACTTGAGGACAGCTTAAGTATCCTCCAGTGATAGGTCTAGATACGTAAAAGGCTGAGAGAGTTTGCTGAAGAAGAAACCTCAGAGAGACCGAGATTTAAAAAGATTTGTTGTGTACTGAAAAGGAGTTCAGCAAGAGCCACTGCAGTTGTTCCTTGCTAATGTGCTCAGAACTGCAAAGCACTACCAGCATATTGCTAGAGCCAAACTGACACCTGCATCCTGCGAACCTTTCAGAATGCTGCAGAGAAGAAACCTTTCATGAATGCCTTATGGCTTAACATTTTGGAGGACAACCAAAAACAGGAACACCTGTGTCCAGGAAGGTTACTGAGACGTCATGTCCAGATAAAGAGCATATACTTCATTTATGTGCCTGATGTTTTTTGGATCATCAACCAGTTACCATCAGAGTGATAGAATGGCCGCAGCAGTGTAAATCCTGCTGAGTCATGTACTGTGCCCATGTAGGAAGTAAAACAAAATGGATTGCCTGCTCGCTGTTCCCAGGGGAGCATGTGGAGGAAGCTGGAGGCAGAGCAGCGCGTTGTCAGCTGGTTTCTACAGTTATGCTTCTGTAGCAGAAGACAATGTTGAGTGCTTGAAAGCCTCTGAAAATAAAGGCACGCCAGACCATTTTCTCATCCAAAGCTGAAGATAAATAAGACCATAAACTGGACTCTAGAATGTGTGAAACCTTTTTCAAAGTCTGAAATTCTTTATTGGTTTTAACTACCAAATTTTAACTACCAAATATATTAATACTGGGGATTTTGCAGTCATACATCCAAATTCCCAGCCGACTGAGATCCTGTTACGACAGATACTAAGCCGCAGATACTTCGTAAAACATGGTTTGTCTTCAGCTATTCACATCACAAATATAAAGTCAAGAAGAAACAAGATGAACAGCAGGGGAGGAAGAAGATGATAAAAAAGCAGCGGTGCTAGCTACTACCACATGGGTGGTAGTAGCTGGGAGGTTTGCAGTGGTGGTGCCAGTTATGGGGAGGGGGATTGTGAGTCTGTGGGTTTGCTGTGATGGAGAGATTGTGTTACCCTGGGGCTTCCTGTTCGTGTTTTCTGCTTTCATGAAGGGGAGAGTATCCCATCTTTGCAGAATACGGCAATGCCTCCAGATGATATCAAACAGGCAGGAGGTCAAGATTAGCAACAATGAGGAGAAAGAAGTGGTTGTTATTAGAAATTTCTACAGTAGAACTCATCCAATTGAAAGAAAAAGCAGCTATTTCCCAGGGAAACAAGACACATGTAAGAGGTCTACTTGCTGGTGGAGCACATACTCATTCACCCTGCCCTGCTCTCCTCACTGCCAGCTGCGCTGAGGAGCATCATCAGAAAGTTGGGATCAATGGAAATTATCTTTCCCCTATAATTTTCAGGAAGCAAAGCTGCAGCAGTGGCTCAATTGTACGGCATCCTAGACAACGCTGCATTTATTTGACAAAATAAATGGTGGAGTAGCACAATAGGATATAGTGGTTGTTACCAGAATGGAAAAAAAAACCAACCCTAAACCTTTAAAATAGCCTAAAAATACTGCAAAGAGGAGGTTGCAGAAAAGGCACGCTGAGAATAGATGGTCTGTGCAGAAAGCAAAAGATGAACAGTGTAAAGAGTAAAGTAGGAAATACTCTAAAAGGAGAAGTGTAAATGTTCAACATGTAGAAGAATTAATTTAGGAAAACTAGAATTTTACTTTTGGTATCATCACATTTGTGTACATAATTTAAATTTTTCTGTGGTCTTAGTAAGAAGTAATATAAAGATCGGATTGTGTTTCTCACAGGATTTCAAAATACTTAAAGGCTGGGGATTATCTGTAGAACCTTTCACAGTGAGAGTGCTGTGCACTTCAGCACTGTTTGCAAGGATCATCCCTTGACTGCAGTCTGCCAAGTTTTCTCAACACATTAAAAAAAAAGGAAAATGGAAAAAAAGGAACCCATCAGTTTACCACCAGTGAGTCTTTTTAGCACTTACTGTTTAGTGGATCAGTAAGCAGAAGTGCTTCTGGAGATGCTGGTTTTTTGGAGCTCCCTATAGGAACCTCACCTGAAGCAGTTGGTTACCTTGCCATCCTTACCACTGAAGTCCTTGCTGGTGAGAGCAGATAAGAATCTCACACCCATAACAATATTTTTGCAGCGGTACTTTGGTAGGGCCAAGGCTTCTGTCTGCAAAACATATTGGGAAGATCAGTTACCCATTCCACCGGGTATCTGAGGGCTATTAGATGGCTTTTGCTCTCCATGGCCTTCATGCATCCTGCTGCTCCACAGTTTGGATGTGTGGGCTGATGAGTAAGAATTCCAGAATCTGAAAGGAATTAGGCTGCAACATTTTGAATAATTGGTTTAATTTGTGAAAAGTGCGGTCTTAAGGTGGTAACCAGGCAAGCGTACACGTTGTAAAGCAGTGTGTGATGCTGATGGAGGCACGTTACTGGAATTTGACTGTAGCTAGCACTTGAATCTTCTTGGACATGTCCCTTGCAACCCAAAGCAGCCTATGATTCTGTGTACTCCAGGGAGGCATATAATTCCCCCCCACTCCCCCAAGACTACAATCATCATGAATTCAGAGGCAGCCTCCATTCATAGTTTTTAGAGCTCTCAGCATTGACTGTGAGTCGTAAGGTGATTGAAGGAAAATAATATATCTTCAGTTAAGAACCAGCTGTCTTAATGTGTTCTCACAGGCATCCCACTCTTCTTTCTTTTCTAATTTGAAAGGAATTTTTTTCTTTTTTCATTGTTTTCCAATTGATATTAGTATTTTACTTTATACTTAAAATGCTTCCCAGTCTACTACAAACAATGTAAATTCACAGAGTGAACAACTTGTTACACACGCAGGTTCTTCACCCAAAAAAGCCTTTATTGCCTGATTTATGTTGCTAAAGCCAAGAGGTCAAGAGCTGAAGATTCTCACTGGTTTAATAATTACTAATTGCTTGTTTAATTCTTAGTAAATATTCTTAAGTGTTAGTAATTGCTAATTACTAATTTCTATTAACTATAACTGTATGTGTAACTCCTGTCCTGGGTAGCCTTGCCTCCTATTTAAGTCGGTGTTAGTCTGAATTTTAATTTGAATGTGCATTAAGAATTGGTCCTAATTCCACTTTGGAATGTCTTATAGGAGGAGTGGAAAAATAACATAGGAGTAATTAGCCACTAGGTTACACATACATAGACTGTTAGTGAGTTAGATCGGAAAAACAGGACTGCCAAGTGATTTTTCTCATAAAAGCGTTATCTGGCCTCCCACATCGCTGGTGTCACTTCAGTGGATGTGATAACATTTTAAGACTTAATTTTGTAAGTCTTTGGACTTAAAAAAAGTTTTAAGCGCCTGATGTGGGGCAGCTGTTGATTCTTGTGTATTTGGCAACACTTGTCACCAGCCTTTCACCTTTCCTTAGATGATCGCAGGATAGCTGCTCCCAGGATATTAGCTGGCACAACCAAGTGAACTTGTGAAAGAAAATAAAGAAACCAGTTGTTCTGATCTGTCTTAACACCGTGCTTCACCTTGGCTTTGCCCATAACAAACAAAACAATTGAAAGTTGTCTTTCAAAAATCCTTTGCAAAGGATAGGGGGAGGGGGTACAGCACCAGCATCCTGATGATTCCCATAGATGGGAATGAGAGCAGAGCAGCAGCTGGTGAGTCTGGGCACCAGGTCCTCTGTTCCCCCCTGCCCTCCCCTCCAAACACAATGCCTGTGTTCAGAAGTCATTGTAAGTAAAAGAAATCCCTTAATTGGATATGATTGCCCCTTGATTTATTCCTCATAGAAACACCAGACATCATCTTCATCTTACATACTTTTGTTAAACCTCTTTCATTTTTTTATATTATAGCACAAAAAAAACCCCAAAACCACAAAACTTGTTCATGTGTGTACTAATTTCTTGGGTACAGTAAAATGTAGCTGGATATTTCTGACTATTCTAGTATAATGCATTTTTTTTACACTTTTCTGTTACCTGATTGCATGTATTGGACTGCTCTCTGGAATGGTCAACTCATTTTTGTCATTCTTTTCAAAAACAGAAATCACCTGCAAAGAAGCTGAGCCATGCAATTAGTAAATCACTTGGTTGTGTACCAAGTAGAGAACCACCTCGTCCTATATTTCCTGAGCAGCCAGAAAAGCCACTTGATCTTGCACATATAGTGTGAGTATCTATTTTGTTCTATTTTTCACTTTATCAGTGATATGAAGCAAGGCACTTGTGGCTGTATTCAACTTTGGAATAGGCTAGAGGAAAGAAGCCCTTGGAGGGGAATTATCAAGTTGCAGTGCTGTAACTGTTATAGGTGTTTCTCTGAAAAATGATTGGAAGCATATTGTTTTGATAAGAATACCTTGTTAACAAGAAAAGAGAACCAGAATATGTTTGTGTGCAGTTAGACTAAGGCCTGATTCTATATTCTACGTGCATCCTCTATCATTTCAAAGTACTGATCTTACCTTTTGCACATCATATTGGATCAGGCTAGTTTCTCGTTTACTGTAGATTAAAATTATACAAGCAAAACAGTGTTAAACATATTTATTTGCTAGTTAATGTTGCCTAATATTAGTAGTAGCAGGATCTAGCTTGTTGCTGCTGCCTGGGAGCAATGGCTGTACGTTCTTACTTGTCTCACTGAGAGGTTTTCTATGTTTCTCTGCTCAACAGCATTGGTGTTACCTTTTCATTCTGATCTTACTGTCAAACCCATGGATTGATTTTAATGAAATACCATTGTACTGGTGTTGGTTTGAATCAGTCTGCTTCCCCAGTTTGTCAGTTTTCACATCAGAAGTAAAACCTGAGACAACAAAACCCAGACGAATTCTGTTACTGTATGTGCGAGATCAACTAAACCTCCAAATAGATCTGTTTTATTGTCCTACAGAGTCCTGAGAAGAAACCTTTTCACATATCTAAGTTTAAGCACGTGCTATAGAGAAGAGTAAGGAGAGAGGAGCAAAGCAAAAGGATATAATTTCTGTAAAATGGAGGACTCCCATTTTCAAAAGTATTGAGTAATTTGTAGTTCTGAAAGTAAGTGGAATTGATGCTCTTCTGGTTTTCTTTTGACATCATTGATACCAGATTCACTCTTGAACTGTTTCCTCTGGCACAATTTCTGAGTGAAGAACTGAGCTGTTCAAATCTGAATGTCTTCTAACCTCTGACAGTTCAATATCACGGTGTGCTGCTTTGGCCTTTCCCAATGCTGTCTGATTTGGATTGACTGGCTCTTCTATACGCTCCTTTTAACAGTTGTGGCAATCGTTAAGAGAAAGCTGGAGGCTAGCTTGTCAAAGTATTACAAAGGTGAGAATTGCAAAGCTTATTGTAGTGTGATAAAACACTGGTGTTGGCTTTCTTTTGTGAAAAGCATAGATCACCCGTAACTTGACATGGCAGAGTAGTCGCAATGCTGAACTCCTTAACCACATAGTTCTGAGCTTTACCAATTTCTGCTTAGCTGTGTGATTGTTTTCTGCAGTTCTTGCATCACTGAATATTTATAAACTTCTATAGTGCTTGCTGTAGTCCTGTGCAGTGAGGGGAGATGGTCTGATTTAATGGAATAGAATTGTGCTGATTTTCTCTGTGAAATTGCACTCTTAAAAAAAAAAAGGCAAACCAACCAACCAAACAAAATTCTTGTTATGGTACTGTTCAATTCAGAGCTGAAGTCTGGGCTCTGCTGTAAATGAACGGCATATCAAGCCCACTGGACAGAGTTCAACATTGTCCACAGAATCAGCTCCATGCCTTAGCCAGGATGTGTCATGGAGCTTGTCGCTCAGCTTTACCTCTGGATTTTCTGTAGTAAGGGTGTTGCTCAGTCTCACAAAAAAACATTTCATGTTTAAAATCTTACCAGCTCATGAATCTGTTCACGTTTTTTCTTTTTAGATTTTTTCTGTGCTGCTTCCATGTTGAAATGCACTAACATTCACAGGAGAAAATTAGCAGTTTACAATGTACTACTTCTATTAAAAAAAAAGAAAAAAAAGAATATGTAATTGCATAAATAGAGTGTATGAAAACAATTCCAGCAGTGGCACTGTACCTGCCTTCATGAAGGAAGGCTACAGAGTCTGATCTCAAAACTACTAGCCAAAGTTTTACTTCTAACAGAGATTCCCAAGTTTGATGAATTACTTCTTTCTTTTGCTAGGACACATTAATTTATTAATGGATCAAAGAAGTTTCAGTCCGCAGCTGGACAGAGAAAGGTGAAGGCAGAATTAGGTGGCTTACTTTTGTATTTTGTATTTTTAATACGTGACCCATTAAAGGTGCTGGTAGAGAAGTTGGTTTTTGCTTCCAGTTGCTAATAGCCTCTGCCTCGACAAACACAACGTTGCCTTTTTCATGTGCCCAGTTACATGAGGTAGCACAGTGGGAGGTGCTGGGGAGATGCTAGTGGGGTCCTGCTGGGCAGGAGGGGGCTGAGGGCACCTCAGGTAGCCTGGCAGGAGCATATGGCCCTGAGGACATGCAGGTGGGGGTACAGTGCAACATCCTCTGCAGTGACTGGGACTGTTGCCCAGACACTGCTGGCAGCAGCAGGACAACTTTAAAGACGTCTGCTGGTGCTGCCAACTTTAATTTACAAAAAAAAGTGTGCCCTAAGAAACCAAAGTATTGGGAAGTTCTGCATAATACTACAAGGGCAATTCCGGGAACAACAAGTAATGGTGTGGTGTAAAAATAATGTAAGTAGATGATTTATGTCATACATTAAATCACATGGATATAATGAGGTCTCCAGGCAGACCTTACTGTGGCCTTAGTACCTTAAGGGGACTGACAAGAAAGCTGGAGAGGGGCTTTTGACAAGGGCCTGTAGTGACAGGACAAGGGGGAATGGCTTTAAACTGCCAGAGGGCAGATTTAGATGAGATCTTAGGAAGAAGTTCTTCCCTGTGAGGGTGGTGAGGCCCTGGCACAGCGTGCCCAGAGAAGCTGTGGCTTCCCCATCCCTGACAGTGTTCAAGGCCAGGTTGAACGGGGCTTGGGGCAACCTTGTCTAGTGGAAGATGTCCCTGCATGTGGCAGCGGGTTGGAACTGGATGAGCTTTAAAGGTCCCTTCCAACCCAAGCCATTCTATGATGAAAATGTAATTAACATAGGACAAAAAAGACCTACTGAGGCTTTTATATAAGTGATAATCTTTAGAGTGTTCTGTGTAAGTGATACCATTAAAACAAATAAAAATTCCTTTTTTTTTTTTTTTTTAAAAGGGCAGACAATCCCCCTTCCCCCTATTTTTTAAGTGTGAAAAGTGACATAGCCAGTGGTGATTCTTTTAATAGAACTTAACTCATAAAGAGAAATCGCTCAGGACCACAATGAGTCACTGTTTAGGTGTCAGTGGTCATGACTTGATTAGATGTTTCATGTAAACAAGGTGTGCATCAACATCTAACACAGGCTTTAGAAGAGACTGTCTCACAAAGCTGGAACCAACTTCAGCTGAGTAAATAAAAAACAAAAATATTAATAACTAGGAACAGTTTAAGAATACGTGGCTGAATGTTCCAGGGAAAACAAAGCTTGGAAGGGAATTAAAAACAGCTTTAGTCATCAAGGGAAGGAGAAAACACAACAATTGGTAGTAAAGAATGTAAACTGGTGGTTTACAAGTTACTAGGGAATGGTTTCCAGGTTTTGGTCTGGCAGGGGGCTGTGGCTGTGCAGGATAATGATGGAGCAATGCTGCCTTCCGGAGATAATCCAAAAGGACATACAACTGCACTGCCTATGTTCATGGTCCAAACTGCATTTTGAAAGAATTTCTTAATTTGGATACTTACTGCTGGTTGTTGATATGTCTTGGAGCACTGGAAGAGAATTTATATGATCTCATTTCTTTTTCCAAGGCAGTGAGGGGGGTGTGTGGGGAGTGGAGTCAAACAAGGCAATCTCTGACACGTTGTATTTACCAACAGGGCTTGGATGGTGAATAAAATAACTGAGCAGTAGATATTTTGTTGATCAGTAAATGAAAAGGTAATTCCTGCCAATCAAGCATAGGCTTTGGGCAATGTGGTGTAGTCAGACTCAGCTTGTATCTTTTTTTATGAGATTAGTTTTGATTAATAAAGCAATATTGTTGGCATAATGCATTTGTTATAAGCATTGAATAATTTAGAAAATAATAGTCAATACAGCACATAGACAGCAGATTGGAAAAAAAGTTGTTTTTCTTGTTGTACTCAATATGAGTGGGAAAAGAAGGTCACTGAGTAGGAGGTGTTCTCAAGCTGAGTCCTGCAGTGTTCAAGCCTTGCTTCTGTGCTCTTAACATTGGTTTCCATGACCAGGAGGAAAAAGTGTACAGTCATTGCTGATAGGCTGGATGGGCAAATGAGAAAAAATATTGGAGGACTGAAGATGAAAAGGACAGTGAGCTGGGCAGAATGACTTGAAAAACATTTGGAGGTCATGGTATGCACTTGGCTGAATGTGTGGTGTCCGGGCGATTTCGTAACCAAGGATGCTCGCAGGACCAGCATGCCAAGAGAAGAGGTGACACTCTGTGCTAGTTGGTGACAGGCCCTCGGCAGAAAATGCTGCCCTTATTGCACCTGTAATCAGGCCACATGTTGAAAGACCAGAGGGTTTGAGAAGGTCGATGAAAATGATTAAAGGACTGGAAATAGGTATGGGAAGATGCATAGCCTTACGTCCAAAGGCTTCAGTAATGCAGAGGTAACACAGAGAGGTTAAGGAATGATATTGCTAAAAATATCTATCCTAGAGAAATTAAATGTAATCCCAGGGGGCTTTAGCAGATAGGCTTAACAAAAGGCTCAGACCAGCACTTGAAGCTAGACACATTCAGAAAAAAAATGAAAGATGTGTTTTTAATAGTGAATGTAAGTAAATAATTGTTAGAATCATAGAATCCTAGAATGGTTTGGGTTGGAAAGGACCCTGAGATCATCTAGTTCCAACCCCCTGCCATGGGCAGGGACACCTCACACTAGACCAAATTGCACAAGGCTCTGTCCACCCCAGCCTTGAACACTGCCAGGGATGGAGCATTCACCACTTCTCTGGGCAACCTGTTCCAGTGCCTCACCACTCGCACAGTAAAGAACTTCTTCCTTATATCCAACCTGAACTTTCCCTGTTTAAGTTTAAACCCATTACCCCATGTCCTATCGCTGCTGTCCCTGATGAAGAGTCCCTCTCCAGCATCCTCGTAGGCCCTCTTCAGATACTGGAAGCCTGCTATGAGGTCTCCACGCAGCTTCTCTTCCCCAGGCTGAAGAGTCTCGACTTTCTCAGCCTGTCTTCGTACAGGATGTGCTCCAGCCCCCTTATCATCCTCATAGCCTCCTCTGGACTTGCTCCAACAGCTCCATGTCCTTCTTAAGCTGAGGACACTAGCACTGCTCGCAGTACTCCAAGTGAGGTCTCACAAGAGCAGAGTAGAGGTGCGGGATCGCCTCGTTTGACCTGCTGGTCATGCTGCTTTTGATGAATAGATAACCAAAATCAGAAGTAGCAGTGGAATTTCCACCAGTGAAACTTTGAAACCAAGGGGAGATTATTTTTAAATTAAGTAAGAATTCCAGTCGGTCTTATATTCTGTTTGACAGAAGCTCAGTTACTGCAGTGTTTCCTTACAGCTTTATGAGATAGGAAAAATGCATACAAAAATTTTTGTGTAGTCTCAGAGTCAGGAATTTTACTGACTCCACTGCTAGAGCACCATAGATATGCTCCATAAGGTGATTATGGATTTGCTTTACTTACATTTCCAAAAATAAGTGTTTCTGAAACTACCTCTCCCCTGGTATCTGCAGGTGGGCTGGGTCAGTAACACAAAAAATGGAAAAGCTGCTATTTTGGTTTATTCTGCTTCTTTTCCCTTTATCCCTCTCCCTGCATCCTTCTCTAGATTGTGAGCTGTGTGTAGGTGGGAGTTTCCTGGCTGCTAGAGAGTAATTCTGCATGAATCATACTCTTTTAGGAGTCAGTTTTCTGAATTAATTTGCTGGAACTCCCAGGCTCCAAGGGCTCCCCCTTTTTTAATGAATTACAGTCTATATGATGGGGGGAGGGGGATGTAAGACATTAAAAATTCTTTTTGGTTTGTATTTGCTAAAACAGAGATGATATTTGGCATGGATCAGTTTTCCTAGGAGAAATCATTCCAAGTTTTTCCTCACTGTGGTGTTATTTCAGGTTGTTACAGGGTTGTTTTCCCCTGGCTCTGGTCCCATCAGTGCAAACCCGTCCCATCAAAGCCTTCATTTTAAGATGCTGTCTGAGATGAGCGCTTTTGGTGTCACAACCCTGTTGCACAGGACTTAAAATATACTGTTCTTAATCAAAATAAGCACAAGATCCCACGTCTGGTGTGGTTATACAGCCAACACTGCAGCACTGGGGTGTTCCTGTGCTGTCACTAAACCCAGTCGGCCGCTGCTGCGGTGGCAGATGGGCTGCCTCACACTCTGCTATGGCAGCTGCTGCTGCTGCTGCCCCAAGCTGCTCCTCTCTCCTTGCTGCGAGCAGTCAGTGTCATCACTGGAGAGGCGGCAGAAAGTAGCATGTGTCACCTCTGCAGCCGTTCCTCTGCACAGCTTGGGGGCAATCAGTGTGACACTAGTGAAGGTGGGTTTGTGCTAATGAGTTATGCCGTGGTCGGTGACAGCTGAGGAGGAAACGTACGTCCCACTCCGGTGGCTCACAGAAAGGGAGCCTGCCTGCTACGGAGCTCTCCAGGTGACAGAAACGCGGAGCTGTAAGAGGCTGTGTATTGCTTCAAATCAACTTCCTTATGTTAGAGGAATGGAGATGCTTCTTTAAGCCTTCAGCAGAGAAGTGAAAATGGGATGAGGAGGCATTTGTAGGGATTCACAACGTTCATGCTCCTGCTGGCAGGGCTGACAATAAATAACATTAGGGGCCATATCATGCTTACATGTCCATACCTTGCAGGGAGCCAAGGCTGATACCGTGAGGAGCAGTAATCTCTGATGTATAGAAGTTGCCGTCACAGCAGGGAAGCGGAGGCATGTGGATTTTGTGATCGCTCAGCTCAGCTGGCCAGCCGTGTCGCAACTAACTGCTGGAAAAAATAGCAGGCTGCTGAGGCCATGGATCCATCACCATCCCTGGCTGAGGTAGCCACGCTCACCTGGTGCCCTGGGATTTGCAGCACCATAGCAAGGCTGCCTTCACATTCCCATCAGTGAGCCTGGGCATGGGTGCTGCCGTCAGGTCTAGGCTCAGCCCTATGGAGAGCTGCCGGGCAATGGGAGGATGTGTAATGATATCAGTAATACTTACACATCTTTACTAATATTGCTAATACTTACTTCAGTACAGCCAAGAGGGGGAAACACTGTGCTCTGCCTGCACAGGAGATGACGTGGCTAACATGCTAGCCAGCATATACATTGCCTATGTTGTACACAGTGTGACATACCTGTGCCCTGCCTGCTAAGAAAGTACAACTTCTCTTTAGGATGCAAGAGTGATGTAGCAGTGGGGTTTGAATGGGGAAAACTGCTTATGGCCTGACGTCTTGTTCTTCCGTGCTACAGCATTTTATTTACAGGTCACATTAAGTTAGAATTTGAATTAGATGCCCTTTCTAGTGAAATGACACTTCATAGGTTTACCTCAGTTTAGAGGACAATAGGTTTAACTCTGAGAAAGGCACAAATTGCTGCATTTGAAATGAAGCGTGGTTCTGTATCGCCTGCATCCTGTAAGAAATGACAGTGAGCTTTTTGTTCTCTGCCAGACCGATTTGGGAAGAGGTTTAGGGTTGACACTGAATATATTTCCTCCCAGAAATTTTGCAATGATAATGTGTAAATGGTTTGCCTCCGCACATGAACATGAATTTGGGAAGATCTTTGTGAAGAGGTACAGTAAGAATACCGGTTTGCAGTTTACAGAAGTGGTTTTGGACCATCAGATGTGTGCTGCCAGAGATTTTATCTTGTTTTACAATTCAAAACCTATTTATTGACTGTTCCCTTCTCTCACCCACAAATACCTTCTCAGGCAGCAATGACTTGGATCTCTCTCATTGTTGAAGCTCAAAACCCTAGAGGGAGCAGTGACCTGTCACAAATCGTATCCCTTTATCTGGTCTAAGGACAGCTCTACTGAAAACTCTGTGGACTGCCAAATACAGATCTGCTTACAAAACTGCTGGTTCCTTGGCCCAGGCTGCCTGTTTAGCCCCACTGCTTCTAACAGTGGGGTTAAAACCTTGTTAGCTGATTTTGTGAGGTTGCTTTTGGTGGAAATCATTCCTTCTTCTTGCAGTTGCCTAAAACTCTGAGGTTTAATGGTGCCGAGACTCCTCGTTGTCCTAGGTACAGAGCTCTGTCCTCAGGAGAGAGGTGTGAGGCGAACATCATGTGGGTGATGGATCTTGGGCATCGTGTTTCCCTGGGCATCATCCAGCTATGGCTACTGTGTGATCTTTGGCTATCAAATTAATGGCTTAACTCGCACATTACTCCACATCCTTTTGTCCTTTTAAAATGCTCTGTTTAAAATATATCTTGAAAAACAATTCTCTTAGCAACAAAAATAATGCTGTGTTTAATTTAGTTGGTTGTACATAACTGCCAGATGTGCCTGTTGCATGTTGGTTACAGAGCAAACCAAGGTGCTTTACAGTTATCTCCTGCATGGAAACCCTCAGGACCCCAACCCCACCCTATTTTATAATAAACTTTATATATGATGTTGTTGTTATTTAGGGTTTCCAGCTTCTTTCAAGGAAATCAGTCCAGCCTCACTCAGTGACTGGACTTCTGTGAGAGCAACAGTCCTCAGTGGAGGACCATGGATAAAGGGAATCCACTGGATTTCATGTATTTGAATTTTCAAAAAGCCTTTGAAAGGATAATTTGTCAAAGGCTATTCAAGAAACAAGGTTAGTATGGAACATTGGAACATCAGTACATCAAAGGTCTTTTGATGTACAGAAAAGTGTTAAAGGCTAGGGAAGCAAAAGCTGGAGGTTAATGGTCAATTTTTGGGGTGGAGGAGGGTCAGTGCTGGAGTCCATGAGCTGATCCTGATGGGACTAGTGCCCTTTAGGCACCAGCAGCTGCTCTAAGGTCTCCCTGGAGCCTTCTCTTCTCCAGGCTGAACAAGCCCAGCTCTCTCAGCCTGTCTCCATAGCAGAGGTGCTCCAGCCCTCGGAGCATCTTCGTTGCCTCCTCTGGATTCACTCCAACAGCTCCATGTCCTTCTTATGTTGTTGCCTTCTCCCTCAACCTGCTAGTCATGCTGCTGGTGAGTACCTTCTTCCCCTATTGGATATGGGTCGTAATTGGGAATAGCAAAGAGAATCTTGCCTTCTGTGTTGGGGGCTCGCCAGTGTTCTTGTTGCACTGATGTGTGTCTGTGTGTACACACACACACAAATAAGTGGGTCTGTGGGGTGTGTGTGCAAATTCACAAGTGTACGTTGTCCACTTTGTACTTCTTTACTCTGAATTTCTGTACTGGAAGTGATTCCAGTCTCCATGCTTTATGGGCACCCTTTCTACTGGCACGTGTGCCTCCCACCAAGCAAGGAGTTGCATGTTTTGCGTCCAACAGGTTGAAGGAATCGCTCAACCTTCTCCACTGTAGCCAAGTGTGCTTCCTCATGCCTGGTGTGCAAACACCAATAAACCTGGTGTGCAAACACCAGCAACACACCACGTGCATGGGAGTGAGCAGCATGTTCTATAGCTGGGGTGTCAAGCTCAGCCCACCTCCTTCCACACTTGCACTGATGCCCCCACAATCTGAAGAAGGCTGAGGAATGTGATGTGAGACTCTGAAAAGCGCATCTTAATCATTGTCACTTGTTAGGTGCTTGCACACAGTTGTGAGGTCTCAGGATCTGTCATTTTTATCTGTTTGCAGTGTTTGAAAATTGCTGTTTTCCTCAGAGCTGCAGAAGCATTTGGTATGAATTTATTTTTCTGGAGTATGATGGCTTGTTTTTGACTTTCATGCTCATTCTGTCACTGCAGAGGAATGGCATGTGCTCCTGTCATGTTACAGGCATTTTTTATCAAAATTACATAAATATACATTTAAAAAATGTAAATATGTATAGCAGCAGACAGATGTAATCTTTTCTTATAGAAGGTTATACAGTTAAACATGTTCGAAATGCATGTTTTCGTTGATTTTGGTATTCTGGTAGGGTTTGCATTTGAATACACCACCTGCCATGCTGAATTCTCCTCATTTCCCAGTAAAGGAGGCAAGTGTCTCTATTTTCTGCAGCAGCTCCCCCCAGATGTGGTGGCAGCTGTTAGCCCTGGGGACCAGCATCCCCCACAACCCAGTGGCCCTGTAAACAGTGCAGATATCTGCCAGGGGCTTTATTTTCTCCTGAAGCCACTATTATAACATAAGAGTTCAGAGTAGGAAGGCTTGCACGATACACTTAGTTTGACTGCAGCTGTCCTTATTCTCCATGACAGAACAGAATTTTTCTTTATTTTGAATTTTTATTCTTTGTTTCTGTGGTAGGCTGCAGTACATTCAGTTTTTGCTGGCTGAGAAAAATCTGGTAGAGGTTACGATAAACACAATGAATAGCAACCTCCAAGTGGTGGTGTTATAATTCTGTTTGTTTATTTTGAATTCTCTTTTATTCCTATGATATATCAACCTTGTAATGATCTTTTACGGTATTAGTAAGCAGCGCTCTCCTGTTCCTTGAGAATGCAATATTAGTAGAATTAAACATTAGATTGATATTAATATACTAAGATTATATTTTAATGCTAATTATTAAATTACTGTCATTGTGAAATATCAATATATTAATAATATCTTATAATATTATTTTAAAATAATTTAATAATTTCTGTTATTAATTATTGTAATTACTGTTAATTTAATATTAGATTTTAATACTAACATTAAATATTAGTAGTAGATTCTTTAGGTGAGGCCCTGGCACAGGTTGCCCAGAGAAGCTATGGCTGCCCCATCCCTGGCAGTGTTCAAGGCCAGGTTGGATGGGGCTTGGAGCAACCTGCTCTAGTGGAAGGTGTCCCTGCCCATGGCAGGGGGGTGGAACTAGATAAGCTTCCAACCCAAACCATTCTGTGATTCTGCTATCACGTATCTAATCCCAAACTGTGGGATATTATCAATGTTTATTTAGTAATAATTTTAACACCTTATAATACTTGTATTCACAGTTATGGTTCTGGAAATAACGCTGTTATTCAGGGACAGAATGTGGAATGTTGGTTATAATTCCTTTTATACTTGAAAAAGGAGCTGAGACTTTTTTTAACCCTTAAGCTACTGATGCTGAAGCCAAATTTCAGTTAAGAGTCTACCCTTTGCGATAGGATAGTAGTGGAATGAGTAACAAAGGGAAGTTGCTGTGACCTTTTCTCTTTGATACCCTAGATCCCAACTTGTTGAAATTAGGCTTTAGAAAACCTAAATAACTTGTCTCTTTGTTGGAGTAAGCAGGTGAAATTTATTTTTTGTGTGCTTTTTACATGCAGGTGGTCAGATTATTGGTGGCATAATCCCTTTTATACTTAAAATTTATGAATCTTCTTTTTTTCTTTTAGTTGAAAACATACAGGAGTTTGCATTTTAGCGTGTGTATATTGGTCTGATCTGTGGTTTTATTCTAGTCAGTCTTTTTTTCTGTACCTTTCTTTCTGCTGCCCTATCTTTTTCCCTCTTTCCCTTTCCCTCTTTCCCTTTCCCTCTTTCCCTTTCCCTCTTTCCCTTTCCCTCTTTCCCTTTCCCTCTTTCCCTTTCCCTCTTTCCCTTTCCCTCTTTCCCTTTCCCTCTTTCCCTTTCCCTTTTCTTTTTTTGCTTTTCCGTTTCCTTCCTTCCTCAGTGCTGTGGAGAATGCAGTGTCAGTGGATCTCGTGCATCCCTTGATCCACCGTTAGTAGATCAGTTACTAATGCTGCAAGGACTAAAGTCTGAGATGTACTGATGCTGCTGAAGCCTGGGATCCTCCTGAAACGAGAAGAACTCTGTCCTTCTGAAGGCTTTAAAATCACAAATGTCTATATGGCGAATAAGTGGGGACCTAGAATTTTACAAAGGAGAGAAACCATTTTGCACTTCCTTTAATCCACGTGGGACGAGCTATAGCCGGCTGTGAGTGGCCTCATTAGAGAACCACAACAATATTCTTACCCTAAAAGCCGGTGTTTTAATCTCAGTGTGGCGTTCCCTTTGTTATGCTTATGTTTGTCCTGATGAATATTGTATTTTGAAGAGTAGGTTTTGCACTCTTCATAGAATCGTCGTAGAATCACAGAATGGTTTGTGTTGGGAAGGACCTTAAAGCTCATCCAGTTCCAGCCCCCCTGCCATGGGCAGGGACACCTTCCACTAGAGCAGGTTGTTCAATGCCCCGTCCAACCTGGCCTAATTTTATATTAATTTGTTCAAGGGGAAGAATCTAGTTAAATATAAAGTGTTCCTTGTTTGTTAAAAACTTCACATATGTGTTGGTGTGCTGCTTTTGGCTCGTCATCTGTCCCTTCACCTTCAGACAGAACAAAATGGGTTAGATTTAAAAAAAATCAATTAAAGCCAAAATAATCCTCAACCCTTTTGTAGTTGGACAATTCACCCTTGACAGCCTTACCCAACCTAAAAACATTTTGTTGGATAACGTACCTCTCCGAGGAGATGCTGGGTCACGTGGCAGCTCCGTTTCCTTAGAGACGGCGCCATACCGTGCGCCGGGATGCCGCGCACGCCTCGGGATGCCAGCTTGCTGGAGGACCGGACCGGCATCTGCCACCGCCACAAAGGTTCGCTGGGTTTGCATTCCTCACCGTTTTCCTGCTTTAGCATGAAAATGTTCCCAAGTCTTCACATGCAGCTGGGATGCAGCAGTGCATTGTTATGGCAGAGTTAACTTCTCCAAATGCTTTTTGAAATGTCACCTGGTTTTTTGTGTGGAGCTTTTACGGGGATGCCAGTGAGGAGCAGGAGCATGGAGGTGCTGTCAGGTTGTATTTGTTTCTGGCTGTTGTGGGTGGATCATAGGAACAGCTCAGAGAGGGACATGGCGTGGGGTGGCTGCTGAGCAGCCTGGGCTGGGGCACTCAATGAATGCTGCGCTTCCATCGTTCCTGTTAGTCATTACAGAACAGGGCAAGAACAAAGTCATGATGAAGTAATATCTCATTTGATGCCTTGTTTACAATAAGGGTTATTATTAATCAAGCATTCATACCCGTGGGACATTTTAGTGGAAAACAGCAGAACTTACTGTGACGTTTTGTCATGATAGTAATATATGTATTGCAAATTACTGGAAATAAGCAGACATAATAACAAACTCACATTTGTGTCAGTGTGTCTGAACAGTTACTGCTATACCATTTACATGCTAGAGATAGCAGACGGCTGAAGAATGCTCTTGAATGTTTTTGTTAGAGATGTTGCACACAAATATATTGGCCATTATACAAAAAAACAAGGAAGACTTCCTTTAAAAATTGCTCAGAAACAATACATTGTGTATATTTTCGCGAGGGGTTATTACAGTGCTCAGGGGTCGATACATTCTTTTTGTAAAGCCTCAGATACCTGTATATATTTTCAGGTTTCTTATTGGTTTTTAACTTTTTGGCACGTTTTAATTGTTTCTGATCATTTTAACAGAAGCAAACACCTGAAACCCTTTTTTAAATTATTACAAACCCTGTCAAATTAAAGCAGACTGTTCATCATTCCTGCTGCTAAAATAACCTGAATTTGCAGTTTTCTGGAGGACCGGGCAGAAAGACAAAGTCCTTGAGTCCTCTCAGCTGGGTGCGGGGCAGTGAATGATGGGAGGTTGTTATCCCTGCCTCGGTAAGGAGTCAGGGAGTGAAACCCCGTCGTATCCAAACATGTTTGAAATGTTTCCCTTTGGCAAATATTTAGGCTGCTATTTTTGGATTATACCTTTTTAACCTAAATTGTTGTTGGATTATGTGTTTTTAGTTATTTTTCCTGCCTTCCCTTGCTTCAGGATAGCTTTTGGCTGCTTAACTACTAAGTGCCATTACGAAAATTAGTCACAGTTAAAAAACAGATGTAAAAGCTCCGTAAAGGCACATAGAAAACTAAACTCCACCTTTGAGAGGGAAGCAGAGACCACATTTCTCATCCCTTGTCCACAAATATAAAAACACTCTTGAATAGGTTAAGAACAGGAATCTGCTATTTTCTACTGTTTAAAATAACAAAGAGAACAAAAGAGGAATTAATCTGTAATATATACATGCATATTTTCATGAAAGTTGCTCACATGATTTGCATCCGAATGGGATGGTGAGATCCAATTTAATACTACAGTTGTTATGTTCCCTTTTTATAGGAAAAAAAGGTGTTGGCTCAGCAATATCCATGATTATATTTGCCCTTGATGCTCTTGTTGGAGAAGTGGTAGTAGCTATTTTTAAAGAATTCTTATTTTTTTCTTATAAATACACTGTCAGAAAGTAGCGTGTTATGACGAGGAACTGCTGACAGTCATCTCATGCTTGGAATTTGACCAAAATTTGTGCAAAGCAAGTGCTCAGTGTCTACTGAAACTGCAGTCAGATGCATTATTTTCATTACAATGCAATTGTTCTTTAGAACTATTTAAAACAATACATAATCTGGATAACTTAGGGAGCAGGTGAAGGGCTACAGGGAACTTTACATCTGGTTCTCTGCACTTTAGGGACAGCCATGAACATGTTTCCATTCTCAAGTTTGTTTCATCTGCACAGTTCATTGGTTTCATGTCCTGCAAATTCAAGTTACCCCTGTTTGGGGTTTTTTGTTCCCTGCTCAGAAAAGAAACTGAGTAAGTGCCAGAAACTTAGATCTCTCTTCTAGACTGAGTTTTTAAATATACTTTTTTCTTTTTTTTGTTTAACAGTAGAATTAACAGGTAACAATCTCACACTTTTGGGAAATTTGGAATTTTTTGGTGTTTTATTGGGGAATCTCAAAGGTTACATCAAAGCTCAAGACCAAACCTGACTAGCTGCTTCCCCTGGCTCCCCAGTGAGATAAACTAAGCCCGTGAATAGAACAGAGATGAGGTAAGAAATGATATGAATTTTTTATTGCCCTGTGACCATGTCTACATTCGTTTGGGAGCTGTGCACAAAGCCAGCATAGTTTACCTTGAATGCAGCTGTATATATAAATCTTGGCATCTGCTCTGGGGCTGCTCCTGAGGACGTGGTTTCATGAACCAGTTCACCTCTGGCAAAGGCAAGCCAGTTGTTTTTTTGAAAAGCTGCATCATGTAATAATCCCCAAGTGTGGTTTAGCTGTTTCAACAGCAGCAAATCTCCTTTGGATGAATTGGAGCTAAATTTTTTGCACTTTTAAATGTCCGTTTTCTGTTTCCGATGTTTCCTATGTGTGACCTGCTCATTTCCATGAAGATAACACAGCGCTGTGTCCTCCGAGTCTTTGCCTTCAACTTTGTTTCCATTCATGTATTCATCACTTCCAGTGCTGGTGCAGCTGTATCTATTCACTGCAACAAAAATAAGTGTTTGTAGTTTTTTACTGCCATTAGTTTGATGCAGCCATGATTTTGCAGAAGAGTGAGTCGTGTTCTGTTGTGGCTTATACAACCAATGGCACAGGAGCTGCGCACATTCACTGGAGAAACTGTTGTGCCGCTGGCACCAAGAGTAGAACTGGTCCTTGTGCAAGAGCACAGATCTCACGTTCCAAGTCCTCGGCAACAGAATGCCCTTTTTATTTGAAATTGAAAATATCTAATCTGAAATAGTTTCAACACTGAAACAGAACTCCAACAATTCAACTGTCTCTAAAGTTTTCTTATTGTAGCAGCGTATTTTAACTATCAGGGTTCCCTAATTAGAGTAAAAAACTTTCTGCAGAATGGGAGGAGGAAGTTTCTTGTTTCTTAATCCAAACTCCTACGCAAGATTTAAAAAACCACAAAACCCACTAAGAGGAGATTTAATATATTTCTGGTTTGTGCATAGTACCTCTAAGAAATACGTATTTTATATCAGGTTTTCTCCTACAAAAGAAACCAGAAACCCTCCCATGTTTCTAGGTGTAAGTAGTAACCCAGCTTGGTTTTCAGCCTACAGCTGGAGGGCAGTCAGCATTTTGAAATACTGCCTCCCAAGTCCTCCCGCCAAGAAAAATCAAACGTTGGGTTTGATCCTCGGGTCCGGCTGAGCCATGCACAGTGCAGGATTCAAAGTTAGCTGCCCAAGAGCTACATCTTCTAGCTGCTTGGTGTTGGCCAGAGTTGTGGGGGGTGATCTGTGGTGTGGCAAAGACGGCTGCAAGCACAGCTGCAGGCCTGGCCTGTATAGATGGGGAAAAGGAAGGAAAAGACCAAAAGCAAAAGAACAAACCCTTCCTAAAATACAGTGATTTTATTTCTGAAGTCTGCTTCACATGCTCTGCAGCATCTTCCCCCTGCGCTGTTCAAACCTGATTGTGCGACTATGCAAATTCAGACTTTGTGAGGATTTATTGTGCAGTGCGTTACACAAAGAGAAAGGACAACATAGTAGGAAAAGCAACCAATAGTGTGTTGCACTGACAGGTTGTTTTGAAGGGACCTGCTCCCTTGCAGTGTGTCATGCTTGGCCGTAGGCTGTTTGAGAACACTGGCTGCAGCTGCCTGCCAGTGTGTAATTCTGAATTTTTGTATCTTGGATTTGGCTGGTAATTCTTACATTTGTGTCTGATGGATTTTCTTGTGTCATAGATTTGTCTTCAGTCATTGTAAGATATCACAATATATATTTCACAAGCAAAGGTTTCCAGAGCTTTTCCTGCTGTGAGGTTTTTCCCTAATATTTTTGGGCAGAAGAGCTCAACACATATACGCAAATGTTACTACAATTATTTCCTAATTCAAGAGCTCGTGGAGTCCAAGTAAGCTATCACAGAGGTTTAACCTCAACCACAAATACAACAGAGATCAGAAGATTTATTTGAATTACTCCATGTGCAAAGTAGAAAATACTAACAAAAAAACAGGTATTTTACAAAAAGCATTAAAGTTTCCAATCTGAAGAGCTTGCCACAGCCTTGTAGTAGTTCACGGGCTTTGTTGCACTTTCTTCATTGCAGTTTCTGCTCCTTGGATTTTGTTATATCCTTGCTTGTCTACTGTGGTTTGGTTTTATTAGAAATAAATTTATATGTGGGTTGCCATCATATCACCACATAATTGTCTGCTAAATAGGAGGTTTGGAATTACAGTTCTCTCTGTGAAAAGAATGTTTTCCAGCTCTTAGTTATTCCTGCATTTCTTTGCTGAACCATCCTGGCTTTTCTGCCTCCCTCTTGAGTTGTAGTTCCTAAAATTACATGTAATTCCATTTGTTTTTGTGTGAAGCCAAGTGCAAGAGAAACCTCCTGCTTCCCAGCAACAATTCTCCTGCTTTTGCACAGGGTTATTGCATGTGGCTGGTTTGCTCCAGCATCACACCAGGGATGATGCTTCACCTGACTGCCATGGACCCTCGTGCCCTTCACAGTCGTCTTCCCAAGCTGAAGTCTGGTTGTGTCCACAATCTGTTAATCCTGTAACAAAGGGTAATTCTAGCACCCCATTCTTTGCTTTCTGTTGTGAACTTTTATTTTTCCTTATCAGCTATTGCATTTTTAAATAGGTTTTCCTTTTCTTTATTGTCCTGCCTTCAGTGCCTCCTATTGAACAAGTACATTGATCTTATTTTCTACTTACTCAGGCCTGTAGTCAGAGGGAAAAAGCAGCAGGAGATCATTATTTAGATTTGAATAATAAATAATGGGCCTTATTTATGGTTTTGGTTATATATAATACACTACACAAAAGAAGTCATTCTTTCATTTCCGCCTACTTAATGATAGTTTTTGACTACTTAGAGGATAAGAGTTCATACAGCAATATGTATAACAGTAAAAGGATTAGTCTCTTAAATAGTAGAACAAAACTGTTCAGTAGAGAGAACATTGAACAAGAAATTTACCCATCTAGTGTTCGCTGTTATCTAGTGTATATTATGACCTACTAATGATGGAGGTGGTGAATTTTGAAGCACGTAGGTATCTGACCCAATTAACTTCCAGAAGTGTTTCAAGAAATTGTTGGACTCTTCAGACACATGCAGTGGAATAGCAAAGACAGTGTTTAAGTAAGAAGTCTAAAACCATTTTCACCTGATCTTATTTAAAAGTAGCTCTGTGGAGTACGTCTGCCATCCAGAGGGACCTTGAGAGGTGGGCCTATGCCAACCTCATGAGGTTCAACAAGACCAAATGCAAGGCCCTACACCTTGGTGGAGATAATCCCAAGCACAAATACAGACTGGGCAGAGACTGGATTAAGAGCTATTTTGGAGCTTCAATATCCCACAGCATTCTACAATATCTTTGTGTGCTCATGCCGCCCCTCCTCTTTTAATTTAATGTACATCTGGATTGCAGTTAGCCTGTGTTCTGTACATTGGCTGCTTCAGAGTTCTTGCCATTTTCACAGAGCTCTGAAATGCATATCAGCGTGTTCTTGGAAGCTATATTCTCTTGCCTAGCATGGGTTAAAGCTTTCACTTTCAGACATTCTTTAATGTGTACCTGTTTTGGATAGATAACAGCCAGTGCTTGTGTAAAGTCAGGCCTGAAAAGCCATTACAAAGTGCATGAACTTTCTATGTTCTGGTCTTTTCTGCTGCTTGCTCACCACTTTCCTCCTGAGCATGTGTAGGTTTATAATCATAGAATTAGAGAATATCTCAAGTTGGGAAGGGATCCAAAAGGATCATGGAGTCCAAGTTTTTTAGTTAGTACCTTATTGCAGAATCCTCTGTTTCTGCAAATCATCCCAGATCAGATCAAAACATCAGATGTAAAAAGGAAAGGCTGCCTGATTTTGGATGAAGCGTGTGAAGGTAGTTGAACACTCCCATGGGTTTCTCAGAGGAGTGGTGGAGTCTCCATCCTTGGACATATTTGGAACCTGACTGGGCAACCAGCTGTGGCTGATCCAGCTTGAGCAGGGAGGTTGGAGATGGTGATCTCAAGAGGTCCCTTCCAACCTCAACGATTCTGTTATCTAAAATGCCCAATTGTAGGAACCAACTTCAGAATGCTGGGGCAGGGTGATCAAGCAGTGCCACAAATCATAAACAACTTGAGGTTGTCAGTTCCCTGTCTGCTACCACTAAGATAAGGGGTTTGCCTGGATTATTGCTGCTGATCAGACACCATCTTCTGGCAGCTTTCTGATTAAACACTGCACGGCTTTGATATCAGAGATAAAACTAGAGGTGCAAAGTCAAAGGGATAAGCCGTCATCAGTCATAGTACTGCATATACTGTTAATTGGAATGTTCTTGGGACCATTTTTTGCCAGTGAAGCCAGCTAGCTCTGAACCATCATATCCATGCTGTTAATCTCTTACCTTCCAGAAGAGCCTGGCCACATCTGAACTCCTAACTGGGAGTAATTTCTGGCTCCTGCTAACTCCCAAGCTACTTCCAGGAATTGTTTGTGAGAGAGCTATTTGGCTCAGGCCAAAACTGCGTGAGGGTCTGCTAACAATTTAAACATGCAGATGATCCTTTTCCATGATACTGGAAGACTCCCTGGCACCGTTTCGTTTACTGATATCTGTGGGGTGAAACAGCTCTGGATCAGGCCATCTAACTACTTTCTTGAAGATTTGTGGGATGTAAACTGTAGGAATAGTTTTAAAATAGGCATGCTGGAGTGGACTCTAAATCTTTAACTCAGTAAATGGTATCTCCCCTTTTTATTATTACTTTTGGAGACTTTGCAATGCATGGGGAAAAGGTTTCAATTGTATTATCAATATAGAGCTCTTTGCATATAGTAAAATGGCTTTATTCTCTTTCACTGAGGGAGGACACTAACCATTTCCTTGCTTCCTTGAACATTTTCCCCCCACTCCACCCTTCCTTTTGGTCATTGAGAACCAATGATTACTTTGCCACAGTGAGTAGACTTCATAGAATTGTAGAATCACAGAATCCCAGGTTGGAAGGACCTCAGGGATCATCTGGTCCAACCCTTCTTGGCAAACCTAGACTAGATGTCTCAGCACCCTGTCCAGCCGAATCTTAACAGTGTCCAACGTTGAGGAGTCATCACTTCCTTGGGGAAATTATTCCAATGGCTGGTTGTTCTCATGGTGAAAAATTGTCTTTTACTGTCCAACTGGAATCTCCCTGGGAGTAACTTGTGAAAAAGAAAATCTTGTATATGAAGTTATCTCCCTATGGTCACCAGCGGGTACACTTGTTTTCTGAAGAGTGGCAAGGGAGAGGTAATCTCTTTTATTAAGTCAGATGTGGTAATAGGAAAGGTACCTTTGTTACAGTCCCTCTGTTTAACTTCAAGCAAATCTCTCTTGTGATATCAAGGTCTGGACTGCAGTGTCTGCTACCTGTGATGCCATCCGGCCTGGCACCCAGAAATGCTTTGTGTTAACAGTTACCTAACATCTACAAAACTATCTGCTTTCCTTTAAATGTCTCCTTAAAATTCCATCAGCATGCCTGTAAAATAATCATAGTAATAGTAATAATAATAGTAATGGCAATAACAGTACTGATAATAGTAGTAAAAGCAGTAATAATAATCATCATCATTAAAGACTATGGTCAGCCACTCTGTAGTGTAGTGTAATGTCAGTATGATTTTTCAGTTTTGTATATTGAATATGTCTAATATATCTAATATATCCATTGATTTGTGCCTACCTTCAGGTGTCGGTCCAGTCTTAGTCATAATTCTTTGTAATTCTCTTTGCACAAAGAAACACAGCCTGGACTGTCAGTGGGATTCCTTTAGCAATGTCAAAAAGACTGATAATACCTGTTATAAAATCTTACTGGTTTAGGAATTCTCAGGTTATAGAGCAAAACCCAGCTTTAAAGTTAGCAACTATAGAGCTGTTCTGTTGGTAGCTCTGTAAATACAATAGCTACAGTTTTAGAAAAAATAACAAAGACAATTGATGAATTAATTCCATCCCTAATTAAAAAGTGGCTTAATTCCAGGCATTATTATATGAAAATTAAACAAGTACTGACATTTATTATAGCGCTAATCAGTGCACCTGAGAAATACTGTCTCCTTTTGTCATATGGGATACACACACTCGTTCTTACACACAAAACATTGGCTAGCAGTTGGAAGTGTTATCAGTTATACTTCTGACACGGATACACTGAACTTCCACTGCTTGAAATCCTTACCTAGCTCGGGACTAGAACATAATTGTCTGTCCTGAGGGCAAGTGAAATTTTTCAAATGTTGGAATTTTAGGTGCCAATCTTCAACTTCAGATTCATCAATTCCAGATCTGAGTGACAGAGCAGCATTCCTTTTTTTTTTCTTTTGTATTTCCTTCTATTTTTCCTTTTCTTTTTTTTTTTTTCTTTTTTTCTTGGCTGCTGTGACAGCCCCTAAGCCTCAAGTACAGATGTTTTTCCTGAGCTTTGCATTTTCCAAGTCTCTGTACGCCGGTGGAAGCAAATAAATGATGTTGATTTGCCGCACATCAGCAGTCTCAGACAGAACTGTTTAGAGCAGAAGGCAGTTAGTAAATGTTGTTTACTTCTGCCTATTTGTAAAAGTCCCTTTACAGGGTCATTGTCCAGCACAGCAAAAAGTCTCAGGATTTAGTGCCTTTTATTTATTGAGGTTTTAGACTTCAGAGAAGCTCTCAGAATTATCCTGGTTTTGTTCTGGACCTTCATCAACCAAGTCTGACGGAAGACAAGCCAGTAATTAGACTTAGGCTTAATTGTGCTTTTCTTCAGAACGTGTAATGATTGATTTTCCTACTCAGAAAACTGTTGACACAAAATAGCAGTGACTAATGTATTTCTTATTTCTTATTTTTAGACAAGATTACTTTCATATTTAGCCAAGATTACTGAGAACAGATGTGACAGCAACTTCAGCTACATCTGGATCTCATAGGTTTTACTACAGGTAGGAGATAGGAGTTAATAAGAGTAAAGATAGCAATAGAAGAAGTCAAGATTTTATTAGAATTATTGCAATTTCTCATAAAATCTTGCTGTCATATTTAGAAAAATGATAGGGAAATCGAAGAACAGACTATCACCCACCCTGCATTAGCCGGCAAAGCTGTTTAGTCCAATATCTTGCTTCCAGTAGTAACAAAAACTTGAGACTTAGAGAAGGAGTTGGTCGAGACAGAGGTAATGTCCATACAGAAATATGTTTGGAAAAAATAAAGGAAGATAAACAAATGCTAGGGCTGGAAAGCTCAGACTTGTGATACCTTTTATAAAGACTTTCAGGTACTTTAGCTTCAGAATTAACTTTATGACATTTGTTTAAAAAAAATTATGTGGGTAAATTGTTTAAAATGGCTCCTAAGTGATGGCAAACCTGTATTGTTCTGTCAAGTCTTTTATTCCTTCCTTCCCAAATTTGTGCTGACTGCAGAGGACTCTCATGATCCCTGTTTCCAAGACCTCCACAAATCTCTACTATTTATTTGTGTTCTGATAGCATCCGCCACTGCTGTAGGATGCTTTGATTCATGGAAGTATACAGTCCCCCGTTAGAATCTGAATAAACTAAACCCATGGAAACCACGATAACAGAAGTACCCTGAGCTGGTTTCAGCTGGGATAGAGTTTATTTTCTTCCTAGCTGTGGCTGTCCCTTCTCTGGAAGTGTTAAAGGCCAGGTGGGACAGAACTTTGAGTAACCTGGTCTAGTGGAAAGTTCTGGGGGGAGTCTAAGGGGGTTGGGACTGGGTGGTCTGATCTTTGAAGTCCTTTCCAACCCAAACCATTATCTGATTCTATGTTTCTATGATTTCTCAGCTTCTATGGCTGCCACATTTGTCCCAGCTCCCAGGTATCTGAAAGATTTCTCTTATTTTGCTGCTTATTGTTAGATGCTTTTCTTCCCAAGAACAACCCTAGGCTGATTAAATACACCTTAGATGCCACATCATAAGTTAAATCTGAAAAATTTAACCTAACAGACAGAAGAAGTTTTGAAAGAAAGTTGTAAGCTGCTTCTATATGCATCCAAGTCCCTTAGTTGTTTTAATATCTCATCTACATTGTGGGCAGGAGAGGAGTTGCTGCTTCTGAGCTCATCCTCTGAGTTTCTCTGCCAGCAATAGTTTGGGGATTTCTCCCACCTCAGGTGTCTGGGAAGTGATGTTTTCTGGTGAGATTATCAAGGCAGAAAAGTCTCTCCTCAGTAGCTGATTCAAGAATATTTGTCTTTTTTTTTTTTCTTATGTTGATAGGCTGCAGCATATGCCAACTGTCATGAGCATCTCGAAAGGGGAATTCAGTTGTGTTCCTTTTAAACTAGAAGTTTCGGTAAAATAAGGTTGACCAGCACTGAAAGTCCCAGGTTCATTAAAGCAGCTCTTATTACTCCAGCGGTGTTGCCTAAGTGGTTACAGCATCCACCTGGCTTCATGAACAGTATGATTCTTCTGGCATGGTTATAGAAGAAAATAATGTGCCATCTTGAATTACAGTTTTTTAAAAAGATATTCTCTAAAAATGTATAAATGGCCTAAAGAAATTCTCTGGACTGGGAAGGGCTTTATTGTATGTGATAAAGAAGACAGAATTGTGCTATTAGAAATCTTTTAACCAGATGTTCATATTTAATTTTTTTTTTCTTTGCCTTTATCACTGTTAGCAAGGATTTAGCTGGAGAATTAAGGACACTGGTATTTACAGAATTGGAAGGAACTTGTGGAAATGTCTCATTATGATACTAAAACCAGATTGCAAATGGTGAATTACATCCACTTTCTTATTAAAAGTCATATAAAAGCAATATTGTAATAAAATAAAGAATTACCCTTCCTTCAAAATGGTAGACCCACCTGTGGGATAATGGAAAATGTGCCCCTGTGTACAATTTGTTATTTTAATTAGAATAAATCCTGTGAAAGCTCACACTGTGCTTGAGGCTCACAGAGGGTGGTTGCACGTGTGCTGTCCTCTGTATGCTCTGCATCCCTGCACAGTCAGTGAGGGCTGCAGCACGCTGCCGGACCCACTCTGCCAGGAACTTCTATTATCCCCTCCACCAGAACAATTTAAATTCTCTTACCATAAAATTACTGGGAATACCAAGGTGGTATTTGTTGTGTCTAAGAGCACAGTGTTTAAGGAAACTGTCCTCCCAAAGGAAAAAACACAGCTAAACAATGAAGCAGGAGCTGCTGTTGCTGACAAATACCCGTTAGCAAAAGCAGCTTTTCATTTTAGCTGCTTCTCTCACAGCTGCCAGATTGTTTTGTGGTGAGCGGGGAAGGAGAATGCAAGCTGATAATGAATCTTTAGGGAAAAAAGGAGAGGTTTGCAGTATAGATGTGGACAGAGCATTCCTTGCATTCGATCAAGAAGAAGTAAGTAGGGAGATAAAAGGGCAGAAGGAAAGGACTGTTAATTAACTGCTTGTTACCACAGGATGAATTGGTATGTTCACTAGCAAAAAGAATGGCTTCCAAATGAGCCATGGTGTAGCACATCTGTCGGCTTTCCCTATTTCTGTAACCTATGTCTGCTTTTTTATACAGTGACAAGTTCCTTTTCCAAAGGAGCACGTTCAGTACATGTCTGATGACCAAATCATTTCTTGTTATAATGTTATATTTAAAACAACATTAACATTAAACATGCAGCATAATTATTTCGGGGCAAATCTGTCCTGAGTGAGGACTGAGCGCTGAAGTGCTTTGACACTGAAATCCTCCATGGAGAAGGGATGCAGGAAGACATACATGGAATATGTTCTTTGTGATTTTATATGCTTGACATCCAGGTGATTTTCTTTAACTGTTGTTTGATTCACTGGATTACTGGGCTCTGAAAATTGTGGAGTGAAATCAGCTGGTGAGTCTTAAGGCAATTCTTGGTGTTCACACATCCGGAAGAGGAGCAGGCTCCATGCACTTACACTGGGAACATCAGGGAAGGTGAAAGCTGTGAACGCTGTCGGGTCAGATGCTGCCTGTGACTGTAGAAAACTGGAGCTGGCAGGAATTCATTTCAGTATTACCTGCAGTAAATCTAACTGAAAGATTTAAAAATTACGTAAAAAAAAATTAGATTAAAAATTCAGTTAGATTAGTAAATCTAACTAAAAGATTTAGGCCAGGTTGGACGGGGCTTAGAGCAACCTGGTCTAGTGAAAGGTATCCCTGCCCATGGTAGGTGGATTGGAACTCAATAAGCTTGAAGGTTCCTTTCAACCCAAACCATTCCATGATTCGTTATATGAAAGTGAATGCTAAGATGATGGTAAATACGAACTTGTGAAGATTTTAATCCATGTTCCAAGAAAGCATGCACGGAAGCATGGCATTTTTCTCCATTATGATGTGCACAGGTCCTGAGTTGTCTAATGTGCAAATTGAGCTTTTATATCTGTGCACAGGCAACCGTACGCATTTTTGCAAGTCTCATTTGAAAGGATGATGGTTGTATTTGGATATCACTGGAGGGTAAGCGTAGGCAAATATTGATTCTCTGATAGCAGCTGCTTTAGTTCTTCTCTCCCAGCACCTTGAATTCACCGGCTGAGCTGTGTGGGGACATCCTCTCTGGGCTCCTGCGTCCTCCCTGCAGTCACCAACACTCACAGTCTGGGTGGCCACAGCAGTGTGGCACCAGAAACTTTAACGGTTTAAAACCACCAATAATGGGAGCATCAGTCCATGGTTGTATTTCATAGGTCAGTAAGGAACACAAGGCTCTACCCATTTGTTTTTCCTAAGTAACTTTAAATAAAATAAGACCCAAACAGGTGGAATACGTGGTTGTTGTATAAATGATCGCTTGTTATAATAAATCTTTGCTTAATTTCTTTAAACGTTTCAAATAATTGCCCTAATTTGAATGGTTCCTACATTTGCTTGAACTACTAGACAGTGCCAAAAGTCAATTATGTAATCACAAAAGTTAGTTTTATCTTCATTTTAGTGTAACACATGAATTGTGAAAAGCAATTAGGCTAGACTAAACCAAGCTCTTCAGGTGTCTTTGGGCAAAGCAGTTTCTGCCGCTGCTCTTTGGCCTGATGTTGTCACATAGCACAGTGACATATTTTTCCCTAGTGCTGGTTTTGTTTCCTTTTTGGGTTTTTTAAATCACTAACTGGAATAAATATTTCTATTGTAGTCCTCCTCGGCTTCTGACTAACATGAATGACACCATGGTGACCCACATGTCCTCTGGAGCACCTACACCAACAAAAAGGTATGCATGCCTCGCAACACTGGTTGTTTATTTCTGTGAGAAGTGAAAACAATACAAAGTGTGGATTTTGTATCCCTAGGAGTCTTCTAACATTCTTCAAATAACAGTGCTACTTCAAAATATGTATGCAGCATTCATAATAGAAGGAATTGTTTGCAGTGCTTCATGTTGTTCTCTCTGAAGAGAGATTTTCTTTTATTGGAATAGATGTTACTACATGAGTGCAACTGAAGAAATATCTAAAGAGCACTAAAAAGATCTTTGTTTTTTCTTTTAAATAGAGCGTTACTTCCAAAGCTGTTATGAGAAAGGCTGGTCTTGTTGTATCATAGGTCCTCTACTTACAAAGGCTTATTCTGTTCTGCTGGAGATGATACATAACGTTGTATACTGCGTTGTTCTCCCACCAAACACAGCTAAGCTGCCAAAGTTCTCTTGAGTTACTCATGTCTACAAGAAGCATTTAGTTTTGAGTTTAATTTGGGGTTACATTTACTTAGCTATACATATGTAAATTATTGTATGGATGTACATATATAAAACTAGCTGTACATGTACATATACATGAAAAAACTAGCTGAATCATGTATTTGCACTTTTCTTTCTTAAGATGTGTTAGGGAGAATAGCAAGGTGATTTGCTGGAGACTTCACTTGTCCAAAGTTATGAATGAATGAATGAATGAACGAATGAATATTCCCCACAGGGAATGAGAAGCTGAACTGTAACTATTTTAATGACGAGGTGGCACTCAAGAGGGAAGCCAGATCCCTCATTTTCAGCAGCAGTCCTTCAAACAGAACTAAGCGAAGATCCATGTACTCTCCTCCTACCTTCCTTGTCAAAATAAGTCAGTTATGTATGCAGGTTTGAACTGGCTATGTTAAAATTATTTCAAAATCTATCTGTAAATCGTTCCATGTGGTGTCTACAAACACCACAAAACATGCAATGCACTGTAGGACTTCAAATATGGGATGCTGTAGAGTCCCCATCAGTGCAGGTTTTGAAGATGCCATTGGACAAGGTGTTGGATAATCTTACCTAAGGTTTCCTTTTCTATGGAAGGTTGGACCAGATGATTTTGTGAGGTCCCATCCAACCTGGGCTGTTCCATGATTCTATGAAATATGCCTTTGGCTAAATTAGAAGCAAAGAGGCTTAGAGAGCAGATGATTCCCAAAGCCAGTGCTTTACAGAGTAGTCATGTAGGCAGTCCTTAAGCAACATGACCCATAGCGTCTTCTCATTCATTGGGTTGCAAGCAGCCTTGTGGGCAAGGTCTTTTAGCCTCTGGGGCCCAGGTTTGTTTGCTGTAGCACAGACAACAGTTGTCTTTAGATGTCTGTCAGAGGAGATCCTGCTTTAGGCACGCATGTCCTCTGTACATGGAAGCTTGAAACATTTCCAGAGTAGCAATGTTTGCCAGGTTATCCTGCAGCCTCTTCATCCTCTTGTATAAAAGGTCTTACAGGATGGAATGGTACAATCCTCAGTCAGTGCTGACTTGAGAGCAACAGTTAATGTGGATAGTGATCACCTAGTTCCTTGGTTTCTACTTTGTTTAACCATCTTTTCCCATTTTCTTAATCCAAACTGGATAATACAATTAAAAAATCTCTTAATTCCACAGTCAGCAAGAACATCTTCACTGTCTGGTAGGGAGAGCTTGCTGACGCTTTCCTGTTGTGTTCTGGCTCACCAACGTTGCACCACTTTCCAGTATGTGATGAGTTTCTGTGCTGGTCAGTGAGAGTGATAGGCACCTTTTTGTCTCATGGAAGAACATAGTCCTAGGAACCATTAATTCCTCTGCTGCTTCTCATTCAGAGATTTCTTTCTTTCTCAGATTGTGTCTACTGTGTTGTCTGTAAAAATCATATCTGATCTGGAAGAAGGGGACACTGAAGCTTGATTCAGGATTATCCACAGCAAGTATCTCTGTGTTTCCTGCTTTGCAAAATACCCAGAGACAGACTTGTGCAAAGTATGAGCTTAGCACTGAATATTCTGGAGAATGGTCTCTAATGGATGAGGTGGAGCAATAAACTTTTCCGTTGCTGATTTAGTTCAAGCACACAGGAAAAAATACTTTATTGCTAAAAGATACCAATATTGGCTTTATTGCCAAATACCAGCATTGATCCTAAAGTACATCCTACCTAAGGAAAAGCTTCTTTTTTTTTTTTTATGTCAACATCCAGAAACTCATTCAAGATAAATCTTTTACATCATCGTCTACCAGCTGTACTTCTGTTCCTCTGTAGGCAAGGCCTAGCCTACATATTCCCTAAATTTCTGAAGGATAATACCATAGAAAATGCAAAGAAAATACCATATCAAGAACTAATCCAAAATAAGAGGAGGGCTGGCTGTTACTGCCTGACCCTTCTACATGTTTTCTTGGCTTACATAGACATTGCAGTGCACTGTTGACATAAAGAATAGGAGAACAGCATTTTTGTATGGGATAATGAAGGGAACGAAAACAGCTTAGGGTAGGTAGTTATTAGTATTAAAGTAGTGTTGAAGTTAAATACTAATTAGATTATGACAAGACCACTATATTGTCAGGGATTTAAGGTACAAGCATTTCATGCTTATATTGTGTCTTGTCACCCATGATGGCAAGTAGCAGATGCTTAGGCAAGATAACAAGCAGTAAGTCAAGTTAGTAAGTCAAATTTTGCTCTTGGTTTTTGCATTTGCTCCCATCTTGCAGCACTCACGAGTTTACTTCCTGATTTGCAGTATATAGGGAGATTTGTAAATCCAGCATCCAGAAGTGAGTTCTACAATTCAATTATGACCTATCTAAGAAAACTCCTCCTTTTATATTGTAACATTCATCTGTTCACTTTCTTCATGCTGTTGAAGGTTGTTTATATTGCATCTGCTTCTAGTCTAAGAAGCCTTGTCTACTTAATTCTTCCTTGCACAGAAGGTAGTCTGTAACTCGGATCATGCTAGTTGTCCTTATCAGTACTCTTCTTCTTTCAACATTTCTTTTTGATGTAGGATGGCCAGAACTGCACCAGTAGTCTAATCTGAGTCCACTTTGGTGTTACAGTCCCATATTCTTCTGCTGCGGGAGTTGCAGGGATCTGCGTATCTCTTGTGCGAAGAGACTGTCCCAGAGGCATGCAGCTAAAGAAATCTTTCGCTTCCCTGATGTGGGCAAGGATGTGCATAGATCTGGGTTTAATCACAAAAATCCCAGAAATGCTGGATATAGAAACTGCAGTGATCAAGGAAAACATAAATAGCTCTTTGGTTGTATTTTGGCTAATGCGGACTAATACCTGAATCAGCAACAGGGCTTTAGAATCAGCAACACCCTTTGGCTTGGAGCATTTATAAAGGAGCAAGGTCTCTGTTGTTGTCTTTCATCCAAGACAAGATCAGGTATTCCAAAGATAATTCAAAAATAAAGACTTGAAGAAATCAGACCTGTTTAGGCATTTGGCATGTCATCTGCCTCTAAGCACCCTGAAATCGTCAGCTACCAAGACTTGCTTAAAAAGTTCTTTGTAAGAATCATTTGCTAACTCAGGCCTCATACGTCTGTACAAGGGAGCAAAGTGAGATCATCAGATAAGACTGGAATATAACAAGAATGTTGAGATAGGCTACTTCAGCCACTGGGAACGATCCTTGGTCACAGTTATTACTGAACAACATACCAGTCTATTGCAAGCAGCTTATATTTTGAAAAACATTCAAGTAACTATAGGTGATTTCCCATTTGAAAGCACAGAACTTTTCTGCACTCAGCTAAATAAGCCATTCCCTGAGCGATTCAAAGGCTACACTGAGGTAATTCAAGATGAAGACCTTTATAGTACATATACTTTACAAATACTGTCCCCAGCAAAGGCTAAGAAGTTGGAACAAACAAATTTTATTCCAATAAACACCAAAGAAACAATGTGATTCTGCAAAATGATTGTTGTGTCATCCGTTATCTACAGTTTGCTCTTCCTTAGGGGCGAGACATTCAGAGAAGTGTGGAATGGGGCTAGACCAGTCCAAGAACCAATCTTTAGAAAGACAGAAATCATCTTACTTTCAAACATCATCTTTAGTCAGGCATCAGGAGAACTCACAGGCAGCAGATAGATGGTAGGTGTCATCATCTGTGATCACCATACCTACATTAGTACCTGCCTCTTACCAAGGTCCTGGCTCATCCCTCTTCAAGGATCCCACTGGGGCAAAAGGTTACTTCACCTGGCAGTTTCTGCAAGAGTTCATGGGAGGAGGCTTCTTCGCTCAATACTTCCTTATTCCAAAGAAGGAATGGGGTATTTATCTTGTCCTGGACATGGGGGGAACGGACAGGCTGCCCCAGGTTCAGGCAGTAATGTTTACCTCCATCATTGCAGCTCCTCAGGTTCTCAGCGTGCAGAATACGCACTTCTCCATAACCACTCAACAAGCCCCTGGGGATGCACCTGAGGCTCGCAGTGGGACCCAAACACATCTCTTGAAAGGTATTGTCATTCAGACTCTGCTTAGTGCCTTTGTTCTTTACAAAATATCTAGTTGTAGTGGCTATGTACACCTGTCCAAGTCTAGTCAGGGTTGGGTTGGTTTTAATCACGTAATAATGAGAAATGCAGGTCTTCATCTGAGCTTCTCTGTTCAGCCGAGGTTCTACACAGAGAGATCAGTGAAAGCCATTTTAGATTATACATTTGTCTGATCCCAGCTGTTTCCTTCTCTGCAAGTCTTGCCTGCTGGCATGACTGAGTTGAACTATACTGGAAAGTACTTCAAAAGTAGCATAGATTATCTTAATGAGGCCATATCCACACATACCAAAGAAATGCTGCTTTCCAGGTTTTACTTGATACTGCTAAAACTTTGGCTCGGGTCAAGTATACATATTCCAAAAAGAATATGGCAACACTGCAAAAGTAATTGAGAGAGCTATAGAAGTATCTAAAAGCTGGAAATGTGATGCTAAAGGAGCATTAGTTGTTTATTTTATTAAGGAAGGTAGAGATGTGATTTGACTGCTAGGTTACAGATATTTATACATGGAAATATATCAAGTTGTAGGAGTTTTTAGCCTTGCACGGAAGGGCATTTCAAGGTCTACTAATTTCTGCATAATCTCTGCATACTGCCAGTCAAACTGGATACAGGATCCATGGATTTATTAGTAAGCATGAGAGCTAAAATACTTGGCTCTTGTCTCAGCTTGAATAGAGACTCTATTTGCCTCAGCATATGCCCATCCATATACAGTAGAATATTTCCAAGTATTTTGAGAGTTTTAGTGCAGTGACTGAACCACTGAATACGTTGAAGCATTATTGGTTCATCTATCATCTAGTTTGTCAGGCGTTCAGAAGCACACATCTGTGTTGTCTTTGTATCCTCCATTTCTTTAAACCTGGAAAATGTACAGGTGTCTGCAGTTAATGATAGAGTGACGTAAGGCAGGAGAAACAGGTTTTCCCCTTTAAAAACATCCTATATTTCTATTTGTCAGTTCCCATATGTCTGATTACAATGTTTTCCCTGAGATTTATTGCAGTTACTGATGCTCCAGGTTAATCCATGATGTAAAAGATCATCACTGACTAAAATTAAGGGCCTCATTTCCCTAGCTGGAGGCACAGTCACATCTTGGCAGCATGAAGTAAGGATAGCAGGGTCGCTGGGGTTGCTTTGTGTGAGCTGGATGGGGTTTGGATCCGCATTTTAATGTGCAGAAGCTGTTCAAAATGGCCACTTGTCAGCGGCATGGCTTCTTTTTGAAAGACAGATTTCCTCCTAAAATTGATTTTATTTATATACCTGGAGTAAATAATGGATGAAAATGTTAGAAGGTACATGTTTGTCTGTCTGTGGACACAAAATTCATTCTGAAAACAGGAAGGATAGAGCTCAACCTGTCTTTGTCCTCTGTGGTGAAAAAGAATCAGAGGGCATCAGCAAAGCACAGTAGCATTTGCTAGAAAAATATTTAATTTATGTGGTAGTGATATTATAGTATGAGCAAAAGGTAGTAACCTGCCTAAATCCTTTCCATTTTGAAGAGCATTTTACATTTATTTATACCTTCATCAGATTTTCTTCCTTCAGGCTAATATATTCCAGCTTCCACTATGGAACTAATCCAACAGTAAGTTTTTTTGTTTGCTTCACTTTTTTTCACCAAAAGGTGGAGCAAATATGGATCAATTTATCTGAAGGCAAAGAAGGAAGGAATGGTAAATGGATACTTCTACGTGATTTTGTTGGAACAAGAGAACTGCTTCAGCAGTTTTCTAATTGCATCTACAGACTATTAGGAAGTTGCTGTTCACGGGGTTTCCTGCAGATATAGATATAGCTAGATATAGCAGTCTGGGTAGGTAGAGCCAACACAAAACATCAGTGATCAAAACCAAACCAGTCTGTACTGATTAATGTATATAGTTTGAAAAGCCTTTTTCATGTTCTTCCTAGTAATGTTTTGAATAAGTGGAGGAATTCAGTCATAACTCAGGATTGCGCTACATTATTTGTGAAAACTGAGACAACAATTTGGCTCCTGGAGACAGAGTAGGCAATTCTCAGTCCAGGGCCTCCCTGGGGAAGAGAGGGCAAGGGAGGGGATTCTCCTCATCTACTCTGCTCTGGGGACACCCTCCCTCCAGTCCTGAATCCAGCTCTGGGCCCCCAACATAAGAAGGACATGGAGCTGTTGTAGCAAGTCCAGAGGAGGCCACGAAGATGCTCTGCTATGGAGACAGGCTGAGAGAGCTGGGCTTGTTCAGCCTGGAGAAGAGAAGGCTCCAGGGAGACCTTTGAGCAGCTTCCAGTGCCTAAAGGGACTGACAAGAAATCTGGAGAGGGGCTTTTGACAAGGGCCTGTAGGAACAGGACAAGGGGGAATGGCTTTAAACTGACAGAGGGGAGATTTAGATGAGATCTTAGGAAGAAGCTCTTCTCTATGAGGGTGGTGAGGCCCTGGCACAGGTTGCCCAGAGAAGCTGTGGCTGCCCTATCCCTGGCAGTGTTCAAGGCCAGGTTGGACAGGGCTTGGAGCAACCTGGTCTAGTGGAAGGTGTCCCTGCCCATGGCAGGGAGTTGGAACTAGATGAGCTTGAACGTCCCTTCCATCCCAAACCATGCTAGGATTCGACGATTCCATGGTTCTTGTGATGGTTTTATCTGTTTATTGTACAAAGGGTGCCAAAAGACAGGACAAGGCCAGCTGCACTGCAGAGCTGCTTGTTTTTCCAGGATGCAGTGAATGCCACCATTGAAGCATCAGGACAGGATGGAAACCTCTTTTTGTGATTTCATGCTGTTAAAAACATGAAAATAACCCTCCTTTGACAACTGTTTTGTTGGGAATAACACTGAGCTGAAAGAATAGGGTTTTCATGCCTGTGCTCAGTAGTTTTGTGAACGAAAAAGTGAAAAACAAACAAACCAAAGGAGCCCTCATATCAGTGCTCCTCTTCAGTCCGTGCACATCTCTCGGAGGAACCACTGTCGTTTCCAGCCTACTCATCCTCTGCTTTCAGTGGGAAAACATCCAGAGGGGCAATGAACTCTTCAGATCCCAGCATTTCAATAACTGTATTTTGCATGAGGCGGGGAGCTTTCTGACATCTCTAAAATGCTGTAGACAGAATGAGGACAGAGAAAGTTTTTTTCTAGCAAGAGCGGAGTTCTGGGAACAAAAGAGAGCTGTGGCCACACTCACTGTGGATTTTTTTTCAACTTGCAAAATATAAGTTTCCAAATTAAAAAAGCCAATTGATTCAATGGCATGTTTACATCTGATAGTGTTGTATCAGATGTGGGAGACAGTTGTTCTGTACATTTATTGAGACGTTTACAGATGAGCATATTTTAATGCAACCTTGCTTGTATTTTTTACCTATGATACAACAAAACACAGTATTTCTCTGATCTTTACAGCCAATGAGCCTTTCCAAATAAATGGAGATTATTATGTCTCTTCTGCAAGACTAGGCCAAGCCCATTAAATGTTATTTGTTTTAGCTAATTTATTTTAAATTACTTCAGGAATAGATTTTTTTTCCCCTCCTGTTGTGGTCAGTATGCATTATTCTTCTTTCATGAATTGTCTTCCCAAAGACAACCTGTTCTCAATTAGGTTAGTGATGTCTACTTCCCTCTTTTAATACCCCTCTACATCATTTGTTTTCTCAGCAGCCGTGGTCAGTCTGTAGGTTATGCAGCATCTTTTGCACTGCAGATCCACGTTAGAACTTACATGCATTGCGTTTCAGTCTTGTTAACGTATATACCATGTGAAAAGATGGGGGATCATTCTGGTTTTTTCCTAAAAGGCTTGTTTACATCTCTGCTGGTATTATGGGTCCTGTGTAAGAGTGGCAATCATCTCAACACTCAGTTGTCTACAGCAGAGACATTTCCTTCTAATCTAGCTGCACTAGGCTCCCTACATAGTTTATGTGAACAAATAAACCGTTGTGAGGCGTGATAGAGCAGACCTCTTTAGATGTCCACTTTAAGATGAGAACAGTCTAGCAATGCCTGTTTTCTGTCCTGTTGACTGTAAAGGAAGTGCAGACAGCTAGCTCATATTAAGAACCCTCCAGTAATGGGTGTTCAGGGAGGCAAAATTTTCTCCCTTGGACTGAGAAGGATCTTTAAAATAGAATTCCTTTTCAACCACCTAACCTATAAAAGCAGTCACCATATTTGCTTTATGTATACGCTTTATTTGTATCACCTATAATACAACAAAATATTGCATATTTTTTTTCTGGTTTCTGCATTTGGTCAGGTGAAACATGTGCTTACAGCCTAAAAAGAAAATTATTATTTGCAACTGAAGATCTGAAGTTGAAAGGGATATGTCACCCTCCTAGACAGTATTCAAAAGCCACCTTTTTTGCATATCTGAGAGGTTTTATTTCCACTAACTCTAACTTGGATTTGTTTTTTTCAGTCTTCTGCTCCTAAAGTCACTGATTATCAGCTCTTTGTAGTCCCTCATACTCCTGCCTTTATTTTTGTTTCTTCTTATTTAACTTTGCTGTCTCCGGTACCACTGATTACCCCCTTGAGTTTTGTCCTGCTCTGGGTTTGTAAATGTGCACACAACTGGGTAGTTCTGAGCTTGTTGATCAGACCTCTAGAAACTTTCAGCTATGCATTGATGCATTTCATATCTATGACACTGATGCTGTCCTTTGGGGTTTTCTTAAGTTCTGTAACCCAGAGTGATGTTTATTTGCTTGGCTAGTTTAATTTATCTTCTGACAGGTTCCAGTGTGCCTTTTTTATCCTTTGTTCCCATGTCCATGTTCATCTCTCTGACATTTCCTTCTAGCTGTCCAGTCACCAATTCCACCTCAAAGTGACTGAAACTACTGTTACTGTCTGCTCTGCCATTTTTCTTTGACACAGGTGGCGTACATTCATTTTCTTATATTTTTCTTCTTAGACCTATGTGACCTCTAGAGATCTAGTTTTAGCCATAGTTTCAGCTACAAAAAATTTTAGGGAAGAGAGTTCACTAGCATGAGCCTGGGTGTTACAGGTATTAGATATATATATTATAGCTGCTATAGATGTAGCCAGGGTGGCCAGGCATGCTTGTGCCATGATTCAGAATGCATCTCATAATACCCTATATATACCTACATAATACCAAAATAGATTTTCTTTGTAGAAAAGGGATAAAAATACCTCTTTGTCTTGGGATAAGGGACATCCCAGCCCACATGTAACCCTGCTCAGAGAAGATGTGATGATACAATATGATGAAAGAGCGGGACGGCGAGGAGGAAGGAAGGGTGAAGACGAGGCTCAGCAAATGAATCAGTCTAACAGCTTCAAAGGAAAATCTGTGCTTCAGTACTTATTATTTAAACTGATATCTAGATGCCTACAAGTATTTCTTTCTAGCCTTGCCATCTTTTACCATCTGGCATGCTGCTGCTGCTGGACTGCATTACATTGCCCTGTATAATTACACTGTGTGATTTTCAGCGTGGGTATATACTCCACCATCTTTACTGCATATGATAGCTGGAGGTAGGGGTCTGAAGAAATTACAAGGTTGTTTAGAGTATTCAAGGAATGTGGTGGCTTCCCCATGAGTTTAAAACTTTAAGCCAGGTTACACCACTGTCTGAGCAGAGTGCTGCAGGTCAGTCAGAGGCATGGCTTTGATTCAGAAATTACTGTGCTGAATTTCATCATCTGTATTGTGTGGAGAATGGCAGTAATTACCCTTTTTGACCTTAACATCTATTTAAATCAGTAATGGGGGAAAGTAATGCAACAGAAAACAGGAGACCCCTCCAGATCACATCCTGGCAGCTCTTTCAAAAGCTCTTTCCCCTCTCAGTAGTCAGACCGGCAGCATGCAATTTTGTAAAGATTTATGAAGTTGTGAGCCAGCATAATCGAAATTTCCAGGGATTTCATGCTGTAAATTACAGGATTTAAAATGAATTGTCTATTTTACTTGGCTTTCCTGGTAGATTTTCAGAACAGAAATTAATTTAAGACACCAAAAGCATTTAAATACCTTAGTAATTTATTGAGTTGCTTATAAAGCTGCAGAGCCAAGTCTTAGTGTGTAAAATTTGGGGCAGGAGCCAATGAAGCATTCAAGCCCCGTTCTCCATGACGTGCAGTTATGTGTTTGAGCCTCAGGCATGACTGAGCACCCAGACCCAAACCCTCAGCCATCACCTCTGAGAAGCAGGACAAGGAGGAGTGTCCTGCAGCTCTATGCAGATCCCTCTGCCCTCATTTTTCTTTTCCCACTTGATACTGTTTCCCTTCTTCCCTCAGAAGGATCATGTTTAACATTATTTCTTGCTATCTTTTGAGTATTGCTTTCCATGGTCTAACCTGATTTTGCGTATGGTGGCTGTTGCTGTATGAAAAGTGTGGGAAATGTACTACAAAATTATGGTTTCATGTTGCTTTGAAGAATTTGGTTACAGCATGTGGCTAAATTGGGGGGAAATGGTATTTTGTCCTTGATACCGTCTTCTGAAAACTGAAAGATTCTGTGGCTATAGTATAGTTCTGAGTTTCTCTAGCAGGGATAGATACATTTTTTTAAAAGCAGAACTAAGCAAGCCCTCAGAGTGTTTGACCACTGACCGATTTCAGGCCACATTCTGGGAGATGTCAAAAAATTGCCTTGGAAGATGTAAATATGACACACAGTGCAGGATAAATAGAAAGTAACTAAGGGTGGTTTTTTTAACAACGAACTTTCCCAGACTTCAGGTTTTAAAGGCAATTTCAGGCACAAATACAGCTGTGGCTGCATCTGCAGCAGAAACACCCTGGAGTGTCCTTGTCTCCAGCAGCTGGCCATCCTTGAGCTGTGCGGGCACTGCTGGCCATGGGCCTTTTTCTGTACAGACATGGAACCAAGCCACTTCTATTTTAATCATGGAAAAAAAAAAAGGAGGAAGAAGAGGGAGTGGCATTGCGCTGTCAAGAGACTACGTTGCTGTTTCTCTGCTCTCAAGCTATATAAAGAAGTAATTTTGCTGAAATACATGTCTGAAAGTGGAAGGGGTACCTACAGGTTCCTGAACACGTTATAAAACAATCAGTCCATACCCACGTAGAAAAATAGCTGAGATGTCTATGTGGAAAACAAATCGTGTCAAAGAGTGGAAGTCGGGTGGTTCTGCCTGGGTGGGTGGCCTCGTGAAGGAGGGGGAAGCACTAATTTAAAATGTGTTGACTCATAAAGATTTTGACACTATTCCATATGGTATTTTCATAAATAAACTAGGTAAATGTGGACTGGTTGAAACTGCTGTTATGTGGGTGCAGCACCAGTTGGAAAACTGCAGTCAGAGAAAGCAAATATCAATATTTTCCTACCAAAGAGAGAGCACATGTCAGGAGGACCCCACGGGGTCTGTTCCCAGTTCAGCATTACTCAGTTGATATCTTTGCAGCTTGCATGATGAAAAAGGGAATGGGCATACAGATGTGTCCTACTGACACTATGCAAGAGAGGTACCAGGGATTCTCCAGAGGGCAAGGCTCTAAGTCAGAACGGTCCTGTAGATCAGGAAGATGAAATTAATAGACAGCTTTGAGCGACAGAAAATAAAATAAATGGGATGAATAAGAAGTAGAGAATGACCCAACTAGCCAAAGCCTATTGCTGAAAATGTCCAGGGAATTGCAGTGGATTAGGAGCTGAATGCAAATTGACAAACTTCCCACAAAAAAGAGAGGTGATTGGAGTTGGTAGTTACACAAGCGCTGTGTCTAGGACAGCTCAGAAAATTATTCAGTAGTGGTGGCTTCTACCCGATGTGCTGTCTTGACTTTTGGACAGCAGATGCTAGGTAAAGGCTGTAGGCACATCACAAGTCCAGAAGCAGCTGATGTCACTAACAGCTTGACCCTCCAGAGAGAAGTCTTCTGCTTCAGCAGAGCTCTTGCAGTAGTCCCTGTGGGCAAAGGGTTGGTGAGAGGATGCAGAGTCCACCTGGGCAGTGGAAGGAGAAGCTCCAGATTCTATTCTCAGCATTGGAGGTTTCAGATGAGTGGTGGGAACTGTAGGTCTAGAGGTTAGTTAAGTTCTGCAGATCTGTTTTTAGACCAGGCTACACTGTACAGCAGTACACTGTCTAAGAACAGTTTCGGAAAACATCTGTCTCCTCAGTTTGATCCCCCTTTGAGAAGGGGGGTGGACTGGAGACCTCCAGGGGTCCTTTTTGTTTTGGTTAAAATTATTTAGCAAGTTCTATCCAAATTAGTGATTGGTTTGAGCTGCTCAAAAATTGCATTTTGACACTGGTAAAAAAATTACTAAAGAGAGGGCTAGAACTGCATTTATCAAGGCCTGAGAGGAGAATTTGTTCTAATCAACACATGCCATGATGAACGTCCTTGGGAGCTATAACTCGGTGGCTGGTGTCCAAGAGCTGTGCTGTAGTTGTGTGGTGCTGCAGGGTTGGGTGAAGCTTGGGTCTCATGAGATGGTGTTCAGAAAAGAGCCAGAGGTAGTGAACGATGGAGCTGGGCTGTGTTGAACAGAGATGTTACAGGGCTTTTTCTCATCCAAAGAAATGAAATTACTCAGAACAGTATTAATACAGTGCTGATCAAGGGTATCTAATAGCCTTCCAAAACACAGAGTGGACAGGATGCTGGGCCATCTAGTCGAGGTCATGCTTCGCCTAGAAAGGTTGGACCACATGGTCGTTGAGGTCCCTTCCAACCTGGGGTTCTAGGATTCTATGATTCTATGATCCCTGTCTCAGCCCAGGTAATCCCCAGCTCAGTGCACACCTTGCTCAGTGTTCCCAGTTTGTGAGTGGCCATCGGGTAAATCCCTGCTTGTGAAGCAGGGCACATGGCAGCAGAAGGCACCAGGAGCAGTTCAGGTATACTGATGTTACTGAAATTGCACTTGCTTTATGGGAAAATGAGAGGATTTTGGCAGCTGATGTTGCAGGTTTGGTGACATGCAACAGGAACATTGGTGATGGAATGGGGAAGCAGAGGGATATGCCAAACAATTTTGCACGTAACTGAGACCAACATGAAATAAATTTTTAAGATACAGGTATATATAGCAGGTTTCTGATTTCTCTTCCTGTCCTGTCAGTAGCACTGTCATGTATTGCTTTTGCCAATCGCACTGCTGCTGAGCTGTAAATTAGCGTGCTACAGCTGCTTTGAATGGGCACTAATTGCTACACAAACATTCAGTAGGTATTATACTGACAAAGTTTACAAAGAATTAAGCTTGTCCATAGTTACCTCAGGCTTTCCCAGAGGAGCTGAATTCAGTAAAAGGCAAGCCCTTTGGAAAAGAGAGTAAAAGGTGCATGTCAGCATAACTTAAATCCTGCTTGCTTTGAATAACAGCCGGCATTGCCATGAGAGCCCTGCTTTCGGGGACAAATTCTGTCTGCCTTCTGCATATAGAGCAGCACGTTCAGTCAAGCAGGTACTAGGACAGTGGATACGCCTTTAATGCTTTTTTTTGAACCCTGAAATTTGTCTTTATGTGAGTTTTGCAGATCAGGATTACCTGCACTAGCTTTTGTATTTTAATCTTTTGCTCTGTGAAAGTAACATATGTATCTTCTTACAGTGCAAGCCACAGGATGCCCCTAAGCCCTGCACTTTCTCCTGCCCATTACACTTAGATATATTCGTCAATGGGAAGATACCTGTGCACTGTAGTTAACACAGCCTGCCAAACACAGCGATGAATTCTTCCCAGATGCATCTACTTCTTTTGGTGACAGACCTATCAGGAACTGTGGGCTTTCCCCCCAGTGACTCTCTTTCTCCAGCTCCCCAGTAGTCAAAAACATGATTTGACTGTATCTTTACTCTTTCAATTATTTCATGCATCTGAAGCTGAAGTAAAGCAGCCAGAATACAGGCAGGGAATTCCTACTGTCTCGGTGCCATCCTGGCAGGAGGCAGAGAGCATGTTGTCAGCATGCACCTTAATTCTGCATTTTGTCATTTTCTGAGGTTTGGAGGCTGCTGGGTGATGTTCTGGAGGCGCTGGGCTACCGCAAGGCAAGCTTGCCCTGTTCAGAAATGCAACTGGAAAATTGGATATGTGCTAGGAACCATGCTCAGACTCATGTTAATTTAATCTGACTCTTATTTTTCTTCCAAAATCAGGGATGCTAATCATTATTAAAGCTGTCTCCATTTTGAGTTAAAAACATGGTCATTTCTGCTGGGCTTTTTTATTTTCAAAAAGTATGTGTACTAAGGTATAATGAAAAAGGTCTTGGAATCTTAATTGTTGTGGTTGCAGCAATGTGCCCTCTCTAAACCATATCTAAAATAAAGCTTTTCAGCACTTGCCAGTAGTGAGGCTTCACAAAATGTAGATTGCTTAAAAATTCTTCTGAGTGGTGGTTAATGTTAAGTCTCCTTCTTATTACAAACCCATTATTACAAAGGTTGCTCGCTGCCTGGAGGGGCGAATGTGGGTAATTCCATTTTGCCTCTTTTTTATAAGGTCTTATTCTGCTTCTGGCAGACTTCTCTGACATGTTGCTGCACATAACAGAGCAGGAAAAGAGTTTGTATGTCTAAAAAATGTGGATTCTGTTTTCATAGCATAAGTGTATTGATGCTGAAAGCAATAAATGCCATGTTTATTAGAGCTCTGAAACAAATACTTCCTGGACATGTGTGGAGAAGGAATAAACTGCAGTTTATCAAATGAAAGAGCAGCTTGAATACCTGACATAGAAATAAAAAATAGAATTTCTCCTATGCTTGTAGAAATGCATATTATGCTAAGATAACAGTGATATATGTTCAAGAGTCATTGTTTAGGTAGCAGTCTGATATTACATCTGCATGGGACTTTTCCTTTCCCAGCAGAGTGCTGCTTTCTCTACACATGCACCATTTCATGTAGTGGAACAGCAGACTGGAATACTGGAGGAAAAACCTCCCCTGGATGTGGAGGAAATCTGGGATAGAATTGATATATCGTTCCTTTGGGCTGGAGAAGAAAATGTTGATGCTTTTGTGTGTGGTACCTGGGATAAAAATAAAGAGACAATTTTGTTGTATTCTTTCAGGGGTTTTGAGATGCTGCTGTTGCAAGCATGGTATAAACTGGCATATTTTAATCCGACCATATAGACAAATAGCTATTTATGTGGGATTACTTCTGACAAGTATTTGTTGCATTCAATCTCTACTCATAGGAATATTCAGAACTATAGTAGTTTTATTTTTAGGAGTCCTCAAAAAAAAAAAATACTGTATCATTTAACGAATCCTCATTGGAGGTTAGTTCTGTTGATACCAACCACTGATTTTTTAGGGTTTTTTATCCCCTTCCTCATATTTTTGTTTGATAGACCTATATTATAAGAGAAAGAGAAGAGGCTGTACACTTTCAGTTCTGATTTTTGACCAGGCCAGGTTGGACAGAGCCTTGGGCGACACGATTTAGTGCGAGGTATCCCTGCCCATGGCAGGGGGTTTGGAACTAGATGATTTTAAGGTCCTTTCCAACCCTAACTATTCTATGATTCTATGGTTGGGGGGATTTTCAGAGCTGTTTGCTGGCAGTGGCAGGGTAAGTTCTGTCGGGGCCAGGGCTCCATCCCCAAGCCATGTGGCTCTGGCCATGCCCAGCCACCTGTTCCCCTGTTACCTGAAGACAGCATATCTTGGTGGAAATGTCGGTGGCTGCCTGATGCTTTTGATCATGTTGCTCAGGGCAGTCCCACTCTCCAGAGTGACAGCAGGCTCAGGGAAGCTCCACAGCTGCATGCACTACATATTTAGGTACCCAAATGTGTCTCCAATCTGTGTTTTAATCATTAACTGCAGAAGGTGTCCTTTTCATGTGACTTGTGGAAACATGTTTCCATTTTTAATTACTCATCTGTTTGTTTTAATTTTTAACTATTTATTTCATTAATGTTCATTAATTATTTGCTTTGTATTTATGTTCTGTTTTGTTTGCTCTCTTTTGCCTTCATTGCCACTAGGTTACAGTGCAACCTGGATGCTGCCAGCCGGTTAGCGGACGAGCATGCACTGATAGCCACCTATGTGACCCGGCTGCAGAGCGGTGCACGGTTAGTGTTAGGAGAGTGTTCTGGGAGCAGGAATGGGTACAGTAATGCTACTTCCTCTGGGGAGGGATGTTCCAGTCAAAGGTATTTGGCCTCAGTTGTCAAATAGAAGGACATGTGTTTAGTATTCTCTAAAATCTGCTGAAAATACACAAATACATATGCACACACACACAAACCCTATCAGATAGGAAGGCTGAATTGGTGTCCATTCCCACCCTACTGTCTTCACGATGTACAGAATCCCTTACATGGACTGATTAACATCATCCCAAACTGCTTAGATAATTTTCCTCTCCATGACCAGTCTGGAATCTCTTTTCACCAGCAGAAAACTAGTTTTCATCTTTTTTTCACAGCCACCTCATGCCCATTAATTCTTGTGACAACATTGTCCTATAACTCTACCTGTCCTTCTTTCTCTTTACTGCTTTTACCTCTCCACCCCAAATGCAGTTGCAGACAGATGTCACATCTTCTCACTATCTTTGTTACTTGGACTAACAAGCAGGCTCTTTCAGTCTGATCAACATGACCTGCTGAATATGGCTGTTTCTCTCTGTGCCTCTCCAAAAAACGTTAATGCATTGAAGAATTAATTTCTTTTATCTCAGTTTTAGTATTTGTGCACATTTGTATTTCCTTTCTGTGTCTATGTAGAGAAATTGTACCCTAAAGCCCCAAAACGCAGCTCTTCCATTTCATCACAGGACACAGCCAAGAGGTTTTCCGTATTCCACTTTTGGACCTAACTAAATTATGCCTTTACAGAGCCAGAGCTGTGCTGAAAGGAAAAGGAGGTTTAGTGATCTGGAGGCTATATGTAAAGGCCTTACTCTATCCATGTTGTCATCCTCTGGATAATACTTTGAGAGTCCTATTTTGTTACTCTGCCATGTAGAAATTTGTATTCCCCTCCATGTGACAGAGTGCGTTCTGGCTGTCTAGATCTCTGAGGAAAGTCAGGTTTCTTCTTGGTAGTGAATCACTGTTATCTACTGTCACCTGCTATGAACTGAAAGCCCATAATATTCTTCACAAGACAGTAAAAAGTAAGGAATTCCAGACTCTCACCTTCACTCAATTACTGTAGCTATAGGTTTAGTGCATCTTCAAGAGTATATGACAGATTATAATACTGTACGTATGTAGCTCATAGCTGCCATGTTACAACCAGTTGGAGTAGAGGTTCTCAGCCTTTTAGATCCTTAAATTTAATGAAGTCACTTGGTACTATTACAAGAGTAACAGCGTACTCCTTGAAGGAGCCAAACATGAAGAAGATAATTTCAGTCCTAGTTTCAATGTGCATGGGAGTGTCCTCCAAGTCAGCACAGGAGACTGGTGAAATCTGTGCTCCATTGTCACTTCTTTTGATCTTCACCCCTCACTGCCCCAGAAATCTGGTATCACAGCATATCTGTCTGCTTTTGGCAGGTTGTGTGGAGATCTTAAGTGCACACCAGCCAGCTGTCACAGACTGTCTCTAAGATAACAGTAAATCTCATTTACAGATAGCTTTTCCTGTAATAACCATCACTTTGCTTCCCCTCTTCTGTTCTCCTGCTTGCATCTGCTCTGGGCTGCTGTTGGAGACAAGGTATGGGACTGCAGTTCTGGCCGAGCTGCTGTTTGCACACTCTCACAGCCCCTCTCCTGCCAGGGCAGCATAGCCATCAGGACATGAAAGGACCATTACAGCATCTTCTCTGTCATCTCACACCAGTCTCCAGGCATTTGGACATTTAGGAGGCCTTTAAGCAATGTCCTTAATACTATGCTTTAGCTTTTGGTCAGCCCTGAAGTGATCAGTCAGTTAGGCTAGATGATTCTTGTAGGTCCCTTCCAACCAAAATAGCCTAGCCTAGCCTAGCCTATCCTATTCATATAATCATAGAATAGGTTGGGTTGGAAGAGACCTTTAAAGCTCATCTAGTTCCATACCCCTGCCACGGGCAGGGACACCTTCCACTAGGCCAGGTTGCTCAAAGCCGCGTCCAACCTGGCCTTGAACACTGCCAGGAGTGGGGCAGCCACAGCTTCTCTGGGCACCCTGTGCCAGGGCCTCACCACCCTCAGCATAAACAATTTATGTCTAGTCTGAATCGCCCTTCTTTCAGTTTAAAGTCATTACCCTTGTTCATCCCTGTGCTGAGCTGCTGAAGCTAATACCTTGTTTCTCTAAACATGTAGCTTTCAGAGAACACCGTGATGGAGAAGCCACTTATTTCATTGACAGTCTGTCCCAGTGATAAATTTTGCTGACTTTTAAAAAAGAGCCCTATTTCAAATCTCAACTTACCTTTCTTCCACTGCCAGTCACTGATTTTGTATATACTTACCTTTGCTATTTATCACTCAGCATCCTTTCATGTCTTTCAGCCAAACTGAGAGCCTTTAAGCCATGACTAGCTGCATCCCTGAGATTTTTCATCATATTAAAAATTATTTAATTCATTGATGTCCTCCAACCAAAAAGTCCATCCAAGCTACATAAGGAATATAACAAACAGAACTCAGAGGACTTCATTTCTTTTTTGATGGTATACTTTTCTCCTTTTTTACCTACTACATTATAGTGGCAGCAAGCCAAATTGGTTAAGTGCTTTTCAAAGAAATAATGGAAAATCCCCACCCTAAAGGATGTGCTGCAGGCAGACAGCTGCGGAGTGCAGCAAGTGACACCGTATACAGTTTGAAAGCTTATGGAGCTGATGAGTTGTGCTTTATTACTTGGACAGTCATTTTTTATGTGTTTTTTAAGCTCAGCATTCATAACTTACATTCCACATCGTTCAGCAAGCCTGCTTTTCCCCTGGCCTCATGAAGCCTCTGTTGCAGCTTCACTTTTCACCACAAAAATGAAGTAGCCCTACCTGGAGTGTCATCATTTTTGCGTGTTCTGCATTTCCTGCAGAAGACAGCTGGCCGCAGGATTTGCATGGTTTACTTTTGGTTGGTTAATCTAGGTGGATGGATGGGTGGTTAGCTGCTTGGCTGGTTTGATTTAGTTTCCTTTAAATCCCTGACTCTCTGGAACTGCAGTTGTCTGCAGCACTCCTGGTTCTAAAGGAGAATGAAAGGAAAAAGTCACTTTTCTTGAAGATATTCTGTGTCCAAGACCTTTACGCTTGGCTCACCATCAGTTGACACCTGAGACATGTGGCCCTTCAGGTCAGTGCTGAAGAATAAGCCATTCCTTCTCTTGCTGTCCTCTGCTACTTCTCAGCATCATGAATTCCTAAGCGGTTTTGGGAGGAGCCTAAGATCTTAAACTTCCCCCCATGATGTATTGTCTCTTACATCCTTTACTGACCATCCGTCCTTAGCCAATACTTTGGTTGTCCAAGCTCATTTTTCTTAGTGTTTGACAACAGAGCACTGGCATGTCGGCTTTCTCTGTACAGACTGCATTTGCCCCCATTTTGCTGGGCATGGTTTCATGACAGAGTCAAGCTGACCGAAGTGCAGGGTGCTGTTTTTTCCCTTCCCCCCGCCCATTCGTCCTGCCAGTGCACCCGCTCTCGCCACTCTGTTGACTCCTGGGTTTATGCAGCCGCCTGCTGAGCTGGCTCAGGGAACAGCCCTGGCAAAAAAACAAGCTATTGTTTTGTCCGGCCACTCTTAAGCCAATTCAATTTCCTTCACTGGCTCATCATGTCGTCCCGACATCTCTGCCAGCACAGCAGAGGAGGGCAGAGGCTGAGAACGTCCCTTTCGTGCCTGCACACCTTGTGTTAGATCAGAGTGACTGCAGCGGTGATGCTTCCTGCACACGTTCATCACATTGTCCCAGATGTTTCCATTGACACTTGAAAATCAGTATCACTTCACCCTTTATGTCTCCTCTTGGGGTGCTCATGTTCCGTGGCTCCCAACAGTCTGGTTCTGTCTCATTTTCTCAGTGCCTCTGCAACAGACCCAGGCTGGCCCAAGGATGATGCTTCCTCATGCATGTCAAAGCCTCCCCTTGCCAGACCCTTCCGTCTGCATCACCCATGTGCTATGACCTGCATCTCCAAAGGAAGAAGTGGGAGAGCTCAGGGACTGTCTAATCAGTGCTGTATAAGTAGCACAATACTGGCACAGTATTTTTAAGATTGCAAAGTCTATAATATTACCTCATCAAAATTCTACTGTGAAGATCTCTGAGCTCTCACTCACGTACCCTCCTCCCTTCTGAGCTCTGGCCTTAAGCCAGGCTCATTCTTTCCCTTTGTTCCTTTCCTGATCTCCTTGAGCTGCTGTCCTTATGTCTGTGTGTTGGCTGTCGCTCCAGAACTGTTCCGCACTGGCAGCTCTGGATACTGAAGGGGCTTGCTTAGGCAGAGGAAGGTTCACAATCTGCAGGGCTGCTGTTGTCCCAAAGGACAGGAAGCTCCATGGGTCACAGGAGCATTTTCAGGGTGGGAATCCTTTGCAATGCCTCCACAGAAATTAAAACAGAAAAGAAGTGCATTTTCTTTCATGAAGTCATGTAAAGAGTTATGGGTATTTTGTAGATTATGTTTTATGCCCTCTCTGTTCACCCAACAGCTGTAGGCTGCAGTAATGGTTCTTCTGTTCAAACTGGTTTATATTAATATGCAGGAGAGCCAGGAGATGTACTGGAACTCCATTTCCTCTCCATCTGGGAAATATTTCTAATAGCAAAAGTAGATTTTTTTTTTTATTTTTTTTTTTACTATTTTTAACTACAGGTTGTCTTCAAGAAAGGTCTAGGAGTTGGGAGAGGTATTAGGGAATGCCAGGTTATGGAAAGGGTAGAAGGGATGGATGATCTGCATTCCTGTAAAAGCAGAAAAAAACTTTTACAGGCAAAATTGCAGAGGAAAGTTAAACAAAACCAATATCAAATTCAGAAAGTGGGGTGGGAAAGATTGTTCTTCAACAAAATAAATCAGAAAATGAATTAGTATGAAGGTGTGCGAGAAGTTCATCAAGCCGAGTGTAAAAAAACTGGGTTTTCTTCTCCTTAGTCTGTTTTTCCACTGTTTTAGCTCACCTTTTACCAGTTCTTCGTATTGCACTGTTCAGTTGAATATCTCCAAGTCTTAATCCAGCAGGCTGAACACAGGAACGTAGCAGTGCTGTTCATGCTCATTGTAGACCCACCTGTGTAAATTGTAGTCATATGTCTATTAAATTCAGTTTGATGTTTCTACACAAACTCATCATCTGGCAAACTTTCAGTCTTAAAAGCTATCAAGCTGTTAAATCTGGTGTTGCTAGAAAAGAAATTACATCTACATTTTTAAAGTAAACATAATGGAATACAGATTTGGTTCTTTAAATAAGGTAAACATAAATCTGAAATTTGAATAGTGTAAATGTAAATCTGTGAAATTAAGCATAAAGAAATGTAAATTATGTTGTGAAGTGGTAATAAAAGTAGCTTTTGCGGTGCAGTGGGTGTGCACCTCTTTTCCTTTGCTGCTGCTTGTGGTGTGATTCTGACCCCAGATTTTGCTGCAGGTGCACATGGGTACGGCGCTGCATTATTTACAGCGGCCAGTGCGGTATTTGTGAACCCCACCTGAAACACCGCAGATACCATGAGGCTGTGTTGCAACAAGAAACACATTGCTCATTTCCACATTAAACCCGGTTGTTGTCAGTTAATAATGGTTTGGTTTATATAACTAATTTCCTGTTAAAGGGAGACCGTGGTGAGAAATCTTTGTACAGCAGCAAGACAACAAGCAACTATGGAGTAGTTTGGTTAGATGTTGACTTAAAAAGTTGCTCTTTCGTTTTGCTGATTCTCTGTGGCAAGGCCACCGTGCACCAAAACCGAGCTGGTCATAGTTCTTAATGTTGGCTGGTTTCAAGTAATACACCCTGAAAAATATAATTTGTCCCCCTGTGTGTGTGTATAGTTTGAAAGATAATTATTTGTGAATTGTAGAAACTGATTAGACACTAGACAGGGTGACCAGACTAGGTTGATCATGCTAATGATTAAGACGCACAAAGGGGATGATGCTCATGTTAAAGGTGAGAAAGATCCCAGTGCTGCCTTTCACTCCCTGCTCCTGGGGATCTGCCCCATTTGCTGTCTCTCCTTTTCCTGTTTCAGAATTCAGTGTCCCTTTCTTCTCTCACCACATGATGCTGTCACTGTTGCTGATGATTATTTGAGATATTTTTTTAATACCTCTTTCAGCAGCATTTCCAAGACAGCTCAGCTACAGCCTGTCAGCTTGAGGCAATGCAATGCAGTGGGAACTCTTTCATCCTCTGCTATCTGAGGTGTGAAAGACCAAGTCTCACGTCACCACATCTTGTACGTTCAGGTGTTGTAAGATAGTAGTAAGCCAGGTGTAAGTCAGGCTGACTTACAAAGTACTCTTTGCATTGAAGTTGATGTTGTTCAGTGATAGAGTCCATTGTTTTTAGGTCAGCGTGGTTCCCCCTGTTCTTCCTTCTGGAAACCATCCTGACTCTGACACATGTCATCCTGCATCTCCTGAGGACAAAGTTTTCTCCGTCATTCAGCTATTTGCCCCGTTTTACCTTGAATAAACCAAAAGGATTTACAGAAAAGCTCCTCAGAAACAAATTAAATTTGTTCCTAATGATGTACATTTATGAACTGTTGAAAACAAGTTATTTTAATCATTTAAAACTGGAATATGTGAATCCTGGAGAAAATACTACTCGGCAGAAGCAGAATCAAAAAGGAAATGATCTACATTATTTCCAGTGTGACTCTTCTATTTCCCATCTCTGCCTCTTTGCAATAATACATCCTTTTCTCTGTCATCCCCCAGTATGAGTAATACCTGGAGGCGGCGGATACTGATGGGGTGTTTTGGCTTTTCCTTGGCAGTGTCCTGGACAGCCCTGGCAGGCTGGACGAGGAGCACAGGCTGATTGCCAGATACGCCGCCCGGCTGGCTGCTGAAGCTGGAAATGCAGTAAGTGAATATCTATCCCTCTTTACCAGCCGTGGAATACAGAAGGTGTTTTCAGAGTCTAATTAGTAGTTTAATGCTAATAGCTGCATGAAATTGTCATTTTTTTGTTTATTCAGCCGATGTGAAGGATCAGGACATGTTCCTTGTTTTCAGCAGAAACACTGCGCTCGCAGGCAGTGGGGGAAGAGCAGGGAAATAGGAAACAACACCACAAATTGTCAGAAATGAGGTCAGAAGAGGCAGGAGAATAAGCAGATTAGTCCTACTTAGTCTAGAGAAGAATAAATACATAGATTCCCAAGGAAAACAAATTGTGGAACAGACATGGAAGATATTTCTTCCAGAAGGAAGGAGCCTGAGAGGGAGAAAAGAAGGTATTTTTCATGTTTGCAGTCTCTTATAATAGAAGAAACTAGAGGAAACACCCAGCCAATTTTAAATTGGTAAAAATAAATACTGCTTTAACAGCAAATTGCTAAAGGAGATCATGGCAATTAAGAATTTACTGAAATTCCACAGAATAATTGCAGTCTAGCTGGATGAGGCTTAAACCACAACACCCGCCTTCGCTGTTTTACCCATATGGAAGGAGAGCAGTGTTTGCAGGAACAATCTCCCATGTCACCAAGTGGCAGTGGATCTCCCTCAAATCATGGCTCCTGTTTTACAACACTTCCACTGAGTATGCCACTTAGGAGCAGCTTCTTAGCACAGACTCCAAAAGCTGGCTCCTCTTTCTGTCTGACGAAGGTGTGCATCCTTAGGCCTGCTGTAATGGCTTTGAACAGGCTGCACCAGCGTCTCTGCCTTGTTGCTGCTCTACATTATCGATACCGGTCACTAATTGTTTGAATATGATGACTGCAGGATGGAATAGACTGCAAAATCCTGACATTTGCAACAGCTGCAGAGCTGAAGATTTCTCTGCTCTTCCACAGTATACGAATTGTAATAAGGAAATGTTTGTTTCTTTGCAAGAAGTGATAGGATGAGAGGAAACGGCCTCAAGTTGTGCCAGGGGAGGTTCAGGTTGGATATCAGGAAAAATTTCTTGATTGAAAGGGTTGTCAAGCATTGGAACAGGCTGCCCAGGGAATTTGTGGAGTCACATCCCTGGAGGGATTTAAAAGACATGTAGATGTGGCACAAACATGGTTTAGTGGTGGGCTTGGCATTGTTAGGTTTATGGTTGGACTTGATGATCTTAAAGGTTTTTTTCAACCTAAACGATTCCATGATTCTATGATACTGCAAAATTGTAATTGCCAGATAGAGCCCTTGTCTTCCACAGCTGCCAGCAGTAGCAATGACCTCTCTCAACCATCTGTGTGGCAGAGCATGTGTCCTGCCGCATGTTAGCATGGCTAGAGACACCTCTTAACATCGATGTCCTCGTTCCCCTTTTCATTACATGTTTGTCATATAAATATTTTCACGTCCTTTCCAGCAAGGTAGGCTCATGCCTCCTCATGACTTCCTTCGGTGTGTGTTCAGCCAATAATCTGACTTTGTCATATGGATGTGACCACGTATTTCCCTTTTGTAAAACTTTAATAAAAAAGAATTACATTTTTAAACATTTTTAACTGTCAGTTCCCATTATCTCTGTCAAATGGTATATTTGCATTTCTGAAGCAATTAAGTTCACTAGGACTATGTTCTTGTTGAAATATTAAAACAATACAGTGCAAACTTCCTGGTTTAGATGGAAAAGGAGGGGATTTCTATGTAATTTTCATATAAAATTAAAGTTGTTGAAACAGTAATTGCTGAATCACTTTCTCTCTGGAAAATCGTGGAAGAATTCTTCCTTATTACTTGACTTTTTCTGGTAGTAGTAAAGAAGTATTGTGAAAACTAAAGAATCACAATATTGGTTCCAAAAGAACCCAATCATTTAAAAATCTGTAAATCGCCTCAACCTGTTTCTACTACTTTGTAGTTCTGAAAGAGGTCAAGAATGAAGCAACTTATTTGGGTGTAAAGAAAGAAGCATTTAGAGTTTATTGAGACTTTTCAAAGACCTGCAGCAAATTACTGCTTTCTTTTCATCCAAATAAGTTACATCACAGGGTAGATGTTAAAGCACTGCCAGGAATTGAAGTGTGGTAGAAAAAGGATGTAAGAGTAAAAATAGTGTGTTTCCACTGCAACCAAAGCTCAGCAGCAAGGAATCCAAAAGTTATTTACTGGTTCCAGTGTTTATTCACAGTGCAGAAATACTAATCAGCTGAAATGGATATATTTTTCATGTCCTAAAGGAATCCGAGTTTAAGTGCTCTGCTTCATGGCAAGTTCTAATTATTTCTTGCCAACAGGAGATCCTCCTTCCCTAGCCAGCAGTTTGTATGAGTAGTGGCCAAGTTGGCCATTGCAGCTTGGTGGAGGAACATCCTGCTGAGCTTTGGGACGGCATGCCGAGTCTGCAGGGCTCACTTCTGAGGAAATGGAATACTGAGATTTGTCAGCCACAGTCGTGATTTTTCACTACTCTTCTTGCAACATTAAAACAGGGAGACAGGAGTAAATTAGAGGCTGGGAAATTTCAAAACAAAAAAATAAAAAGGAAAAAAAGGAACAATTTTTTCATCTCATATAGAATTAAAATAAGGAACATCAAATGAAAATCCCAATATAATAAACATCTTGAAGATCCAGTAGGAGAAAGATGCTTATTGAGTATATGGTGGCCAGGCTACCGGCTTTACAGGAATGATACAGTAAGATGTGCAGACAAGGGAATGATGTACGTAATGGAAATACATGGTGTAACAGCATAAAGATACCACAGAAAAAGAGAAGAACTGCAGAATCCTTGTGGGTGGAAATTCCAAATTCTTAGTAAATAAATACCAACCCCCTGATTAGCTGGTGGTAGTGATCAGGAAATGTTAAGTGAGATAAGACAAGCTGCAAATTTAGGACAGGTAAGTAACAGTGGGAGATTTCAGCTGCCCACATAGGGACTAAACCTCTGCCTTTTCGGAGGGAGATGCAGAAACACTTTGAAATGCAATAAATTATGCTGCTTTGAACAACTAGTTTTCGAATCCACAGAAAGATGCGCTTCTGGATTTGATATGGAGTGGTGCCCCAGGGTGAGTTTGAGTGGTGTTAACTGCTAGCTGGTCTGTGGTGGTAACTATCACACGCTTAGCTTTAACAGCAGGAGAGAGCATACCAAGTAAATCCAGTATGCAGATATTCATTCAAGGAAAGGAACTGTGTAAAAATGAAGCTATTAGTAAAAAAATCCTAAAAGGATCAGTCCAAAAAGCAGGAAGCTCGTGAGCTGCCTGAAGGTTCTTAAAAATCCTGTATTAGAAGCTCAGGAAATCCATGTTGCTGGCCAAGGGAAGTGACCATCCTCTGTTCAGGGCTGGTGGAGCCACATCAGCAGTACTGTCTGGCATGGGGCTCTGCAGTGCAAGAAGGACGTGGACATGGAGCAAGGACAGGAGAGACCACTAAGATGGTTGGTGGCTGTAGTACATGACATACAAGGAGAAGCTGAGAGAGCTGGGTATGTTCAGGATGGAGAAGAGAAAGCAAAGGAAGATCTTACTGCTGTCTGCAGCTACCCAGTGAGCCAGACATACGAGGACCTGTTGCACTGCCAAAGTCAACCCACCAGAGGTGCACAGTGAAAAGACAATGGAAACAGAAGTTGCACAAAGGGAAATTCCAACTATATATTAAGAAAAACTTTTTCACCATGATAATGGTCAGATATTGTTGTCCAGGAGGTTGTCCAGAGAAGAACTGGAATCTTCCTCCTTGGAGACATTCAGAACTCAACTAGACAAGTTCCTGAGCAACCTGTTGTGAATTGGCATGTGGACTAGAAATCTCCAGGGGTTCCTTTTCATCTGTATTTTTCTGTTAATCTGGACCTTAGTTAAAGTGTATAATAGAAACAAGCACCATGAAAGAGTTGTGGAATATTTGTCAATGGAGATTTTGAAACCAAGACCAGTATCTGCTGGGGATACTTAAGAGAGGTTGATGTGAACAAAATTATTTCTTGATGTCCTCTCCAGCCCTGCCTCTCAGATCTAACATGCTTTATTTTTTAACATGCTATAACTGCTAGGAATTAAGAGGATCCCAGATACAGACTGTTCATACCACAACAGCCTAATGCAAAGGTTCTTACTTTTTTCTTTGAAGCAGTTGGCAGTGGTGACTGCTGGAAATTTACATTGTGCTGTGAGGCAATGGATCTGACTCAGTCCATCAGTTTCTGCTTTCTCTCAAATTAGAACTGCCTTCTGCAGGCTTGTTACTATAACAAATGTCACTCATCATATGAATGCAAATACATTGCATCATTTTTTAGGGAAAATGCCTTTGCTTGAAGTCTTGGGACAAAATAATTTGAGGCAGATCTCAGAGTTAATTGTTGAAATCCAAGTTTATTTCTTCTTAAAGAAGAAAAATCAATGAAGGAGAATGCATCATTTGTCACTTGATACATGCGAGTTGCTCAGTAGTGCAGCAGAGGCTGATGGCATGCACCCAGTGCAATTACACACTTCTAGACAGCAGCTGAGCCTGCGTTCACTCAAACAAGCCCTGACTGGGCCACTCTTGTTTTCTTCAAGCCAGTCTTCAGAAGACAAAATCCCTTTTATTGAATTTAAGTTGCTCAAGGCTATGCGTGGCCTGCCGGTTTGGTCACAGCAGAGTGCTGTGCATTAAAATAACTGTTGGCTGCCTCCACCAGACTGGTTAGTTAGAAAGTGTAAGAGAGAAAAGCAGAAGGCAACCAGATGAATAAAGTGAAGAAATTAATGGAAAGCAAGCCAAACTTTGTTTAAATCCCAACTTTTAAGTTCACAACTCCATCTGTTTGTCTCCCTCTGCTGATTTGTTCAGATTATCGGTCAGAGGTAAGAAATAATCTGGTATTTCCTATCAATCATCACATTTTTGATAAAAACAGGGACTGGAAATGATCTCCTGTGTCCCCAGCCCCCTTCCCTACTATCACTTACAAAATCCCTTCCACATACATATCAGATTCTGCCTCAATACTGCCCTAGTATATAACTGAATATTGGTAATCCTGCGTATAAGGTGATTGCCTACTTTTAAGGGGTGATTACATGGGTTTTAGGTGAATATATGTGTGTATAGTCAGATATATAAATATAAAGCAACCCTAGGTCCTCTGTTGTCAGTGTCCTACACACCACCTCCCTTTCTCCAAGCCAATATCTCCTTTATCTCCTCTCCCACCTGCTCTACCTCAGCTCTTTTTTTTTCCCCCATTTTATGCTGCTAGCACACTCCCAGATCCTCCTGAGTTTCTGCTGATACACCTGGGCAGGCTGGCATCTGATCTGCGAGCCAGATGTGCCTGCTGCTTCCCAGTGACTTCTGATGGAGATGACCCACATGGCAGGCAGCAGCACTTGGCAGGAACAGAGGTCCACGGGGACCATGCACTCCTGTCAGGACTCTGCTGACCTGTGCAGCCTTGCTGTTAGGAAGAGCACGAGCACCTAATAAATTTAAGATAATTCTCAATTATGGATGAGTGGATAATTAGGTTATGGTGGATGACTTACGATAATTAGGTTCTTGCCCACATTGCTGCTCTTTGAAAACTGTATGTGGTTGGTTGCTCTTCTTCCCTCCACATTAAACATTGCTAAAAGCCTGTCATCATCTGATCTTGTTAAAGCTACCTACAACCTAAATAATATTTGTAGTATTCCTTTCATGTAACTTTTCTTTCAGGCTTTAGGCATTATTTAATAAATATTTTTAAATTTTAAAAGAACAAGTAAACCAGATTTCCCATTTTGGGGTGGGTTTTTTTGTAGTAATTTTGAAGGCCTGACATCTTATGCTGTTGACTCCCACAAGGTCTTTGTGCTCTGTTTGTAGCAGGAAGTCTTTGCAGGACTTGAGTAGAAAGGGGCTATGTTGCTGGTCTTCAGTGCTGCTGAGCAGGTGGGGAGCTGAACCTGCTAGGTTTTTAAAGAAAGGAATGACAGTAATAAATCTTGGAAGACACAAGTCATTCCTACCTGTCCAGTAAGATGGAGTGCAAACATAAGAGCACTGACTAGTAAATGAATGGATTGGATTGTTGGGGTTGTTTTTTTTTAAGTTCAGAGGTTTTAAGAACCACATATATCTTCACAGAGAGGACAGGTACCTCTCATCAAGGTAAATAGTAGCATGCAAATGCTCTAATGAATTCTTGTCTCCCTGGATTTATGAGAATAGCATTTCCCATTGCAATCCTGTACTATACACCCAAAACTCTTCCAAAGGCGATGACAGTAAGAATTTGGTGTTAATAAAATGCTGGACAGAAATGGGAGCCGTGGCTACAGTTAGGTTTCCTTCCATGTGTTCCAGAGTTCATTCACTAAAGCCATTCATTGGGCTGTCCTTCCAATGTCCAACTTGAAGCCCAGAGTGGTATTTGCACATTTGAATGATACCTCACACTTTAGAATTATCTCCTAATAGTGGTATTTAGAAGATGCATTTGAAATACTCGCATCCACAAGAGGTAATGCAACACCCATATGAAATTCATTTGAAACTCTTACATCAATAACAGGCCCCACACCATGTCCAGCTTCTCAGTCATTCTTGAGAATCCTTTTGCCCTAAGTAATACTTCCTCTTACCCACAAAGCCTGGTGTTTTCAGAAGAGATTGCTGAGGGCATCCTGAGATCACTGCAAAGGATGAGCCAGGGTTTGTTAAACTGGCTACTCCATAAAGCAGCCTGCAGTCATCTAGGCTTGAGAAAGGTAGTGACAAAGTTTTTTAGATCCACGTGTCCTTTGTAAACTCTTCACGGCAATGTTGTATTTTCATATGGGCTGCAGCAAGATATTTGCCTGTCACAGAGAAAATAGTTAGATCTCACGACTAGGTTGTAAAGGAACTTGGGGCATTATTGGTCAACAATCAATCAAGGAAAGATTAAGGCTACTGATCCTGTGAGCAAAGTAACTGAGAAGAGATTTTCAGTTATTTAAATGACTTCCCACTTCTGAGAAGAAGTGAATACAGGTGCCCAGCACACTGAATGCTTGGAACTAAGGTGTCGGTTTGTGGGCAGAATGTCAGATTTTGTACAAATGCTGAACATTGTGTACTGTACTGTAGACTATACAAACGTGCTGTGTAAGGCTACCAGGCTCTTGTAGCTGGACAAAAAAACCAGTCTGAAGTAAACACAATGCTTGAGCTACAGGAAAAGCCACCTGAAAATGCAATGTAAGCACAAAGACTTCTTCCCACCAAGAAAAGAACTGAAAAAGAAAACAATCTGAGTTCTTGATTAATCTTACTTTTTTGTTATTGAGAATGTGATGGTCAGTTACTTACTTAGTTGCTGTGAGATATGGTGGGTTTTCTCACAGGTTTCTAGAGGTTTATAAAGCAATAGGAATGAAGACTGGTAACAAGAATGATAAAAGAAAAAGGAAGAGTCATAGAGAAAACGTAATCAAAGAGCTTGAGAAGTGACAGGAACAGAAAGGTGTCTGGGAGTCAGATTTTTGGGGCTTTTGAAGGAAAAAATCCTTCCATCAAAACAGAAGAGATGGGAAGTTGTTGATTCAAATAACTATGTATCTAGTTCACACACCTGAAAATAGTGAAGATCTCCAATATCATTAGATTTTCATCTATGGAAGTTTCAGCTATGGAACCAAAGGTGACATGTTTCCACACCTTATCTAAACAGAGAGTCAGAAGCAACCTGGCTTTGTTTATTGATTACAGGAAGGTTTCCCCTTACGTTCGTTGACAGGGAACAGTGACCTGTGAGGAGTCAGAAGAGACTGGAAATGACGTGGAAACAGCGTTGTCCTCTGCAGAAAGAAAAAGTTATCCATCACTTTTGAGTATTTGATTGTATACTTTACCTCTCTGCAAGTCATGGATTGGTATAAATGTAAATATCCAACATGCAGCCTGCGCCCATGTTAGCAAAGCTGAAGTGTCCTGGCAGGTTAGTGGCTTCCCTGGTTCTGAATAATGACAGGCCATGTAGGACCTCTCTACAGGCACTTTCCACTGTAGGTCAGCTCAGCTGTGCATAAACCATTGTTGGGCAGATGCTTATCCAAATTATTTTAAAAAAACCCTCAGTGGATGGGATGAGCTTTAAGGTCCCTTCCAACCCAAACCGTTCTATGATTCTATGGCACCACACCATGTAGAGTCCATCAAGGAAAATTGTTCCAATGTGTAAATTCATCTGCCAATAAGAAGTTTTCCCTGCATCCTAACATAATGCTTCCTTGCTCAGTTCGAGCCCACCACTCATCCTCCTATCTCGGGGGATATCTCTATATATTACTTAGCAATATATTACTTAGCTCTTAGTAACTAGTGTTGTATATTTCAAGTTTCTTTTGTTGTATCCTCTCATTCTTCATTCTTTCAGTCTTTAATTTCTTCATTCTTTCATTTCTTCAGTTTCAGTCTTTCCTCATTGTCATTAGTCATAGGCTTCTGTCCATTCTTCTTCACCCTTTGTCTTGGTTTCGGCTGGGATAGAATACAGCTGGTACAGTGCTGTGGTTTGGATTTAGGATGAAAACATTGCTGAGAACACACCAATGTTTTAGTCGTTGCTGAGCAGTAGTCAAGGACTCTTCGGCTTCTCACACTGCCCCAACAGTGAGGAGGCTGCGGGCCACAAGAAGCTGAAAGGGGACGCAGCCGGGACCCAAAGTGTCCAAAGGGATATTCCATGCCATGCAATGTCATGGTCAGCATATAAACTAGGGGGAAAGCTGGCCAAAAGCCACAACTAGGGAGCTGCCTGAGCATTGGTCAGTGGGTAATGAGCATTTGCATCATGCATCACTTATTTTGTATACTCTTCTTACTTTAGCAGCATCATTATCTTTATTAGCATCATTATTGCATTTGTCTTAATAGATTACAACCTATTTTTCAAACCATTTCTTCAATTTCTTTAAATAATTTTGTATTTTAGTGTATTTTATATTTTATCTTGCCCTATAAAGCAGTAGCAGTGTGATACAGTCTGCAGATGTAAAAAGTAAATACTTTATTCCATCATTCATAATATTAATGAAAATACTAAATGGTACTAAATCTAAGAGAAAAGCTATCAAACCCTACAAGAGGATGTCAAAAGCATTGCTGAGGTGAAAGTGTATTGGGGTAATAGTTTCTATACATAGGATTTGATTTTTCACTATGGAAGGAGAGTAGTTTGCTTTGGCACGATTTGTTCTTATATACTCCATGTAGACTATTACTTAGCCTATCTTATAAGTATTAACAAGTGGTTTTATTTAGTGATTTTTCACCAAGAACTGAGATTAAGCTGACTGGTCTATAGTTTTTAGTTCCTTCTCACATTGTTTCTGGGTGTAAGATTTAAGGACAGCCTCTTCCAGCATCTGGAGTGTCCCCTGATAATTAGTGCTTTCAGAGGTGAACACAAAAGCTCTGATATTGCCTCAGGTTTATTTCTGTGCCAAGATCTAAGTACACTGACGAATTTCCTCTTGCCCTGGCTACTCAAAACAACAAAGGTGTGTTGTCTTCTTTTCTAATAGGAGTTTTTATCCTAAGGCTGTAAATTCCATATCTTGGGCAGTTAATATTTTTTAATATTAGACCACCATTGGATTTTTCCCCCCCCCCCCTTTTTTTTTTTTTTTGACAAAACCTAACCCAGAGAGCACGAACCAGAATCCCAGGGCTGCCTCCTGACCACCACTGCATCGTGCAGTGCTGCCTGCAGCTGGGTTTTGGCAGGATGGATGGAGCTGGCTGCCTCCCAGGATGCCTCTTTGTTGGGGAATGTGGCACAGGAGCTGTGTCTTATTACCCATTCAAGGTCAGATATAACTAGAGCTGGTGTCAGATGTTTTCTGGACAAGTGCAGTAGCAGTTAGACATGTACCTCTGCTGTATTTTCAGTAGGCTCAATGCTGTCTCAGGTGACTCTTTGATAGACTTTTGAATATGCAAGTGTTTAGACACCCCCAAGTATTGTAGTATAGATCAGGTGAGAGGTAAGTGCTCTTTCTCAGTAGCTGAGCATATGATTGATAGGCACTTAGGCTTTGTGTATAGCCATCATTAAAAACTCCTGATGCCCACATCTATGATACTGAGCACCCTTACCCTCCAGAACAGTGCAGCTGCATACAAACCACTTGCTGCATATAGTTCTTTGCTTACGGTAAATCCCATGCTGAGAATTGCTTGAGAGAACTAGTTAGTCCAGGCTAAAAACAAGGCAAGGGCTGTACTAAACATCTAACAATATGAGTGATCAAATTCCAGTGCCTTTGCATGATGCTCTTTATTCCATCAGCGTAGGCATCCCTGTCAAGCTGAGCATCACGTGCCTACTAAGTTTAAGAACCTGGAGGGTTTACATGTTGGTGGAGAATCAACAGCCTGATTTTTTTTCTCTGGGCTGTCTAGCCTTGAGAAGACTTGTGGGGATATTTTTGTGTATTAATATATGATGATTGCAAGTAAGCCAATGGAGGCAGAGTTTCTTCAGTGGTGCTGTGACAAAACAAGAGGCAATGGGCACTAGCTCACTTCCATTTAAACAAAATTAAAAATTTCTTACGGTGCAAGTGCTCAAACACTGGAACAGGTCACCGCAGCAGGTTGTGGAGTCTTCATCCTTGGAGGTATTCAAAACTCAGTTGGACAACGTCCTGAGCAACCCGCTGTAGTTGACATTGCTTTGAGGAGGGATTTTGGATTAGACCATCTCAAAATGTCTTTTCTTTTGAGACAACTCCATGATTCTGAGTTATGATAAAAAACTAAATGGACTCTTGAAGCAATAGAGCAAGTAAGAGAACACTGAATTGTCATACAAATAGCCACTGTACAGTTTCCAAAAGACCTCTTGAGTAGCGATGTTTGAACACAAGCAGCATGAGGAATGTCTCTCCTCTGGGTTCTCTGCAGTGTTGTCTTTGCTCCTGAAGACTCAAGTACTTTAGGTCATGAGGGTGATTTCAGGATTTGGACAGGATTTCTGAAGAAAGAGATTAAGGACAAGAATGTGTTTTTATAGGCATAGCCCTACTTTGCAGCAGAACAAAGGTTCATGCACTTCAGATGGATCCCCAAGAGCCCCAGAGCCTCCGGAAACTGCTGAGTCTGTAGGTGAAACACATCACCTGCACTTGTCCTTGTAGCTGATTGTACCAGGATGCAGGAAGAGGCCATGGGACCTCGGCTTTGTGACACACTGTTTTGGAGGAACCAGAAGGTCATATTGGTGTTACCTACATCAAGACTGTTCAGGTTATCCCAAGATGGAAAGAGTGGTGGCCATGCTGCTGCCTGCACTGTACACTTACTCCACACATCAAGAGGAGATGAGATAGATGAGATGAGATGAGATGAGATGAGATGAGATGAGATGAGATGAGATGAGATGAGATGAGATGAGATGAGATGAGTTTCTGTGTTGATTTATTTTTATTTTTCACACTGTTCAAAGTCCCCAGGCTGTTTTGTTACTTCTTGCCTGGGACCTGCCTCACCAAGCAGTTTTTACACAGGAAATTTCCACATCAGTAGGAGACTCCTGAATTGCTGTCACATCACCCAGGAGGACACAGAAGACCAGCTTGTAGGTGTGTGAATCAAGCAAGGCTCATTCATCACGTGCAGACCCACCCACCATGGGGGTTTCACCCAAGGAAAAGAGAAGTACTGTCTGCACTTTAAGCCTGCCAAGGCTCACTCTAGATACCTGCAGCAGAACAAAACTGAAACTCTGGTGGTATCTGTCCCCTTCGGCCTGAATCTGTCACTTTCCGTCCTGTCTCCAGGAGCATTGGTGGACACCAACCTCTTCATCTGACTTCTGTTTTACTACCCAAATAGTTTCGAAAAATGGTTGTGAAAGTGTCTTCTCAAAACAGGATCCCAATCTGAGGTCCTTCTGATAAAGCTGTGGTAAAATATGTGCAATCTTGAGATCTCAAGAGATGAAAACAAAAAGGCAAAAGCAGAGCACAAGGGCTCTGTTGTGTCAGAAAACACCCCATTTTTCAAGTACATTGTGGGAGGCAGAGGCACCATGGCCTTCACTAGCTGACATAGGGGAAGGTCAGTGCTTTGCTAGAAGACTTTATGGCAAAAGGTATAACTGCATTTTTTCCCGGGGAAGCCTGTCAGTTCTTTAGGAACAGATGGGTATGGTGGTTTGGGTTTGGGGTTTGGGGGTTTTTTTGGGTTTTTTTTGAAGGTCTTTAAAAAAAAAGCAAATAAAGTTCTTCAGACATAGGATGATGAGCCAGGTCACCCTTTCAGCAGCCGCCCACCCTGAGATCAGATCAAGTCAGCCATAAGCTGCATCCCGATGTGTTCCCGTAGTCCATCTCAGTACAGCTGCTCTCACAGTTTTGCAGCCTGGGCTGTAGGTATCATACCACAGCATTGAGGAACTATGGGGCAGGATCCAAACCGTGTTGTATGGGGTTAACAGGTAATGAATATTTTGTCTAATTTTTCTCTGTTCTTCATCCACCAGCCTCGCCCTCCGACAGACCTGGGTTTCAGCTTTGATGCCAATAAACAACAAAGACAGCTAATAGCAGAGCTGGAAAACAAAAACAGGTAAAAAGCAAGCTTTGATCAGCACTGTTATAGGAAAACAGTTGAGGCGAGAAGAGCCTTCAGTCCCTGTGCTTTGTTGGTTTTAACCTTTTGTATTATATTAACCAGTTTGTTTTCCTAGATCTTTTGTTGAAAGGTGTAGCTGCCTCATTAACCAATTAGCTCAGTGCGGATGCAGCTGCAGTGCCCTTATTCCCCAGGGAGCAGGTTGATCTTCACTGATCTTAAAATCATCTTAACTGAGCATCAGGAGCTGCATTGCAATCTTGAATTGCTATCTGCAAACCTAGCAGACATCTCACAGCGGGGCAAGCCATTCAGGTGGCAGCAGGGAGATAAATCAGCTGCAACATAGTGGAGCAAGCAGGTTGGAAGGCTGGGGTGGGTAAATTCAGCTTGAGAAGAGTAAGTGGGGATTTTTTCCATTCTGTAAGTCTAAAAAAAAAATATCTGAAGAAACTGAGAGGCCCGGAAGAAAGAAGAGATGGGCTTAGGAGATGGTTTCCTTCTTCCAAACATGACCTGGAAGTGTGCAGCCCAGAAACCCAACCGTGTCCTGGGCTGCATCACCAGCATCGTGACCAGCAGGTTGAGGGAGGGGATTCTCCCCCCTCCTCCACTCTTGTGAGGCCCGCCTCTGCAGTCCTGCATCCAGCTCTAGGGCCTCCAACATAAAGAGGACGTGAAGCTGTTGGACTGACTCCAGAGGAGGCCACGGAGATGCTCTGAGGGCTGGAGCACCTCTGCTATGGAGACAGACCAAGAGAGCTGAGCTTGTTCAGCCTGGAGAAGAGAAGGCTCCAGGGAGACCTTAGAGCAGCTTCTAGTGCCTAAAGGGGCTACAAGAAATCTGGAGAGCGGCTTTTGACAAGGGCCTGTAGGGACAGGACAAGGGGGAATGGCTTTAAACTGACAGAGGGGAGATTGAGATGAGATTTTAGGCAGAAGTTGCTCCCTGTGAGGATGGTGAGGCCCTGGCACAGATTGTCCAGAGAAGCTGTGGCTGCCCCATCCCTGGCAGTGTTCAAGGCCAGGTTGGACGGGGCTTGGAGCAACCTGGTCTAGTGGAAGGTGTCCCTGCCCATGGCAGGGGGTTGGAACTGGATGAGCTTTAAGGTCCCTTCCATCCCAAACCATTCACTGATTCTGTGATTCTTCTTGCTCCAGAGGGATTGTTAAGAAGAGAATGCTCTTTTTTTATCATAATACTGCATTTGCACTTACCTGCTTCTTCAGCACCTACATTTTGTGGTCGTGTTTTTCTGGTTAAGAGGGTGCAGCTCTAAAGAGTATGCAGTTGAGCAGTTGTAAACCCCATGTGCTGTTGAGCACCCTCAGCCCCTCGGTTACCCATGGAGCCTCTCTGGGTGCCTGGTGATGTGCTCTCTCCATAGCCTTGCTTGGATCTCCCTCTGCTCCAGCTGCACCTAGCTGGCATGCATGAGCTTGCTGCCTGCACAGCCCTTTGCCAACGCACCCTCAGCACACCAGGTAAAAACACTTCTTCAGGTTAGCTTGGAGGAGAACCAGTTCCTGGAGAGCACAGGAACAGCTCAATTCTTGCACCGTCGTAGCTTCAATACTCTACCAAGAGACCCTGCGGGTATTTGAAATTATTCATTGAGATCGCAGATAAGGGAGATCTCAATCAGTGCTGGTATGAAGCCTTGCAAGGAGAGCAGCTCAGCAGTTTTAAAGAGCAGGGTGGGAGAGTTAGAGATTATAATCTTCACTCTCACAAGGATTTCATTTCCATTTTAATAAGTGAGTCCTTGGCCGTCAGTGCTACATTCCCTCGCCCCCAGCTACGCAGAACACAGCGGCCTTAATTGGGCTGCTGGCTGATCGCCTTCCCTTTGTTGGGACCTCATGAGTTTGTCTCTGTTACTATAAGCTGTTATTTTCCTTATTCCTGCTGACCTGCCAGGGGCCCTTGGAAAGGTGAGTGGGAAGCTAACTCATGCTGGCATGGCTGCCGATGCTGGTGGTGCCGCTTCAGAGCACTTCCTACAGCCTGTGCAATGCAGGTTGTGCTGAAAATGGAACTTTTTTCCTCTTAGAACAGTCTCTGGGCCCATTCTGCATAAAAAGCTTTTGGAGAGACATTGCCAGCGCATGGCACAAGTGATTTCATACTTCTTATTAAGTAATCTCCTGTGTGTATTACAGCAATTCGTAGGACTGCCCTAACTTACCTGCCTTGGTTTTGAATCTCTGCCAGTCATATGTGAACAAAATTGCTGTCCTTAGGCTGCAGACTGACAGACAGGGTGCCTGAAGGGCTGTAACAGTGTTTAAGAGTGGTGTAGAGGCTGACCTTTTTTTCTTTAATCTTCCCTCTGTCATTTCTATAGAGAGATACTTCAAGAAATTCAGCGTCTCAGGCTGGAACACGAACAAGCCTCTCAACCCACCCCTGAGAAAGCTCAGCAGAATCCAACATTATTGGCTGAACTCAGGCTTCTACGGTAAAATACCTAAAGCTCGTGTGCGTTCGGTACCTGGGCCACTCAGTCTGTGGGTCTGCTGTGTGGCCCAGACACAATGGCTGTTACTGGGAAAAGCGTATCTTCAGTAGCCTTAGAGTGTTACTTAAAATGCTGAATGCCAAAGACTGACAATGTTTTGCAATTTGCCTTTTTTTTAGGTGGATTTAGAAGTAAATAAAAATTGCTTTGCCAAGAACGTTGCTTTGCCAAAAAAGGCTGGGCCTTTTTTGGATCCTTGAGGTCCCTTCCAACCTGTGATTCTGGGATTCTAGGATTCTAAAAATGTCTCTTTAAATTAATTCTATTTGTATGGTTCAGAAAACTGTTTGTAAAGAAAAAACCAATTGAAAAAAACTATCATAAATTGCAGTAACTGCTTGTCTTTTATTGTCCAAAGGAGTAGAGCTGAAGAGAAATGTCAGTTATGCGATTAGTCAGTGAAACTCTTTAAGTTCATACATACAAATAGTCAGTTGTACATCCGAAGTTGGAGAACAATCTTCAAAGGATCTTTGATTAAGTTTGCATTTTGAAGTGACAGGGAAATATTGTCAGTATTACAGAATAAAGTATTTCATAGTTTGGGTAGTCATAGGGGCATTCTCTGGCTATATTTTACTTCATCGTCTATTACCAGTTAATTCAGAGCACAACTTTCAAAATTGCCATCTGTAATATAAAGTAGGTTCTAAAATTCAAGCTCTTGGCAGCAGCAGCTCTTTGCAAACTGCCTTGTGTTTCATTCCTTACAGTAAATTTTTCCCGCCTGCTTTGGATGTGGCACGGCTGTTGTGCTTCCCAAGAACGTTTAAAGGTTTTCTGTAAAAGTGCAGTGCTCTTGGGATGGAGCTACTGCAATGGCAGGCAGCATCTGCAAGATATCATCCAGCCCCATATTGCAAAATCTGAGGCTTTCAACCTCTTTCATTCCTTTTTCATACAGAATTTGCTACATTATAGCACATTTTGATATCTCACTGACATTTTTCATTCTGTTACCTAATGGCTTATAGATTTTCTTGCTTTATGCTTTATATATTATGCTGTATATATTTTTTAACATTTAACATTTTTTGTGTATCTTTTTTTAACATTTAAAATACCACAGAGGATGCAGAAGGTGCCCACAAATGTTATGCAAGCAGTGAAGAAAAAAGAGATTGTGGGACAACTTGGCATGCTGTTTGACCCAGCAGACAAAGATATAAGAGCCAAGAGCTTAAACTGGAAACCAGCCACATTCAGACCACAAATACAGCCCATGCTTTTTAAAGCAAGGGGATAATCTCAAGAGCAGTGATAGAGTTTTTAGTCCCTAGATGTTGTTCCAAAAATACAGGTTATTGGGAACAAAACAGAGCTAAACCAGGAGGAATTAGATGGCCTGTATTTTGCTAAAGAAGAAAAGAAGCTGAAATTGTAGCCATTTCTGGCCTTCAAATATCGAAAACACCACTGGCAAATAGAAGAGTTGTGAAAGGAAAAAAGGTTGAATTAAGCATGTAACGCCTGTCAAGTCATCATAATTGTCCCGTCTGGCCTTCTGTGTAACACAGGCCGGGAAATTTTTCGTCGCTGCACTCCTGCAGAAAAATTTTAAACTGAGGTACAGCAGCCACATAAGACAGATGTTCAAGCTTTCATTTTAGAGGTGGAAAGAATACCACGTCCCCCGACACTGCTAATGTGATCATCAATGAACTTCTGTGCCTTGTCTGTGCTCAGAGAACTAAAAGTGTGCACGTCATTTCTAACCTTCATAAGCCTAGTGCTGTTTTTCAGACCTTACCTTTCCTCATGCTTTTGTCTACTGCACTAAAAAAGTCTTTTTCAAAATTCCTCTTTTGTGTGTAAGTGTTTAGAGATTTTGATTCCCTCCCCTCTTCATCTTCCGTAAATAGCTTCAACTTCTTCAGTATCTCCATAAAGCAGGTTTGCCAAACATCCAGCTATCCCTTTAGCTTGCTGTCAAGTTCTCCCTAAGTCCTCTGCATCTCTTCTGTGTACAGGCTGGAGTACACTGGCTCATGTAGTTTCACTGGTGCTGTGGATCGAACTAGTGTTAGCTTTCTTACCACCAAACATCACATTAATAAATTCAAAGTGTGCATTAATTGTCTTGACTGTGTACCATCACAGTGGATGATCACAATTAGCAAGTTATCTGTGACGTGAAAGTACTTCACAAGGTCACAGCTAACAAGGAGACTTTCCCCAAGCCTGTGAGCAGCATGTGTTGACCTTGCCTATGATTATATGTAAGCACGTTACCAAACGATCTCAGCTGCTGTGTAGAATTTAGGCTGTGAAACGTGAGAAAGGTAATCCATGGAAAATCAAAGTGTTCCAGGTTTAAAAATCTGCAAGTGCAGCCCAAGGAAATGAGTCAGTTCTGCCACACTGCTGGCAAATGTAACCTTGGTGGAAGTGCAGCTGTACCCACTATCCTTACGGATTCCTGCCTTGTAATGCAGATGTGCTTGCCTGCCTCTGCTGCAAGCCCAAAGGATGCTCATTCATACACTGGTTCCATTTGCCCCAGGCGTCTGCCTCAGACTGCATCTTGCCATTTGTTGCTAGATGCTGATCTATCTTTTTTGGGTTTTTTTAAATATTTAACACCCTTTGTCACTGATAAGCAGTACCTCCTCTTTCTTCAGTGGAGATCATTGAACAAGAGATTAAGTAACATCAACCGAAATCAGACATACACGTTGATGTTGATTCTTCATTAACAACTATATTTGGAGTGCTATACTTATTTAATATATTGATTTTTACATTATTTGTAGTTGTTAACCAGAATGTTAGTTAAATAATGTTCATGCTAATTTTCAAGGCCAGGTTGGACAGGGCTTAGAGCAACCTGGTTTAGTGGAAGGTGTCCCTGCCCGTGGCAGGGGGGTTGGATCTGGATGAGCCTTAAGGTCCCTTCCAACCCAAACCATTCTGTGATTTTATGATTCTATGAAATAACTATAGAATAAAAGCTACAGACTTTGAACTGACCTAGATAGAGAAAAAGGATGGTATAGACAGATAAAACTATGTCTGTGGTGGGTTTTTAACACATTCTAGGTGACCAGGCATGAGTAATCTTCTCTTTATCACCTTATTTTTGTGATATGTTTCAGCATTTGATAACCACATTCTTCAAAATACAAAATGATGTTGAAAGAAATACCCAGGATTGTTAATACTTCACAGTCTCTGTCCTTTTAAGAACCAGTACAGAAATAAGTTAATTCTGTTATGTAGTCTTAGCAGTTTTGTGGATGGGGTGTACGCTTATGGTGTACAAAAAGACAACAAGGCATTATTCAGTCTGAGTAAATGGCCTGTTTCTTTTCCATATTCTGATGTCCAGTTGGTGTATCTGCAACTAGTTGGTTATTAAAATTCCAAGAATGATTTATCCATGGTATATCACATGAGAACAAAGATATAACCCAAGACACCTAAAAATACAGTCTATAATATGTGGTGCCTTTAACTTTGGATTAGAACATTCAGATGTCCACAAAAATAACCATACATAAATAAATAAGCCTTTCTAATATTTTTATTTTTCTTACAATCATTTATCATTACTATGACTGGGATTTGTGGGGACCAGCATTTCTTAAATCATATAAGACACTGAACTGCTGACATGCTGATGTTTGTCTTTGAATTTCTCTTTATATTAGTAACTTCTTTGTTTTTAAATATAAAATAAAACCAAACAGTGATATTGCCTTAAATATCTCACATATTTACTTTAATATCTCACATATTTATTTACTTTAATTTATCTCACATATTTGCTTTAAATATCTCACATATTTACTGACAGGTATCGATAGGAATACAGTGGTTTTGTGATGTCAAGGAAAGGGAAGGTCACTTATTATCTTCTTTTGTTGTTACCTGGGTTCTGGTACAGCAAATATGTCAAAGACCATATGTTACGTTCATGGACAGAAATAGCTCTGCTTAGTCTCCATCCAGACAGGTGATAGCTTTTCCTTCCCAAACACCTGCAGCCCTTTCTCCTCCTTTTTTTTCCTCAGTCTTTCCTCCCATCATTCATTCTTGCTTGTCTGAAAGCTCTGCAGGGTGCCTGGAGCTGTCGTTAAGAGAGCTCTTAAAAGGAAAAGTGGGCTCTTTTTCTCAGAATGCAGTGCTTTTGAAAAGGGCTGCCTACTACCAAGGTGCTGAGGGCAGGTTTCTGGATTTTAAGTGAACAGCATGATTGTTATACATAGGTTTCATGGTCATTGTACTGTGCTTTGCTCCATTTTTTTCAATTGGAAGCAAGGGGGAGTGATGAAAACCAAAGACGCAGTTGGATGGGTGAATTTCCTAAAGTGGTTTTGAAATACCCAAAGTTTATTTTCTGACTCTTTCTTTCATGTAACTTGAACAGACAGAGGAAGGATGAATTGGAACAGAGGATGTCTGCTCTTCAAGAAAGCAGAAGAGAACTGATGGTGCAGCTTGAAGGGCTGATGAAACTGCTCAAAGTAAGCCACCTCCTGTCAGAAATGCAGTGCGTCCTTCTTTTCTGCAGGCCTGGAATTCACTGTTGCTGCTGTGAGATTCATGCTTTGCTGTTGTATCATCATAAATACTTCATGAGGAATAGAAGGAATTTGCAAAAAGTCATTTCCGTGCTGGCTCTGTGTGTTGGTGCAGATGGTTAATGGGTTTTCAGGTTCATATGCTGCTGCTTTAGTTAAAATATCAAGAACCTGTAAGATTTGGAAGGCTTTAAAGAAATATTAGATTTCATAATCAGCTGCATGCTCTTCTGGGTACCAATCCAGTTCTTTCACCTTTAACTGGAAAATAGATGGGAAGCTGTAGTTATGGCAATACAGGATGCATCTTCCTGGTGGCGTGGTGTTTTTGTCACACCAGGTAATATCACACGAACCCTGCAATGTCTGTGGAGATTTTTTGCTTTAGAGTATGATGGTATTGTCTCTGATCTATAATATATGTTGTTGTTTGGATTTCTGATGAGTGTACATTATTTATGATTTATTGAGTCCTGCTAGAGATGAGCTCACAGTTGATGACTACAGTCTGAGATACTATTATGTGTTTATTCTTACCATTCTTTAAATTGCACAAGAGCCTCTATTAAGTGAGTGGCAAAATGTTGTCCTTGCTTAAAATGGTTTTGGTCTAAAACAAGATGCCACAAAGATGCTATAGGAAATAGGAGAAGTGGGCAAGGGATCACAGCAATGGCACTGGCAGGAGCAGCACATGGGTTTATGGATTAGCTGTAGACACATCCTGATAGTTAACATTTAAAGCTTGTCTGCACTTTAAAGTGATAATGAATTCACATCGTCTGTCAATCTAAAGTGCAGTCACTCTTCAGATTAGGTCTGCATTCTGGAAAAAGAATGTATATAAAAGAGGCTATTATCAGATACTCTTCAGAGGTGGCTGTTTTATTTAGTTTCCCTGTGCAGCTGAGCACATAGTTAGTATTAATATTTGGGAAGTAATTATTTGTTTAAGTCAGTGGTTCTACATGCTGTATTTGTTTCCTGTTCAGCTTGTTAATGTCTCTCTTAAATATTGAAGACAAAATATTGAAGACAATCACTTACTAAATTCACCTCAATTTCTTCAGACCTTAACCCTGTGTAAGTTGAAGTGTGATACCTCTGAAAATGGACATCCAAAACTGAATTACTTAGATTTAAGAAAGCATAAATGTTCTTCCATCACAAACAGTTTGACTCTTTGTGGTTCATGTGACCATAGTCTGAGCGTTTTCCCAGCACATATTTGAGGAGCCTCTTATAACAAAATCTGTTTGTATGTCTGTTTTAACATGAGGAAAAGCTCTAATGCAAGTTTTCTGTAGGCCCTATGATTCTCAAAGCACTTGTAAGCCTTCACAAACCAATTCTCCCCAACACGACCTGATGTCAATGCTCTCATCTCATTAGAGTGAGCAGTGTTCTGTCAGCTGTCCTGACTTTCTGCTCTTCCACCTCAAAAGCCTGAAAGGCCGGGTGGACTAGCTTTCTCAAATGCACTGCTCTGAACCTTTACAATGCACAGGCTGAAGAGCAACCTGCAGAGCTTTGCCCATGTGCTAGGCAAGCCACAGCAGGCAGGCGGGCAGGCAGGCAGCACCTTGCCTTATCTGCCTGCTTGGCCATCCTACTCTCATCTCCCAACTGCCCAAACAGTGTGTGTTTCCTCTCACCCGACTGGTTGGACACATGAACATGGCCTTGTGTGGAGCAGCGCCTTGTGTGGAGCAGCAGAGGACACTGGTGCCAGTAACACTGATGGGGAGAGCATGAAGGCTATTGCAGGATATTGCAGAGGAAAGAGAGCATGAGTGGCAGCTGTTGCAACTGGGGGGACACAGGAGGGAGGACAGAGGATTGCAGAAGAGGGAAGGGACTCATAACTGACTCACATTTGATAAACCAATGTTTTTAGGACCCATTCATTAAGTTGAGTCATGTAGTTCAATTATGAGCTTACAGAAACCTCAGTCACATCTTCTAGGCTGTATTGTACCAATGGTTAGTTTAGAAGCTGGCTTTTACTAGATTTCCTTTCTAAATCTAGTATCTTTTAATTAACTCCCCCAGTTCCCAAAATTGTTTCAACACTGTAAGGGCAAATAGGACCCAATATGATGAAAAACTTCTTCCCATGAAGATGGTGGAGTGGGAGCCCAGAGAGGCTGTGCCATCTCCATCCTTGGAGTTTCTTGAGACCCAGCTGGACAGAGCTCGAAGCAACCTGGTCTGAGATTAAGTTGACCCTGTTCTGAGTAGGAGGCTGGACTAGAGGCCTCCTGAAGTCCCTTACAGCCTGAATTATCCCCTGAGCCTGTGACTTATTGTAATTATTTGGTTCTACATGTTGCATAATATGGCTCTTTGCATTTCCTCTGAAGAGCTTTCTATGGAGCCTGGCAGCTTCTTTTTGATTAAAGCCTCTTCCAGAAGACATCTGCTCTCAAACTGCAGAAATCAAAAAATGGAAAATTCACTGCCAATGCAAATTTTCTTGCACAATTAAAAATTTATGCCTCATTTTCAGTTTTAATGTATTTAACTTAACTTCAGTTTATACCCATTGGCTTTGGTACATGTGGTTCTCCCTCTATTAAATTAAGGAGTACTTTAGCACCCCTGGTTTTTAATATGCAGATATTATTCAACTCAGTGAAGGCACTCCTCATCTTGATTTTTAAATCAGTTAAACAAGTAGAACTCTGCTGAGCTTCTCCCAGTACTGTACTCCAGTCTTTTTTTATGGTTGATTTCTTTGCCTTCTCCAGATCTTTAATACCATTTTTAAAATTGGGAAAAACAAACTCTATGTTGAATTCTTCTCTGAACCTTAGCAACACTGCACAGAGAGTTCCAGGAGGAGTTTCGCTATTCTCTATCACTGTTTTCCTTCTTGTGCCTTTCTGCACCAGTGAGTGCTTTTTGAAAGCTGCCAGTTACCCAGATCTTACTCTGTAAGAGCTGCAAAAGATTTGTAAATAAATCACTGCAAAGTGCTTTATTTATGTCATATAGTGGTAGCTGGCTAATGAGAATGTCATGGGTAAATCCTCTCATATGAAAATATATTACATCTGCACAGGTCCTTCAGAAGCCAAACTTGTAATACATTCAAATAGCAAAACCATATTTATTTGGCAAGAGCTCCTTTCCGTGAAGTTATAATGCTTCGTATATTACTTATTAGTTGAGTCTTGTGTCAGCATTTCTGGTACATTGAATAAATTAATGACAGGGTAAGATCTTTATGCTTATTTAAGTTGTTTTACATCTCATTTTGACTATCAGTGCAACAAAGCACATTCCAGCCCTGGGTATTCCAAGATCTGTTAAAAATTACCTTCCCTGGACTAGGTAACTCCTCATGTAATTTATTTGAAGAATCCCAGCCGCAAGCTACCCAGGCCTGCTGATCTAAAAATAGTGTTTCTAGTAGATACTTTTGAACACCTTTTCTCATTATTAGTGGAAGGTACTTCACTGTTTGCTGATAGAAACTACAAGGGGAAAGTACTATTAGTCAAATACAAAACAGAAATACTGATGCCTCTTCCCATACTGAGAAGTTTACCTGACTGACAAGAAGCAGTATGCACCCTTGGGCTTTGTTTTGTTTCTGATATTTGTGTTCATTTCAAATTCTCCTTTTTGGTGGTTTTAGCCCTGCCAGAGATTATTTTTTTTCTCACAAGGTTTTAGCTTCTCTCATCATGTGGTGCTCTTGAAAAATTTTCGTTTATAATTTACATCAGCTGTTAAGCTTTTATGTTTTTTTCCATTTTCTTATGGAGTATTTTTTACATTTTTAATGCTGTCTTCATTTCACCATTTAGAACTAGATTCAGATATTACCTAACTTTGGTTATCTGAAATTTTGGTAACTCAGCTCCCTCTTCCTATGTTGGAAGGACATAGTTGTTCTCTGGAGGTCCATTCATTTTTCCCACAGCAAGTCATGCTGTGATAGCTGGCCTCAGAGCAGAGAAAGGCCCTAGACTATTTTGGTTGCTAGTGCCCCAGGGATGCTCAAAGCCCTGTCCAACCCGGCCTTGAACACTGCCAGGGACGGGGCAGCCACAGCTTCTCTGGGCAACCTGTGCCAGGGCCTCACCACCCTCGCAGGGAACAACTTCCGAAGATCTCATCTCAATCTCTCCTCTGTCAATTTAAAGCCATTCCCCCTTGTCCTATCCCTATAGGCCCTTGTCAAAAGCTCCTCTCCAGGTTTCTTGTTGGCCCCTTTAGGCACTAGAAGCTGCTCGAAGGTCTCCCTGGAGCCTTCTCTTCTCCAGGCTGAACAAGCCCAGCTCTCTCAGCCTGTCTCCATAGCAGAGGTGCTCCAGCCCTCAGAGCATCTTCGTGGCCTCCTCTGGACTCGCTCCAACAGCACCACGTCCTTCTTATGTTGGGGCCCCAGAGCTGGATGCAGGACTGCAGGGGGGGTCTCACCAGAGCAGAGCAGAGGGAGAGAATCCCCTCCCTCGACCTGCTGGTCACGTTGCTGGTGATGCAGCCCAGGATATGGTTGGTTTCTGGGCTGTAAGCGCACACTGCTGGGTCATGTTGAGCTTCTCATCAACCAACACGCCCACGTTCTTCTCCTCAGGGCTGCTCTCCATCTATTCTCCACCTAGCCTGTATTTTGTAAGTTCTGGTTGTTCACCTCTTCATTAAGTGCTGTCATTAGTATCTTCTCCTGTGTCTTCCTGTGCACTTATGAGACCCCTGCGGTATCTGTCTGGGTGAGCTCATTAGTGCCAGACAGCATTCCTTGGACAGGCCCTCACCTACCTGTTCTGTTGCTGGTGTGGTCACTGACATGCCCTTGGATCAGAGCTACCAGTGCTTTCCCAAACCATCTGCAACTACCACCCAGGGGTGATGACATGCCCAAAGCCATTCCTGGGGGTCAGTTTGGATAGGGCCACCCTGGTTGGGCGATAAGGTGTTTTAACAGCACAGACATGTACAGATCATACTGGAGAACAGTTGCAGGGTTTAGTTTAATACTATAGCCTCTGAATCTGCAGGGCTGCTGCAGTGGCTGCTGCAGGGCTCCCCATTGGCTGCCAACCTCATGTTCTCTGGCTACTCCAGCCAGCCTTTGGTTGAACAGATGAAGCCCCTTGCATGCAAGAGGGAGCCTGTCTGTCTGGGACAAACAGTGACCTGTCAGTACTGTCATCAGCAATTTTCTCCCAATATTTTTTATCTCCTTTTCCTCATCCAGGCTGTTGGCTTAGTTTTCCTTTTTTTTCTGAAGTCTCCTGTGATCACCTAGTGCCATTAGCTGGCACTCTCCTAATGAGTCGTCTGCAGTGGTGTCTGCCTTCTTGCAGGGCTTTTTCTTTCAGCTACATAGATATTCAGCAAGCATATCCTATTTCACTTTTTCCATTTCCTCAATGGTAATTTCCTCACTAGCTGATTTGATGATTTATTTAATAACTGCTCAGTTCTTCTAGCAAAGCTTCATGCCTCTTGAGGTATTTTTTTCACATCTGTAGTTAATGCTAAAGCCTCATTTTTCAAGCTAACAACTTTTTTGTAGAGTGGAGATCATTTAAGATCTTTTTGCTGACCTAGCTCACCATCTGGTCCTGCAACTCCCAGTGCTGATAGGAGGAACAACTGGAAACATGTGGGAGTGTGGGGAGGACAGCACTGGCCTCCAATATTGATGTTGATCCATGGTTGAGTGGAGCTGTACCACACATCTGCTACAGCAGAGTCTAAATACACACCTGAGAGAACCCCAGGTCTTGGGAGAAAAAAAACCAAAAGCATCTGCTCAGAAATGTGGAATTCTCTGCAGTCGTTCTCAGATACCTCTGTAGTGCCCTTAGTGCAGAGTTGGGAAAACATTTTTTAGTAGAGTAGTGAGAAGAAGCTTCTCTAAATTAAGGGGCAGGTTCTGGTTAATCCTGCTCAGATGGGAAATAAATGAGGAAAGGTGGATAAGTCAGCTCATGGATGCCAAGGCCAGAAGGAGCTTTTATTCTGTGAAATTTTTAATTCCATGACCTGAATTTCTGAGGAGACATGCTTACCAGTGGTCCTGCTGCCCCTGCACTGGCAGTCTGTGCAAAGCCACTGTCAGAGGGAACAGTTACCCTGAAAAAGCTGTAACTGCTGTTTCTGCGTAGATGAGAGTCATCAAAAACATGCTTCCAGCCTTTCTTTTAATGCACATTTCTCTATGAGGAGAAAATCTATGAAAACTTTCAAATTATGAAAGAAACTCTCAACTATGTGGTATTTTGCTCATTCCAAGGAACGTTCATATGGTTGAAATGGCTGTGACTCCACTGGCCCAGAAGGGTCACAGTGTATGTTGTTTCAAAAGTGGAAAAATTAATTCATATTTCACCTTTTCTCATCTTTCAAATTAGTAGCGATCCATACTGAGAAACATTGCATTGCAACAATGGGATTGTTTTCTCTGCATCTTTGTCCTTGCATCTTTAGTGCTTTTGCCTCCCAGTTTCTTCCCTCCCAGCCCTGGCTGCCTCCAGCTTGCTAATTCACCATTGTGAATCCCACCTGCAGAGGTCGTGGTATGCCCAGTGGTAACAGGCACTCTCTGACCAAAAAGGTGATATTGTGCCTCTCAGGCTAGGACAGTTTGGGTCTCTGTGATGGCAGATTTGAGCACACAGGGAACCGAATGCCATGCAGCGGTTGTGCACTCCAGATGGTACTTCTAGGCCTTAGAGGATGGTGGCCTGATATTTCTGGCCTTGAGAACAGCTAGACAGGCATTTCTGAGTACAGGGTAGGAAGAAAAGCCAGTAAAGGTCCTGTGTAAAAGAAAATATATCTGCTGAATAGCCTATCCTATATCCAAGATATCCATGCTGTCATATCCATCCTGTGTATTTGACTTTTGCCAACATTGAAGGCCATTTCAGATAGGAGTCTTCTTTTGAGCACGAAATAAATGACATCTTTGCTTTCCCACCACAGCTGTTGTGTCTGATGCCCTTGTTCCCTATTATGTCTGCAGATGTTTCTACAACTCGCCATATTCTGTTTTTCCATTGGGTCTGTTGTGTATTTTGTGTGTATATGTTTCCTTTTCATATGATAATTAATCTGTCCTGTTTCTCTCTTCACCTTTTTCTTTTGCCAACATTTGTAGGAAGAAGAGCAAAAGCAGGCAGTAAGTTGACTTCACTTTATAGGTGACCTAACTCTTTTTTTCTTTCTGCATGAAACCAATTTTATGTTAATTGGATTGTATGCAAATAATCCATGGGAATGTGGGGTCTTTCTCACTTGTAAATTTGAAAGCAACCTTCATCAGTTTCCAGTAGAGCATGTTTTTGTATATGTCCTTAAAGTTACTCCTCTCTCCCTTTCAAATTAAGTTTATTGCCATGGGTACGCAACTGGTGGCTGTATTCATTAGGTTTTTATAGAATTGTGCATGACCATCCAGGGTTGAAAATATGGATTCTCAGCTGGCTTCACAATTTATCTTGTTGGAGATTCTTTGGAGTATTTTACACTCTAAAAAAAGCTTTCTTGTCTCTTCAGGAATCCTTTAGTTTGCCTCCTTGCCATATACAAGTCCATGCATGAAAACTAATTAATGACTTAATATTCTGGGCATGGATCCATATCATTCAGTTATGATATAGTCTCCTTGAATTAGTCCCAGTATGCTCATTGTAAACAGGACGAGTAAACTAATAAGAGACAAGAATGCATTTGCTTTGTTACTGATATTCATTTTCTCTGTCCGCCTATTATAATCCAAATCCTGTGTTGATTTCGGAATCCACTCCAGAGGGAGCCCTTTTGCTTTTCTCAGAAATAGACAGATGTTCAATATCTTCTCTCCAGCAAAACAAATTTTCAGCATTTTTGACTGTGGTTTTCTTTATACACAAAGATTTAATGAAGATTAATCCTGTGTTTCTCATTGTTGGGGGTTTATACATGTTGTGTATGAGATACTCAAATTAGATATTGGATATATGAATTGGAAATTCTAGTGACTTGTTTTTTGTAAGGAACTGTATATCTTTGGGTAGCTTCTATTGCTGAAACACTTCAGGTCTACATGTGCTGAAATTGGCTTTTGGTGACTCCCAGATGGCCTTTTATTAAAGTCCTGTCATCAGTTTAACAAGAAGATGGTGGTAAGTGTGTATCTTCTCTTGGAGCCCAGCTAATCTTTAGCTTGTCCTGCCAGTGAAGTTTGCTGAGGCACCTTGCAGAAATTCTTTGGCTTAATGAAGGGACCAGATTGCAGCACGTGGCAGCAATCTTCAAGGAATTTCCTGGAGGAAGGAAAACAACCAAGACACCACCATCCATGTCTTCCAACTTTTAAGTGTGCAAGTGGAATGCTGTGTCGTATGTCATTCTCTTACCCAGCATCATTGGTAGGAATAACTGTCTGCGTGAAACACAACATTATATTAGCTCATTTTTCTTGTGCTGTTTATCTGGATTATGGAAATAGAAAAAGGGTAAATATGAGATCAAAGGAAGAATTTGCCCAATTTTACCTCCTTCTTTCACTGGAACATTATGTTAGTCGGAGGATAAGAGAGCCAAGATTGCTAAAATAATGTCAACACAGTGACATTCTGTCCAGTCCTATTCTGTTGGAATCAATGACAAATGAGCCAAAAGGATTTGAAACTCAAGAAGGCAGGTTTTGACCAACCAAAGGACACATCATTGATCTGTAGGAATTGAAACTTTACATCCTTACATTTGTATGGACTGAAGTAAGGACTTGGAGCACAGATTGGAAGTAGCTTGGAATGCCCTCCTCTAAACTACAAAGGTGCAGCCTGAAAAAGCTGGAAATCCCAGGATACAATGCTCCACTTGGCTGAGAAACACAGAGAAATCACAGAATAGCTGAGGTGAAAAGGCAGCTCTAGAGATCGTCTAGTCCATCCTCAAGTAGAGTCAGCTAGAGCAGGCCACTCAGGAATTTCTTCCATCATGTTTTGAGTATCTCCAAAGATGGAAATACCACAACCTTTCAGGGCAGCCGTTCTGTCTAGTGCATCAGTGCCCTCGCCATAAGAAAGTTCTTTCTTTACTTCATACAGAATTTCGTGTATTTTCATTTATGTCTGTATTTCCGTTCCATTGCCTCTGGTCCTTTCAGTGGATACCACTGAGAAGGATCTAACTCTGTTTTCTTTACTTTCTTCCATTAGGGATTTGTATGTGTTGATAAGATCCCTCTGAGCTTTCTCTTCTTGAAGCTAAACAGTCCCAGCTCTTTCAGCCTCTCCTCATATAGCAGATACACTGGTTTCTTAATCCTCTTTTTTTGGCTCTTCCTTGGATTTGCTTCAGTCTTGCTCCAAATCTTTCTTGCACTGGGTTGTCCAGAACTGGATACAACAGTCTGGATGCAGCATCATCAGTGCTGAGTTTTGGAGGATGATCACCTCCCTCGACCTGCTGCCAGCAGTCTTCCCAGTGCAGCCCAGGATGCTGTTGACTTTCTTTGCTGAAAGGGTGCATTGCTGTCTCATGTTCAGCTTCTCTGCAGGACCCCAGCATCTTTTTCTGCCAAGCTGTTTTCCAGCCTGTCAGCCCCCAGAGCGCACTTGATGCACAGAGTTATTCCTTCCAGGAAGTTGATTTTACATCCCTTGTTGAACTAGATGAGGTTCCTATCTGCCCATTTCTCGAGCTTTTCAAGGTTCCTCTGAATGGGAGCACAGCCATCTGCTATATCATCCACTCCTCCCAGTTTTGCATTGTCTGCAAACTTGTTGAGGGTGCATGCTGTTCTCTCATCTAGGCCTTTACTGAAGAAGTTAAATGGTACTGGCTCCAGTATCAAACCTTGAGGCACACTACTGGGAACTGGTCTCCATCTGGACTTGGTGTGGCTGATAACAACCCTACACATCACACACTGTATTTGTATCTGCACTTTTCTGGAGGGTAATGGCATATCTCTAGCTTGAAGACCAGAAGAACTCATTGGACCATACACTGGCTTCAAAATATCTTCAGGACCTCATGATCATCCATCTACTTCAATAACAGAAATACTTGAATAAGGGGCTGAACATCTGCGAGAGCGTGGTTTGAAGAAACACAGCCAACTGAAGAACTTTAAAATTACTATCAGACATCCCACTGTCCTTTAGAACCTCTACCAGTTTTGGTGACTCTGGAGTCACATCTTCCCTCTCCATGTGTTTAAAACCCTGCAGTAGCTAGGAAAGGGTACCTTTCTATGTCTTCTGTGTGCTCAGCCAGCCCTATCCTTGTGTCCACAGGCATGCGTCTTGGAAAAAGAAGCTAGAAGAGAAGAGCCTAGTCTGGTTAGTACCTCACAAAGGTCTACAGACTAGTCCAGAAACAGCAGGACCGTGTATGACGGAAAATGTGGAGCACCATCTAGGTTCTGTGGAAGAGAAAGCCCAAGTGATCTTAAAAGTCTTAGTGATCTGAAGTGATGATCCTCTCAACCCTTGATGAGATGGATTGATCATATGGTGGCAACATGAGTTTACATGAAGGGTTAAGGTAAATAGTAGGCAGAATAATGATCATTGGTTCGGGACTGACAGCGCATAAGAGCAGTAACATCAGCATCCTTTTTAGGAATCTCTGATTTCCCGTCACTGCTAAGCCTGCCACTCCCATTCTTAACCTGGTTTGTTCATGTATCTGCAGCCAGAGTGATAGCGTCTCTAAGCATTGAGTAAAGATCTTTGCTGCTCCTGGGAGGCTAATAAGAAGTTACTAGGCTGCTGAGGTTACAACCAAGTGCCTACAGAAAACTGTGATAACTGACTTTAATCTCCAGCAAAAGACTGAGCATAGTGGGATCAGAGAGACCAAACTCCAGTCACAAAAATGTTCTCAGAAGGCCCAGAATAGAATCATAGAATCATAGAATAGTTAGGGTTGGAAAGGACCTTAAGATCATCTAGTTCCAACCCCCCTGCCATGGGCAGGGGCACCTCGCACTAAACCATGTCGCCCAAGGCTCTGTGCAACCTGGCCTTGAACACCGCCAGGGATGGAGCATTCACAACTTCCTTGGGCAACCCATTCCAGTGCCTCACCACCCTCACTGTAAAGAACTTCTTCCTTATATCCAATCTAAACTTCGCCTGTTTAAGTTTGAAGCCATTACCCCTTGTCCTACCACTACAGTCCCTAATGAAGAGTCCCTCCCCAGCATCCTTATAGGCTCCCTTCAGATACTGGAAGGCTGCTATGAGGTCTCCACGCAGCCTTCTCTTCTCCAGGCTGAACAGCCCCAACTCTCTCAGCCTGTCTTCATACGGGAGGTGCTCCAGCCCCCTTATCATCCTCATGGCCCTCCTCTGGACTTGCTCCAACAGCTCCATGTCCTTTTGATGTTGAGGACACCAGAACTGTACGCAATACTCCAAGTGAGGTCTCACGAGAGCAGAGTAGAGGGGCAGGATCACCTCCTTTGACCTGCTGGTCACGCTTCTTTTGATGCAGCCCAGGATACGGATGGCTTTCTGGGCTGCAAGCGCACACTGACAGCTCATATTAAGCTTCTCATCAACCAACACCCCCAAGTCCTTCTCTGCAGGGCTGCTCTGAATCTCTTCTCTGCCCAACCTGTAGCTGTGCCTGGGATTGCCCTGACCCAGGTGTAGGACCTTGCACTTGGCTTGGTTAAACTTCATAAGGTTGGCAACAGCACACCTCACAAGCGTGTCAAGGTCCCTCTGGATGGCATCCCTTCCCTCCAGCGTATCAACCAAACCACACAGCTTGGTGTCATCAGCAAACTTGCTGAGGGCGCACTCAATCCCACTGTCCATGTCACCAACAAAGATGTTGAACAGGACCGGTCCCAGCACCGATCCCTGAGGGACACTACTCGTTGCTGGTTTCCAACGGGACATCGAGCTGTTTACCACAACTCTTTGCATGCGGCCATCAAGCCAGTTCTTTATCCACTGAGTGGTCCATCTATCAAATTGATGTCTCTCCAATTTAGAGACAAGGATGTCATGCAGGACAGCATCGAACGCTTTGCACAAGTCCAGGTAGATGACGTCAACTGCTCTGCTCCTGCCCATCAGTTCCGTAGCTCCATCATAGAAGGCCACCAAATTGGTCAGGCAGGATTTCCCCTTGGTAAAACCATGTTGGCTGTCACTAACCACCTCATTGTTTTTCATGTGCCTTAGCATGTTTTCCAGGAGAAACTGTTCCAAGATTTTGCCAGGCACAGAGGTGAGGCTGACTGGTCTGTAGTTCCCTGGGTCTTCCACCTTCCCCTTCTTGAAAATGGGGGTTATATTACCCTTCTTCCAGTCATCAAGAAGCTCTGTGTCTCTTGGACAGTCTTGGTCAGAAAATCATGGCAAGCTATAAGGAGTTTGTGTCAGGAGAGAGCCACTATTCCTGATCCTGGTATTTAAGGAAAGCCCATTAACTTCCATGCCCCATGTTCAGAGTTGATCTCCTGTCAAGATTTTGAAAGTTTCTGTACTGTCTTTCCCATGCAGGACTGCCCCTTGGAATCAGTGGCCCCAGTCCTGGTCACACCCTTGAGGAACAGCGCATTGTGTACAGATATTATTCCAGTAATGGAGTATGAAGCCACATGGTATTCATAGTTCACCACACTATTCTCTACTACTGCTAAGACTGTTGTGTCCCAGTAATAAAGATCTTTGCCAGCGTAGACCTTAATTTACAACAGGATCGTTTTCATGTCACAGCTGGTGAGAGGCTTGAATAATCTGCTAAATATTAAAACCTGTTTGTTTTATAGTCCAATGAACAGCCACTGGAGCTGTGCTGTTCAATATTGAGAAAAACGTTAAAGGAATTCAGAAAGATGTACATCACATATATGATGTCTTTGGCGTGTAGAACAATTCATACAACAAATCCAGAGGAGCATCAAGCGCTCGTACTCCCAACACAAGAGAACTTCTCTAATGCCGAACAGGCACAGGAATGACTTCACAGCAGAGGAGCTCACATGGGAGTGTTTAAACAGTGGAATGGAAATCTTTTCCTTTCAGAAGATGGTGGGAACCATATGACACAGCAGAGCAGATTGGGCTCATGAATTTCGAGGTTATGTTACCAATCGGAAAAAGCGGACACGCTCTCACCCAACAGTCCTTATGAAATCATGGAAATTGTGGGAGGGTTGTTCCTTAACCCCATGGAGAGGAGTCAGGAGTTCTCACTTTCCTCCCATCATTCAGATTCAGAGTATATAGATGATAGATACCTTTCTGTCAGCTTGAGAAGTGCAAGGGCAGCAGTGCATATTCCTTTAAGGAGGTGAACCACCTTAACCAACGGCTTTAGCAAAGCTGAGCCTAGACAAGAAGCTAGGGTGATACCTGTGCCCTTTCCCAAGATATGTAGAAACCTGTTAGTGGGAAATTCCTAGCCTTGAAGAGCCCTGTAATGGTTGAAGAAGTCTCATTGTGTTGATATCCAGATCTGAGACTGCTGTTCAGTTCTGTATCCATTTTTGCATCAGCCAAAGGTCCTGTACGCTTTTCAGAGTGGATCACTGATGCTCATCTGGGTGACTCCCGACATCACATACTGATGCATTTTAACAAGACTGTGAAGAATTCCTCCTAGTGCCTCAACACTGGAAGTCAGCTTCTTACACTGCATGGCCTCATTCATCTGCAGGGTGTGCCTTTGGTCTCTGGGGATGATTAGCAGGCTCTCAGCATTGATGGATTATGTCTGCCAGCTGTATAGCTAATAAGACCCAACTTGCTTGAATGACATTTGTTTATACTTGTAACTGAAAAACTTTTCTGAAACTAGTAGAAGACTACCTTCTGGAGGGTAGGATTGAACAGCCTGAGTAGCACGATGTAGAATAAGACTAAACTGCCTATTTGGGATTAATTTAAGGAAAGAACCAAATCAGGCTGCTTACTCCTGCAGCCTTAGATACTGTAATTTTTCTTGTACTGGTGCCAGAAATACTCCTGCCTATGGTTCAACTCACTAGGATAGGATGGCATAGCTTTAGAATAAGGTTTGAGTTGGTGCCTGCACAGTGAGAGCCATATTCATGGGCTTCCTGCAGGATACCAAACCTAGAAAAGCTCATGAGAGAGCCATTTAGATGTTAAAGATTTAAAGTCATGTAGGGAAAACAGGCCTTCATACTTACAGAGTATATCTGTCAGTAGACATTTCAGAAAGGAAGGCTGGGTCTGTGCTGATGCCAGATATCGGAGGTGAAGATGACCTTACCCTGCTCTTTAGCTGGCAGCACTGCTCCTAGCAGATGACTTTTTTCGGTCATGAGGAGAAAGGTTTGGCAGGGAATAGCCATGGATACACATCAGGATTACTTTTTTTGGAAGTCTGTTTGCTCTGATGGATCTCACTCTCCTTTGGTGGTTGAGTGTCAGGTAAGAGACGAATCCCAGAATCATGAGTTGGTGCTTCCTATCACAGTGGCATTGAAGTATAGACCGATGCATGGAGGTGATGTCTGCAGAAGACCTGGTTTCTGTCTGCAGAGAAAGAAAGCCCCTCTCCCCACACCAGTGGAGCGTTAATGAGTTCTCCAGGCTCACACTGCCCTCCCCTGCACCTTTTGCCATCTGCGTTGAGCTCAGCGGGCAGAGCTAAGAGGATTGAGCGTGGCTCGGTCAGCAGCAGGGCAAAGTAGGTTGCTGCTTTTCTTTCCAATGCTGTGTCTAGCAGATGATGAAGGCCAAACACTGTGGACTTCTGTCAGAGCCTTCCCGAATAAACACAGACCAGCGGTGGCTGGGTCTGGTGGCTCCACATAAACCTGCTGCTGGAGGAGAGCAATGGAGAGGTGCAAGAGCCTCTCCTGATGCTTGCCTGGGGACTGGGTGGCCTGGTGCTGTCCATCCAGGGGGATTTAGTCATCCTGTCCCATGTCAGAGGGCACACAAACCGCACAAGGGAGTAAACGCTGTCAAACAAACTAAAACAGTACAGAGTATTTAGATGTTTTTAGTCCTGAACTGTAGTAAACAGAGATATTTTCCAAGACTGCAGTTGAGAAAGTTGTCAGGGAGAAGCATGGTTTTTCCTGTGTTCCCGCTGTCCCACAAAGAGGTAACAGCCATAAGCAGGACAGTTTCTGCAGAGTCCCGCTCCATTCATGCCTTCCTTGAATCACATTCCTCTGTACTTAATCACGTTTTGGATTGCACAGCTAGAAACAGGCAGGAGTTTGTTCAGTTTCTTGTCTTCCAAGTCCTGCCTTCACTGAGAAAGACGTGTGCCAAGTTCCAACTTTTAAGCTGCTTCCATTTTTAACAAAGCTCTGTGCAAAAGCATTGCGACCACACTTGCTTTGGACTTGGGGGAGAAATACACTTACGAGTTTTAATGTACTTCAAAACCAGCTGAAGGGGTTAGGTCTATTTTTTAAACAGACCCTTGGTCAAGGGGCTGCCCAGCATGAGAATTTTTCAATTTTTGTCTTCTAGAGGTTTCTGTTTATTGGATGCTTTTTTGTTTTAACATGTGTTATTTGTGAAAAGAGGATCAGAAATGAAGCGGTGTCAGAGCGTTTACAGCAGGATGTGCAGTACTTGCACGCAGCAGTTCCTATAGATCTATTGTGGGTGGTTATAAGGAAAGTCAAAGGTTGGTTGTGTGTCATATGTGCTCAGAGGGGCTCCAGGAACCCCAAGAGCTCATTTCTGTATTCAGGGTGTTCTCCCCCTCCTTATGATGTCCCATTTTGATGATAATAAATTTGAAACACAGTGGCTGCAGGAGAGCAGCGTCCTTTCTTGGAGAAGGCGCATTTGCACCCCTGGACATGGCAGCTCTGCTGTCTGCTGGCCATGCTGCCAGCTGGCTGTAGTGGAAGGGAAGGTGTTGAGATGTGTTTCAGTCAGGTGGAATGACCAAGACGCTGGTTCACACATTGCTTTGGATTGGGTTCCTACCTGCAGGCTCCTGAGTGAGTCGTTGCAGAAATTATAGGGACGTCCCATCCCAAGAGACACTCTGCCTAAGGGAGTGGGGGCAAGGGGCACAGCTTTGGAGGGAGGTTGTATGCAGGAAACTATGTGAAAGCTGTATATCATTATAATGTAGCACTTGTTTTGTAGGTCTCTTCAGGACACAGATTAAATACAGGCAGTTCTCCCTTATTTCTGCAGTGGGCTCGGAGTGCTCTAGGCACCAGAAGAACCCAGGTCTTGCAATGGTAGAGGCAGCCTCATGTCCTAGAACTGTGCCAACCTCCCTAATGCAGGTTCTGCCGGCTCCAGGATAACTCTAGCAGATCTGGTGGGGTGCTCCTGCACTCCCCAGGAAGCCCAGGGTCTCACGGGCTCCTTTAAACTGTCAGAGGGGAGATTTACATGAGATATGAGGAAGAAGTTGTTCCCTGTGAGGGTGGTGAGGCTCTGGCACAGGGTGCCCAGAGAAGCTGTGGCTGCCCCATCCCTGGCAGTGTTCAAGGCCGGGTTGGACAGGGCTTGCAGCAACCTAATCTAGTGTGAGGTTTGGGAGATTGGAACTAGATGAGCTTTAAGGTCCCTTCCAACGCAAACCATTCTATGATTTGATGACAGGACAGGAGCATAGAGCCAGCTCAGGCATCATGATGTGCCCCAACAAATAAATGTGGACATCGTGGGAACTGCTGCAGAAACGATGGCTTTGCTCAGATTTAGCCTGGATCTGACCTGCTGGGACTAATAATCCCATTAGAGCTCAGCTGCTTGCTGCAGAACTGCAAGTGCCATCACACAGCACCCACTTCTTGAAGCCCAGCATCTGTTAGTGGGGTCACCATGTCATGCCAAAGCAGTAGTCAGAATGCAAGATCATCATATATTCAAGCCTGAGCTTACTGTGGTTTAGGTAGAGGTGCCATGGGAGCAGTGCTTGAGCTGATAACCGCCACCAGATCTGAGCTGTCTCTCATCTTTGACATGAACAAGCTGTAGTGTGGATGATGCTCCAGAGACTGCAGAGTAAGAGCAGTATCTGGGAGGTGTCCAAGCATGGGCTGTTGGTTTGGGCCGTACCAGCAACAGCTTTATTCTACAAGTCACTTAATATGAGAAATCTTGCTTCTTGGCAGTTTAGTAATATTTTTCAAATACCCAGCTATATTTGTCCAATACCCAGGGTTCAGCTTTACAATAAGCTGTCTTTGGCAGCAAAGCCAGCTTGAAACATTCCTTTTCCCATGCCAATATTCCCTGCTCCAGCATTTATGTTCATACAGTTTTTGAGGGGCTGGGCTACAGATCAGAGCACTGAAATCACCCTTCTTACAAACAGCATTCCTAGAAAAAAGGTGAAGCCAGAAGCTCTTGCGACTTACACCTCCATTGACCTTGCATCAGATCTTAAAGAAATGCCAATCCAAACTGGTAGTGTCTGGATGAAGTTCCTGGGGTTGATCTTTTTTTAAGCTCCTTGGCAGAAAATAGGTAGTGAGCACCTGTGGGTCATGGAAAGAGTAGCAGCAGGGACCTGGTAGTTTCTGTTACAGCAGATCAGAAAGGAGGTTATAAAAGCTGACAAGCAATGTCTCCCCAGAGGCAGTAATTATTTAGAACCATGAATTCAGTGCTTAGGTTTATCCTATAGGAATATTTCCCGTAAGTGTTGGTCACCATTAAAGGTCTCATGGGCAAGGTGAGAGTGGGAGGGTTTTTTTTGTTGAAGATGTTCTCCCACTTGCATGGGTGTTTCTGTCCTTTGTCACTTGTTCACGAGAATTCACTGTGGTGTGGTTTTGGTGGTGTTTTTCATTGCACATAAAAGTATCCACCAAAGCATTTGTTGCCACATTTCAGTATAGATATTCATGAGCCTGTAGATGTTGTGTTTCCGATGTGGAGATATCATTCAGATGACTGGGCAGATGTACTACAAGGCTTTGCATTTGTTTTGGCAAGATCCAGTTTTGCTTAATGTTTGTTTAATCCCCAAGAAATGTGGTGCTGATGATGGGTTTGGCAAGACTCAAAGCTAGAAGACAGAATTCTGGAATAATTTGTTTTAGCATGTTTTCTTTGAGCACAGGTTGTAACTGGTTAAATGATTATCCTTGTAGAGACCAGGATGTGAAATATTTATTGCATTCCTGCTGAATTTCATAGTCATGCTGAGTCTTCTAAAACAATGTTTTCTTCACTTTGTAGTCAAGGACCTGCTCTAGTATGTAAATAAGCTTAAGTAAGCGCAAACCAAGCATGCACACTCCTCCTTCAGGGTACGATGCAGCATAATGCTTAATTCTCCACAATTACTAATTCCTTCTGCTGTGTTGTAGCACTGGGTTGGCACCCAAATACAATTGATAGATGCCATAAATAGTGGATATGCTTAGCTTTTCCACAGCATTTTAATCTTAACCAAACAACATAACCATACATTTCCACATCTTTCAGTATTACATTGAGTGTGTCCATTTCAGAGACAGGGAAAACCGATACTGTTTTAGACATTCAAGACTATCCAACAAGATGTTGATGAAATTCAAATGAGAGCTGTTGCCTGTATCTTGGCTGTCACTTGTAGAAAGGATTGGTTCTTGTACACAATCATGGAAAACATGGCAGAAGCCCGTGTAGCAACTGCAGATGCCGTAACTTCTTGCTGATGGACTGCCTGCCTCACACCTCACGACTGCCATCCCCAGAGCTGACCTGCAGACATTCAGTAGGATGGAAGGTGTATAATGCTGTTAATGCCCAGTAATTCAGTTGCAGAGAAATTAATATTAAATGTGTTTGTGTGTGCATTTGTAATACTTTCCCTCCTATCATTATCCAAGCCGAGAAGGGTAATCAAAGCCACATGAAGGACATCTGGATCCAGTGTTGGTTTATATGGCACCTGGCCCTTATTAATAGTAATGAGGAAATGGCAGTTTGGGATTTCTTGACCTCACATGAAATTCATTTCACTGGGCAAAGGTTGCTAACAGATGGCAGCAATTTGGGGCTCATTTCATCATCTGTTACACAGACTTTATTGCTCTATTTTGGCCCCTTCCTTTGTAAGGAGCTATCCCTTTTTCCACCTCATCTCTTTATAAGGGTTGTCTTTTTCAAAGGGAGTCCTGAAACATCTTGTTAAAGCATGTTATATGCAGCACAAGGGTTTAGGTATGGTATGATACAACAAAATGATCCCTTTGAGCATAAATCACTCTTTTAGTGTGTTGTAAACTTTTATCTTTTTGAAGTTGGTAGTTTCTTCTGGGTTATTGGCCTCTTTCCAATTTGTTCTTTATTTCCCCAGCCCACAAATACACTTTTGCACTCCATCTTTGAGCAAATGAAAGAGCTATGAGAAGACACAACCCCATGAATGTTGACACAATGCGCTGTCTCCAACCAGCATTTGTGTCACTGAAGTCTATTCAGAAATGTATCCCAGTGAGCTGCATGCCAGCAAGCCCAGTTTTGAAGAGTGCATAGCACCTATGGAAGGGATTTGCATTTTGACATCTACCTTACTGTCACCACCTTGGAATTGATTTCGGTTACCCTTAGAAAACATCCCAGGTCGAGCAGCCGAGAGGAGATCTTTGCTCCAGCTTGTTCCTAGGTTGGCTGGAAGGTGACTGGGTGTTCTCCCTACTGGCCATGGAGTTAGTTGCTGAATGGGACCATTTGTGGTGCTCCTGAAAGGGTAAAACCTTTGAGAGTGTGATTTGCTTTACTTTTGGGGGGATTTTTTTATAGTTACAGCTGATTTGAAGCATGCTAGAAGTAAGATAAAGAAACATAGAAAATACAGATGCAATGCTGTTTAGTATTAAAGAAATACTATGAATTCAAGACCTTGGAAATGATGAGGTTCAATAGTTGCTTATTCAGATGTTATGTTGGGCATTATAGTGATAGCTTCCTCTTGTATGGTGATGGCTACTGCACTGCGACAACACATATTTACAACCTACCTATCAAAAAAGTCAAAATACTTCACATAGTCAAACTCTAGTGTAAATATTACACTGTACTACAGAAATAAAAAAAAAAACCACCATACCTGGAATCAATTTATCCTTAGTGCTAGATCAAAATAGTCTTACCTAAGAGCCTGATTATATGAAATAACTGTTCCAGCTGTAGATTTGGCCTTTCATGATGCTTTCAGACTGAAACCTCTTGAGGGTTTTATTTATCAAAGTGAAATGCAAGTTGTTCTAACTACTAAAATCATCACGTAATCCAAATTAGGTTTAGAGATAAATGCTTGTATTGTATTTGTGATTTAGTCTGACTACTGTAAATATCCCTACAATTTACAAGCTTAAAGCAGATGTGCTTGAATCCACGAAGAATTAAAACAGCAGAGAAATAGAAAATCTTGTTATTTGAACTGATGTAGTTTAGGAAAAACCCTGCTCATGTGGATATTAATTTTCTTTTCTCTGTTGAAATAAATTCACCAAGTGGGGGTGAGGGGGGTGCTAACTTTAGGAAAGATCTGAATTCAGGTAGCCTCCTGGGACTGAATAAAAATAAAAGCAGCAGTGCACCCATGGAACAGTCAAACCCCATCGTCTGTACTCGTTTGAAAACATGCCGTGTTTGCTTCTAGCAGCCTCGGTTCTCCAGATCTTTGACAGTTTAATCCTGTGTTTCTGACAACATTAATGGGTTCGTCAAATTAAATAAAATACAGAATTCCAGGAGATCTACATCTTGTAAGTTGGGTTACACTGTTATGAATGCTTTTGGTACTCATGTGTGTCAAGGTCAGACTCTGCTGAACATTGATGCATATCCAGATGTCAGATATGCCCTTGCTCCACTGGGTTGGAGCGGTTGTGACAGCCTTGGTCAGTACTGCCCTCTTGGCAAGATCAAATTGCCAAATTCTTAGCTCCAATTATTTCTCTCAAAGATTCCTGCAGTCTTTCTGATCCACGGATGTGCAGCCTCCGTAGTTGGCTTTGGCCTGTTTGAGCTGGATGCTGACAGCCAGGTTCACACCAGCCTAGCCTGTATCTTAGAATTATCGAAACATAGAATGGTTTGGCTTGGAAGGGACCTTAAAGCTCATCTAGTTCCAACCCCCTGCCATGGGCAGGACCACCTTTCACTAGACCAGGTTACTCCAAGCCCCGTCCAACCTGGCCTTGAACACTGCCAGGGATGGGGCAGCCACAGCTTCTCTGGGCGACCTGTGCCAGGACCTCACCACTCTCACAGGGAAGAACTTCTTCCTCATATTTAATCTAATCTAAGTCTACTCTCTGTGAGCTTAAAATCATTCTCCCTTGTCCTGTCCCTACAGGCCCTTGTCAAAAGCTCCTCTCTAGCTTTCCTGTCAGCCCCTTTAGGCACTGGAAGCTGCTATAAGGTCTCCCTGGAGCCTTCTCTTCTCCAGGCTGAACAAACCCAGCTCTCTCAGCCTGTCTCCATGGCAGAGGTGCTCCAGCCCTTGGAGCAATTTCGTTGCCTCCTCTGGACTCACTCCAACAGCTCCACATCCTTCTTATGTTGGGGGCCCCAGAGCTGGATGCAGTACTTCAGATATCCCTTTACGCATCTCTCTTCCTTAGTATAGGAGACTGGAAACCTCTCGTCCCCAAATTCTCCTACTGCCAATAGTGGCTGATATCAAGAACTTAATCACCTTGATATCAAGGATATCAAGAATCTTCACCATCCATTTCAGATTCTAAGTCTTATTTCTATTGTCAAGAATGGTTGCAGACAGTATGTCGTCTGTGACATCAGAAGATGCCTCATGGTATCGTCATCTCCTTTGATGACAGGAGTAGCCTTTGGCAAAGGCCATTAGGAGGAAACAGGCAGAAGCTCTGAGCTCCATCATGTCCAGCCTCCCTACCGAGGAAGCCGCTGCCAATGCTTTTGGTAGGTTTATAGCACAATTACTTGATGTGGTTGTATGTTACAAGAGATCAGGCTTGATGTCTAGAAAGTCTTTCCCAGCTCTGTACTACCCTAAAAAGCAGCAGGTAACTGAAGATTATTAGAAGAATTCATGATTTTTAGAGACTTTGTTGATAGTTTCATCACCAGTGAAACCTCTTAAGAGATTTGATAGTGCGGATGTTGTCCAGCCATGCTGCTGTACTGGTCCTCAAGCTACCCATGTTCAAATGGCTGGAGATCAGAGCTAAGCCTGTTTGCCAGGATTTGTGTCAGTACCACAGCGAAACCCATTTGCTGAAGGGCACCTTTAAAGGCTGACGACCACAAAAGCCCAAGTTCTGTGTCCCTGTCTGCAAGCAGCCGGGCCACAATAGACAAGTCCAGCTTTTATTTAATCTGGAAAAGGGTGATTCTCTTCCTCTTAAAGCTGAGGTGGTAATGAGGGACGTAGGGGAGCTCTCAAGGCAGCTGGGTCAGACAGCAGGAGACAGTTTGGAACCAAGAGCAGCATGAAATGATGATGTACAACATCAAGGCTGCAGGCATTTGGTTTCCCTAAGAAAAGGAATAAGGGAAAAAGTCGAGATTGTTAAGGAGCCCGTGAACTGTGTGTGCCGGTACACACTGTGCACTGCCTGCCTGACGTCTCGGCTCCCTGCTGTGGACCCTGCGGTTCATTGGCTCAGCCAAGGCAGCACTTGCGCTCACAGCATCATAGGCAACTGCTGCTCTACCCACAGGGAAAAACCCAAAATACAGCAGAGATCATCAGTCTGTGTCATCAGCCACGGTACATGCTGCTCAGCTGACAGCTCTGTGAATTTGGTGCTGTTTTTGTGAACCATCTGAGAACGAGGGAGCATGAAATTTAAGAAACCTCACTGCTCAGCCCGTGGCATCAGACACAAAGGGGCAGAAGCCATTGCCTGTGCCTCCCGTATCCATTTGTTTGCCAGTCTGTGCTTCTCATGATCCTTCTTCTCTCAAGTGATGCTTCTTACATGAACCTGTTACAAAAAAGCATATGCTTGTTGCTGTAGATAGGAGCTAATGACAGTTTTTATTCCTGCTGGGTTTTTTTCCTTTTGAAGAAGAAAGAGATCTTTTGAAGTTGGGTTGGGTGTTTTTATGTTTGACCCAAAAAGATGCAGAAAAAGGTGCCTCTGTCTCAGGTTCAGGATGGTAATGCTTGCGTGTTTCTTACTGTCCTCCAGCTCTGAAGTGATAAGGCCGGAGTATGCCCTATTCTTACTTTCTTATGTAAGCTCCTGGAAAATATGAGGAACAGATCATATTATCATCACAGGGAATAAAATCTGCAGGGACTTGTCTGCTCTCAGTCAGCAGAAATTTCCTATCAGAAGCATACCACTTAAATTTGATCCCAGCCATCAGCGTATGTTCTATGCATGGGACAGAGGGTGGTTCATCAGCCTGCGCATCATGCTTCGCATGCTCAGCTAGATGATCAACCTGGGAGTTTTCCATTGGAAAACACAGCCTAGAAAGGGAGGAGAGAAGCTGTTCTTGGGCTGTTCCTTGGGCCTCACTCCCTTACAGCGACAGGACTAAGACTTTCAGATTATCTCCCTTCCTTTTGTGTCTTTCTGCAGCTCACTGAAAGGCCGCAGCATCACATCAGAGGCTCTCGTGATGCGTCATATTCCATGTTTGTGTGTTATTAATTAGCTCGCAAGCCACTCCTTCCAAAGATCAAAGGAGCTGCGCCAGGACACAAGAAGCTTGCTTTTGAAAACATGCCTCCAACAGCTGTAAGGCAATGGAGCAGCACACTGCCTTTTATTAAACATACGATCCTTGGTTTGGGTCTCAGCAAATTTGGGAGAGCAGTTCTTCAATCTCAAGTTCACATAGCAGCTGATGCTTCTCCTGTTCATCTAGAGTGGATTCCACTTCCTCATATTTCTCTTAGATCTAGTAAATCTTTCACCTTTTACGTAAGGTGTAAGTCCAATTTACATTTTATCAGTCTGGGAAAGTGGGCTCATGGGATTCATGCTGCCACGCACTCAGAAGAAAGGAGTCAGCGCTTATCGTGCCCTCGCAGGGGCTGCTGAACCTGTGTGAATCCCATGAGCATCCTTGCCATTGCTCATTGCCTAAGCCCACAGCTAATGTGGGCATCTGCCCCGTGCCAGGAGCAGTGTCTCAGCTATGCCTGTGCTGAGGAGCAGAGAGAAGATTCCTCCTGTCCCATGAATGAGCACCCACCCTGAGACCCAGCCTCCTCCCACAGTGGCGCTTTCAGTAGGTAAGTAACCATCCTCTCTTCTTCATCCAGGGATGCTGCCCATTCTAAGTGCAGTGGCCAGGACGGCTGTACTCACCAAGCCTCTGAGCATCACTAATATTGCTGGGCAGGGGGGAGGAGGAGGAGGAGTGCTTGATGTACTGCAAGCAAACCATGACGAGGCGGCTTTACTGGCTCTTTCCTATGTCATCTCCTCACGCTTTTCTGCTTTTTTGTGTAGGCCATTGCCTGTGGAGGCATAGACTGAGGAGTAACTTCACGCACAGATCATTTGATGAGGTTATTCATTTATAAAGTATTTGCAGCACCCTTGCGTGGCAAGCCTTACAGACAACTAATCTGCATTTCTTATTGCTTCTTGTAAGGGCCAAATATGTTAAAAAAGGATGACAAATCCATGAGAATTTTATAGGTAGCACACTTCAGAAAAGTAGTGAAAGTTGCTAAGTAACCAGCTGCTGCTTACCTATGAAAATTTATAAGACCGTGGCTTCAAAGAGTGTGGAAATGACTAGTTACAAGCACTGTAAGCCTTCCATTTTCTGCATAAGGCATAGAGATATTTATCCAAAGAACTACAAATTTCATCACAGCACAGCAATTTTTCTCGGTCCCAAAATAAATATTTATTTGTAATCACAGTCTTCCTGAAACAGGTTTAAAACATTTGTTTTGATCATCTTCTACAGAAATTCATGTTACATTAGCAATGAGATACACTTCCCTTAAACTGTGTTCCTCATTGTGTTGTAGCCTACTCATCAAACACTTCATTTATCTTTTAATCTATTTTAACCACTTCACAGCTATTCAGAGGAAATATTTAGATACAGAAATCAAACTGTGTACATTTTTTATTATTCAGTGTTTAGATTTAAGTTTACTGAGAGTAAAATCTGCATTTCCATATCCTTGTTAAGGCTGTATTGATTATGCTGGTCTGTGGTTAGTGAAAGATACATCTTCCTAATAATCCTTTTTTTAGTACTTTGGCTGATATGAACATCAGCACCGTTTAGCAAACTTAACTTTTGAAGGAGAAGACTGGAGCCTTGAGCAATGTCTCACTCAGAGTGAGACTAATGGTACTGCTTTCGTGGCACTGGACAGGACCTAAACGCATGGGGGTTTAGGCTAGGTCATTGGAGAACTTTGAGACTTAGTTCATTGGCTCTTAGGCTAGTTCATGAGGCTGGTTCTCACTGGAAAAGGACTTTCGACAAGGGCCTCTATGGATAGAAGAAGAGGGAATGGCTTTAAACTGACAGAGAGGAGATTGAGATGAGATATGAGGAAGAAGTTCTTCCCTGTGAGGGTGGTGAGGCGCTGGCACAGGTTGCCCAGAGAAGTTGTGGATGCTCCATCCCCAGAAGTGTTGAAGGTCAGGTTGGATGGGGCTTGGAGCAACTTGGTCTAGTGGAAGGTGTCCCTGCCCATGGCAGGGGGTTGGAACTAGATGAGCTTTAAGGTCCCTTCCAACCCAAACCACTCTGTGATTCTGTGATATAATCTCTCTTTTGACCTTTAACACATGGAAGTTTTTCAATGGAAGAGTGGATGAATAAGCAAAAACTTTGTGTGCAGTTCTTGGGAACACCAAAGGAACACATGGGATTTCTTAGTCCCCATTCATGGACTTTGTTGAAGTCATCTCCAGACCCTGATATTGATGACTGTGCTTCAGTTACACAAAGCAGCACTGAGACTGTGTGACTACTCCACACAGTGTTACCAGTGTTACCTTCTTGCCATTTTCATTGCATCAAGCCCCAAAAGGTAATATCTGAGGACTTTTCACAGATTCAGCTAGGGACAGCTAGTCAAAGGAGGATCACGTTTCATTATGTCTTGACTGAGCCCAAATAGGCATAGTACCGTTCCCAACTTGTCCTCTGGAGAGTCTCTGCAGTTTGTCAGCACTGTTGGTTGCAGACTGAGTGCTTGTCTCTCTTGTGAATAATGTATTGTTTTTTCACATTCCCAGTGGCTCCCAGTCCCTGCCTTGCAAGCAGCATACGGTATAGCCTTCGTGTGCTTCATGCTCGTGCTGGCCTGAGTGTCCTGTTTCATGGCCAGCACTGGAACACGTATGTGTAGCCACAGCCTGTCTTTCTAAATTAATCATGCCTGTTTCAGCCATTTCCATGGCACAACACAGAACTGTGCTATTTTGGCAGCAGGTTAGGCTACAGCAACACCTGCGTTGGCAGTGTTCATCACCAACGCAGATCTTCCAGAGCACAGTCTCCAGTGTCCTTGAGGACTGCATAAAATATTGGGAAAGTGTTCCAGGAAATGATGGAAGCCATGAAGAATTTAAATATTTTCCCGAGTTTTCTGTCCTCGCCCACGTTCTGTCTTCATTGGCTCCTTCTCCTTTTTTCCGACAAACTCAAACCTTGAGCCACTTTTTTTAAAGGTCCTGCAAAACCTTGAGTACTCTGTTGCTTTTACGCTTCCTTTCTGACATGACAGCCATGGTTTTAAACAACAGATGAACAACCTTGTAAATCCATTCAGTGTTTTCTCCACTGTCAGCATCTGAAGCTGTATCGTTAATTAATGATTAATTCTCAGATGCAGTCAGTAATTGTTTCCATCACCACCCCACATCAGTCTCCCCCTGGGATGACTCTGTACCTTTTTTCCCCTGCATACGTCAGTGAAGTCTCAAGGGCTCAATTTAGAACCAGAATTACTGCTCTCCTCCTTCACCCGATTGCCACTGTGGGTCCCTTTATGAGCATGTACACACCATGACTTGTAGCAGTTACACAGTCCTCCTGGCAAGTGGTGATCCCTGCTGCAAATTGCTAATGGTCCTTCCTCCTCACTCATGAGCTGGCTCCGAAGATCTCTGGATGATTCTCCTGTAGGTGGGAGGGATCTCTGGAGGTCCCCGGTCCAACCTCCTGCCTGGAGCAGGTCCAGCTGGAGGAAGTTGGACGGCTTCCTTCCCTGGCTCTGCTGACTGCTAACACACCCCAGGAGGTGGTTGACCTTTGCTGCAAAGGCATGCCGCTGGCTCCTCTTCCATGGAGTTTGGCTTGCACCTTCTGCAGCAATGATGGACAGGACCAATGTGTCAAGGAGGCTGGGAGCCCAGCTTTGCACTTTTTTCCCTACAGCAAATTCATTTGTTGACTCAACATAGCATTACCCTGTAGTGAGTAATACCTAAAATAAGTGCAGTATAACAGATAGCCCACATTCTCGTGGTTGGGCACCTTGCGTGCATCAAGAGGATGCATCTCTTCCTGAAGAGATGTATTGCTCTTAAAAACCTGGTCTAGTGGAAGCTGTTGAACTGAATGATCTTTAAGGTCCTTTCCAACCCAAACCGTTCTATGATTCCATGATAAATATGGAGCTTCTCATGCTGTTGTCATGACTGGTCAGATAAAGCCTGAGCCAAACCATGAAACAAATGCAGGTATTTACTGGGTCTAAAAGAAGAGTTTTGGCTTGAGAAGTCTCTTTTCTTCCTTCAAGCTTTATTGAATAAAACAAGAGTTGCAAGCTCAGAGAAATCAGATTTTTCAGTAATTGCATGATACTGTAAGAAACTGTTTTCTCTTTGAAAGTAACAATATTCTGTTACAAAAATGTGCATTTTTGTCATTTATCTTTTCCATGAAGCAGGTGGTTTTTCCTCAAAGGAGCCTTTTTCAGGTGACTGAAACATTTCAATTCATCAGGAGAACTACTGTTCCCCTACCATTGTTTTTTATGCACTCCTCCAAGTTTGTGTCATCTAAACATAGAAAATTGAAGGGGTTTTTGTTTAAAAACATCCCGAAGGCTGGGAACTTCACTCTTCAGTGAATACTTTTATGCTCAGAAGACATTTACATTTGCATAGCAAAGGTTCTCAAATATTCAGAAATGTCAAAATCATGTTGCACGTACAGATTTCATGGTGCTCTTTGGTTCACACACACCTATTCTGAGGACTAGACGATAGGCAATACGGGACATAGAAAATGTGCAAGATCGGAGTTTGCTTGCGCGTTGAGCTCTCCCTTACCAAGCCTGTGCTCACCAAGACAGGTGACCACCTGTGTGGCTGCACTGTATCAGAGCTGGCCCTGAGCTACCCAAACTCCCAGGGAGGCAAAGGATGGGCACAGCTTCTCAGTGCACTTGGGTCCCTGGTGTCCCCTTCCAGAAGACCCTTGGCTCTCTGGCTGTGCTGTGGGCAACAGTGCTCCTTAGGGAAGGGTTGATGGTGTTATCTCTTGCCTTTCGTCTCAGACTGGCATAAACCCATGCAGGATTCCTCTTGTCACTTAAGTTTCTTGCCCAAAAGTTCAGAAGTCCATCTTGGAAATTAGTCTGAGCGGGCCATGGACTCCTGAAGGCGAGTGACTATTTAACCAGCTGGTGTGACATTCTTTTTATCATAGCACATTTCACCTGGTTAATTCAGGTCTTGAGTCCAGTAAAATTCCATTCTGTGTTAAATTGTTGAGCCAGAAATGTCTCTGACATTACTGTGAAAACATGATGACACAAAGGATCCACTGGTTTGCATTCCAAGTTATCCCACTGCTGTATCACATGTTGTTGAAAACCACCTTGTCTTCATTCCAGGATGTACGTATCTGGCTTCAGCTGGGTTTGATTTACCTTTCCTTGCTAGATTAAACATTTCTGGTATTCTGTATTTTCATCCTGTGAATGTATCTACCTACTTAGAAAATAAAGTCAGCTCTTAATTACCTTTTGGATGACCTAAGAAGGTAGAGGTCTCGCAGTATTTTTAAATCTTTAATTAGTGCCTCCGTTTGGCTTTTTTTCTTGTGAGCACTTTTTCCTCCTGACTCTCAGTTTTACAATATGGTCTCTCGAGGTATTTTGCTCAGGTGTTCCAATATCATCACCATTAGTACCCTCGATACATACTGGTTCCGCTTTTGCCACAGCAGCCCACTGAATGATCATCAGTTATAATCCTTCGATTTTTTGCTATTATACTCTTGTATCAGCTGCTTCTATTATTTTGCCTGTTTTTAATGTTAGGCTAACTGATGATGGCTACCCAATCATTCTGCTTTTCCTTTTTAATATTATCCAGGAAAATGCTAACCATCTGGAATTTCCTTGTTACTTCAAGATTTATTAAAGAGGGGTATCAGTAGGCCAAAAAACTCTTCAAGCAATTCTGCAGGGACTCTGAGGCTCAAGTTATCCAGCCTGCTGCCTTTGAAAGTAAGTATCCTCAGAGAACAGTGCGTCGAATACTGAAATCCTGTGCTATAATCAAGTCATAAAACCTGGTCCCAGAACAATGACAGCTTTTTCCAGCATCAGTTATTTCATCTTTGTTCACCATCCTGAAGTCCAGGTGGTGATCTTGTGTTGGGTATGGTGCACTTTTTAGAAGAAAACTCTAATTCCTAACCTTTCTAAACACCAGCAGGATTCCAAGGCAACCTCTTGCAAACCCATCTTGAATTTAAATCCTCCAAAACCACGCAATGTCACTTCTGCATTTTGCGAGTAGGTGCTTAAAGAAGAGCTCATCCTGCTCCTTCGTTTGCTGTGATACTTAATTCCAGTAGCACTCTTCTTCCATATCAGTTATTTCACGGATCCATTGCATTCAAGATCCTGCAGTTCTGGGTTAGCATTATATCTAGAGAAAAAAATATTTAAGAAGATGTGCCACCACCCGCACACATTTTTTTCTCTTTATGTTCTTCACCTTTCCTAAACAGGAAGAAATTGTATTGTAATATGCTAAGCACACAAATTCTCTGTGATCACAGAGTCAGTGCCATCTTGTGAACCATGATTTTTGGGGGTTTTTGCTTCTTCTTTGGACTAGTGCTTTTGGATACCCAAAGGACTCTTTAAATTTTTATATCTGAGTTTTCACAGCACTGTTGTCCTTAGGTAGCAATAATGCATTTACTTTTGCTGAGATGAAAAACAGTTTGGTCTCTCCCCATTTTCTCTTTTCCCATTCCAAATTCCTTTTTCTGGAACAGGACTTGCTGGATCATATGCTTTGTTCTGCAGGTTGTCTTGTTGGTATTTTGGATGTTAGAATAGAAACGAGGTCATATTAATGGTAATACCTTCAAAGCCTTGGGGCTACTTATGTGACTGTGCTGTCCTAGTAATTAGTCCTTATCTGGAATTAGTAACTAGTAACTTGTACTTGCTTGGTAACCAGTGACTAGTTGCCATCCTGTAGGCATCCATATGCCCAGGCATAGGAAACCCTTGCTCTGTTGTGCGTGAGCATACCCCACACCATTTCTATTCTTCTGAGCCTCCAGTTCATGTGTAATATCTGCTCTGCCTCTGTATTAATGATTCATCCTAACCTTTATGTCATCAGGAAGTTTCATTAGAGTGTGGTTATTTTTGTGCACATAATTAGAATATTAAATAGATGAATCCCTGAGGAATTCCTCTTGTATCCTCCAGCCTGCAGGTTGTCTTTCAGCAGAACCCATTTTCTTCTCACTTTTACAGCAATACAGAGCCACAAATCATAACCTTGCCTCACTAGCTGACCTGTGCTGACAACGGTTTCAGAGAACAAAACCAAATACCAGGTTTATCTCCTACAGCCTGTTATTGCATGGTGCCTGGGGCAGATTCCTCAGTAGTTCATTTTCTGAGCATCATCTAACGACTCTGTGTTCTGGCTTGAAGATTTCACGCTTCTGTCTCATGGTCACAAGTTGACAATCCATCTTTTCAGCTGCTCACAGCTTGTTTCCCTTATCTTTCTCTTTGTTGTGTCTTTGGCAATGGTTATCCCATCAGGCTCACCAAAAGGCCTTTACCCTTTGCATGCAGTGTTTAAGCTATGCTTCTAGATGTCTATCGTTTTGTCTAGCGTGGCCCCCAGAAGCTGCAAGCTTTAGAAGGGTTTTTTCTGGAATATGAAAAGAGAGCACAGCTCATCTAGGATTACAAAGGTACTTCTTTGTTGTCACTACCTGTCATGCATTTAGACAGAGCTATGGTTCCTCTCCAACTTTCTTGCAGGTCACATGCTCTTGCCTGCTTAGAAACTCATGTGCAAACTTGTTTATATACTGTCTTTTTAGCTTTGTGCTCTTATTACTAGGGAGGAGTTTCATCAGTGACTTTAAAAGTTGGTCATGTTCAGAGACCCACTAGTTCTGGTTCTTATCGCAAAATCTCTTTAACTGGGTGGATTCCACCATCACAGTGGTGGAATCTTAACAGTGCCTTAATCCTGCCCGAGAACCACCACAAGCCATGCTTCTCTCTCTTTAAGAGCCATTCTGTTTGTGTGGAGGGAAAAGGACCTTGATCTTAGGAAGGAAGATGTCAGAGGTGAGTGTTGTGCTACAACTTGCTGATTATTGTAGGCTCCCGATGTGCTCCCTCCTGCTGTTCAGCAGTGACACAGTGTAGTGGAGCAGTTGGGCTGGTCTGTGGCCACTTGCTTATAGGTAGCCACAAATGATGACAGGCACTTTGATCAGGCTATGCGTTCATGGAGAGGTCAGTGTGGAGCCAGAGCTGCAGGAGAGGTGCTCTCAACAACCTGCTTTGTTGAGCATGAGTTCCCAGTACAAGCTTTTGATGTTTTCTAGGGGAGCTGGCTTCTCTCCCATTAACAGCAGTAATGGGTATACGCTCATTACACAGCTGCCATGGTATAACCATGCTGAGAGTCAGAGTTATGGATCACCATCGTAATTCTGGTAGTGCAGATCTCCCCAGGGACGTGGTGGACTCCCCAGTGTTGGACACTGTTAAGATTCAGCTGGACAGGGTGCTTGGCCCTCTAGTCAGGTCATGCTGTGCCTAGAAAGGTTGGAACAGATGATCCCTGAGGTTCCTTCCAACCTGGGATTCTATGAGTCTATAATCTGCCTTCTCAGCTTGGGTGGACTTTTCTAGCTGCTTTTTTTTTAACAGTAGGGAACTTGGACCTGAGGCACTTCACGTTTTCCCTAGCAATGTCTGCAGAACAGAAATCCCAGACTCGCCACCGCAGACAGAGGCTCTGGTGGTTGGTCTGGATGTTCCCAGAGTGAGGATGTTTTGCTGTGATCCCCTGCAGACCTCCTGGGCTGGTGCTGTGGGATGGGGCCAGGCCTGGGGCGGTTCCTCCACCACTCTTGCACGGAGAAGCTCTGCTTGCCCCCGGAGACACCGTGCAAAGTTTTCCAGCCATGTTAGTGACACTGATGAGCTAAAGGGATAGAAGTGCCAGCTGAGGAGCCTGAAAACAAAACTCGAATAATTTTGAAAGATAACACTTGCTTTTAATCTTTGTAATACAAGTCAGCCAGGGAATCGGATGGGAATTGAAACTGTAGGAGTCCTGGGAACGGCTGCAAGTGAGAGCACGGAGCGGCAGGGCGGGAGGCAATGCTGGATGCAGGGAGGGGAGCAATCTGGTACATATTGAGCACAGTGACGGGATCCCCACATGAGGCCCCGCTGGAAGGGGCGGCAGCACATGCCCCATAACTGTGGAAATGGTGGATGAAAGCAAAAATGTCAGGCTTTGAAAGGAGCTAGGAAAAAGGAGGCATTCTGTGTGGTAACCAAGATTTTATTGTTTCCTGATCCCTGCTCTATGTCCCACAGCTGGGGGGATAGGGAGGAATGAAAACAAACAACGTTTCATGAATGGAGGGGTTCAAACAGCTATCTTGCACTCAGCGTTGCTGGGGATGGAGCAGACCTGCTTCTGTGGGGGTTTTGGAGCAGTGGCCAGGCTCCTTGGCAGCCAGCAGCAGAAGGCACTTCCACCCCAGAAAAAGCCAAATGATAGCAAACTGTAGGGAGGGCATCCTCAGGACGGTAACGGCAGTGAAAAGGGAGGAGCTGCCAATACTGATCACATCTGCTTTATTGTACCTATAAAAGCAGGATTTGGTTGCTCAGTGGTAACTTGCTGGAAAACATGGTTTCTTCTAAATCTGACCAATGGAAAAGTCAAGTGGAGCTTTCTTGTCTTTCACAGAACCTTAGAACCATAGAATGGTTTGGGTTAGAAGGTGCCTTAAAGCTTATTTAGTTCTAACCCCCTGCCATGGGCAGGGACACCTTCCACTAGACCAGGTTGCTCCAAGCCCCATCCAACCTGGCCTTGAACACTGCCAGGGATGGGGCAGCCACAGCTTCTTTGGGCAACTTGTGCCAGGGCCTCACCACCCTCACAGGGAAGAACTTCTTCCTAAAATCTCATCTCAGTCTCCCCTCTGTCAGGTTAAAGCCATTCCCCCTTGTCCTGTCCCTACAGGTCTGTGTCAAAAGCCCCTCTCCAGCTTTCTTGTCAGCCCCTTTAGGCACTAGAAGCTGCTCTAAGTTCTCCCCTGAGCCTTCTCAAGGCTGAAAAAGCCCAGCTCTCTGGAGCTTTTCTCCACCTTTTCTCTATCATAATCCAGGGAGAATCATCCTCATTGCCCTTCCCCTTTATAAGACACGGTGTTAGGTTCTGCAGGGAGAGTGCATGGCTCTGCGATGTGACTCGCCCTGCCCAATGTGCGGGGAGGAGGCAGGGCTGCCTGTGCGGCCATCTCAGTCGGCAGTGCCATGAAGACGCTCCCCAGCTTTGATGGGTTTGAAAATACTTCCCAAAGCAGCACCAGTGAAGCTGCATAAAATAGCTGTCCTGAAGCCACGGGTTATCCGTGCATTAGAATTAAAGCTGAAAAAGCAAATTGTAAAAAAAGAGCTGAGTAACACAAGACAGTTGCCAGAACAGCAGTGGAAATAACGCTGAGGCTAGATGTCTCCCAGTTTGGCAGAAGGATGCGCTGAGCCCTGCCCAGCTGCTGCAGGATTAGCTGCTGGCTGGGCTGGAGGCTCTGCCGATTCCTGCGGCACTGCCTGGACCGAGGTCACTGTTGCGGGGCCCTACCCTTGGGATGGGAAGCAGGGACTCTGGAAAAGCGGTTTTAATTTAGCACTAATGATCATAGCTGTGCTGCAGCCTGGCAGTGTTGGCCTCTGCGGCACAGCCATACAGGGGTTTCGCCAGCCCCCAGCCTGCTGCATGGCTCTCACCTGCAACCAGGGCTGGAGCTGCGGCCAGGAGGAGAGAGCCACCTTCTTCCGAAGCAAACTAGCTATTGATTAACACTGTGATTTAAAAACAAAGGCTGCTCCATGCGCAGCCTTGGCCCCCTCTCCTCCCCTCCGCGTGCCCCCCCAGCATGCTCAGCCGCCCTGCCAGATTGCCTGTCTCACAGCCCACACGGTATCATGGATGGGTGGTTTTGTGTATCTAATCTAATTATGTGATTTTTGAACAATTAAATGCAAACCTTTCAGTACGATGGGCAATGGGCTGTCTAATCACCCCGCCAGCTCTGCCTGGCCCCTGCACTGCACTGCTGGGTTTGACAGTGGGCATCACTGGGTCAGCATTGCTGAAAAGCCCAGCACTGGCAAGCAGGGATCCAAAATAGAGCAGCCTTGGTCCAGAGGCTGGTGTTTGTATATTTGTAATGCATTCCCCCATGCATGCCCACGCCAGCTCTCTATATATAAATATATGTTTATTTTATATAGATAGGTGCATACATCCATAGATGGATGTTGAGGTGCAACAACATACTCTGTCTCTGCAGAGCACTTTTCTTGAGCTCTGTTTGGGAGCAATGTGTGCATCTGCAAATTGGGAGCGATGTGATGTGATGTGATCCAACAGGCTGTAGTAGGATGGGGATCCTTGTCCAAGTGAGCTGGCTGCTCCCCAGCTGCTGCCCTACAAGGGGGGACTGGGGTACTGAGGGTCTGGGGGAGTGAGCATCACACCTCTCTTCCTCTGTTGCCATGAAAACAGCCCTGCTTTAGGTTTTAGTCGGGGGATTTTATTAACGCTTCAGAAAGGTCATTAGCCTACCCGACTAATAAGCCTTTCATGTATTCCTTGATGTGATTGTTCTTGGAGAAGGGCGGCAGGCAGCGTGAAGCCTGTTGGAGCCAATAGTCCCAGTTGATGTGCCACAGAGGAGAGTAAAATTCAATTTTCCTACAAGAATAAGAAACAGGACCGATTGGTGGGGGCTCTGATTTAGTGACCCTATTTTCTGTTTTAAATATTTCCCTCAAAGAGCATTTGCAGAGAGGGGGCTGAGTTATTTTTAGCACACGCTTCGATCGAGCTGGAATTATTCAGGCAGCAACAGCAATAGTTCCATTTGCAGCACTGGAAGGATTTTTCTTCTCTGTTCCTGGTTAACATAAACAATTTTTAAATTACTAGTAAAAAGGAAAACTGCAAATGGCCATGCAGACCCACATTCTGGAGAAATAACTTGTAGGGAAATTACAGCCCCCAATGACTGCGCCATGATATTCAGTTGTATGAGGGGCTGTGGATCAGGAATGGTGAGGACGGCTCCAGTGGTGTCCCGGGAAAATAAGATATGATTCCTGCAAGTTGCGTTGGCTGTTGTGCAGTTGCATGGTTGTGCTTCCAGCACCTACGCAACCCCTCTGCGAAAGCTGCAAGGACAAGACCCAACTGGTCTTACACCAAACCAGCTTAGCAGCATTCCAATTTTTATCACAGGGTAAAGCAATTAAAGTAAATATGTATTAGGAAAAAGCTGCAAACAGTGGGCATCCCCTTTGTCGTTCTCCTTTGCAGACCTACTCTAGAGCAAACTCCAGTTTTCCTCCCATAGAGCCAGAGCAGCGTAGGCTCGATTAGCCTCATGCAAAGCAGTTATAAATTTGGTGGGAGAAGTTTTCTCCAAGATCAGTTGTCAAGGGTTTTTTTTGTTAAAATAGAAAGACGTGTAAATTGAAATTCCTCTATAGTTCATTATTTCTGTCCTGAATTAATTACTATTCAGCCTTCCTGCGAGGGACTTGGCTTTGCTCTTGTCATCAAGCAGGAGGAGGCTGCTGGATCTTTAGAGATGCGGATGAGAATTCAAAATTATCCTGAAAAATTGCAGAAATATTTGGAAGAAAATAAAAATTGGATTTCAGTATGTACAAAGGAATGTATGCAGCATGCATACAGGAAAATCAGCTAAGCAAATATGAAATACAAAGCAACTGGAAGGGCAGCCATTGCGCACAGAAGAACCTGGGGCAAAGCAAATATCAGTCAATACTCTCATGGTATTAAAAAAAATAAAATAAAGACTAGAGATTACTTTGGGGTTCACTACACCCAGAAACCAGCCTCTTACTCCACCGACCCTCGCTGTGGTCCCAACTGAAACAGGAGGTCCGCTTCTGTGCTCCACTGTGCTCTCCAAAAAGATGCAGCAAGTTG